>NC_135715.1:143281997-143993936 GCF_964656455.1 Halichoerus grypus | reverse complement strand
CAACTATATAAGTAAAAGTATTTATTTTTAAATCATTTTAAAATTAAAAAAAAAACCTGCAAAGGAGGAGTTTTACGTCTATTTGGGAAGCAGTGGACAACCTGAGAAAGTTCATGGGCAGGGCACCATGTGATCAGAGCAGCAGTTAAGATGAATCACCTGGGAGGGTGCTAACAGCTGGTGGGGAAAGTGACTAAGATCAGGCTGTGGTAGACACAAGGACAAGAAGGGGTTGATTTTGAGTTATTATCAGGAGCAGAACTGAAAGTACTTGGAGACTGGGAGTGGAACATGAAAGACAAATAGGAGCCAAGAACTTAAAAAATTTCCTGAATTTAAAAAATCCATACAATTATTGTAAAAAATTTGAAATAATAAAGGAAAATACAAGATAAAGCAAAATTAAAGGTGCTGGTTTACAGAAACATGGAAATTTGGAGGAAAAGCTGGTTTGAAAGAGATAAGTTAATTTTTAAACCTGCGTCGTTTGTGGCTAGTAAGAAGATATTAAAGATATATTTAAATATTTCTCTTAGTTTTTATTATGCAATATATAAACAATAAAAAAATCAAACAGGAGAGAAAGGTACACATTAATATCAAATCTCCTACTGAATTTCCTACAACTACTGGAAGTCCTATTCTTTGCTAGTAACCATTTTCAATTATTTTCATTTTTATTTCCTCTGGTGATCAATTCCATATCTGCTCAAACCTCGATATCTTAATCTATCAACATCAAACATTACTTGATCAATGTCTCCATACTCTGAAAGATGAGGAACTTATTCTCTGTTCCTAACTTTTTAAAGTTAAATTACTATTTTGGGATCCTTTTGGTAACAATTGTAACAAATTACAGTCTTGTGAGAAATTTATACTTAAACTTTTATATCTTGACCAATCAACTTCAAACAGTATCACTGAATTCCCCACAATATAAATGGAAAATATCAGTGATTATAAACTTCCTTCCACCTCTCATCCCCCTGTTTTTCTCCCAATATGTGGCAGCTATACAATCACTTTTATTAAAGTTCAGAATGTTTGTATTTTTTTCTGTAACTATAATAACTCATATTTTGTCTAGTGGTCGAATTCTAAAAACTGAAAACTGATACACAACATTTGATAATATAATTATGTAAATACTATTGATGTAGAACATACAGCATATTTGGGGACCTGCTTGAGAAAGAAATACAATTCTTTTTTTCTTTGCTTTTTAAACAACTTTATAGAGGTATAATTTATACACCATACAATTCATCCCTTTTAAGTATACAATTCCAAGATTTTTAGCAAACTTACCAAGTGGTACAATCTTCACCATAATCTAGCTGTAGAACATTTCATCACTCCAATAAAATACATCATGTCCATTTACAGTCAATTCCCTTTCCTACCCCCCAACCCTGGGTAGCCACTAATCTACTTTCTGACTCTACAAATTAGCCTTTTCTGGTTTCTTCCACTTAGAAAAACCATTTTAAGATTTATATATCTTGTAGCATGTGTCAGTATTTCATTCCTCTATAGGGTTCCACTGTTTTGATTTACATCTTGTTAGTCATTCACCAGTTGATGGGCATTTGAGTTGTTTCCACTTTTTGGCTATTATGAATAATTCTGCTATGGACATTTGTGTGCAGGTATTTGTGTGGACTTAAGTTTTTTATTTCTCTTGAGTAGATGCCTAGGAAATTTAATTCTATATTTTCCTATCTAGTCTATTCAAAGAAAAATGTCCCAATTATCAAGAACATCTGGAGTTTATTTTTCTTATATTCATCCATTACTTTAAACCATTCCATATTTTAGTTTGGTTTACAATCTAACCATGGCTTTTATGTTCATATTTTTCCCTCTAGAAATTTAAAACAATTTTTAAATTAAATATTTCATAAATATTAAAAAGTATAAAGATATTACCTGTCAAACTATATATTTACACCCTGTTTAAGAAATAAACACTTCTAGGGGCACTTGGGTGGCTCAGTCAGTTAAGGGTTTGCCTTCCACTTGGGTCATGATCTCAGGGTCCTGGGATCGAGCCCCCGAATCGGGCTCCCTGCTCAGCGGGGAGTCTGCTTCTCCCTCTTCCTCTGCCCCTTCCTGCCCCCACTCGAGCTCTCTCTCTCGAATAAGTAAATAAATAAATCTTAAAAAAAAAAAGAAATAAAACACTTCTAAAACAGCTGAAGAAGCTTATGGATTTCACTTCAAAGCATCCTCCTCTCTCTTTCCAGAGATTACCATTATCTAGAGTTTAGTGTTTATCATTCCTATGCATTTCTTTAAACGTTTACTATGTATGTATTTCCTAATTAGCAAAAAAAAAAACAAAAATTATACCATCTAAATTCTTACTGGACTTGGTTTTTGTACTCAACATTATTTTCATGAGATTTATCCTTGTGTATAGTTTTTTACTCCAAGATACACATTTTCACAACCATATATTCCATTTTGTGAATATACCAACGTTTATACATTTTTCCAGTTAACGGGAAGTTAACTGGTTAAAAAAATTTTTTTTTGGTGCTATAAACATTCTTGCGTACGTCTCCTGCAATGGATTGATGTTTGAGTCCCCCAAACTTCATATGTTGAAACCTAATCCCCAATGTAATGGTATTAGGAAGTGGGGCATTTAAGAGGGTGTTTAGATCATAATGGTGGAGCCCTCATGAATGGGATTAGTGCTTTTATAAAAGAGACTCCAGAGAGTTCCCATGCCCTTTCTGCTATGTGAGGACACAGCTGAAGATGGCTGTCAACAAACCAGGAAGCAGGCTCTCAGCAGACACTGAATGTTCAAGCACCTTGATCTTGGACTCCCCAGCTTCCAAAATAGTGAAATTAATTTCTGTTGTTTATAAGCCATCCAATCTCTGGTATTTTGTTATAGTAGCCTGAACGGGCTAAAATGTCTCCTTTATACGTGTAGGAAAGTATTTTAGAGTACATACATCTTCAACTTTTCTAGATATTGGCAAATTGCTTTCCAAAATGATTTTGTTAATACTTATGCCAATAGGAAATGAAGTTCCTATTGCTCCACATCCTTCCGGTATCTGGTATTGCCCAGTATTTTTTGCCCCAAATTATTAAGTGTGCAAAGGTATATCTAAGTAGCCACCTCTATTTCACTGAATACAGTAATTTTTAACACCTTCTGTTATGCTTACTGTCCGCTTATGTTTCTGCTTCAGTGACTTTCTTGCTGCTATTTTTATCTATTTTTATACTAATTTGCTTGTGTTTATCTTATGGATTTCCAGAAATTATTTATGTATTTTCAGTATGAAACTTTTGTTGGTTATATTATATGCATCACAAATAATTTGTAAATCTTCTTTTGGAAATTTTAGTACTCTCTCTGGAGTAAATGACAGGTAAGTTTACTGTCCAGTTTAATAAAGATAATCATGTTTCCTTCCAGAGAAAATGTTTGACATGCTTACTGCCCATTGTAAAAGATCCAAACTCTCTAAGCTCAAAGTTCTTCTCTGACAATGCAAGTCACTGTGTGTGCAGGTATCATCTGGCTGTCTTCATGTCACCTTGTGGGAATCAGAGCTCAGAGAACCTGTACCAAAATGCCAAAACTGTGGCTACTGCTTTTGATGTGAAGAGTAAATACAATTCTTTGCTCCTGACCCAAGGATAGGTCGGTAGGCTGATCTGATAGCTTGTATGAATGGTAAAATCTCAGGATCTTCACAGTTCTTGACATCTGTTTCTATCTATTAATAAAATAAGGCATATTGGGCGCCTGGGTGGCTCAGTCGTTAAGCGTCTGCCTTCAGCTCAGGTCATGATCCCAGGGTCCTGGGATCGAGCCCCGCATCGGGCTCCCTGCTCTGTGGGAAGCCTGCTTCTTCCTCTCCCACTCCCCCTGCTTGTGTTCCTGCTCTCGCTATTCTCTCTGTCAAATAAATAAATAAAATCTTTAAAAAAATAAAATAAGGCATATCAATTTTAATGATCTTTTCAAAGAGCTGACTTTTTATTTTGTTGATTATCTCTATGTTTTTCAGAGTTTTATTTCATTGATTTCTGCTCTGATATTTATTTATTTATTTTTACCTATTTTGCTTAATCTCTTAAGATTCTTAGCGTGGGGGCACCTGGGTGGCTCATAGTTAAGCATCTGACTCTTGTTTATGGCTCAAGTATGATCTCAGGGTCGTGGGATTGAGTCTGCTTGTCCTTCTCCCTCTGCTCCTCCCCCCATTCTCTGTCTCTCTCTCTCATTCTTAAATAAATAAATAAATAAATAAATAAATAAATAAATAAAATCTTTAAAAAAAAGATTCTTAGTGTGGATCCTGAGGTCATTGATATGAGATCTTTTTTCAATTCTAATATAGCTATATAGTACTTTAAATTTCTCCCTAGTTCCTGCTTCAGCTATATCTCACAGATTTTGATATGTTGTGTATTTCATCTTTATTCAGTTCAAAATACTTTCTAATTTCCTTTTCAATTTCTTATTTGGCCCATAGGGTTACTTAAAAGTGTATCATTTAGTTTCCAAGTATTGGGAATTTTCCAGAGATACTTCTGTTCCTGATTGCTAATTTAATTCCACTGGGGTGAGAGAATATACTTTGTATTATTTGACTCCTTTTAAATTTATTGAGACTTGTTTTATCACCCAGAATGTGATTTCTTTTGGTAAATATTCAATGTGTGCACTTTAAAATAATGTATATTTTGCTGTTGTTGAGTGGTATGTACTATAAATGTCAACTCGTTCAAGTCTACTGATAGTGTTGTTTGGATCTCTTATATACTTACTGGGCTTCTCTCTACTTGTTTTATCAATTTTTAAAGTGAGGAGTATAAAATATCTGACTATATGACTATAATTATGAATGTGTCTTCTTCTCCTTAGAGTTGTGTTATTTTTGCTTTCATGTATTTTGAATCTCTGTTATTATGTGCATCTTCATTTTGACACCTTCACTTTTTAGAAGCCCATCTGTGCATTCAAAAGTATATTTATTATAATTTTTCCAATATTTGAAATGTTTTTTGGCCTAGAAATTTTTGGAATATCTAGTCTGCTATACTATTAAAACTTCACATATTTTCTGGGTTTTTTCTTATCAATTAAGAAATAATGTGCTCTCCGAAATAAGTCAATCAGAGAAAGACATGTATCATATGACCTCACTGATATGAGGAATTCTTAATCTCAGGAAACAAACAGAGGGTTGTTGGAGTGGTGGGGGGTGGGAGGGATGGCGGGGCTGGGTGATAGACATTGGGGAGGGTATGTGCTATAGTGAGTGCTGTGAATTGTGTAAGACTGATGAATCACAGACCTGTACCTCTGAAACAAATAATACATTATATGTTAAAAAAAAAAAAAAAAGAAAAAGAAGAAAGCAGGAAGGGAAAAATGAAGGGGGGGAAATCGGAGGGGGAGATGAACCATGAGAGACTATGGACTCTGAGAAACAAACTGAGGGTCTAGAGGGGAGGGGGGTGGGGGGATGGGTTAGCCTGGTGATGGGTATTAAAGAGGGCACGTACTGCATGGAGCACTGGGTGTTATACGCAAACAATGAACCATGGAACACTACATCAAAAACTAATGATGTAATGTATGGGGATTAACATAACAATAAAAAAATAAAAAAAAAACTAATGATGTATGGTGATTAACATAACATAATAAAAAAAAGAAATAATATGCTCTCATTTAATCCATAAAATAATCTTTTTAGTTTGTTAAGATTCTTTTAAAATTTAACCCATTTTTTCTTGAAGCCATCTTTTTTGGATCCCCTTAGTTTCTTGTTCTAATTTGAACTTTCTTCCTAACCCTTCTTCACAGAAGTAAATCGGGGATTTTGTTTTTAATCTCCACAGCTAGTTAGGTACATGTCTCTGATTTTAGTTACTAATTACTTTTTTGTTTTTCAGGTATACTGACTCATGTAATTATTTTATTTACTTATTTTTTTTTCACGTAATTATTTTAGAAGAGTATCTGAGTGGTATGCTTTCCGAATTTGGTGCTTCTGAAAATGTTATCATTTATCTTTGCCATTTGCTGGGTGTGGACTCGTAAGTTTAAAACTCTTTGCCCTCCAAATTATTACATGGTGCTAGTATAACCTTAATATGAAAAACAATAAAGTTAGTGCCACAAATATTTCAAACAGTACACTAGTGAATAAGAATGTAAAGTTTCTAAACAAAACGAACACTAGCAATGCATAAAACAATAATGTTCTACAACAAATTATTTGGAAAATAGTTCATGATTAGTAAACCAACTGAAATAAACAATTGCACTACAATCTAAAAGAGAAAAGTCGTGCAATAATATCAATAATAATAAATGCTAACAATTTAATAGAGCAGTTACTATGTGCCTGATACTGTTTTAAGTTCTTTATGTATATTAACTCATTTAATCCTTACATCAACTTTATGAGAAAGATGATATTATTATGTTCCTTTGTACATGAGGAAACAGACACATAATAGTAACTTGCAAAGGATCATATAATTCTTTAAGTGAAAGAACAAGGATTCGAACTCAGGAAGTCTGGATCCACTCTATGCTGTAATTTATCTTGGCATCAATTGATGCTGAAAAACCATTCTATAAATTTTTGTCAACATTCCAATAAAATATATTAGGTAATAAGAATGAAGGAACTGCTTATTAGAATACAGATAATTTATCTGAACATAGAATTAAAGCAAAAGAAATAAAACATATGAGAGATAAGAGACAAATTAGATAAATTTTTATGCTATATTTAGGATTATTTTTTCAACTTCTCCCCAGAACTCATATAGAACGTTTTGTTTTGGCAAGCATATTTAATTTCTTAGAATACTTTCTTGTTATCTTATTTCTCTGTCTCATGTCAGAATTTTTTTGGTTTAGTTTAATTTTATGAATGCAACATTTCAAATTTTTCTCAACAGATTAATTAGGAAAAAAAAAGTTGAGTGTTATTCCTTAAATTCTATTC
Source organism: Halichoerus grypus (assembly GCF_964656455.1). Lineage (NCBI taxonomy): Eukaryota > Metazoa > Chordata > Mammalia > Carnivora > Phocidae > Halichoerus > Halichoerus grypus. Next base: position 143,986,929 of record NC_135715.1, on the reverse strand, counting down.
TGTTCTATCCAATGTGATTTATTTTATGTTTATTCTATCAATACATCTTGTAGATGTTAGTTATAAACTATAAAAGAAAAATGCTTTGAATTCCCTACATTAACAGAAATAACTTTTTGATGCTGCCTGAGGCTGAATATTATATTGGTCAAGGATTTAAATAATAAGCTGTTCTGCATAGCTTATTGTTCAAATTTTAATTTTATGAAACATTTAATGCAGTAATTAAACATTTTTGTGTGTGTAATCAGTACACTATGAGTTCTTAAATATCAATACATGACAGAAGTGAGAGTGAAAGAAAGGGCAAATAAGTTTTAATGACAAAATTCACCCACACTTAAATAGAATAGTCCTCATTTTTTTACATTGCAATATTATTGGTAAGCTAGGCAATGTGAGGGCTTGAAATATCTTGGCATAATTAGGAAATCATTTGTGACTTGAAACCTCAAGATTATAACCTCAAGGGCTATGGTGTTTGGGCATAAAATAGTAATGGTGGAGTGCTTGCATTTTACAGAGATTTTTCACCGTCATTCATCTTTGGAGCAGAATTCAGATGTTGACTACCTCATTAAAGAAAAATCAGGTGTTTATTAAGTAAATGTATCTGGAATTGTAAATGAAGGCACAGAGAAGGTAAAATCAGTACTTTCAGAGCAATGACTAACTTATTTCTGACTATTCTGGTAAATGCTCATAGGGGTGAGGTTGGGATTACGTAAAGCTGTCGGCTAGCTAAAGACATTACATTCACATGGAGCTCAGGAAAGTAACTTGTCGAAGAAAGGAATGAAGCTTCAGTTGATTTAACCTCTTCTTCTTTTTAGAAACTTTATTTTCTGCCAAGCTGACTTCCATTTTCTGTTGACGAGCGTGCAGAAGCGCCTGCAACCTCTTGACGGTGGTTCCTACCCACTGCGCGGCCCAAGCGGCGGGGGGTGCAGACAGGCCCTGGGTGGGGGGCCTGGCGCTGCGGCTTCAGGCGGGACCCTCGGAGTAAGCAGAGGGCACCTGTAGCTTCCGCCTGGCCGCCAGCTCCGCTGAGTAGCAGCAAGTGGGAGCTGGCGCAGTCCGTTCGCCCTAAGTTCCTCCTTGCGCACAGTGTCTTTAGCAGCGGCCTGCGCTTCGTTTTCAATCTCTTTAGGATCTCTGTGCGAGTAGAGACCAGGCCTGACATTCTGTGGCTGCTCAGGGGGATGGTGCCACCGGCCGGCGCCCCTCCCCCACGTCAGAGCCACTGAGCGAGCTCCCTTGTTGCTCGGAGGTGGCAGTGACCACATGGAGCAGACGCGGGGTCGGCGGGTTAACTAAGACACCTCTGGAGAGGCGGGGGGTCAGCCCCAGGATCAGCTGCGGCTCCCAGAAGGCTGCCTCCATCTGGTTAGAGAAGGTTCCAGGGCCGCGCGGCCAGCATTAGGAGTGGCTCCAGTGGGAGCAGCAAACTTGAGCACAGCGCCCCGGCCACTGCTCCCGGAGGGCATGGTACCCACGGCAGCCGGCTTTTCAACGGCAACAATGTCACCAGCTGCCTGCAGAAGCTTCTCCCAGGTCCTCTTCAGATTTATGAGGTAATGGCATCGCTCTCCCTTTTGTAGGTGACGGTTTTGTTTGGAAGTCAGCGTTGGGGCCAGGTTGGTGCCAAGTAGGTTCCCGCTGCAAGGAATGTGAGGGCACCCTGCTCCTTTATTTGCAGGACATCAAGGGCTCTGACACTGTGAAAGTTTCCTGGTTTTATGGGAACCCAGCACAACACCTACATCGACTGTGCCTCAGTCGTGCAGAAAAGCTCACCTCTTCTAATTTGTGAATCAGAAGGCACTTTCTATAAAATTTTGCAAAGATGCTTTTTACATATATATATTATGATTTTGACTACTAGATGCATTCGGTGTTTAGACACGCAAAGTGACTTCATATTGGAAGATTTTGTCAGTAAAATCATAGAGCCCGTTTTAAAACACTGGCTTTAGGGGCGCCTGGGTGGCTCAGTTGGCTGAGCCTCCCACTCTGGATTTCTGCTCAGGTCCTGATCTCAGGGTCTTGGGATCAAGCCGTGCATCGGGCTCCCCCCTCAGCGGGGAGTCGGCTTGAGATTCTCTCTCTTCCTCTGCTCCCCCGCTACACATTCTCTCTTTAATAAATAAATAAATCTTTAAAAACAAAACAAAACAAAAAATGAAGGACTGGCTTTAAATCTGGGAAATATCTCTGTTTCTCAGTTTCCTTAACTGTTAAATGGGAATGTTACCTACTTCATGGGCTCTTTGTAAGAATTTTTAAAAGGTAAACTGTTAGGTACTAGTTAGTACTAACACATGGTTAAGTACTCAATAAATATAAGATACTATCATCTCTCTACTACCTATGAATATCTCTACCTTAAACTTCAAGGTAACAAACAAGGTTGCTTGCAGGGAGGAATAAAACTACATGTGGGTTTCCAAACAAGCAAGAAGAGATACTGCTTTTAAGTGTATTTTTCTTAGCAGCTTGCAGATAGCAATAGCTGTTATGGAGCTCATACTCAAGGTCTGTGCTTGTTTCAAAGAAAGCTCACCATGTGTTGGGAGCTTGGCAGATGACTCAGTTCTGATTCCTTTTATGTTCATTTTCTCTCATTTTTCTCCTAAAATGCACAAGCAGCACAGCATCAATTTCTCTCCCTCGCTCCCTTTCTTCTTCCCCCCACCTTCACACGCTCCCTTTCCTTAAACACACACACACACACACACACACAAGCAGCCACACTAGTTTCATTTTATTTATCTTATAATCCCCAAAGGATTCACAGAACAGGCTGTGTGCAGCTGCCGTGTTTTCTTCTGGTTAAATTGGCGGTTACCTACTGTGTGGAGTTGCTAGGAGAAGGTGAATAAGCATGATTACAGCATCATTGATGTGCATAGTCTTTCAATAACAACCTGTGGAGCTCTGTGGTCTGTCTTCTCTATGGCTCTATGTGTTATTTCCTCATTGTTGTCATTAATATTTGTTGCCCTTTATTGTTAGAGCATGATATATCTTTAACTCTTGGTTCCAGATCAATTAAGAGACAAAAACCTTGGCATTTAAAACAGGCACTTTTTTCTCAGGGTGGTGCTGCTGACACTGGTTCCTACCATCTGCTTTCTTATTACGTCCTGCCCTCCTTCCATTGGTAGAGAGGAATTCAGCTTCTTCTGGTGCGCTAAAGTCATTCACGTTTCTCTTGTGCATAATAGATCTTGTAAACTGTAGGAATTCTGATGTGCTTCCGTGCACCGAACAGTAACAGATGAGCTGCTTTTGGGGCGAGCTGGAGCGCTCAGTCGGTCAGTAGTACAGTAGCAGGCTCACATGTGCGGATTGTTCCTGTGAGGTCAGAGGATCTGTTTATACAGCTGTCTGCTTGGGGGTGGGGGGCGGCTGATGAGAGCAGTGGATATGCCTGTCAAAGTCAATAGCAATTCTGGCAGAAGCTGCCCTTAGCTTTGTAAATCTGTAATATTTTGATAGACAAGAGATGCTACTGTATAACTGTTTGAGATTTGTAGGGGACTGAGGAATGCTTGTTCTAGCTGCTGAAACTGACTGTAACTATATTGCCCTAGGAGTATCATCATGGGGTCAACTGCTACAGAAATTGAAGAATTGGAAAACACCACTTTTAAGTATCTCATAGGAGAACACACTGAAAAAATGTGGCAACGCCTGAAAGGAATGTGAGTAAGCTCTTTGCTTGGTTCTGTGTTTTTATCCCCCACCCCACCCCACCCCACCCAGAATCTGACTATTAGCATGACTAATTGTTCATACTATCTGAATTTGTAGACTAGTGTTTCCTTTAGAAAGATTTTCTCTTAGAAAATAAAATGTGTCAGTCTCAGCTAACAACTTGCTTGAAGGATGGATAATCTTTTTTGCACCTGTATGTTTAATATAAAATAAGGTAACTCCCCGAGAAGTCACTTCACTGTTATAACACATGGCTTCTTTTATACATTCTGCATGTATTCTTTAGATATGTGATTTAGATATGCAGAAACGTAACTAGGAAAGATGCTTGCCAGGATACTTGCAGAAATAAAATTTCCTTCGGAAAAATAGAAAGATTACTACTGGTAGTTATTTCTCTGTGATTAGATTTTTGAAAAAGCAAGGGCAGGATTAATGTGATACTAAATATTTATACTCCATTGTGCTTATTCTTTGTCTTAATTGATGTTTCTTTAAGAAAAAAATGTGGTAAAAACACTAGTAGCATTCCAAACTTATTGGAGAGTTTTAGCTTTAAATTAACCAATTCATGTCTTCTGAGAGTACAGAATAGCTCATGGTATAAAATAGACCTTACTAAGATGGGTCAAGAGATGTGCTTATGTCAAACATGAAATGTAAGTACCTGAGTCAAACTTTAATTGCATTGCTATTACCTTGCTATTTAAACAACATTTAAGTTTTTTGTTGTGTATGCTACTAAGTTCTGTTTAGTTCACCAGAACCCTATGTTTACATGCTTTATTTTAATTATATCATAATTTAAAAATCAGCTTTAACATTTCAATAAAAATGTGCAAAATGAATATTTACAGGCCATTGCAATTGCCTAACATATTTGCAGATCTCAAATGAAAATATATTGATTTCCTATAATAATAGCTGAAGGAGTCCTGTACTATGCAAAATAGAGGTTTTCTAGGATTCATAGTTCTAATGCTGCATTTACATACTATTGTATACAATGCAACATCTGAGTAAATTTAATGTCACTATTTTGATATATATATGATTTTTTAAAAGAAAAATTATGTCAAACTTTGTTTAGAGGAAAAATTCTTTCTACTTTCCTCCATTTGAATGCATTTAGTAATGTCTAGCTATTTAAATAGCATTCTCTCTCTGTTTTCTTACGCTTGAAGTGATACGTGGCATTATAGTACCCTGGTATAAGAGCACACTAATAATGCAAACAACATTTAACAGAGAATAACTTTTAAAAAAGGAAGCCATCTTACATCATTTGAATGGATTAGAGAAATATGTTTTTAAGATCCATTGAAGACTTAAAATTAGAGTTTTTTTGGTGAGTTTGTTCTCTAGGGAAACAAATAATCCTATAAAAGCAAATAACAGCTTACAAAGTTAATTAGCATAGATGAAAATTAAACATTGGCAGTCACCAGATGATTTGTGTCCTAACCTAATTAGTAGATGAACATCTGTACCGGAAAAATTATAGATCATATTACAACCTATTTTAGATTTTCTTCCCTTTATCAGGACAGGATGTTTTTTGCTTGTTTGTTTTGTTTGTATTTGTTTTATTTTCCTGTAGTTACTTAAATGTATGAATGTATGTAGTTACTTAAATATATGTATGTGTGATAGTGAATTTGTGCATACGTCTTTAAGAAATTTGGAAAAGTGACTTTCTGTTTACCTAACATTTTAGAGTGAAGTCATCTGACTTTCACTTTATAAATTGATCTCAAAGATCGATCTCATTTTATTTCAGTAGAGAGTGACAGTCATTCAACAGTAGACCTTCGAGACTTGATATTCAATGTTGATGTAGGATATAATAATACATGTATGTACTAAGTAAATTTGGTGAGTGTCTACATAGAGCCACTGAATGACCATTTAGGGAAAAAAAATTACTGCAACTAGTTTTTAAAAAAATGATCATTATTACTGAACTTGATTGAAATGACTGATTGCCTTTGCATCAAAGAAAGAAGGAATTTGTGTTTTGGTGCTATTACTTTAACTTGTACTTTGACTTAAGACATTTCCAGTATTCTAGGTTTAGAATCGTCAAAACAAGAAGCTCTAAATCTAAAATCTGCATGACTAATGACAGCTAAATTGTTTAATTATGGTCTTTTGTGTAGTCTGCATTCACAGCAGTGATATGAGGGTCTCCTTATTCCATTGCTGGAATTGTCTTGCCTATTTAAAATGTAATATTGACTCAAACAGAGTTTTTAGCTTATCAAAATCTCTGCTGCTAGAATTTCACTTTTTAAGTGTTGGCAATTAAAATTATGCTACTCATGAAAGCTATCAAACAATTTTGCAATAATTTTCTTGGTTTTTTAAAGAAGACTCAATGAAGACCTTTAGATATTTGGAAAGTAATTTTTTTGACTTTTACTGTATCTAACTTCACAAATCCATTGATTCATTTCAATAGGACATTCTGTTTTTAAGTAGGTTTATACTACATACATTTTTGAGGTTAAACAAAAATAAAGACAAAGGTTAAAGTAAAATAAAGTTTATTCAACTATACTTTAAATATGGAAACATGAGCTACTACAGGTAGATATTTACAGAAAATATTTTAAGGAATGTCATATAGCATAACATTTTAAATCACTTTTTTGAGTCCGTAGAAATAGTTTTTAAATTTTGTAACACATGTGAAAACATCGGTAAATGAAATTAAAGTTATCGGTTATTCTCTACCATTTTGTTGATTTTTTTTTCATTGAGTTTCTTTTAAATCTCCTTCCTAGTAATATTTAATTGAGACACCATATTCAGTGATGTGCCAAGAAATCTCTTCTTACTTTGTGGAAACAAGGGTGAAACACTTTCCTCTTCTGATTCCTGACATAGACTTGCATGCTTTTTTCTATTAATTTTATTTTACAGTTATTCCTTTATTCTTTAGCTTTCTTTAATCCATCTTCTACCACTAATTTGTCTCTCAATGTGACAATTTAGATTCTACACTATAACTCATCATCCATGATGGTGGAAATGTTTGCAAATGACTATGGCATCATGCCCTTCATAAACAACATTTAAAAAGAATCATACACTTGTCCATAAGTTATCAATTGTTTAGGATCTGGAAAACACTTCCTAGTTCTTCTGCCATCTCAACACCTAATGAAATTTCTGGTTCAGAAGTTTTCTGTGACTCTGGGACCTATATTACTTCCTACATACTAAGGAAATTTCTCTAACTCTAATCTTTGCAAAGATTGTTAAGTTTATTGATTCCCATGAGGAAAGTTGTATGTGTTTTCATTTATGCAGGGTTTTTTTTCCAGTTTTAGATATAATTCTTTTTTTCTGTGTCATGGTACTGTTTTTTTTTTTTTTCTTTTTTAAAATGAAAAAATTGCTCCACAGCTGTGGATTTTAAAAAAAACAAAAACATATTTTAAAACATTTGTGCTGCTCTTTCCAGTCAATGCCACTGTTCTAAGAGTTTGATCTAAGGGGTGACAGCATTTCCAGAATACTGTGGTCAAGTAGAAATTCCAGTGAACACGGCATTATAGCAAAAACTAAATCAGAGTGTTATCTTATTCAGTTGTTCAACAGAATGGAGGAAAATTTAAACTGCTCAAAACTATAAAATATAGACAAAAATCTGAGACTCACTACTTCATAGTACTTATTGCCAATTCTTTCAGTTTTTATAAATGTAGGACTAGAACCTATGAGAATTTTACTGTTGGAAACTAACTTAATATATGAGAATTAATTTTACATGTATAGATGCTTACCTCCCTCTCTCTCCATATCTAGACAAATGTCCAGATATTAAGATCTAGAATTGTGAATGCAACAGTTGAAAGACTTCAGATTCTTTTTTTCTTTTTTCCTCTGATTGGTGGTGATGATCAGTAATGGAAGATTAAAATATAGAGAGGCAGAAAGTGAAGGAGAAAGGAAGAAATGTATAATAACCTTATAACAAATTTAAAGTAACTGTTATTGAAGAGGGCAGTGTGTTGAGCAGCTCTCAGAGGCAGTACCCAAACCCTCATCACCAAGAAAATGTAGCAGAAATACATATTTAGAATAAAAATTGGCAAAAACAGGTAAAATGACAGGAGCTATTAGCACCATAGTCCCAAACTGGAATCATACTTGAGGATGAAGCAGCATTATACATGAGCAAATCTGATCCTTTTACTGTCCTGCCTTCTAGTACTGTCCCTTCAAAGTTCAGCATCCTTCGCAGGGTGTCCCTATACCTGCTTGACATTTGGAGCCTCCTCTCATGCCTCTTTCCTCTGTGGCCCCCTCCCAATCAGGCTCAAGGTCCCAAAGAAATACTGCTTACCGCCTATCTGCCTTAGCTCATTTTGTTCTCTCTTACTACGTTTCTCCTCTCTCAGCCAGGGCTGCTCTTATTCCCTGTGGTGCTTTTAGAGATGTGTGGGGATGTTTCTGGTTATTGCAGTGCCTGAGGGTGTTTCTGTCCTCAGTGGGCTGCAGGGTCCGGGCAGGATAAATGCCCTCCAGAGCCTGGGAAATTCCTTTGTCAGGAAGGAATATTCTACTCAAAATCCTAATAGGGACACTATTAAGTAATGCTCAAAGATCTCTTCTTAAATTTCACTTGCAAAGGAAATCCTTCTTGACTGTCCATACTGGGTTAGTTTCCTATATTTGGCTCATAAAGTAACCTGGACTTCCCTTTTCATAACAAAATCTACCTTTACTCTGGGCCACAAGTTTCTGAGGGCAAGAATCGTGTTCATTGTGTTTGCTTTTGGATCCCCAGCACCCAGTAGTGTACCTGGCACATAGGAGATCATGCAAGAAATCCTCTTCACATCAATCAATGAATGAATAAAATTCGGACTCTTAAAAAAAAAAAAATTCGGACTCTTATAGTGGTTCTAACTTCAAAATTAGAGAATCAGTTAGACTGCCAAAATAGGGCCTAAAGCCAGGTCAGAGGAGTGGAGATAGATTCACAGATAGAATAGGGATGGAGAAGATGGAAAGAAGTAATATGTGCTTATCATCCATTGGTTGTCAGAACTTTCCAAATATAACATATCTGTATTTTCATTCAAAAAGTAAGTATCCTAAGTTTTTAAACAGCTAGTAGCTGGTGAAACTTACGTTTAAATACAGATCTGCCTAGCTCTAAATCTCTCTCTCTCTCTCTCTCTCTTTTTTTTTTTTTTAACATTTTATTCATTTATTTGAGAGAGAGAGAGAGCACAAGTGGGATGGGGGCAGGGCAGAGGGAGGGTCAGAAGGCATAGGGAGAAGCAGATTCCCTGCTGAGTGGGGAGCTCTATGCGGGGCTCGATTCCAGGACCCTGAGATCAGGACCTGAGCCAAAGGCAGACACTTAACTGACTGAGCCACCCAGGTGCCCCTCTAAGGCTCTTACTCATCTTACTTTCAAAACAAAAAAGAAGACATTCTCAGAATGGTTACCTAGAAAGATCACAGAAAAGGATGCAGATCCTTAAAACAGTCCATGGGCTTTGTGGTAGGCAGACTCATTGCCTCCCAGAAATGTCCATGTCCTAATCCCTAGAATCTGTGAAGATATTACCTTACATGTCAAAGGGGAATTAAGGTAGCAGATGGAATTAAGTTTGCTAATCAGATGACCTTGAAATATGGAGATTAACCTGGATTATCCAGGTGGGCCCAATGTAATCACAAAGGTTCTTAAAAGTGAAGAGGGAGGCAGAAGAGGTCAGAGTGCTCTGATGTGAGAAAGACTCAACTTGTCTTTGTCCATGTTGAAAATAGAGAAAATGGGCTAGGAGGCAAGGTATGTGGGCAACCTCTAGAAGCTTGCAAAGGCAAGAAGCAGATTCTTCACTAAAGCCTCCGAAAAAGAATGCAGCTTGATTTTAGCTCAGTGAAACTTGCATCAAATTTTTGACCTACAGAACTGAGGTAATTCATTTATGGTGTTTCAAGTACTAAGTTTGTGGTAGATTTGATGAAGCAGCAAGAAACTAAATACATTCCTTCTGTAACAGAATACCAGAGTGCTTAATCAACATGACCATTTTTTTTTTTTTTAAAGATTTTATTTATTTATTTGACAGAGAGAGAAACACAGTGAGAGAGGGAACACAAGCAGGGGCAGAGGGAGAGGGAGAAGCAGGCTTCCTGCAGAGCAGGGAGCCCGATGCGGGGCTCGATCCCAGGACACTGGGATCATGACCTGAGCTGAAGGCGGACACTTAACAACTAAGCCACCCAGGTGCCCCAACATGACCATTTTTATATTCTTACCCTCTCCACCACCATTGCCCCCAACACACACATTCTCATACAGACAGGATGCCCAGAGGTGGAGTCAGTCTCGGCCGCTCTATGGAGAAGTGGAGTAGATACTCTTTATCTTTAGCCATTAAATAACTGTCTTCCATTTAACCCTGGCTTACATGCATCAACCACCAATTTTCTTATCAAGCTCTGATATTGAGAGCTTATAGTAGATTCATTTCAAATATCAAGGAAAATATCAATGTTCTTTTTTGGAAATTGTTGATAAATCTCAGTCTTTAGTCTCACAATTGCTGATGGTTTTGATGGATTAATCAGAAAAATCAGTCTAAAAATTGTTCTTTAGTCATAAAACTAAAGGAAACCACCTCACAAAATCTATTCTGGTTTATAAATACAATCCTAATATAAATTTCAGTCCTTATGTAATATTATATTTATAGAATAGATATGGTTAAGGTAAAATACCTTAAAGATTAAAAACCTGAACTCTGGAATCAGTCAGGTATTTTCTAATACCATCTGTCCTTTAGCTCTGTGATCATGGAAAATCTCTTAACTTTTCTAAACTTCACTTTCCTTATTTGTAAAATTCAATTATTTTATTCACTCATTCACTCATTTAATAAATACCCACTGGTTGTGTGCTATATCAGGCACAAGTTTAGGCACAGGAACTTACATTTTAGTAGAGGAAACAAATATCAAAAACAATAAAAAAAAATAAGCTGATATAGAGTAAGAAGTGACCTGAAGAAAATGCACCGTGATGTGATCAAGAGTTACTTGGGAAGGTACTTTGGATAGGAATGATTTATCTTAGAAGGTGACTTTTCAGCTGAGACATAGACAAAAATTGATACCTACCTCATGAGATCTTGGGGTGGGGTGGGGTGGGGCTAATGAATGATATCTCTAATCCAAGTTCAGGAGTAAGTGAGGGATAGATTTAGGAGTCCAGCTGACGGAGATCAAAATGTTAGCTTTATTGCAGACTAAATTTCTGTTGGAGGATAAGATTTTGCAGCTAAATAAGCCAGAACACCCTTGAATTCAGTTTATCCACCCTAATGGCAAATCTCCTCAGCAGTGGCAAACTCTGTCCTCCTACATGTGCCTCATGGTCTCTAACAGATGAGACTATGCTTTCTACATGCAGAATATCCTTTTCTCACCCTCTGAAAAGGATAATTTGCACCCCTAGGTGTAATTCTTTCCACAATTCCCCAACCAAATATTCCTTCTCCTCCTTTGTGAAAGAATGTGAAAAGTGGCAAAGCGTGGCCTGGAAGGCTTTTCCAGTTGAAGGTCCTTCCACTTAAAAGGGAAGGATTAGGATCAGGGAATCTGGATATTGTCCAAATAAAGGTAGTGAAAATTAAATAAAATAATGTATATAAGAAACACAGCACAGTACCTGGCATACAGTAATCTTTTCAAAACATTATAATTATTGATATTTCCATAATTTTATCTATTCTTATATGTATATCAACTCTGCTATTTAACAGCTATATGATTTTCTCCAAGTTTTGATTTTTCAATACCTTAGTTTTTATATCTGTAAACTAGGAATGTATCATTACCTATCTCATGGATATTGAGAAAATTAAATGAATAAATCTTATGAACTTCTTAGAACAATGTCCAGAACTCAAGAAATTCTAGCTATTATCATTATTGCTAATGTTATATGCAAATGCAGAATTCTGTTTTTTTTCAAGTAATTTTCTTACCAGAATCAGTGGAGAGAGTTGAGTTGTCAAGATGAGAAAGGAAGACCTTAGGTCAGTGGAAGTGCGCTCATCAAGGTTCCCAGGTTTTTCTACTCAAGGATTTACATTTCCTTGGGGCAGGAGTGATGGGCCTGTCAGGAGAGAGAGCTGACGAAGAGAAGTGGGCTGACCTTTGAGTTTTACTGATAGAAGAATTGCCTTGACGGATTCAGCACCCTTAACTCAGCATCTTGTAGTAATCTTAGGATGGATTTTAGGGCTCTATAATCATGTATAACCCAGGGCTAGTCTGATTTCCTGAGTCACTCTGGCTTGAAAATCATTCTTTAGGTCTTTTCTTATCCCAGTCTAGATCTGGTTGACAAAGGAGTTGACTTCCAAGTAATTACTGTCATGTCCCGTAGTCCTTCATTTTGCTGATGCATTTTAGAAAATACCAAATTACCATTATATTATTAGATTTTGTCCCTTATTCTAACATATTTCAATCAGCTAATCAAATGTAAATATTTGAGCAAGTCTGATTCCCATCTGAAAGGTCTGTGCTGTAAGCCTTTTGGATATGAAAGGAACTGTTCACTAACATCATTAAACAAATGATAATGTTAAAGGCTCATGAGAATCACAGTATTCCAAATATCTGGTCTGAGCAAGTATTAGGCATGAATAACTATTTCTTGTTGAGGAAGGACATAAAAGTGGTAATAGGTCATGAGAGGCATATAAATGAAACATTATGTCCCTTCTGGTTTCTCCTTTTAAGCTACACTTTCTTAAAATTGTTTAAAGAGATTGTATTTTATTTTATATTTTATAAAATATTTTAAAACACACACTTTTATTAAATAGGCCCAGAAAATGCTCAATGCAGGTAATTTCTGCTAGGTAAAATTTTGATGTTTATAGCTACTCAAATTCGCTTATAATTAGTTGTGAAAAAATAGTAAAGTCCCCTAAGTACAGTGTCCAAAGGGCAAGAAAACAGAGGTCAACCTTAATTAAGCTCTGCATAAGAGTGGAAGGTCAAAGGATTCTTGGAATTTTGTACATGAATCAGGTACTTGATAACTTAGAAGAAAATAAAAATAGGCTTCTTTTAGAAAAGTATTAGTATGCAGGGGCACCTGGGTGGCTCAGTTCCTTAAATGTCTGCCTTCAGCTCAGGTCATGATCCCAGAGTCCTGGATCAAGCCCTGCTCTGGCAGGCTTCCTGCTCAGTGGGGAATCTGCTTCTCCCTCTCCCTCCCCTGGCTCATGCTCTTTCTCTCTCTTTCTCTCTCTCTTTCTCACTCAGTCTCTCTCTCAAAAATAAATAAATACACTCTTTAAAAAAAAGTAATAGTATGCTGACTCTGGTCTGCTTAAATGTGGACTTCCTAAGACATGTTTCAAAATAAACGGCATTTGGAGCAAGATAAAACACTGAACAACTTGTACATCAATCATATTTTTTAGTTAGCTTAAACTCATAATTGAATCATAGTAGTAACCATATTTTATAATTTTTTGTGCTTTATAATTTCTAAACGATTTTTCTTTTGATCTGTGTGGTTCAGCACAATTATCCCATTTTTTTCTGATGTGAAAACTGAGCCTCAAAGACATTAAATGACTTGACCAATGTTTCCCAGGTAGTAAGAGGAAGGCCAGATTCCTAGGCCCATATCTTTCTTTTCCAATAAACACTGACTTAGATAATTTCATTTAATACTCACTATAAAGACTCACTATAAAACCTGACATTTTAGGAATTAAAAACTATTCTCTTGTTTTGATTTTTCCACAATCCTGCCATCTGTTTGCCTAGTGTTGCATACTCCAAGGGGAGTTATCTTTTGGCATATGCTTTAGATGTCAGAAACTCCCAGGTTCTATTTCATCTCCTTCTCCTAAATATGCACTACTATTACCCCTTTAATCCACTTATTTTAACAATGATTCTAGCTAGTATTTTAAAGGAATTTGACTTATCCTAAATCCTCTTGCCCCTTCGGAGCTTGGACACCTACAAAATTATTTTAATTTATTTGGTCTTTGGTATCCCAAACAACAGAGAAGAAAACCCCCAAAGTCCTGCACAGTAGAGTCATCTGGGTGTCTGTCCCTGAAGATTTTATTTACCAGTAAGAATAAAGCCAGGGGTTCTACCGATTAAAACTAGGTATTTAATTCCTGCTATGCTGCTTCTTTTTGTTCTAAAGGATTTTATGCATACAATAAAGTTCTTTCCTGAAGTAGAGTGAGCCGAATCTTTTCTTCTTTTATTTTAGAAAAATCATCTAAATGGAGTTTATTCTGCTTTATTTCTGACAGAGAACATAAACTATGTAAAGGCACACAGCATTTTTCTCACCCATTTTTAGACTGCATTTGGAGATGGCTATTAAGGAACTCCTCTGGAATTTTTAGAGCTCTCAAAATCTCCAGTACCTCCTATTGGTACCAACTGAAAAAGTGTCTTTGTAAGTGTGACCCTCTTGATATTTCATCCTCCAGCAAATTTCTACCTTGATATCTCAGGTTTTCCAAAGAGCTTTCTATTTCCCAGAAATTCTTTCATGTTGTTGTTCACTGTTGTAATATGGCCCAATTTGTGACTTCCAATATCCACTGTTGGGTAATCCCTCCCATATTGATTCTGAGCTTGGCCATTCCACTTGCTTTGGCCAATGGGATCTTAGCAAATGTGACACAAGTAAAGGTTTGGAAAGGGCTTATGCACTGCAGTTTATTCTCTTTTGCTACTCTTTGGAACTCTCATACCAGCATGGGAAGAAGTCTGGTCAAACCTACTGGAGGACAAGCATGTGAAGCAGATATAAACCATTCCAGCTGAGTCCCCCTTAGACCAGCCAAACCATTAACCACCAGATATGTGAGTGAAGTCATCTGGGACTATCTAACTTCCTCAGAGTCATAAGGAAATAATAAATGTTTATTGTTTTTGGCCACTAGTTGCAAGATGGTTTGTTGCACAAAAAGAGTCAACTGATACACACTCAAAATCAAGCTCTTAGCTTCTACATTTTTCAGATAATTCTTCTCTGGCTTTCAGAGTTTTTTTCCTACTACCACTCTGCCTTTTTTTTTCCCCCCTCTCATCATCTCCTTTCATTTACTTCTTTGATTCAATCAAAAGATTATGAAAATAAAAAGCAATTTTCAGAAAATCAGTTCAATAAAATTGTCTTCTACTTATTTCCACCAGCAACAATATCAACTGCATGTCCCTACTTACAATATTTTTTCCAATACATGATTTCTCAATGGGCTCTCTGTTGAAGTGTGTTGCTGTTAGGTTTCATGAACAAATATAATTTCCCACCAAATAGAAGAGAAACATAGAATAAGGCAGGGAAACTGCATCGTTGCATAAGGAAAGACGGTTCATATCCTGTTACCCTGGCAACAGGCACTGGGAAGGCCAGGACTCCCCACACATCCTGTTGCCCTGACAACAGGTCATGCAGAGCATGGGAAGGCCCAGTTTCCACTCTTCTAGGCAACCACAAAGAAAAAGGAGAAAGTGATTTTCCATCTTGTTCCTCCTTACCTACATATTTCTTCTATTATCTGAATCACTCCAGTATAAGTTTATCTTTTCAGATGTAGGAGAGGGTAAGAAAAATGTGACCTCAATTTTTATATTCATAAGCTCTGAAATATTTGCTAATTTTTGATTGGGTCAAAGGAGTAAGTGATAGGAAAAAAATAATAGAGGGAGGGAATCAAAGCAGTAGGGGGAATAAATTGTGGAAACCAGATAAGTACTATATGAATAATGTGGTAGCCAAGAGCTGATTTGGGGTATGTATCACTTAGCTACAATGGATAGGTTTAGCTAATTTTTAGGGTGTTCATCTGAGAAATTCCCATATATGAAATGATTATTTATTTTGTTACTTTTATTTTGTGAGCAGACAATATATAACCAAATACCATAAAATGACATTATGTAATAAAATTTTTATAAACTTAATTTGCAATTCTGTGTAAATTTTCCCTTTTTTATTTTTATTCAGCTTTTCTTTTCTTTCATTACTTATCCTTTCTTACCATAGAGAGTTGATGAGGAAGCAATCTGATTCAGTTCTTTTTTTCCTTCCTTCTCTCTTTGTTCCTTAAGCAATTGTTTTGATTGTATTAAAGAAATACACTTTACATTTATTTTTGGAGCTCTGTATTGCTTTGTTTTCACAATTTATGCTTTATATAAAATAGTTGTCTATTCAAAACTGACATATACCGCTAGTTCTGCTATTACCAATCTCTATCAATTTTTCTGTGATTTAAAATAAGATTTTAGCTGACTCCTTTGCTTTTAAAGATGGAATAAAAACTTCAAATTCTGTAAAACAGAAGTCTTTAACTTTTATAAGCCAGAAGTCTTATTGGTGAGGAGAAAATGTCTGGGAAAAATCTTCTCTTAAAAAACTGGACAAAGGGATTTGTGGAGAAAAGATTTTGAATTTAAACTGAGTGAAAAAGGAAGTATGGGCTGGTGAAAAGGCAGTATTTTTGTGAGACTGTAAGCATGTTGAAGTGGAATTTCTGAAAGACCAGGTGGGAAAGTTGGAACCTAATCAGAATATCATTAAAGTCAGAGAAAAAACACTCATGATTATCTGAGACTAAATTAGGTGACCCTTCTAGATACTCTATTTGCACTTTATGTGTTCTTTTTACTGTCCACTTAATTGTTCTGCATTTTAGGTAGTCCTTCTCTTCCTCTTCTGGGGTAACAAGAGCAAAGAGGTGGAATCCATCTAATTATTATTGTATCCTCAGTGCCCAGCATAGCACATTGCAAGAAGTGAAAACTTAAAACTGTTTCAACATATATTAAAAACACACAGTAGGCAATATGCAACAACCTTACATTTGAAAGGTATAGCTAGTAAAGCTGTAGTTGTTCAGCAGCAACATTAATTCAACCTGGAAGGTCAAGAAACTTTTTTGGAGGGTATTTAAACTGCTTCTGGAGAAAGGAAGAGAATGAGGTATCAGAACCTGACCAGTAGAGGTTGTTGGGGATGTGACTATGTCACAGACGAAAACAAAAACAGCAAAAGACAAACCTTGTAATATGGAACTTAGAATCTCAGTATTGTTGTGAGGGATAAAAATAATGCAAAATGCTCAGACCCTGTGTCTGGCATACAAGAAGCATCTACAAATGGTAGCTGTTATTGTAAATGACTTTTGTGGTTCAACTGTGTGTAAGATAACATGTTTGTTTTTGCCTATTCCTCTGCCAAATAATGAGATTAAAGTTGACTCCGGTAACTATATGATGGGTAGGAGGCAGAGGAGATTCAAACACTGACTGAATGACTGAATGACTATTCCAAGACTATGATTTCCTAAGATCAATACCACTTATATCCTAGTAAAACTCAAATTTCTGTTTCATTATGTAATTGAATAGCTAGGATTATGTTGAGAATATCTTTTAGTCGTCAGTGAATATTCTGGCCTTATGTGATCTTGCAGCCCAGGGAATTCATGGTGAGTGAAGACGGTTGTGTATTTTGTGTGAGTTATCGCCTGCTGAAGTTTCCAAACCATAGTGAGTCAGGCAGAAGGAGATAAGCTGACCAACTTGGAGGCCATCAGGCTAAATACTTTATATTAGCTTCCAGGCTCCAGTTACTTGTCCATTACTGAGTTGAAGACTAACTAATCCTCTCTTTGCACAGTCCTTACAGAGAAACTTACAAAGAAAGATAGCTTGAAATTTCACAATGTGATTGTACAATTTTTATGGTTCTTGAGTTTTATTTTTACCAGACATTAAGTCCAAGGTGTGTGATGAAGCTTGAACTAAAGTCATAATTTTCAAACTGTCATTTAATATTTTTGTTCTGACTTCACCCTGTTATGTGAATCATATTTCAATTAGAGATAAATATTTGCAAAATATATATAAAAAAATGCCTCTGTAAAGAGAACCCATCTATCCATAATGGAGTCATGGGTTAAGGAGAGATCACATATGCTTATTGACTGAGAATGTTCCAAAATGAAATTTACTCTAATTGAACATAATAATAAAAAATAAATAAAAAGAAAAATAAATAAAATGAAATTTACAACCAAAATATTAATATCTGGTTTAAAGGATTAAAATATTCTTGGCATTAGTCCCCAAATGACTTTATTATATATACTTTCCCTCAATTTCACAGAGGGCATTGTAACAGATTTTCTTATTCGTTACCACAACTTGTTTTATTTTTCTAAAAAAATGACCAAAAGCAATGCTAAAATCATTTACCTTTATTCTTATATTTCTTTGATTTCTTTTTTTAAAATTTCTAATTCTATACTAAAATAGCTAATCTCTACTTCCTGTTATTAGACAACTTGGTTAATTTACTGATAGCTAGGGCACCTGGAAAACAAGGAATTTTTAGAGCACTTTGGAATTGGAAACATGTTACCAAGTAAACTTAAATTCCCTAGAAAGGGGAAGTGTTTAAGTTCAGAAATAAGGAAATAAAAAATAAAAAATACTCTCCTTGATAAACTCAGATTGTTTTGTTAAGTATATGTCTTATGAGTATAAAAGTCAACACTAATTTACACAGTGTGAGTCAAATCTTAGCCACTGATTAAAACTATCTTAAGAATGAGAGTCTTTCGGAAATAAAGTTGTAACTTAAGTTCATCAGCACAATACTGACACTTGTAAAAATATTGAGGTATTTTGGAAAGTAGGACTAATATTATTTGATTAACCCACTTCAGTTGACTTATTAATACAATATAACTTATTTGTTCATTCAGTGAATATTCATCACTGGGTACTTAGGGAGCTCCAGGATTATTCTGGGCACCAGGGATACGATGATAAGCAGTACGGTCATGATCTTTACCTTCACAGAGTTACATTTTGATGGTGAGGATGGATAATAAACAAATAAATATGCAATGTAATTTTAATAAAAGCAAACAGGGTAAGTGACAAAGTGTCTGGGAGGCACAAAAGTGGCTATTTTATAAGAGTTGTCAGGGAAGGGCTTTCTGTGATAGCAACTGGTAGAGAAGGACGTTAATGAAGTGAGGACTGAGCTATGCCAAGGCCTGAAGCAATGGCGTCCCAGACGGGGCGGCAGGAGCACAATCCCGTGAGGCAGGGTGCATGTGACATATTTGAGGAAAAACAAGACCAGGAGCGCCGGAGCACAGTGGGTGAAGGAAAGAGTGGAAGGATTGAGAATGGAAAAAAAGGCAAAAGTCACATCATCTGAGACCTAACAGGTTGTGATAAGAAATTAAGATTTTATTTTCAGCCTGGTAGGAAGTTTTTAGAACTTCGGAGCAGCAGAATGGAGGATCTGACTTATGTTTTAACAAGACTTCTCTGAACAAAGAGTAGAATGGTGGTTACCAGGGTTTGCGGGGTGGGGGAAATGTGGAGATATTGGTCCAAGGGTACAAACTTCCAGTTATAAGATTAACAAGTTTTGGGGTCTAATGTATAGCATGGTGATTATAGCTAATAATACTATATCATATACTTGAATATTGCCAAGAGAGTAGATCTTAAATGTTTGCACTACAAAAATGAAATGGTAACTATGTGAAGAGATGGAGGTGGTACCTAATACTATGGTGGTAATTATTTATTTATAAATAATTTAAAATTTATAATTATAAATGCATTTATAATTACATTTAAATTATAAATGTATCAAATCAACAGGTTGTACACCTTAAAGAAAAAGAAGGCTTCCTTGCTCATTTTGTAGGAGCTAACACTGACAAGGGGGGAAGTAGGGAAGGATAAGATTGGAAATAGGAGGATATATTAGGGGGCTAAGGTACAGTTGTCTCATGAGTTTTAGATGTGGGAATGTAAGGATTAAAATGAGGCATAAAGACTTGTTTTATTGTGTGTGTGTGTGTATGCATGAGAGAGAGAGAGAGAGAGAGATCCTGAACAAATGGGTTGTGTATGATCCCTTGTCTGAAGCCCTTGGGTTAAAATGTGACCCAAATTCATAACTTTCAGATTTCAGAAAGGTAATAAGGTGCCTATTCCAAAAATTATTCCCAGTGGGGCCTGGGGTAGCTCCCAGCGGATATTTCTGCTACAAAACGTAATAAAGACAATAAATGGCCTCTACCAGCTCAAGTCAGGTTTTGCTGCCAAACGAGTTCAGGTCAGATCAGATTTTGAAATGAAAATGTTTGCTGTTTAGAGCTTTCAGATTTTCATAGCTGTGGATAAGGAGTTATTAACCTTTACCAGTTCCTGAAATGGGGAAGATGGTGGTAAAAACAAAAAGCTCTTTTGGATCCATGAATTTTGAGAAACCTGTTAGACATTCAAGTGGCCTTACAAATAAATAGACAGCTGGACCGATGAGAGGTCAAGGCGGAAAATATAAATTTCAATATACAAATACATTTAAAATCATGGAGCTAGATGAGATCATCTAGGGAGTTAACAAGGGTGTAAATGAGGGCTGAGCCCTCAGGTCCCCCAGGATTTAGAGCTTGGGAAGGGAAGTCAGGGAAGGAGAAGGAGGAGTAGCCAGTGTGCTGTGGCAGCCTGGAAGCCAAAGACGACTACTTTTCAAGAACAGCAAAGGTTAAGTTTCAAATGTTGCTGAGACGTCGTGTACATGGATTGTGCATTGACCATTGACTTTTGCATTATGGAGGTCTTTAGCAATCTTGGCAAAATACTCCCAAAGAAGTAGTGGGACAAAAATCCTCAGAGAAGTGGGTAGAAGAGAGGACTGGAGGTGAAGAAGTGGGAGCAGTATGTACATCTAACTCTTTAAATAATTTTCTAGAAAGGAGATCATAGAGATACGGTGACAGCTCCTTTACACTTTGAGTGTAAAGCAGTTTGTTAAATGTGGGGATATTATTGGAGAATTCTGGTGGGAATGATGATACGAATGATTCTGTAGGGAGTAAAAAAATAATCACTGCAGAGAGAGAGAGAAGAAATCTCCATCCCCTTAAATAGGTGAGAGATAAGGATGGCTTAAGTGCAGCGACTGGATCTAGGAGCAGGATGGCTCATCCATGGTAACAGGAGGAAAGCAGACTATTTGGGAACATTTGCAAGTAGTTAGGTGAAAACTTGGTGATGGTCCCCGCTGGTTACTTTTATTTTCTCAGTGAAATAAGAGGCTATTTGTAGAGAGTGAGGAGGGAAGAGAGGGAGTGGAGATTTGAGGAGAAGGTGTGAAACAGCTCAGCAAGGAGTGTGACTAAGGAAATGCAGTGGAACTGGTGGGCAGTGCTGAGCATCCACCTCAATCACATATTGCAAGTGTGATCAGTTTGCATCCCTATGTGCTTTTTTTCCTGTTACATTCAGTTCAGCTGCTTCCATGCAGGCTCAGAGCAGATGCAGAACTGGGTTTACAGAGTTCATATATTGCCAGAAAATTCCAGTGCCATGGATGAAGGAGGGCTGAGGGCCCCTTTAAGGTTTAAGATAAGGGGAGAGGTGAGAATATGAGGGAATGATGGACAGCAAAAAAGTGGATAAAGTCAACAAATTAGAGGTAGAGAAGGAGATAATGAACTTCTGGAATGAGATACTAGGGTCAGTGACCTTTGGTTCTTCTCAAAGACACAGAACAATAAAATAGACACATATTATGTGTAGACAAACTTATACAAGAAAGATAATTTGTGATAACAATAAATGGTAGGTAATTTTATTCTTCTCCTGTTTATAGAAGCCCCCCTGTGAAATGTTTTACCTTTCATTACTAGGCTTTCTCTTCAAAACAGAAGAGGCTGTTAGGAGTGTGGCTTTTCCTGCAAAGAAAACAAAGCGGGCAGATCTAATTTTAGGATGCTTTTCCTTGACAACAGCCTTTTAAATATTGCCTATTCAGTAATAAAAATGGGCTTCAGAAAATAATGACACTGTGTTTGGTTAAGGAAATTCAGTCACCTTTTGTACTTGAACCTTACAAGGTGTCATGAGAACACATAACAGGGCTTTTCCTTCACCTTTCATCAGTGAGTGAAGTTTTACTCTTTGTTGTACTTATGGCAAATTTCAGTGCATTTCATCAGTAGCAACAGGCCAAGCGTGTAACAGGGACTGCTGTGAAATATGGATTTAACCACAAGGTTATGGAAAGTATTTTACTACATAAGAGTTGTTCCTCTGTTTACATTAATAGTAGCTTTAGTTGACCTAAATAATTCAGACTTTAAGTTCCTTCTTGAGAGCCAAACCATTTTTTGAGTCTGCACACACTAAGCAAAGCAATTATCCCTTTATTTGGTGAAGATTTTAATGCCAGGAGTGAAGTTTGCCTTGGCTGAAATTTTATAAAACAGTCACACACACACACAAAATAATGATACCTAGTCATGCACTTTGGTATAAGTGCAACTGCCATTCAGTAACTATATATAATATTGTGCTGATCAGGCATAAAGAGAAGTAAAAGTCATAGTTTCTTTTGATTTTTATCACAGTGTCATTATACATAGAATTTTGTGAGTCATAATATTAAAGAATTATAAAACTTCAATGTAAAGGTCACTGGTAGATAGATTTTACATCTACTTTTTCCAGGAAATTGAACCTTCTGTTTTTGTGCAATAAACTAATTTGGGGATAATTATATATGAGTTATGTGAATATTTAAAAATTACTCTTCTAAAATATTTGTTGAATTTCTTATTTAGCATTGCATGATTGATCTTATTTGAAGTTTGGTACTATGTTGCTTACCCCAAATAATCTTTGCGTCCTTAGATCCTTGGTCGGATGTTCCCTAGGTAATGCTGTGCATTTTATTGTTGGTAAATTGAATTTCCTTCTTAACTCCTAGAGATCTCTCTCGATTTCCCTCCCTTTGAGCATTGGCCTGAATATGATCTGAGACTGCATGATTCCTGTTTATTCTGCCATCAAAGATATACTTGAATGTCTGAAACTGCCAGTCATATGCTTTGACTGGGTCTTTAAAGAAATATAAACTTGGCTTCCTTAGTACTAATCCTATACATTGTATAACACTTTTACTTTCAAAAATTAATTCTTATTTTTATTAAAGCAATAAAATAGTACCATAAGACAATGACAACAATTCCCCCCTCCACCACTCCTTGGCGCTACCTAGGTCTGCTTCCTGAGACATCAACTTTCATCTTTTAATTCTTTCTTCCTGTAAATTATCTGTATTTCAAAATAATAATTTTGTGTAGTTGTTTCTTGGTTTATCTATTTTAAGCATATCTACTGCCTTCCTGGCTGAAAATTTAACACTTAGACCAAGCTCTAACTATGGCCGTCTTGGGTTACCCTCCCCCATTTTCCTGTGAATCAGTATTTGGTGTTTAGAGTCTTACGACTGAATTGTCTTCACTTCTGAGCCAAGAAAAGAAATGTGAATGTTTCCTGTAGAGTACACTCCCCTTGTTTTTCCTGGAATTAATAAATGTCTCGTTTTAATTGTTGGCTTTGATTACTGCATACCTATCATTAATTCTTTCCAAATTCAGAAAAAGAATTGTCAAACACCCTTTAATATTTTTCCCACATTTCCAAGCACATCATGTGCTTTTTCTGTCTTAATTTTTTCCTTGGAGACACTGTCCTTCCAGCCTTTGTCCCCAGCTCCATCTGGGGTTCCCCAAGCCTGAGGCACAGCTGAGCCTGGGATTGCCCTTTGCCTTCATTCTGGGAAATCCCTTCAACACCCTCATGGGTTGGGCCTATTGTTTCCTGGATCCTGTGCTTTCTCAGTTTACTCTCATTTAGGGGATAAGCTTCTCTAATAACTTCCTGAAATAGGGTACTTGAGAAATACACTCATTTATAGTACATTCAAATATGAAAATATATTTATTCTATTTTGATATAGCTTGTCAGTCTCTGAAATCATAAGTTAAAATATTTTTTTCTTAGAATTTTAAAAATATTGCTTTATTGTCTTTTAACTTTAGTACTGCTATCAAGAGGTTTGATGCCAGTTAGCCCTGATCTTTTTATGTGATGTTCTTCCCAACCATCATGAGTCAGGAATTTCTCCTTTTTCCTTTTTCCTCTGAAATTTCATAATAACATTGGTGTGAGAATTTTGTACTGGGAAGTTGGTTGGTTCTTTTAATCTAGAAATGCATGCCCTTCATTTTTTGGAAAAATCTCTCCATTTGTTAATTTGATAATTTTCTTCCTTCCATTTTCTTCATCTATTCTTTCTGGGATTTTTATGTTGCTCCTTCTGGATTAAGCATCAAGTTTTATTATATTTCCACTCCTCTCATTTTTGCTTTTTTACAAAAAATAAAACAACTTGGACATCTATTTATCAACCCCTCCAAAACTTTTCAAGGTCTGACCTCATTCTTATTTTGATTGATTCTTCTTTGTAGCACTCTATTCTTTTGTAGTGCGTGCAACACTTTTTATACCCCTAAGTCCATTTTTGTTGATTAACAATTTTTCTTCTACTTGAATAGGCTCTTTCTAATGAGTTCATGTTTTCTGTGTGTTTGTTTCAGTTTGTCTTTCCTGTTAAAGACTTTCCTCAAGGGGACTGTCTGCTCACTTTTAAAAGAGAGACACTAAAAAGCTGATTGATACTCAGTGTGAATGGATAGCGTTTGTTGACTTGTGGGCTTCATAATAGGGTGGGAGGTACTCAGCCATCTAATTAGGTACAAAGTGCCAGCATCTAAAAGTCTTTTCTCTGGAACCATTACTTTTCTACTAGAAAATAATCTAACCTCTAGTCTAAGATATTAAAACCTTGTTGCCCCCATTCTAGAACTGAGTGAGGAAAGGAGTTGGGGTCATACCATTTATTATGTAGTTTTTTACATAGTTTACTTTTTTAAAATACAGCAATTCACATTTTCACCTCTGTGGCTTAATTTCACTGGAGAATAAATATCTAATTTTCCATAATGATGTGGGAGCAGTACTTGCTGGGTACTTCTCCATATATTGACTTTCAAATAAAACCCTATTTTGAGTCCCACTTTGATTCTCTGAATTCTGCAAAATTGGGGGCCTTTAATACTGCATCTTTTCATGTTCTTCAGGGTGAAACTTCTGTTTCTAGCTGGTAATCTTTACTAAGATTTCCACTCTTCCATCTATTTTTCAAACTTCAAAAATATAATTATTCTCTTGTGTCGTGTTTTTTTTTCCAATACAGTTTGTTCTTCTGGGGGATTTACAACATTTTTATGTCTTCACTATCATGTTGGAAGAGTTTTAGAGGATAACAATGATAAATGCATGTTCAGTTAGCCATGGTTAAAAAATGATGCACTTAAGTTTCCCAATACTTTAAAAAATTAATTCAAATTTTATTTTGCACTTTAATTTTCTTGAAAACCCTGAGAGGTAAGACCATGTACTAACTCCACTTATCATATATGGAAACAAAATGATATGATTTTCTTTTTTTTTAAAGATTTATTTATTTTAGCAAGAGAGAAAGAGAGAGAGAGAGAGAGAGAGAGAGCCAGTGAGCACATGCAAGTGGGGGGAGGAGCAGAAGGAGAGAGAATCCCCAAGCAAACTCCCCCCTGAGCGTGGAGCCCATTGCGGGGCTCAATCCCAGGACCCTGAGATCATGACCTGACCCTAAATCAAGAGTCAATCGAATGAGCCACCCAGGTGCCCCCAAAAGAAATGATTTTCTTAAAGTAATTGTATTACAGAGTTCAATGCAGAAAACAGGAACCAGGCTGCTATTTGAAACAGAAAGGGATTCAATATGGACTCAATAGATGTTTATAAAATCATAGGAATGTCTGTAGGAGCTGGAAGTCAGGGGCCACCACTAAACTAGCAAGTTAAAAGATCAACACCACAGCTGTGATTCAGAGTCAAGAAGCAGCTGGGCTACCATCACTAGTGCTACTGGGTACCCCACTGCCAATAGATACCCACTGGAGCCAGTGGCTGGATAAGCAAAGGTGGAATCCAGTCAATACAACTGTCTCATGGCCCTGTTTGTCAGCCAAAATCAGCAGTAGGAAGATGGCTCCTCCTTACTTTGCCTTCTAAATATTCCAAATACTTTGAGACTGCCTTTCATTGGCATCACCTAATTCATATCTAGAACCTTAGCTAAAATGATCTGGTTATAGATTTTAGCTCTCAAATCTCTCCAAATAGAATGTCTCAGTCTGAAGCATCTATTATAGTAATACAGCTGGTTTGTGACAGAGTTAAAACTGGACCCCAGTTTTTGTGACTTTCAGCATTTTCCTTTTTACTGTTTCATTTTAAAAATACAAAATAATAGAAAATAATATAAATAAATATTAATATTTAAATATTAAAGAATATAAAAATCACATTAAAATTTGTTGTTCAAATGGAATGATTATCCAAAATACACTAATGGTATAATTGACATGTTCTTCTTTAGAGACTTTTGTCCTCAACAGTATTTGATAGTATCTAAATATATAGGATAATATTTTGATTCTCATTGCACAGAGCATATGGATCTATATTATATGCTTAACATCATACTAGACTACTTGAGGGATAAAGAAATAAAAGACAGTCCTCTTTCCTTTAACTGGGTAGATAAAGCTAACTCCTTTCAATTGATTGTAACAATAAAAATGGAATATATGTAGTTTTCTTTATGGGTGAGAAGAATACTTACATCTGTTGTTTGTCAAGAACTCTGTGTTTGTTATCTCACTAAATCTCCATACAAACCTTATAAGTTAATATTGCCATCCTCACTTTAGAGAGTAGTAATAGACACACAGGAAGGTTAGATAACTCCACCAAATTATGCTGACATTGGACTCTAGAGGTGGGATTTAAATATTGTGTTTTTCCTTTTATACTAAGATGCCTCTTGAGCAAATATGGGATGAACCTTGATGAAGGGTAAGATTTGATGGGGAGGGGGTAGGACAGGTGTCTCAAACTCAAATTCCATCAGAGGCCATGGTTGATGGAGGTGGATTGGGTGGGGATTGTGGTAGCTCAGAGTATACTTGTTGCTTCTTGGGACAGCAGCCTCTTAGTCCAGCTTCTTTTTCTTTGTTGGGATATCAGCACACAGTGGTCAGGTCTGATTTCAGAGGAAAGTCAAAATCCATATTTTTATTTATAGTTTTTTGATTTTTAAAATGTTAGCAAACAAACCAAGCTTTAAAAATCAGTGGGTCAACACTGTTGAGACCAAGATACACCCCTGTTCCACCCATGAAGACCAAGGACAATGCAAAAGGTGCCAGCCAAAGTCAAATACTACATGCTGGACCACCCATACAGGAAAACGGTGCAAAAATGTAATCTCTGGCATTAGAAACAACCATCTTCTAGCCTGTATTGAATGAGATATTGAAAGGGAGGATTTCAGGACTTATTTGGAGGGAGAGCTGTTCTCCCTCCAAGCTATTCTCATGACCTCCAAGGAAAAATGTAGAGGTGAGAGACTGGCTGCCTTTGTCAGCAAGGAGGAGTGTCCACTGGGCTTTTCCAGCAACATCAGGGCAAGGAAAAGTCTGTCCTCCTGCAGGCCAAGTGAACCCTTAGAAAGAAGTCGGCCTGGGTCAGTTCAAAGGAGATCCTGCCTAAGATGATTGCCTGGAAGTGTAGAGCAACCCTAACAGAGAAAGCCTGTGTAGGATGGACCAGTCAAGGTAGGGATGAGGGAGGAAGTCCTTGGTCAGGGAGAGGACTACCATGAGCTGCCTTAGGAATTGTAGTTAGAGGACAACAGAGAGAAGATCTCCAAAAATCCTGTGTATATGTGGATGCCACTGGAGAAAAAGTCAACGTCTAGAAGGAACCAACACAGGAAAACAATTGTATCTGCTGTATAAAACTGTGCCCTTCCCCCTAATTCCCTTTCTTCTTTGGCCTCATAAATTACAGAGTTGGGAAGGAAGGAAACTCTAACCTGAAGCAGGTCTGAACTTGGAGTTGGGAGGGCGAGGCTGGAAAATGCTTCACTTTGAAAGAATATGGAGTGCTAATTATTACATTGGATGTTGGCATTTTGACTTCTGAAATAAAACTCATGACTGAATGGGGCCAGAAAATCTGTGGTACCTGGATTTCATCTGGTAGTAGAAACAAAGAAATTTAGACGATGGGTGTGGAAGAACAATGAGGGAAGAAAAATAAAAGACTCCTTCCTGACTGTACGTATGTTCCTTAAACATATGTCTACAAGACAGGTGTCTGTAAGCCAAAACTGTGTGTTCTCCATTTGCAGTCTCTGGGGTAGGGAAAGATGGTTGGGGGTGGGGTAGTATGGATCAGCACTGGGTGGAGAAAGCATGATCAGTGTTACTAAGTAAGAAAAGATATAAAACTTTCTCTACAAATAGTCTGCATTCTGTTTTGTCTTTTTTATTTCTTTTCATTGTAGAATCCGAAGGCCCTTACTACACATTTAAATGAGTTAATGAAACTGACCGTGCTAATGCTTTTAGACATGTAGATGGTAAAAGGTTACCGAGGCTTAGGAAATAGCCCCATAAAGACCATTAAACTTTCTTCAAATGATAATACGTGACATGTTGATGACTCAGTAAATGATTTTGTATGCTCCTCTGAAGCCCACTGCAATTGATTTTTTTAAATGTACATTTCTCAAGGATTTAACAAAATCACCAAATTAAGAAACATTATCATTCTCTGATTACATAACTACTAAAATGCCATCATATGGAATTTGGAATTTGTTCACATAGTGGTAAAAAATGCATTGTAAAAGATAGCCCAGAAAGTCCTCTTGCTGACTGAAAGTTTGTATACGTTACTGGAGAATCTTGTAATATATGGCAAGGAATGCTTTGGTTAATTGTTAAGGTTTTTGTTCTCTGAGTTCCTGGTAGTGTTCTGTTGTTTGGGGCTCTTGTAGCTGCTGCAATGATGAGGATGAGGTTTGCACAGAGTAGGTGTTTTACACAATAAAATACGTGTGGTTGCAAAGGCTGCTGGTCCTCTGCCCAGTTGCTGTCACCCTAATAGAACACACGGGCATTGCACTGTCTGACACTCATTGTGAGCCTGGTAATTGTTTGTATAATTCCCACAGTTAAGTTTGTAAGTAACAAAGGCAGCACTAATGACTTTTTGCCATGTGGCTATCTCTTGTCACAGAATCTCTTTGAGGATCAGACTTTATTTAAAAATATGTTGCACCAGATAAAAAAATAAAATCCATTTAGCATTGTTTTGAAGTATAACAATAAACAACAGTTTGTAGCTCACAAAAGGATAGGAAAACTGATTCTCCTTAAGTGAAACTAATTCACAAGGTGAATATTTTTCTCTTGATCCATGGTCGATTTTAAGATCATATAGATAAAGTTTCTAATCTATGTGATGCTTTTGTAACCTTAAGCCATTTACATTAATAGGCTAGACAGTTAAACTCAGAATTCTAGGAAGTTTGATAGAATCTTGCAATTAGAAATTTTATGTGAGGTTTACATATGAAAATCAAAGAGTAGACACAGATCTTCATTTATCCATTCATCATCCCTCCATCTAGTCACTCACAAAGTCACTCACTCAATAAAATGTACTGAACTTCTACCATGTGCAGAGCTTGATGCTTACTTTTTAGATGGATAAAAAGAATAGTTGAAAACCTTAAGAAGTGGGACACTTAAAAGCTAACAAGAGAGTAGACACAAATAACCACATAAATAATTAGATATATTTATATATTTGAATGTATGTTACATATTTACCTATGTAAACACATAAATATGTATATGTGTATATATGCTCAGACCCATAATCATTGTGTGCATACAACTTGGTGTCTGACTTCTTTGTTTTATTACATTTTATTCATCACTGCTGTATTTTCTTTATATATTATGTTTTACATGGTAACATGGAGTTTACCTCACTGTTTCTATCACTGGACAATTATGTTGTTTCTACTTTATGGTGGTTATATATATAACATTAGGAAACATCTTTCCCATATTCTATATTTTTCCTGCAGACAGACTTCCAGAAGTAGGTTTGCTGGGTGAAATCTAAATTTTGAGTGACCAACTTTCCAGTCACCTTGTTTTTATTTTCGAGTCTACTACTTCTAGCAGCTCACCTCCAAGGACTTTTTCCAACCTATGGGACCTCCAATTTATTATCCCTTTACACTTTCTCTCTCATTTCCCTTTGTTCGCCTCAGGTACTCATATTCCCCAACAAGCTTCAGATACAATGGTCCATTACTATATCCCTTGCTTGTATGCTTATTAACTCCCTTGTTTCTGTCAGGTATACACTTCCAGAAAAATCCTACTCTTGGTTAAAGCTTACTCTCAGATCATTTCATGCCTGCACTCATGCAGCTGAATGTGTCTGGAGAAAACCACTGCTCTTCTTATTGCCTTCACTCCTGACTGCTCTTACTTTAAAAGCATGACTAGGAACCTCATTTGCTCCCTGCTGTCCCCAAACCCACTGCATTTCCTATAACCATGAATGACTACTCTAGGCCTTCTCCTGTCTCCTCAAGCCTCAGATGCTTGCTTTCCCCTTGCTTCCTACTTCACTGAGCAGAGGGAGCACTAACAAGACCCATCCCCATCCCTGTCTCAACCCCACAGGTTTCCCCACACCCATACTTTGCCTTTCCTTCTGTTACAGTGACTGAATGGTCAGTGCTCCTAAGGCCACCTCCCTACTTGTGTACTACAGTGTGCCACTGAAGGATATCACTCCTACAATTATGCCTGCTCTAGCTTGCATTTTACTTGTTTCTACTGTATAATTCTGATCAGCATATAAGCGTATCATAATATTTCCAGGTTAAAAAAATTTAAAAAAACACTTTTAACTATTGTCATCTTCCATGTAAGTCAAATTTCCCCTTACTGTAAAACTCCTCAGAAGAGTTGTCTACACATATTGTTTCTACTTGCTCTCCTTCCATTTGTTCTTGGATCCAGTAATAATTTTTTATATCTCCCTTTTCCAATGAAACTGCTCTTGTTAAAAATCATCAGTGGCCTCTATATCTCCAAATCAACTGTTCACTTCTCAGTCTTCAGATCTCTTGGTCCATTAACATATATTACCATTTGGTTTAATGTTCCTATTTGAAAAACTTTCTTCACTGCTCCAAGAAAAACACTTTCTTTTTTTTTTAAAGACTATTCATTTATTTGACAGAGAGAGACACAGCGAGAGAAGGAACACAAGAAGGGGGAGTGGGAGAGGGAGAAGCAGGCTTCCTGCTGAGCAGGGAGTCTGATGTGGGGCTCGATCCCAGGACCCTGGGATCATGACCTGAGCCGAAGGCAGACGCTTAACGACTGAGCCACCCAGGCGCCCCAAGAAAAACACTTTCTTGATGCTTTGTCTACTTCACTGACTACTTCTCAGTTTCCTTCGCTGATTTCTCCTTATTTTCCAACATTGGAATTTTGGAGTACCCTGGGCTTCAGTTCTCAGGTCCTCTGTGTTCACATTCCATTGATAACATCCAGTGTCATTGTAAAATAGTCTGTTACCAATTAAGGTCAAATTTATGTCCCCAAACCTGACCTCATCAGACTTTAAAATCCATATTCTATCCAATATCTCTTGTTATTCAAACTTAACATTTCCAAAAGCAAATTTGGTTCCCCACTTGTATCTCTCTATAAAACTGTCTCCTCCTGTAGACTTAATAATCTGTCAATGGCAAGTCCATTCTGTCATTTTCTCAGGCTAGAAGCTTTAGAGTCATTCTTGACTTTTTTTGCTCACAGCCACATCTGATTCATGAGACAATCCTGTAGCATCTACCTCAAAATAATATCTAAAGTGCAACCATCACTCACCACCTCTAATTAAACCTCCCTAGTCTGAGCCACTGTCATCTTGCCCCAGGAATTCTCCCACTGGCCATGCCTGCTCTTTCCTTGCTGCCAGTAATGCACCTCTGCCATTCTTCACAGTGTT
The DNA here is from genome assembly GCF_964656455.1 of Halichoerus grypus. NCBI lineage: Eukaryota > Metazoa > Chordata > Mammalia > Carnivora > Phocidae > Halichoerus > Halichoerus grypus. The sequence goes on along the minus strand of NC_135715.1, from coordinate 143,955,285 downwards.
GCAGTCTTCCTTTAGAAAGGGAAGCCAGGTCATGTCACTTCTCTGTTTAAGAACTTTCAGTGGCTCTTTATCTCAGAGTGAAATCAAAAGTCCTTATCCTTTATGATTTGCATCCTCCTCTACCTTTAACTTCATGCCCTACTATTTTATTTCTTTTCTTATCCAGTTCCATCTACACTGGCTTCCTTGTATCTCCTAAACTTGAAGCATGCTCAGACCTTCGGTCCTTTGTATCTGCCCTTTGTTCTAATTGGTACACTCTTGCCCCAGGCACACACATGGTATACTCTCTCACTTCCCGTAGGGCTCTACTCAAATGTTATCTTCTCAGACAGACTTTCTTACAACAGTACCCCTATTACCAATCTGTAATCTCTTACTGTATTTTAGTTTTACTTATAACACCATCAAGCATATTATTTATTTGTTTGATTGTCTATCCCCCATTAGAATACAAAATTCATGAAAACAGGCACTTTTATTTTTATTTTGATCATGCTCTTTTTCCAGGGTCCAGATCATGCCTGCAACCTAGTTGACATCCACCATTTTTTGTTGAATGGATAAATGAATAGAATTTATACATTCAAGTGGTTGAATCATATCAAATCGTGTATTACATAATTTCTGTGAGGGCTAGTTTCATTGCACACTTACAAGCATTGCATATTATTTTAAATTTTTGGTAATTTAGTGAGAAAAATACAATTAGATGTTTTTGATTACTTATATACTCTACCTTTCATTTTCACATCTTCTTTTTTTTTTTTTTTTTTAAAGATTTTATTTATTTGAGAGAGAGAGACCAGCGAGAGAGGGAACACAAGTGGGGGGGCGGGGGAGAGGGAGAAGCAGACTCCCCGCTGAGCAGGGAGCCCGACGCGGGGCTCGCTCCCAGGACCCTGGGATCATGACCTGAGCCGAAGGCAGACGCTTAACGACTGAGCCACCCAGGCGCCTCCATTTTCACATCTTCTGTATTGATAATTTTCAGACTTGATTTGGCATATTATAGTAGACATGGATTTATCGATATTTTATTAACAGTGCAAAGTTAATATATAAATTATATGGGTTAGCACAGTACAATATCTAAATGGAAACAAAGCAAAAAACAAAACACCTTTTGGAATATCTGATCTGCCAAATAAGGTGGATATTTGAACCTCTATTATATTATTTCTTTTTCATGCATTGCCTCTTAGATATCATTATCTGTTTATTTGTGATCAGTTATTTGTTTTTCCCTTGAGTTTGTATATCCAAAAAGATGCAGTTGTGAAGAAACCACTGTAGTGGATTAAATTTTGGTAAATTAAGCTTTGACATAGAAAAAGATGGAGATGTACTCCAATGCTGTAGTCATTATAACTGAACTGTAAGGTTCATCATATTTTAATACTAACAGATTGTGAATGGTGAATTGCACCTTAGTTATCACTTTCTTATTTATTAAAACCGATAAATGTGATAGCACTGGTTTTTTAGCAATTTGCAGAAAAAAAATAAGGGTTGATAATAACTGAAACTACTATGTGTGTTCTATTAACTTCTACTTTATCTGCTCAATATTGTAAACTATTCTGATAAGATTTACTTATGATAAATGACAAATTCAAATAGTGGTGTATTCAGATCTTGACATGTGAATTGAATAATTGATATTTTTTTCTGACAATTTAGGGAAACCGCTTTGAGCATATTATTCATGAGCCTTTCTGATACAGAATCATTTCATTATAAACTTTCTTGGGAAGCCAGCTTCAAATGAAAGTTTTTGGTTTAATAATGACAGCTCTGAATAGCCTTATTTAGGTATAATTTACATATCATAAATTCATCCATTTTAAGTATACAATTCAAGGATTTTTTTTTTTTTTTTTTTTTAGCAAATTTATAGCGTTAAGCAGCCCTCACCATGATCCAGTTCTAAAACATTTCCATTGCTTCAAAAAATTTCCTTGGTTCAGTTTGGAGTCATTCTCCACTCCCACCCACTCCCAGCCCCAGGCAAAGGTTGATTTGTTTTCTCTCTATAGATTTACCCTTTTTTTGAAATGTCACGTAAATGGAATCATGCAATATGTAGTCTTTAATATTTTTGTAGTGGATATCAAAAGGTCATTCCTTTTTATTGCTGAATAGCATTTGATTTTATGGATATGCCACATTTTGTTTATTCATTAACCAGTTGATGGACAGGTTTGGCTATCACAAATAATGCTGCTATAACATCCATGTATAAGACTTTGTGGGAACATGTGTTTTTGCTTCTTTTGCAACTGTTAGATCCAATGTTAAGTCTGTGTTTAATCCTTTAATAAACTGCTAGACTTCCAAATTGGCAATATGATTTTACATTCCCACCAGCAGTGTGTAAGAGTTACAGCTTCTCCACATTTTCACTAGCACCTGTATGGCAGTCTTTTTGATTAGAATCATTGTGGTGGGAGTGTAATTGTATCTCATTGTGGTATTAATTTGCATTTCTCTAATGACTGATGATGGTGAACATCTTTTCATGTGCTTATTAGTCATTTGTATAGCTTCTTTGATAGAATGTCTATTCAAGTTTTTTTCCTATTTTTAAAAGTTTGTTTAACTTCTTATTTTAAATTTTAAGAGTTCTTTATATATTCTGGTTACAAGTCCTTTATCTGATATATGACCTACAAATATTTTTTTTTCTCAGTCTAGTGTTTATCTTTCATTTTCTTAATGGTGTCTTTTGAAGAGCAAAAGTTTCTAATTTTATGGAAGTCCAATTTATCATTTTAGTGTCCTACCTAAGAAATCTTTGCCTAATATAAGGTCACGGGATTTTCTCATTTTCTACTAGAAGTTTTTGTAGTTTTTAATCTTCATGTTTAGGTCTATCATTCTATTTAAGTAAATTTCTGTATGTGGGTTGAAGTAAGGGTCTAAGTTCATGTTTTTGCATATGGATAACCAAATGACCTGGCAACATTTGTTGAAAAGTCCATCCGTTTCCCACTGGTACCTTTATTAAAAATAAATTGATAGGGGCGCCTGGGTGGCTCAGTTGGTTAAGCGACTGCCTTCAGCTCAGGTCACGATCCTGGAGTCCCTGGATCGAGTCCCGCATCGGGCTCCCTGCTCAGCAGGGAGTCTGCTTCTCCCTCTGACCCTCCCCCCTCTCATGTACTCGCTCTCTCTCATTCTCTCTCTCTCAAATAAATAAATAAAATCTTAAAAAAAAAAATTATAAAAAAAATAAATAAATAAATTGATAAAAATGTAAGGATTTATTTCTGGCCTTTCAATTCTGTTCTCTTTATGTCAATTTATGCTAATATTAACTATCTTGATTATGGTAGCTTTAGAGTAAGTTCTAAATCACATAGTGTAAATCTTCCAGCTTTGATCTTTTTTTAAAAAAATTGTTTTGGCTCTTCTATATTCTTTATAATTCCATATCAGTTTTAGAATTAGCTTTCCAATTGTGACCAAAAAAGCCTGGTGGGATTTTGATAGGGTATTATTGAATCTATAGATCCATCCAGGGAATTACCATGTTAACAATAAATATCAAGTCATCAGCCCATGAACATGGGAAGTCCATTAATTTTTATCTTCTTTAATTTCTCTGTAATATTTTTATAATTATCATTGTATAAGTCTTCTACTCTTTTTATTAAATTTATTCCCGAGTATTTAGTTCTTTGTGATGATATTTTGAATGGAAGTTGCTTTCTATTTTATTTCAAATTGTTAGTTGCTATTACAAGGAAATACAATTGAATGCTAACTAAACTTATGGTGTAATCATTTCACAATACATGTAGGTCAAATCATTATGCTGTATGCCTTAAACTTACACAGTGCTGTATATCAGTTATATCTCAATAAAACTGGGGGAAAGCATTTATAATATAAAAGGTAGAACAATTAGAAATGGAAAGGTATAATAAAAAAAATAAATAAAACTTAAAAAAAGAAATACAATTGAATTTTTTTCTATTGATCATATATCCCCTAAACTGGCTAAACTTCTTGCCTTCTGGCAGGTTTTTCTCTTATAGATATGTTTAGAATTTTATACATACATGAGTAGGCTGTCCACAAAGGCAGTTTTATTTCCTTTCTGTTTTATATGCCTATACTTGCTAGATCCTCCACTATGATGATGAATAGGAATGATATGCAGATGTCCTTGCCTAGTTCTCTTTTAGGTAGAGAACCTTCACTGTTTCTCTTAGATGCCCTTTAAGTTAATGAAGTTCCTTTTTATTCTTTGTTTGTTGAATTTTTTTTAGTCATCAATATGTATTAGATTTTGTGAAAAATTTTCTGCATCTATTGGAATGATGATAAGCTTTTGTGTTTTATTTTATTATGATATACTGTATTAATTAATTTCCATATTTTAAACTATTCTTGCGTTCCTAGAATAAGGCCAACTTGGGCATTATGTATAATCCTTTTATATATTTCTTGATTTGGTTTGCTGCTATTTTGTTAAGGGTTGTTTTTTTTTTAATAAATGTTCGTGAAGGATATTGTTTTGTAATTTTCTTTTCTTGTGATGGTTTGCCTGAGTTTGACTTTATAAAATGAATTGGGAAGGGTTTCTCTGGCCTCTATTTGATAAAAGAGTTTGTGTAGATTTAGTATTATTTCTTTTTACCGAAAAAATTACAGAATTTACCAGGGAAGCCATCTGGGCCTGAGTTTTTCTTTATGGGAAGATTTTTAATTATGCATGTAATTTCTTTACTTGTTATAGATCTATTCAGAATTTCTATTTCTTCATTAGTCAGTTCTGGTTATTAATATCTTCCTATGAATTTGTCCATTTTATCTATGTTGTCTAATTTTATGGCATAGAGTTGTTCAAAATATTCCTCTATAGTCCTTTGATTTCTGAAGTATTGACAGTGATGTCGATGCTTTTATTATTTTATTGTTGATATTTTCAAAGAGTGAACTTTGGGTTTCATTGATGTTCTCTATTGTTTTATGTTCTCTATATCACTGACTTCTGAATCTTTAACATTTTCTTCCTTTGCTTCTTAGGATTTAGGTTGCTTTTTCTTTTCTAGGCTGTCAAAGTGGAAGTTTGGACTATTTATTTGAAATTTTTCTTTTTTTCCAATATAGGGATTGAAAGCTATACATTTACTTTTAAACAATGCCTTAATGTGTTGTGTTTTCATTTTTATTAAGTTCAAAATATGCTCTGATTTCTAGTGTAATTATATCTATCCATGAATTATTTAGACTATATTATTTTCTGTATTTGTGGATTTCTCAAATTTCTTTCTGTTGTTGACTTCTAATTTAATATAGTCGTGGTTGGTGGGAGACCATACTTGAATGATTCCAGTCATTTTAAATTTATTGAGAATTATGGTTTAACACGTGGTCAGTTCTGGAGAATATTATTTGTGCACTTGAAAAGAATGTGTATTCTGTTGTTTTCAGGTGGAGTATTCTCTAAACATCAAGTCTAATTTATTGATTATGTTGTTCAAGTCTTCTATATCCCTGTATATTTTCTGTCCAGTTTACCAATCCCTGAAAGTGCAATACTGAAATCTATAACTATAATTGCTTAATTTTCCATTTCACCTTTTAATTTGGTCATTTTTTGCTTCAAATATGTGGGACCTCTGTTAGGTATACATTTATAATAGTTACATCTTCCAGACGTATTGACCCTTTTATCATTATGATTGTTCCTCTTTGTTTATAGTTACATTTATTATCTCAAAATTTATTTTGTATGATATTAATATGGCCACTTCAGCTCTCTTCTGATTGCATGGCTTATCTTTTTTCCATCCTTTTATTTTCAAACTATTTATATCTTTGTATCTAAAGTGTGTCTTTTATGTACAGCATATGGTTGGATCTTGCCTTTTTGTTCAGTCTGACAATCTCTAGCTTTTGATTGGAATGTTTAATCAAGTCCATTTAATGTAATCATTGATGTGGTCAGATATACATCTGTCCTTTTCCTGTTTGTTTTCTCTATGTCATATGCCTTCTACCCTCTATACTCTGCTCCAAATCAAGTCAGCCACTTCCAGCAATGAAGTTCCTGATTTTCAAGGCCAGACTCACTATGGTAAAACTACCGTGTTGACCTAGCTGGGGTGGTGGGTGGGGGTAGCTCCAGGTCAGAATGCCATAGATTTCCATTTTTAAATGACGTTCAGTAGTTTTGGTGAATATATGCTTTTCAATTTGTAGTTCGCCTTCGATTGATGTCTGGAGACTTGAGAGCGTTTTTGACAATTTCTGTTTGGTTTTATCACTGTTTTTTGATAGAGAATATTGTTTTAAGTGTTTATTTTAATTCCAGTTAGATAACATAGAGTGTTGAATTATTTTCAGGTGCACAATATAGTGATTCAGCAATTCCGTACAGCACCCAGTCCTCATCACAAATGAACTCCTTAATCCCCATCATCTATTTAACCCATCTCCCCATCCACCTCCCCCCTGGTAACCATCAGTTTGTTCTCTATAGTTAAGAGTTTGTTTCTTGGTTTGACTCTCTCTTTCTCTCTCTCTCTCTCTTTTTTTTTTCCTTTTGCTGGTTGGTTCTGTTTCTTAAATTCCACATATAAGTGACATCATATGGTATTTGTCTTCTTCTGACTGTCTTATTTCTCTTAGCACTATACTCTCTAGCTCCATCCATGTTGTTGCAAATGGCAAGATTTCATTCCTTTTTATGGCTGAGTAATATTCATTTATATTCTAATACTCCTATATATGATAATATTCATATATATGATAATATTCATATATATATCACCTCTTCTTTATCTGTTCATCAATCGATGGAGACTTGGGCTGCTTCCATATCTTGAATGTTGTAATTAATGCTGCTGTAAACATAGGGGTGCGTATATCCCTTTGAGTTAGTGTTTTTGTAGTTTTTTGGGTAAATACCCAGTAGCATGATTGCTGGATTGTAGGGTAGTTCTATTTTTCACTTTGTGAGGAAACTCCATACTGTTTTCCACAGTGGCTGCACCATGTGAAGAATATTTTTAATTTTTTTACTCCTCCATTGCCAGAATTCCCCAACATTTTGGATTTGATGAAACATTTTAGCTTTCTTGATGAAATGAAAATGGCAACTTAAAAAACCTGTATTTATACTCTTTTTTTTCCTTACACTTAGATTAGATTGGTAAAATTGAGATCATGTTCTTTGGAACTAAAAGCTCTCCTCAATACTGATATTACAGCAGTCTGAAGCGCAGATAATGACCTAAAGTTATATAAGTTTATAAAGTCTAAGATTTGGTTTTTAAATCTACTTTTAGCTGTCTACAGTTATTACCAGAGTGACTTTATTTTGTACTTAGTTTGTTGGTTTTGTCAGACTGTAAGTTGTAGTCAGAGGTATAGAGTGTTAATAAGAAAATATAGTGACTGTGTGTAAATTCCACTTTCCTGTGAATAGGTAGTGAAGGCAAGCAAAAGACAGAGACTGTTTCTTAGATTTTAGGGGCCCTCAGGATAGAAAGATCATACATTTCCAGTTCTATAGCTGAGATAGGAATGCCTAATTAAGCATCTCTGTCATCCAACTTTTGCTTAAATACCTCCGTTCATGAAGAGCTCACTAGCATCCTGATGGAGTCTATTTTGTTTTTATAGCTCTAATATTTGACTCTCAAATCTAAAATGAACTAGATAAAAAAGAAACCTTCTAAATGCTGAATTGGAAAAAAAGGAAAGAAAAACACCTTCCAAATGCTGAAAATATTTCATTCTAACTATAGAAAAAGAAAAGAATTTCCACTAACTCAAAACGGTTAAAATCTGCTTTGATCATCACGGAGAAACGCAGAGGAATTTATGGTATGGAAGTTTTCATCCTTCTGAAGGGCCTGACTCAAAGCAAGGACCACAGATTATGGGAATAGCTAGTGACTGAGGGGGATCCTGGAATGCAGGAGATGTGAGTATATGGGAGAAGTCACAGAAAACCACTCACATTGCTTATTAGTCCAATCCCTTCTCTATTTTTTTAGATCTTGCCCCTGCAGAACAGGTAGCACATGGCCCCAGTGTGTGCTCTGGTAAGTGAGGGTGGATCAGAATGAAAAAGTCTCATACTACTGGTAGGAGGCATCCATTTGGTGGGTAAGAGGATTGACTTTAGGATCAGATGGACCTGGGTGTGAATCACGCTACCTTTTCAGAGAGCTGAGTGACCAAGAAAAGATAGTTTATCCCTGGTCTTAGTTTCCTCATCTATTAAGTGGGGCTAATGATAACAGTGGTTTTTACAAGCAATAAATAAAACAGCATATGACAAGCACTTAAAACACTACTTTGACAATTACTGAACATTTGATACATGGCGGTTATATTTATTTATCAAGTTAATTCAATAGATATTTACTGAGTACCTAGTACAAGCCACATACTGCACTAGATGCTGAGAATATAAACAGTAACACACACAAAAAGCCGTTTAAAGCAGTAGACACACGAATTTTGGCTTTCATGGATCTGATATTCTAGTGGAAAAAATCTAAATGGAATAGATGTACATATATGTATAAACGTATGAGAGGTCATAATATTATTATTTATTTATTATTATAATTTTAGTAATAAAGGGGCATGTATTTTTTGAGTTCTAAACAAAAAATTTTGTTCTATTATTACCTCTGATGATATTATTAAACACCTCTTTTTCACACAAGGTAGTGGCCCCTTCACAAAATATTTCAAATATTTCATTTCAAAACCTTTCAATCACTTTGGTGATTAAATTAATATTTTTTGCTTTTTTAAGATGCGATCCTGTGTATTTAAAATTATCAGCCTTATATTCAATTTAAAACTCTTTTCATCCCTCCCTCGACTCCAAGTGCAAAAGTTAGAAGGAATGACTTTCTCTATTTAAGCAAAGGCTCACCCCATCTTCTTTCCTGGCATCAGATGCTCTGGTGTTGAACCTTGGGGAAAGGACGGGACAGACAAAGTGTCCCCAAGTTACTGTGAAGCACAGGTGATGGCTGTAGCAGGGAAGGAAAAAAGGTCATATCCTCTCCATGAATACAGCCTTCCCTAAAATGTGATCTCCTTCTTCCCATCAACCATCTTTTTATATTAGGAGACGTGCACACGCACGAGTATTTCTGGTTCTGCTAACTGGCTCTTTTTCAGGAAGCCCTACATGGAAGTGGACATCTCTAACAGATCTTTTGCTTTTGTTCACAGCTGTGGACTTGAATCACCATGTGCAGCTTCCAGCAGCTGGGACCATTCTGTCTTATGTATTAAATAGAATGAGTATTGCTTGACCACACACGTAATAGTAGATTTTTGCCATTGTTGGGGGGAGGAATGTGATATTGGATTCTCTTTGGTGGAAAATTATTAGTTTTTTGATAAACTTTTCCTTGCCTTAGCTGTCATACATGTAAATGCTATTGATGGTCAAGCTGGTAAATGTCTCTTATTATTTTCTAATTATTATTCTTCAGCATAATAATGCTGAATGTTTAATTGCAACAGTTCCTTGTAACTGAGGGGGAAAATAATTTATACCATGATTTTTAAGAAGTTATATTGTCTGCATGAAACAGATGTGGTAGAATCATTTTAACCATCTTACCAATGACAAAGTACAGAATTCATATTTAGACAACATGCTAATTATCTGTAGAAGGTTACATTGCCTTTCTTCCCTATGTATATAAAGGAATCAAAGGACTTCTGTGATAAAAGCCTATTACAAGGACCTCTGATAATGAAATAAGGACAAACAAGAAATAGTGATGCAAAATATTATATATATCACAACAATATTTCTAGCATACATGATTTATACTTTATTATGTGTGCGATGAATATTTATTAAAAATGCAAAGTATAATAAAAACTGAAATGCAACGTATGTTTATCTTTTGTTTGTACTCTTTTCAGTCTTTTGTGTTGTGCGAGTCTGCACATTAACACAGTTTCATTCTTTGAGGCTAGGTCTGAATCAATCATATGTCCTGCCTGCCTTCCTACCTTCCTTCCTTCCATCCATCCGTCCTTTCCCTGTTGCTCCTTTTTTGAAGAAAAGGGTAAAATTACATCTGCAAACTTGACACTAATGATTCTGTCAATTAGAGGTTGAATTAGAGCTTTCACATTTCAATATAACTTGTAAAACCCAAACTTATCTAAGAATTGTTATGATTGCTAGCATGGTAAGCTGTCAACATAACTATCTTTTGGATGAACATTCAAGTGGGAGTAAATGTAAAGACAGAAATAATGCTTTCATGTATCCTTAAGATTGCCTACAATTGCTAATTTTTATAAAAATGAAGTTCACTTTTCATGCTTTGAGTTTGTCTAAGAAAATTCTAACACTTCCTATATAGACTATCCTATACACATGATCTGAAAAGATTATCCTTTACTAGAATTAACACTGACATCTTTTTGAGTTTGAAGTATTTAAGGTTTTCATTCTTTATCCTCATTTCTAACTAAATGGGACCAGTAGGAAGTAATATATATGTGTGGATTCAGTAACTTAAAGGAAGCATCATCAATCAAATCCACTGTGTTTTGGAGTAAGATAGTACATATTCTCTGTTATAAAATAATACAACAGGAAACGAGTCATTTATTAGATATTGTGACATTGTAATTTTAGTTTGAACAAGAAAATGTGGTAGTCAAGTTGGCAAAGGCCAGACCAGGGGCCAGTAACTTTTGAAAAGTGGTAAGCTAAATTCATGACCCCTTTATTTCTTGTATGAGGAGAGATGTGACGTGTTTAGTGCATTAGCCTCCAAAAGGGAACCAAGACGTGAGAAGTTAAATAGGAAAAGGCCAACTTTTCCAAACTAAGAAAAGGCCAAGGAATTACACAAATTTTTCCAAGCAGTGGGACAAATGCACTAGCAATTATATCCAGACATAATGAGTCCAGGTAGCATATTTGGACCTGTGTTGTGATTTTCCCATTTTAACTTGGTTTTGACAAAAAGGAATTTGCAGAGATAAGTGACTTGGGGGAGTAACAGGACACATAGGAATGCCCCTGAAATGGGAGTTGTACACATGTGGCACACACATAAATTTTCTCCTTCTCATCACATATCAGACATTATTAATCTGTCATAGCACCCTCTCCCACTGAGGCTGGACATGATCCACACAGTGCTCCAGGCATCCACTGCCAATCTGTCATAATTAGAAAGAACTTATTTTTTCGTGCAACAGGAGTAATCAACCCAGTGCTTGACTCATAGTAGTACCCAATGGATATTTGTTTCATAAATGAATTGAACAAGATTGTCAGAATTTATAAAATTCCATTGATGTTTTGTGAATTGTAGCAAATTCAGACCAACAAAGAAATTTCTCTTTAGAGTTGTTTGTGTATTTTCAGACTTCTAGTCAAAGGAAACAGAAATTTAGCAATGGGTCATTTTTATGCTTCAACTTATATTGGTTTGAACAGGTTTTTTTTTTTTGAGATTAATTTCAACACTGCCTGCAGACATTCTTTAGGTCTCCTCCATGTTGAAGGGAAGCTGTCCTTTGTCATGGCAAGAATATGAGTCAGGCTCCATGGCTTCTGCAACAAAACCTCATCTTTTCCTTCTGTGCACCTGGTACTTAGAGAAGAGAGACCCTCCAGTTCTCCACAGAGGACACATATATTGCCCGAATGATTTTTTTGTGACTGGAGTTTGAACTATGCCATACAGCTTCTGTCAAAAGCATGGAAGGGCTTTGGATTTCCAAGTCTTGAATAAGTCTTTACTCAATTTAGAGTAAATATTCAACCTTGGGCTTTATTTGGCTTTGATTCTCTTATCTGTAAAATGGACATTACTATAATAGTGCTCTCTACTTCTAGGAGAAGTTTTGTGAAAGGAAACTACATAAATGAAAATGCAAATAAAGTTTTAAACAAGTGTCAGTTAATGTTCAGCCTTGCGCACTGTCTTCTAGAATGTGGTAATTACCAAATGGGGAGGCAGGATGATGTGGGGGTTGAAAGAATTGTCTTTGAAATGAAAAACATCAGGGTTCATATCTCAATTTCACTATTTACTGTGACTCAGAGTACATCCCTTGACCCCTCTAAGTCTCAATTTCTTCAACTGTCTGGAGGAAAATGTATTTTATGAGAATTAAATTATCACATATTTAAAGCAGCTGACACTGTAACTGGTGCCCAGTAGTCAATTAATGTCAGCTATTATAATCAATAAATACTAGTTGACATAATAAAAATTATAATCAGAGAAATGCTAACCACTCTACATTTTTTATCCTCAGTTATCAGCATGTGTCAGATTATCAGAAAGCTACACATATGAATTATTTTGAAGTACCCTGCAGTGCAATTACTACTACAGAACCTCAACATTCTATGATTGGCTTTTTATTGATGTTCTTTTAAAGTGATGGAAATAGATGCATGCCTTTGAATTATTATGCTGTTTATTTTGTTCTTTGCTGTCCTTATATAATAACCCATGTGACAAATTCCTAACAGAATTTAAATATGTATCTCCTTTTATGAGATGAAATGAGTTGTGTATAATTCATAATATCTCCCTCTTTACCTCAGCTGGAAGCTTAGAGCTATGTTTTGTTCACAAAGCTTTGGCCATATTAAGAATTGAAACTTCCCTATGTAATTACTACTTCTTGATCACTTTTATTATTGACATTTTCATGTTAAAATATTCTGGTTCTATATCTTCATTCTTTTGGTAAATTGGCCCAAGTCTCTTTTGAAATAATTAGATCACTGAAAATTAGAAAAATATAAGCTATTCAATTCTGATATTTGATTTCACCTTTGCTATCTTGTATTATTCTGAATTAATTTTATTAAATCAGGGTGAATTTTGAAACTCAATTAAATAAAATGCCCCAGTCAGCATAGCAATGTGCTGTATGTTAATCAAAATAATGTGGGCCTTATGAATTCAGCCTTAAAATGGGTAATACTAATTGTAACAAATACAATTAATGCTAATTAGTAGTTCATCAACCTGTGGGTATAGAATTTACACATTTATTGTCCAATATTTTGCCTTTAAAAGAAAATTTGTGGGACACCTGGGTGGCTTAGTCTATTAAGCATCTGCCTTCAGCTCAGGTCATGATCCCAGGGTCCTGAGATTGAGTCCCGCATCGGGCTCCTTGCTCAGTGGGGAGCCTGCTTCTCCCTCTCCCTGCTGCTTCCCCTACTTGTGCTTTCCCTCTCTCTCTCTCTGACAAATAAATAAATAAAATCTTAAAAAAAAAAGAAAAGACAATATTAAAGTAGGCCTTTCAATATTAGTGTTTCTTTTGAGCTCATGGATGAAATTTAACTTTTACTGTGTTCTTTTGATGACAAAATAAGAAAGCTGGTGTTTTTTTTATTATGTTATGTTAATCACCATACATTACATCATTAGTTTTTGATGTAGTGTTCCATGATTCATTGTTTGCATATAACACCCAGTGCTCCATTCAGTACGTGCCCTCTTTAATACCCATCACCAGCCTGGTGAAAACTGTTTTTTTTTCTGTAAATTTAAATGTACCAAGAGGTAGAGCATCGTACCTCTTCAGTACTTTTACGTGTTATCTGAAGGGTGAAACTGAATTAACAGAAATATTATTATATAACATTTTAGGAAGCAAACATTTAAGGATTAAAAAAAGCCCTACTTCCATTCATAATGCTCTTTTCTAAATATATAGTCTGAGGAAGCTCGTAAAACACTTTTAGTAAGTTAAATAAAATGGAATTGTACCTTAACTTCATTAAAGGCAAGAGAGTTAAGAAAAAGATCTAGTGTGTTTGAAAAGCATTTTGTGGTACTTGTATAATGATGGAAGAGTGAATGGCCAGTATTTTTTTTTTTTCTAAATGATGTAAAATAATTTCAGTCAAAAAAATGTAACTTTAGCTTTCCTAGGACATTTTGGTAATACAAAATATCAAAGTAATAATGGAAGTGATAAAACAATATAGTCTGACCCCAATTTCCAGCCCTTTGGAGTTGCTTGGATTACAAATCCCATCTCATTCTATACATTCCTTCTCTTCAGTGAGATACTCTTTATAAAACATCAGGTCTGTTTGGGAGTGCGATGGAGCAGAAGAAGGGTGGAGACTCATTTACTGTTAGTTCACTTCTCCTTCCTTGTCTTGATCATGGTACTAATCAGTGCTCTGCCACCTGATGGCCTCCATCTGCATTCATTGCTGCTGATCTTGATCTTTTTTCTGGGGTCTCATCTTGACATTGCTAATGTCTAAGTCATTCCATTCCTGGAACCTATTGTTGTCACGCTTACTGAAGTAGGAGAAGGTTCTGTCTTTCTCATTTGGCTTCATCTTTTTTTTTAAAGATTCCATTTTTAAGTAATCTCTACACCCAGTGTGGGGTTCGAATTCACAACCCCAAGATCAAGAGTCTCATGCTCTATTGACTGAGCCATCCAGGCACCTGTTTTTTGGCTTCTTAAAGAGTCCAAGCTTTCAGTTTCCTTTTTAAGAAGCCATAGACAAGTCCTTGAGGCTGGAGAAGAAGCCATCCAAGAGCAATCACAAAGAACTATGTATAAAAGTGCTGTTCCAAGAGTACCCCAGAATGATGTCCAGCAATACTGACTCTTTTCTATCAGAGATTATCCATTTCCAGTTGGACATGGGAGAAATTGCAGAGGTATTTATCTTCCTCTTTAGGAGGGAATCTTTATTTCTGATTGCCTGAACCCAGTTGTCCATATCACTGTCTTTTATTTTTCTCTTGGAATTCCATGCTGTCTTCATATAAATAAGATATGATAGCATCACTTTAGGCAATTCCTGGTCCTCCTCTTCCATTTTTTAAAAAAATAACAAGCAAACCAAGGAATCTCATTATGGTATATGTATATGTAATTGTTCTCTTATTCTATATTTTCCATTTTCTATCTTATTGAGGAAAAGTGGTAACTTTATACATCCTTTTAATGTCACCAAGAGAACTAACCTAACTAAGCAACTACTTTGTGCTTCATAATAGTAGTCTTGCTGAATTTTCATAAGATCCCTGAAAAGAGGGATGTACATTTTACAGGTAAAAAGGCCAGAATTCAGAGAGTTAAGCAGCTTGCTTAAGATCATATGGCTAATTATGAATGGAATCAAGATTCAATTCTAGTGCATTTTGTTGGACACCAAAGTCCATGCTCTACCACATCTAGGGCAACATTTGGCTCCTTCAGTGAATTTACTCCTCAGTCCTTTAGAGAATTGAATAGGTTATCTTGCTGTGTACTTTATGTGAAACATTCCTATTGGTCCTTTCCTTTGATAGAAATATTTACAAAGACAGTTTTCCCCCATTCAGAAAAGAGCCTATCCTAACCAAAGTGAAAGAATAAAATTTTCATGATAGTAAAATACCTAGATCCAAATAAATATATGTCTATATGCTTATTTATCACTTCACACAAAATAGGTACACAATATAAATGCATTAATCAGTTGTTTGTATTGAGGAAGTTTATAGATCTGGATACTAAAGGTAGGTTTTTATATTAAAGAAGTCTTTCTCAGTTCTTAAATAGATTTTAAGATAAGGAAGTTTGAGAAGAGTGTCTCATGAAACTCTTTATGCAATCACATTGCTGAGCCATTGACTTTCTTATTGATATTCACTAAAGAGTTGGAACACTGAACAGTGTGATAATTTCTTTCCTGTTGAAAAAAAATTCAACAAAAATAGTGTTCTTAAAAAAGAAGCAAATGGCAACCTAAAAAATTCTTTTCTCAGAGTACAGTACAACCTAGTAGTGAGGAGTACATAACATCTTAATATGTATGAAGAATTAGGTTGGCATATCTTGGGGAAAAAAAACTTTGGAGAGTTTCACTTTACTTTACATCCTATACTCAAAGGCTGGTCTCATTTTAGCCCAGATTTGAAAAGTCACGATTCAGATTAAAGGGAGCTCTTTGTTTTGTTTTATTTTAATTGGGTTTCCTGTGATAATAGCCAATAATTGTACTGTGGAATTAAAAGAGTTCTGGGACTTCTAATGGTTGTGGGACTAGATGAGGTCATTTCTGTAGTCTTAGGAAGAATTTCTTGCTCATGTTTTTTCATCTGCCTGACATGTATTACCTTTGTGGCATGTTATCTCTTTTATTCAATGAATAATTGTTGAAATGTACTTCTTCATTATAATTTTTATAATTGTTCTAAACCACATGACTATGGATTACAGCTGGTGGTTTTAGAGAATATTTTTGCTCTAAATCTAAATGTATTGGTCTGTAAAGCAAGTTGATTTCCATGAAACCACTTAGAAAATTTAGTTCACTAAATGGTGAAGATTGTCATTTGCCTACCTTCTGTTTTTTAGATAAGTGTATATAATTTTAACTGAAATGTTATTCCACCTACATGCAGCACTCAAGAACAAAAATCACTTAGGAATCAGACAAGGTAATTCATGAAAAACAAATTGCTGTATCAAAATAGTCATAGTATCTCTGTAAAAATGTGAAGTCAAATGTCATCTCCCACCGGATTGAGCCTAATATGCCATGTACAAAACTTTTTATTCTAAGTGCTTGATAACACTATAGAGACTCTTCACTCCATGAATATATCCATTTATATTTCCTACTTGCAGTTCCATGGACAGTGTTTACTGTCTCTTGCAGCTACCCTCTCTTCACTCAGCTGACTCCTCATCCTTAAGGTATCACTTAATATGAATCCAACTCTCTAAAGGCTTTCTGGACTGCAAAGCTGGGTTTGGAGCACCTCCATTGTGGCTTCTACAGCACTGTGTATTTACCGAGAGCACAGTACTTATCACATCTTTATTGAAATTTCTTATTTTTCTCTTTCACTAAACTCTAAAGTTCCCCCAAAGAAGGACAATTTTCTTGTTAATTGTTAAACAGCTATTCCTATAATAACCCCTAACAGAAAGTAACTGTTCCATTAATATTTGGAGAATTGAGTTGAACTGAACATGGAAAATTTCATATTGAGAAAATTATTACTATGACACAGTCCTCAGATTCAGAATCTTTGAAAGAAAAAAAGGTATAAGTGGGTGAGGTCTGGGAAGGGTCTTGCAAGACACATTTAAATTGTGTAGAGGATGGAGGGGGGTACTTGCATTTTTATTCCTGGTATGTATATATGGTACTTCCTTGTGGAGAAGAGAGGCCATGATTAGGACCTGTGACACAATATAGCGATGTTTGCCTTAGTATAAACTTTTTCCTCTCTTGTTTCATTTACCTATAATAAAATCCATCAATTTTAAGTGTATAGTTTGTTTGTAATTGTCTTCCATTATAAAATCACCATGACATAAAGATGTACAATAGTTCTCTCAACTTAAAAAATGTCCTTGTGTCTGGTTGTACTTGACCAGGGGCAACAGACCTGTTCTCTCTCCACCGCTAGCCACAGGCAAAATCAGATCTGCTTTCGGTCCTTATAGTTTTGCATTTTCTAGAACCTTATATAAATGGAATTAGGCAGTACATAGTCTCCTAGTTTGACTTATTTTACTTAGTAAATGTCTTTAAATTCATCCATGTTGTGTGTATTCATATTTGATTCTTTTTTATTGCTGTGTAGTATGTCATGATTGGATATAATAAACTTTTCTTACCAAGTTGATAGACATTTGGATTGCTTCCACTTTTTAGCTATTCTGAATAATAGCTAAATGTCTATGACATTTACAAACAGCTTGTATGTGGACACATCTTTGTTTTCCTTGAGTAAAAACCTAGGAGTAGGGGCGCCTGGGTGGCTCAGTTGTTAAGCGTCTGCCTTCGGCTCAGGTTGTGATCCCAGGGTCCTGGGGTCGAGCCCCACATCAGGCTCCCTGCTCGGTGGGAAGCCTGCTTCTCCCTCTCCCACTCCCCCTGCTTGTGTTCCCTCTCTCACTGTCTCTCTCTCTCTGTCAAATAAATGAGTAAAATCTTTAAAAAAAAAAAAACAAAAAAAACCTAAGAGTAAAATTACTAGGTCACATGGTTAGTATTTATTCAACTTTATAAGATACTGACATATAGCTTTCCAAAGTGGCCGTATTATTTTGTATTTCTACCAGCAATATATGAGAGTTCCACTTGCTCCATATTATACTTGTTATTTTCAATCATTTTAATTTTAACCATTTTGGTGGGTATATAGTAGTATCATATTGTGGTTTTAATTTATGTTTTCTTAATGACTAGTGATCATTCAGAATCTTTTCTTATGCTCATTAGCCATTCATATATTTTCTTTTGTGAAGTGCCTGTTTAAATATTTTGTCTAATTTTGACTTTTTTTATTATTACTGAATTGTAAGAATTCTTTATATAGTCTGGATACAAGCCCTTAGTTGGGTATGTGGATTGCAGAACAAAATTTTTTGCTGTTGTGGCTAGCTTTTTGTTTTATTAATGGTCTTTTAAAGAACAGTTTTTGATCTTGATGAAATCTATTCTACCAATTGTTTTCTTTCTTTTTTTAAAGATTTTCTTTATTTATTTGAAAAGAGTACGGGGTGGTGGTGGGGGGGGCATTTTGGAAGTGGAATGGCAGAAGAAGGAGAAGCAGGCTTCCCGCTGAGCAGGAAGCCCAATGCAGGGCTCAATTCCAGGACCCTGGGATCATGACCGGAGCTGAAGGCAGATGCTTAACCAACTGAGCCACCCAGACACTCCTACCAATTGTTTTCTGTTACAGTTTGTGCTTTGGGACTCACCCAATATCACAAAAATTTTATCTTATTTTTTAAATAGAAGTTTAATAGCTTTAGCTATTATATTTAGGAACAATTACTCAGAGCTGACTTTCTTGTGTGTGATGTGAGGTAATGGTTGGTATTAATTTTCCCGCCATATAGTAAGTTTTTCCATCACCCTTTCCTGAAAAGACTGTCATTTTCCTATTAAATTATCTTGGTAACTTTGCCAAAATCAATTGAAGTATGAGTTTGTCTCTGAAGTTTCTATTCTGTTCCATTGACCTACATATCCTATGCCAAGGATAGATATCACTGTCTTAATTATTGTAGCTTTATTTTAAAATTTGAAAGCAGGTAGTCTAAATACTATAATTTTATTCTCTTTTTTTCAAGATTGCTTTAGCTATTCTAGTCCTGGGAATTTTGATATAAATGTTTAACTTATATTGTTACTTTGCTTTAAAAGTCCAAGTTAGGGTTACGATTAGGACTACATTAAATCTAGAGATTAATTTGAAGAGAATTGGCATCTTAACAGTTTTGAGAAGAATGGTGTATCTCTCCATTTATTTATGTCTAGCTTAATTTTTTTAGTAGTATTTTGTAATTTTTAGTGTAAAATCTTACAATGCTTTTCATTAAAAATTTTTGGTATATGTTTTTTATGCTTTTGTGAATGCAGATTTTTCTAAATTTCATTTCCCATTTTTATTCCTAAAAAGTTGAAATACACTTGATTTTTTAATAATGATCCTAGTTATTGCAAACCTGCCTGAATTCACTTATTAGTTTTCATAACTTTCTTATGGATTTCTTGGGATTTTCTACATATACTATCATATTGTCTATAATAAAAACATTTTTTTTTTAAAGATTTATTTATTTCACAGAGAGACACAGCGAGAGAGGGAACACAAGCAGGGGGAGTGGGAGAGGGAGAAGCAGGCTTCCCGCCGAGCAGGGAGCCCGATGCGGGGCTCAACCCCAGGACCCTGGGATCACGACCTGAGCCGAAGGCAGACGCTCAACGACTGAGCCACCCAGGTGCCCCAATAAAAACATTTTTACTTCTTGTCCATTCTGTATACTTTTTTTTCTTACCTTATTGCACTGGTTTGGATTTAAAGTACAATATTAAATATATTAGTGAGAGCACAAATCCTTTTCCCTGATCTTATCTAGGAAGCACTGAGACTTTTATTACTGAGTTTAATGTTAGCTGGAGTTTTTCGTAGGAACTCTTAGTTGGGTTAAGGACATTCCTTTTTAGTTTTAGTTTTCTGGGAGCTTTTAATCATGAAATGGTGGTCAATTTTGTGAAATGCTTTCACTGTATGTACTAAAATAATTATATGCTTTTCTCCCTTTATTAAATTAAATGATGAATTATGCTGACTGGTTTTCAGATATTAAATCAACCTTGCATTCTTGGGATAAACACCTCTTGGTTATTATGTATTATCTTTTTTTACATAATGCTCAATTTGATTTGATAATATTTTAAAATAATTTTTGTGTCTATGTTCATCAGAGATACTGGTCTACAGTTCTCTTTTCTTGTATTATCTTTGCTTGGTTTTAGAATCAAAGTAATTTTGTCATAATAAAATAAATTATGAAGTTTTTTCTCTGAAGTTTGTGAAGGATAGCTACTATTTTTTTCCTTAAATGTTTGATAGAATTCACCACTAATGTCATCTGGATTCAGAGTTATCTTTTGGGGGAGGTTTTTATCTACAAATTCAGTTTATTAATTAACATTAGCTGTGCAATTTTTAAAAAATGTTTTTTCTTTTATTCTTCTTTTTTTAAAGGCATTTCTCTCTTTCACTTAGGTTGCCAAATTTATGGGCACAAAGTTGTTCACAATATCCCCCCTTATTATTTTGCAATTCCCCTATTATCTTTTTTTTTTAAAGATTTTATTTATTTATTTGAGAGAGAGTGAGAGAGAGAGTGCACGAGAGGGGGTAGGGTCAGAGGGAGAAGCAGAATCCCCACTGAGCAGGGAGCCTGACTGGGGACTCGATCCTGGGACTCCAAGATTATGACCTGAGCCGAAGGCAGTCGCTCAACCAACTGAGCCACCCAGGTGCCCTCCCTATTATCTTTTTAATACTTGTAGAATCTTTATTGAGATCCTCTCTTTCATCCTTGTTATTGGTAACTTTCCTTTTATCCTCCCTCCATCCTTTACTTTTCCTTCCTCCCTTTATTTTCTTTCACCTCTATCCCTCCCGAGATATGAGGTATGCACATGGTTTAATCTCTAGCTGCCCTTTTAGCCTGGTGAGCCTAACAGCTCAGTAGACAAACCCTGAGAACTCCTCTTCTTTTGTCCCTTCTGTCCAGCACAGAGTTAGGTTTTTTTTTTTAGGGTTCTATTCACAAAAACCATGGTTCAAGAATAAGGATTCCCATGAGCAGAAAGAAGAAACTAGTTAGGAGGAAGAATAGTACTTCGATTTATGACAGAGAGAAAGCTATAAAACCTTATGGAGGATCTACAACATTCAAATGAGTGGCAAGATCAGCTTCTTGATTCTAAACAATTTTGCAGATTCATAGCAGGGCTGCTGAGACCTGTGCATAGGAGGCCCAATGTGAAAACCTTTATCTAATTGTGTCTCCACCTTTTTTCTTTCTCCAATTCCATTTTGAAGTTAGATTTACAACTCTGAATAAATAATAAATAAATCACAGTACATAAATTGATTACATAACAAAATTAAATTTAAAATTTAATTGATTTACAACTCATAAATTGAGTTGATTTACAACTCTAACCAAACATTTTACCTCCTGTACCATGAACAAATTGTGTGTACTTTTCAAATGCTTTATTCAAGAACCTCTTCCTGAAAATTGAGTGATGAATAACACTTAACTCTTCCTCAAAAATATTCAGTGACTTCCTACTGTTTTATAAAACAAAATACATAACTCTCTAACATTTTAAGCCTTCTTCTTTCTCATTTTTCCAAGTTTACAGCTTCCCATTTTGTTATATTTTCATCCTCACCTCTCACGTGAATCAAGATGGTTCACTGATTATTTTACCAACACACCTGGTAGATTTCCACTTTTGTGCTTTCACTGTTGTAAGGCTGATCTGATTTTTAATTTCTGAAGTCTAGAGAAGTGGCATAAATTATCAATGTCAAACACTTTACTTAGGAGAGAATGGAAATAAGAACTCAGATCTAGAATTTTTCTTAGTCTGAAGGATTTGGATTTTATCTGGTAAGGAATAGGGAGCCTTTCAGGTTCCTAGGAAGATAACTCTTGAGAAGAAAATGTGGTCTAAGGAAGATAAACCTGACATCTTTAAGTAGAAGGGAAGAAGATGAAACTGTGACAGGTATAAAAATTAAGAGGCTGAGGTATCCCTGAGGAGACAGGTCAGGTCAGAGGTTGTAGAACAAACAGAAAGGTACTAATTTAAAGCTACTATGAAGAAGACAGTGACAACACATTTCAAGACCATGGGAAGAAGGAATTGGCAGTATACAAAAGAAATAGGGTTTGGGCAACACCTTGAAATTCTTTCTCTAGATAACCATAAACCTTATCATATTATGTTTAGTACAATAGATATTTATGTTACTTTTATTTATTTATACAAATTATTTTTGTCATATACTTTTTCTAGGCATTGTTCTAGACACTGGAGACATAAGAATGAACCATTTATTTAATGAATGAATATGATCTCACTATCAAAATGCATATGCCAAGATTCTATTAGGGCCATTGAAAAAATGTTGATTCCACAAATTTATTTATTCCTTCCTTCCTTCATTCATTTATTCATTTATTTATTTATTTTTAAATGTTTATTTTTTTTAGAGAGAGTGTGAGAGACAGGGTGGGGAGTGACAGAGGAGGAGGGGGAAGGAGAAAATCTCAAGCAGACACCCCATTGAGCACAAAGCCTGGCACGGCTCTATCTCACAGCCCTGAGATAGTGACCTGAGCCAAATCAAGAATAGTACACTTAACTGACTGAGCTACCCAGGCACCCCTGCAAATTTGTTTTTTAAAAAGAATGTAATAATCTTGATTTTGGGAATAGTTAGGAATAGCTTCTGTGTTTGTCTGTGGATAGCACCATTCAGTAAACATGAAACCAGAATATATGTACTTGTGTTTAATGAGGATAAAAATTATTATTTTAAATTTCATAACACTGGTTTTAAGGTTAATGTTCATGAAGTAATTTAGGTGATGCTATTCCCAACCATCATACTGACAAAAGATAGAATGAAGGAAATGCTTTCTAAACTGAAGAGAATCTATTTTTCAACTTTAAAAAAATACTTGTAATTCCTGTGAATTGTTAAGAATTACATAGCTTCTCAATGTATCATATAAGTTATCAAAAGTTTTTGACACACTGCTTTAAATGTTTTAATCAAAATATACTTTACTCAAATTCTAATTCTATAGCATGTATATTTGGAAGGGAAAGATGCAAGCATTCTTAGATATAGACATTTACAGTATATTTGGCTAAATGCAAAACTGGTCACTCTGCTAGGATTTGATGAATAAACTTTAGGCTAAGTTTGAAATATCTGATGAGGCTAAATTCCTGATAATTATTATTAGTGGAATCTTTATGAACCAAAGGTATCCCTTCCTGTAGCTATCACCATTTATTCTTTATTATTGTCTTAAATTAATCCAAATAAAGAAACTGAGGTCATGCTAAATTAAGCAACCCAAGATAATTCTCTAAGAAAAATGAAACAAAAATAAGAGGTAGAAAAAAAGTATACACATTTACTATTTTTGTTTAGTAATCTTTCAGTCTCACTCTTTAATTAAATACTCAGTCAACACATTTTTTGAGTGTTCTTCATGTATCAGTCTTTATGCTTAGCAAGAGGAATACATAGGTGAAGGCAGAAGGGTCTATGTAAAACAGTGCCTTCTTTCCGGGTAGTGAAGACAAGTATTAAAAAGCTAGCGAGTAAGTAAGCAGGATAATTCCATAAAATGGTAAGTGACTTAAAGGAAATAAAGAATGGAATAGGAAATTCCTATGGAATAAGAAATAAGTTGGTGGGTCTGCTTTACATAAGGTGGCCAAAAAGGCCCTACTGAGAGATACTACTTGAGGTGTTGAAGAATTAGAATTTAACTGATTCACAAAATTGGATACAGGAGAATGGGCTTAACCTTATAGCTTCCACAAAATAAATTAACCTTTTATAAAAGGCTAGGATATGAAAGCAAATAGCTTTTCCTTTACATTCAGGATGCCATTTCAGCTCTTGACTCTTTGTCTACCTGTATGAAGATTCAAAAGACAATAACAAACTAGAAAAATTGAGAAGAGCTTGATATTTTTGGAGGTAATAATAAAGTTTGGTCTTTACATTATTTTCTTTTTAAGTATCATTTTTACAAGTAAAAACTTGTTATACTCTGAATGTGAAGAGTGATTCTGAATATGGTATTTCTGGATCACTAAACTTTTTTGAAGCTTGGCTTTAAAAATAATTGGCTCCTTTTGCTTCATATCCTACCTAGTTGTTCTGAACATTGTGCATCTTTTGAACTGAAATTTGTTGTTTCTTTAATAACTGACTATGACTAGAAGGAAGTCATATCAGTGGAAAATAAGAGTACTCACTTTTATAAGCATCTTTGCTATTTGATTAAAAGGGAAGTTGAGCACCCTCAAAAAATATCCTGAAGTATTTAATGGATTTACAAGATCAAGTGGCTTTACAATAACTAAATGATTTGTCACAACTCTCTCCCTACTCCCAACTCTCTTTCTCCAGAATTTCTTAGATTCTTTCTGTTCAAAGAAAACCCTATAAGTCTTCTAATAAATACAATCTTAAGGGTTAGAAGTGTTCTTAAACTGTTCCAAGTAGAGGCTCATCGTCTTCATTTTTTTTCTTTTCATTCAAGAAAATGTTAAGTTCTCTAATGGTGCATTTCTAACATGCGAGCCTTTCTCTGTAAAATCAAATATAAAACTTAGTTTTATAACTTTAGTTTTGGAATGACCACTCAAAGTTCAGAGAGGTGAGAATTTCTTCTGGTCTCCATGATCCCAGAAGCCTAAAGAAAACCTAACAAGTCTTGCGAATTCTGGATAGTTGGTGTTGTGTGGTGCAGGTAGACAGATCAGGATGGAGAAGAGAGCTTGGTAGAGCCAGCTGAACCATCAGCATGGCTCTGAACTCCTATTCACATACCAAACAGATAAAGTGAGAGGTTGGGCTGGCATAGAAGCAGTTCTTTCCTCGTCATCACTAGCTTGGTGTCCTTGCCAAGGGTTTCTTGCCAGGAGATAGCTCAGTTACCATGAGCTCTCTGAAGTGTTCCTTGGCAGTCCTGAGTGAATCTGAAGTGTGAATTTCATGCCTTTGCTTTTCTTGCTTTTCTTCAGCTTGTGCTTGTCTGTGATTTTGAAAATTAACTATGAATTTTTAATAGATTGTTCATATTTTGCATATTATTTGAACTCTTTAGGGACTAGGACATTATCTTTTACATCTTCTTTAATAGTAACAAAACAAGATTTTTGCCTTATGAAATATATTTTTTCTTCCTTATATAGAGCAGTATGTGAGTGGGAAGATTCTTGAATTGTTCCTGCTTCTCCTTGCCAGAAGAAAATAAAAGTATGTCTTCTACAACCCCTTTCTTATGGTAACCAGTGTTATTTAAGGCTATCAAAATACCAACAGGTGGCTTCTTTTCTTGTTGAATACAATGCAACCTAAATATCCTCTTCCTTCACATAAAGGAGTTAAATCAGAGTAGATTTGCTTCTTATATCTAAAGGTTAAAGGCCAAGGGATAAAACGTGCATAGTAGTGTGTGTGTGTGTGTGTGTGTGTGTGTGTGTGTGTGTGTGCTGTGACTGCTATAGGATTCATAGGGATGAGATATAGATTAGTTTTATAATAATTTGTTTTTTTTTAATGAATATTTTTAGAGATATTGAGATTCTTATATTTGGGTTATTGTATTCATAAGATGCAGAAAATTAGTTACAGGAACAATATATTTAACAACTTATTTGAAGCTCCTAAATATTAAGTATATTGTGGAAAAATCCTTGAATGGGTAAATAAACTGTGGTACATCCAGATAATGAAATATTATTCACCCCTAAAAAGATATGAGCTATCAAGCCATGAAAAGGCATGGAGGAATTTCATATGCATATTACTAAATGAAAGAAACCTGTCTGAAAGGCTATATACTGTATGATTCCAATTATATAGCATTCTAGAAAAGGTAAAACTATGGAAACAGTAAAAAGATCAGTGGTTGTTAGGGGCTGAGAGGGAGGGATGAGTAGGCAGAGAACAGAGGATTTTGGGGCAGTGAAAATACCCTGAGACCTTAATGATGGATATACATTATACATTTGTCCAAATCCATAGAATGGACAACAACAAGAATGAACCTTAATGTAAACTATGGTTCATCAATTATAAGAAAATGACCCACTCTGGTGCGGGATATTGATAATGGAGAAAGCTGTGTATGTGCAGAGAATATTTGGGAAATCTCTGGGCCTTCTTCTAAATTTTACTTATTGAATTTTACATTGCTCCAAAAAATAAGGTCTTAAAGAAAAACATGATAATCTATTGTTCTTTCTATTTTAAAATTTCAACAAATAAAGAAAAAATATTTTAAAGTGTTGATATTTTAATTTTTAATTTAAAAAAAATCAGAGAAAAATAATCCAAAAATTTTGTGCTGGGGAGGGGAAATGTTTGCCCCACTCTCCACTACACTATTGCCTCTGCAACTCCCTGCCTGTTTTCCCTTCTCCTCCCCTCAAAGATTAGTCAGTGTCTGGGAAAATTTGGCAGAATTACTAATCCTAAAAGGCAGGAGCTATGTCCTGCTCCCCTCCTTTCTCCTCCTGCACAGATTGATTAGGTTAAGTCTAGCTGAGGGTACTTCCTGTCAACTGTCACTTTCCACAGTCAAGCCTAAGCCTGGTAGAATGCTAAATCCCAAGACTTTGGGTTTGAGGATGCCAGTCAGAACCCGGTCTCTTTCTTTTAATAACAGACCCAAATTTCTTTTGAAAGGCAGCCCTCCTCCATTATCACTGGTTGATGGAGTTGATCTTATTCCCAACATTGGACAAATAGTGGGGTAAGGGGAACCCCTATTGGCTTTTAATCCAGTAAGCATAGTCTACCTTCCCAGTCATGAGACTGGTTCACAGATGGGCATGTGACCCACTCAGAACTATAAGATACAAGAGACTATTTTTGGAACTTCTGGGAAGAACTAACTGGGGTCTTCCTTCTATTGAATGTGGGAGTAGGAAAACAAAGGGTCAGAGCTGTGCAGCCTTTTTGCTAGCAAAAAGGGATCCACCATGAAGATGAAGCTTACTCATAGAGAAATGCACAGCTGAGACACACAGAAACCAAATCTTGATGACATTGTTTCAAACTGCATCAAATCACAGCTGAAGGAAGTACCAGCACTGAATCTTCATTTTCTGGTCCTACACATTTCCTGTTTTTCTTTAAGTCGGCTGAGCTCAGTTTTGTTCCCTGCAACACACAGGGTGCCTATGATCCATGGAACCCTCATAGCTAATAGGCTAATCTTTGGTATATTCAATGCCCTCTGTTCCCACCAGTTAAACAGTATGCTTGCCAGGAATCTGCTGTGATCCTTCCCAAACTTGTTTAAGGCAGTTGTAATTTTATATGGTAATTATATAAGTTAATTAAATATTAAATAAACTAATAAAATATGAGTATGAAAAGAAAGTTATAGATACAAAAACTAAGTTTAATATTTTGAAAAGCCTCATGAAAAGTAAGTCATATAAAAAAAGGTATCTAATTTAAAATGAACAAGACAAGAACAAGAGTTTGGAAGAAAACTAAACAAAACCAGTAAGATTTTTGAGCTTAGTTTGCTTTGCGGAGGTCTTAAATTCTCATTCCACTTCAAAGACACTAAAACGAAATCACAGAGACACATTTTGGGTATGGTTAATTCTAGAAAGGTGAGTTGAAGCTCCTCAAATCAGCAGATACCTATGCAAAGAAAAAAAAAAAGCTTGGTTTCTACATCAACTGATTGACCAATGAATGCGTTTTCATAAACTTTAAGTTAAGTTAAAAAGTTGTTAATTACTGTTTAATGTTTTCATACTTTAACCAGTATTTTTGGTTAATTGACTACTACAGGTTTCAAAATTCTATGAGCTCAGGGGTTACTGTTCTTGAATGGAAGATGGGGCTGGGTGGGGATGGGGAAGCAACATTAAGAAAGTGAAGTTTAAACCGTCTCAGGAGATGCATGTGCACCTGTCACAGGAGAGGCTGTTGGGATTGTGGGAAGGAAGAGCTGTGAGTTAAAATATGAAGGTGTGAGATATCCTCTTAGATATCTTCTTCAACACAGGCAATCCTTATAAAGTAGTCAGTAGCTATTTATGATGGATTTTAGGCAGATTTTTATTTTAGAAAATCACTCTGGTGGTAGGTTGGAAGATGTATTAGAATGAGCAGGAAAAATGTTAAAGGAAGATAGTGTCAATAGATGTGGTCATCAACTAAATAATAAGAGTCACTGGGGTGCCTGGGTGGCTCAGTTGGTTGAGCGACTGCCTTCAGCTCAGGTCATGATCCTGGAGTCCCTGGATCGAGTCCCGCATCGGGCTCCCTGCTCGGCAGGGAGCCTGCTTCTCCCTCTGACCCTCCCCCCTCTCATGTGCTCTCTCTCTCTCATTCTGTCTCAAATAAATAAATAAAATCTTTAAAAAAAAAATAAGTAATAAGAGTCAGGAAGAAGGACGAACAGTAGATGACTTGGCACTTGTCAGTGAATGGAGAATGAGGTGACTAAGAAATAAGCTCTTTGACCTTAAAGAGTTTAAAGTTGAATAGTGTGCTGAGACCAAGTATTTATTGAGCATGTTTTGTGCCTGATATGGTGCTAGGAACAATGGGGAAGATTATTGTTCTCTAGAAGCTCAGAGTTTTGAGAAAAAGATATATGCTACAATAGGTATTGGCTAGGCTTTAAAAAGTTTTTATTTTTCTGCCTATATCCAACCCCTTTTGTAGAATTTCCAATAGAATGTTGGTAAAAGAGTTGTATCTCCCATTATGGAAGCCAAAGGTGGCCAGACATTCCCTCTCTCTTCTCCCTGAAAGCTATCATTTCTTTAGGGACCCAGAATGATCCAAATGGATGTTCTTGACCACCTTAAAATTTGGAGTTTTTGATAAGGTATCAGGTAGAGAGATAAGTTGTAGGGTGAGTCCAGCTACCTAGTATATTTCCAGTAAATTCCTTTTTCTGATCAAGTTTGACCTATGTTTTGTATTGCCTGTTTTTACAGGCAATACAAGACAAAACACAAAATGTGATTTGGTAGAATAGGAAGGGGAGAGACCTTTAATGCATACCATCAGTACTGAAGGAAATTTTCATCATCTATCTTCCTTCTAATGTGCTCTGGGGAGAGCCTTTTTAAGGGGGAATGATTATAGCATTCCCTTCTCTGAGAGCTTAGCTTACAGAGGACATTTGAACTCTTTTCTTAAGAGGTTAAGGATTTAATATTGTATTAGGATTTCTGTCCTTGGTTTTGTGGTATCAAACTCTCATTAACTATATATTGAGAATTTACATAGGGAACCTCCACATGTCTGTTGGGGGTAATTTAATAGCAAATATAAGTGAAATAAGTCAGATAGCAAAAGACAAATACTGCATGGTATCACTTATTTGCAGAATTAAAAAAAAAAATCAAACTCCTAGAAAATAGAGTAGAAAAATGGGTTCCAGGACCTGGAAACCAGGACCTGGTTTCCCTGGGGAGGGAGGGAAAAATAGGGAGAGGTTGGTAAAAGGATGCAATTTTTCAGTTATATGGTGAATAAGGTCTGGGGATCTAATGTATAACATGGTGACTATAGTAAATAACATTGTACATTATAACTGAAATTTTCTAAGAGAGGACAACTTAAATGTTTTTACCACCCCCCCCCACCAAAAGGTAAACATTTGAGGTGATAGATGTGCTAACTGACTTGATAGGAGGAATGCTTTCATAATATATGCATATATCAAATCATTACATTGCAAACTTTAAATATCTTACAATTTTATTTGTCAACTACACCTCAATAAAGTTGGGAAAAATAATTTAATAGCAAATAATAGGTATATGTATTGTTCATTTTAGGGATGAATAAAAATTGTGAAAAACCAAATGTATTAACAACAAAAGATTTCATGAGTTCAAGGAACAGTTTGCAAATGTATTTATGTTTATGTAAAGTGCTTTTTTTACTAGGTTGTATAAAGACAGAAAAAGAGGGAAGATATCAAGCTTAAAGAGTGATCTTTAGAATATGATAGCTCAGACATTGGACCATTACTGAATAGAAAAGTGGGCTGGCCCACTTGTCCGTGCAATGAGAGCACTTAGCATCATTTTAATTAGTGCAAATTCATGATGTTGTTTTTGCTTTCTAGTGTTTTTAAAAAGTGCTCGCCTACACTTCAGTTCTGGCTTCCCCCACATTTTGCTTTCTTAAGAAAAGCTCTTCAAACAAGCATAATTTCTCAGGATCAGAGTCAGATGGGATAATAAAATGAGTACAAGACTAAGTTGGGAATTCTAAGACTTAGTCCTGGATCTGTTACTTCCTGTTATTCTCTCTGAGCCTTAGTTTTCTCATTTTAATGTAAGACTCAAAGGAACCTTCTTTATTTGCTTCAGAGTGCAATTGTGAAGATTAAATTAATACCAGATATAAAATACCACCCTATCACTCTATCCCCTCATATGCTTCTTTATTCTTACAATTCTTACTTTATACCTGTTGTACAATAGTATAATATAATGTACGCATATACATTATATGAAATATAATGTATAATAATAAAATTTGGTTGACTAAACAAGTAAATAAAAATATTCCTATTTTTAACTGTTGAAAGCCTTTCTTGGGAAGCTTGTCTCTGACTGGGGATTAGGCCCAAAGTCTTTGATTCAGAAAAGCCTTTTCATACTTGATTGATGATCTTGTCTGTTTGTCTTCCATTGTACCAGTATTACTTCACATTATCTCAAGATACGGCCCACAGCATCCTCCTGAAGTTTTCATTCAAGTTATTTGTTGTAACTATTTTTTTTAAAATATAAATATCTCAAAATCATGTATTCCTAGGTTGTGTTTATTTGCTGAAATTGATGTTTTATAGATGAGTGTTTCCTTATCAATAGAGAAATGTATGAGAATTTTGGCTTAAAACTAATGGAGCCTAAATTTTACTTTGCCCAATACAAATAATAACAAAATTTTTAAATGGAAGTGATCACATTTTTAGAATCACACTTGCTAGAAATTAAACTGGAGAATTATTAAAAAAAAAAACAACAGCTCCAAAAACATATGCAAAAGAGGCAGGAATTTAATCTTTGTTAGGACTGAATGTGTCTGTATTGTTTACTGCTATGTAATTTGTGCCCAGCAGAGGTTCTAGCTCATAGTTGGCACTGAGTGTTGAGTGATAGAAAGGAGAAATACTTGAAGGAAAGCAGTACAGTGTATAAGTAGTAAGGAAGATAAAGCAAGGAAGAGGTCAGGAGAGAATAAATATTGTGCATGTGGTAAAAAAGAAAGGCACTTTTGAGGGAGCAGTGGAGACAACAGCAACACACAACTCTGAGCATCTTCAGGTTATCCTTGATCTCTTTCTGTGTTCTTTGTACCATCAAGAGTTTAAGAAACCAGAGGAAAGGCTGTACACTGAGTTCACATTGACAGGTAACCTCAGTCCCTGATCATGGCTGGAAAGAACAAAATCCCCACTGATAGATGATTCGTTTTGTAAGGTCAGAAGTGCATAATACATTTCAGAATGATTTTTTTTTTTAATGGTTAAACATTTTTAAAAGGTTTAAGGAATCAAGCCTCAGTTATTTAAACAATTAAATAAGGGACAGTATTCTCTGGTGGTGCCAGTTCATAACAAAAATATATTTGGGAAGAGTGTGTATTTATGGCTTTGCACATACATATTTCTATCTATATGCTAATATATTTCTATATATTTCTATATTTAAAATATTTTTTTATAAAGAGAAAAATATCTTTCAAGCACATATTTCTATAACATTGGTCATTTGAATGTGATTAGGGTCCCAACCTTTATTAACTTCAATGGGAATTACAGAATACAGGCATAAGTTATTTGTAAATTAAATTTGTAAGAGCAAAAGCACTCACATATGGTAATTCTTATACTTCTGACATTCTCTATTGTTTTCAGAAACTGGGACATGAAACAGTACCAGCTGCAGATATCTATTTTCCCCCTTTTATAGTTAAGATGCATACGTATTTACAATTGTAAGCAATTTCTATTTTTTGTGCTTTGCTTTCTTTCACAGTGAAAAGCTATGGGTTCACATACTGTAATGTTAATATAACATCTCTCTGATGAATAAATTATAATTTCCAAAGCAAGGCTCCTTGGAAATTTGAAAAACAAAACAATAACATTAAAAGGAATGAGCCTGAATTGATCTTAACCAGTTCTTGATTTAATCAAACTATAGGGGATTTTCATCTCCCTAGTACTATGTTGTTTATTTTATTTAACAAAATTTTTGAGAGCTAACTTGATGTCATTGGTATATTGTTTCCTGCCATGAGCCAATAAATTCAGTTGCGTGGGTAAATGCTCTGTTTTTGGCTCCTAATAGAGGCACATGAACTGAGGTGGAGTCATAAATTGGCCAGTCCTGAATTCCACTCAAGGAAGATTTCCTAGCTTGTTTCTCCAACTGGAAACTTTCTGATTCAGTTTGTCACTTTATGCCCCCATTTCTGCTATTTTTTTCCATTTGTCCATTCCATCATTTTCTCTAGTTACTAAATTTTTGTAAGTGCCACGATCTTTTGAAGATATGATGTTTGCTTGAGGATGCTCATATTTCCTTTGATGGGGGGGGAGGAGAAGGCAGTTGGCAGTAGGAGTAATTAAAGGTAATGCCAATGATAGTAATGAGGATGCTATTGAAAAAGCTGGTATTTATTGAGGTCTTATTATGTGCCAGGTACTGTGCTCAGAAATTTATGTATTTATATTATCTTATTTAATCTTGACAACAGCCCTGTGAGGTAAAAATAACTTTAGTAAGGTGCTTTATTTGGGAGTTAATATTATAAATGCTTTACATGGATTATCTCAATTGGTTTACTTTAGTGTGATTTAATGGCTGGAAATGTAAACATTTTTTAAAAACTTAAATGCTACATATACTGTAGAGATGTCAGTATCTACTATGATTCCACTATATTAGGACAATCCTCTAAAGGAGTTATTATTCTCAAGTCTATTTTATACATATGAAAACTGAAGCAGAGAGATAAGAAAATTATCCAAGGTCAAATAGCTAGTAAGTGGCAAAACCAATATTCAAACCCAGGTCTTTTTCACATCAGATTTTATGAATACTTGTGCTTTATGATTCTGCTTAGTAATAAAAATGAAGATTTCAGAGTGAGTGTTGAGTCCCCCTAAGCAAATGTGGAAAACAAACCTGAATGGAATAAAAATGGAACAGGGACACTTTCTTTTTTCAATTAAATATTGCTGTTGGCAATATATAAACCTTGAAGACCTTCCTTTGCCTAAGGAGTCAGTCGAGTAGAGATAAATGAGAGAAAGGAGGTGTTTTTTTTTTTTTTTTTTTTTGCTTCCTATTGTCTTCACTATTAATGGTATTGAATGCATTTTTCATCAAGGTTTCACTTTGTGTGTGTGTATGGTAAAGCTAAGTTGATGAACTTTCATTTGCTTTTTTTGGGGGGGGGTATATTTTTCCTGGCTCAGCCTACACATTTGGCAGGGACACTTCCACATTTGGGTATGTTGTCACTGAGTGATACGTTTTATTCAAAGGCTCATTATAAGGTCTGACAATCCTAAGATCTTGAAGAATTCCTGGCGCACGTATGCGCGTGTATGTGTGTGTTGTGTTCCTGTAGATAGTACAATCTATCAACTTCCAATAGTTATTTATTTTAAATTTTAAAGTATCCTTAAAAATACAGAGAAAAATTAACTTCAGATTTGTGGATTAGAGGGAAAGGATACTGCTTATTCTGTTTTGTGGCCTCAGTTTCCCCAGAGGAAAATACAGGGTCTGACCTAGATGATCTCTAAAGTAACTTACCACACTACCACCATAACTCATGTTTGTACCTGCCACTGAATGGAATCAGAGTAGATTATGACAACTCTGTAGGGCAAACTGCCTCCAAGTAAAAAAGTCATTTCGACTTCAGCCATTAAACCACACTAAATTAGACTTAGACTCTGTTGAAAGGAACTGTAAGTGAATACATTTGCGGTAAATGAAAATTGGCTGGCATGCACAGTCATTAGCAGTGGGTGATAGTTTTTTTGGACGTTATGTGAAAAGAACAGAGAGCTGTTTTGGAATGCCTTTGAAGTTTTTCTTTCAGTTCTAAATATCTGAGATTCTTTATAATTTTCACAGCAGAATGGTCCATAATTTTTGCTGGGTCTTAAAAAGTCACATGTGCTTAACAGTTGTGGAGTTTCAGGGTACCTATAAATCAGACTTCAATAAGGGAAACTCCTAAGTTGAAAAGAATAATTTGAAGGTAACTCTAAATTTTTTCTTTGAGAAATAAAAACAATCTAAATGATAGAATTAAGGAATTCATGTAGTTTTAAAATTTTTATTTGAAACATATGTTCCAACATGGTTCAAATGGTTTAAAATAAGAAAGGAAGGAAGAAAATCAAAAGTTGCTGGGCATACCCAATGTGCCAAGCATGAGTGTTAGGAGCTTGAAATGTTAGGAAAGCAAAAGATTTGCATAATTAGAAGATTCACTGAGTTCTTACTGTAGTGCTGAAATGCTAAAATGCAACTTTAGGTCATATGGTATTCCTGGGATCTTGGAAAACAGCAGTGACACCCAGGGCCATGGAACAAGAGCTTCATAGTCAAGGAGATAAAGCCAGAGCTCCAAGACAAGCTTATATTCTAGCTCCATAATATCAAAAATTTCCAATGTCAATGCTCATTAGCAAACATCTTTATAATAGAATATGGACAAAGATCTGAAGCACAAGGTTGTCTAAGCAGTTTAGACGTGATTCAAAGGTTGATTTTTGATATTTGTTCATTTATTCATCCATCCATTCATCAATCACTTATCTACAATCCACAAAAGCCTCCTAGGGAAGATATCATGACCATAAGAACTATAATTCATAGATAGTGAGTCATGCCATAAGAAAATACAAGTAAGATCTGTGGTTTTTCAGAGAGTATTGGGCACCAGGGAAAACATCATTGAACAGATGGCCTTTGAGCTGAACCTTACAGGGTAGGTTTGGGTGCCTCATAGAATCGATCCTTTAGTCTTCAAGCCTGCACAAGTTAGTATCCTTTGGGAAGTATGAGGACATTTATGTGGTGATGGTCTTCAGCATGTATCTTCTCTTCCTCTCTGCTTGTGGTATACACTTCCATTAGCAAAGAGGACTTTCTGTGTATTGCAGCAAATGGACATCTGTTGTCAGTTCTTCAGTCTGACGTTTCAGACAGAGAATTATTAGTCTCAGTTGAAGTATGTTGTAGTAACCACACCTGACCCAAACAGGAGACTGTACTTAATTTCATAAATGCTTAATGGCAATAACATTTCCCTCCGCCCTCTGACTTGATCTCATTTGTGCTAAACAGCATGCCTTAGTGTGATCGATCCATGGCTCAGATAAATTTATCTTTGTCCTATGTGAATTGAATCTTGTGAGTTTTCACTTCACTGGTATGCTGTTTCACAGAGCAGGATGGTCCACGTCTTCTTCTAGGCAGGGTTAATGACTACACATGCCTTTCACTTAATAAGCATGTTAAGATACCACAAAATATTTCTGAGAAATCATTGTTAACTATTTTACTTTTTAATTAATTTATTCTGGCTAACATATTTAAGATATTTATATAATAATAAAAGCTGAGATGATGTAAACATGAGACCATAACTACTGTTTAAATTGAAATGAACGGAAAAACATACTTGTACTTTTATCTTGCATATTAGCATTTTAAATAGTGATAAATTTTGAATATTCATGTCCCAGCATGCTATCATTTCTATCATAACTAATTGCCTAATAAGGTTCCATGAAATTTTGTTTTGATGCTAAAGGCCCTTGACCATATTGAATTTTAAAATACTAACTCATGATTGAGGGTTAAAGAAAATACTCTTAAAAGGCATGTGCAGTTTTATGCCAACACACTAATCTTTAAAACAGCCCAAGTATTTTTGAGCTGCAATAATGGAAAAAACAACAATACTGGGCAGGAATGAAACAGGAAATGTTTAAATTTGTTATTGCCCTAGGCAGAAACTGATCTAAGTAATGGTTTTAAAAGCTATACAATATTTAGGATCTTAATATTGCCTACAGGGTTGAAATATATTCCTGCACTATAGATTTCCCTCTTTTGTATAGCTTTCATACTGAAGCTAATTTGATTCTTACTGTCATAAAATATTTTTCTTTAAACTCCCAGATCAGCTTCCTAAAACAATATTTATAGGTTTCATCTGAAGGGAATCACCAACATTCATGGGTCCTAGAAAAAATAATCTTGTTCAGAAGCAAAACAATGTCATTTGATTCTTTGTCAGATGGGAAATGGAATGTTTGTTTTGAGGAGATAGCTCAAGGCATAAACTATTTACTCTAAGTGATTTGTTTTACTGTTGTTTTTATACCAATAAAAAGCTGACTTTAGCCCATTCTGTGAACCCTGTTGAGATCTTAATATTTATATTTAGAAGTAAGTTTCTTTATATTTTCTCATTGTCTTTTGCAAATATCTATATCTTCCATATCTTCAGTAAATGGTCCTAAATTAAACTCCATTGTTATTTGTCTGCATTAGCCTTAAGTGCTGAAAAAAAAACACAATCATTTTCCAGCATGCATAGTCATTTAATCTCACTGAATGTTTAACCATCACATTATGCATTTCCAAATACAATTATAGTATGGCCCAACATAGTCTAAAATTCCATTTTCCACAGCCAATAAAAACAGTTTTTTGGCCCAGATCCAAAGTATGCCAACTTTAACTTGTGTATCTCAGGACTGTTTTAGTATACTAAACCCCAAAGGGTTAGGTATCTTTTCCACTCTTTTTTCCTTGTTTTATTCAAGAAAGAGACTAAGAGTGTTAAATTAAGTACTGAAAACATTCTCTAGGAAAAAATTAGTTATATAATTACATACGCATGCACGAATACATGGTAGATAGATTAGATAAATTCCTTTAAGTAGAGAATGGTATATAGAAGCCAAGATCTTGGTACTAGGTATGCTCATTTCAACTGAACTGTCATTGCTTGCAGGCTTTCTCAGTGGACAGAAGGAGGAAATAGATTCTCCCCAAACTGAAAATCCATAGGTAGCATTTTGCAAAAGTGCCATATAGATATGCATTTAATCATTGCCAACCTACTCTATGCATGGTAGTATTAAAGAAATGTGTGGAATACAAAGATGAGTTATTTCCTCAACACAATAGCACAAAAAAGCTATAGTTAATCGTGGACCAAGAGAAGTAAAAGAATTATTGCAATTATGCTGTAGATGCCTTAGCAGTGGAAGTAAGGAAGTTCAACAGCTAGATAGGAGACATCTATTTCAGACTTGGTTTCCAATGAAGTCTTCCAGAAGCAAGACTTACCCACCCTGAGGACTGAATAGTAAGCAAGAAATAGCTGGGGGGAGAATTTGAAGGAAGTGTATTCTAGGCTGAAGCACTCAGAAACTATAAATTTCTGGAGAAAGAAAATAATGATCTAAGTGAACTGAAAATAATCAAGTATAGCTGGGGCACCTGGGTGGCTCAGTCAGTTAAGCGGCTGCCTTCGGCTCAGGTCATGGTCCTGGGGTCCTGGGATCGAGCCCCACGTCTGGCTCCCTGCTTAGTGGAGAGCCTGCTTCTCCCACTCCCTCTGCCTGCCACTCTGCCTACTTGTGCTCTCTATCTCTCTGTCAAATAAATAAATAAAATCTTTAAAAATAAATAAATAAAAAATAAAAAAAAATAATCAAGTATAGCTGAAGCCTGGAATGTATGTATGTCTATGTCCATGAGTGAGT
Source organism: Halichoerus grypus (assembly GCF_964656455.1). Classification (NCBI taxonomy): domain Eukaryota; kingdom Metazoa; phylum Chordata; class Mammalia; order Carnivora; family Phocidae; genus Halichoerus; species Halichoerus grypus. The sequence continues at coordinate 143,917,353 of NC_135715.1, read as the reverse complement.
AGGGGGATTTTGAGAGACATAGCTAGAGTACATAATATATATGATATATGAAATTTAACATGATATCGTGTTTATAATATAATTTTAATTTTAATTTAATTTAATATAATAATATAATTTTAAAGAGTTTAACTTGAGGGCATCTGGGAACCACTGAAAGATTTTAAGTAAATGAGGATTCTACCTTTAAAGAGCTTTATTTAGTCCATTGTCACAGATAATTTATGTATAAATAATTATTATCCAAAATGGGTTTTATATGTCCCTTGAAAGTTAGAGAAACAATGGTATGTGAGTTAAGAGTTGGAAGATTATTTCTACTTGAATAGTTGAGAGAAACTTCTCTGAAGGGAAAACATTATGGTTGAGCTTAAAGCTCATTCAGGGTTGTAGATTACTCATTTTATTTGTTACTGATTATTTTGTCTTTAAATCACTATGAACATAAACAATACGTGGATGTTATCCTCCAAAACTTTCTACCTTGCCTCTGAAAAATGGTATCATGAAGTTTTAATATAGCAAATTTTATTATAAAATTTATTTTAAGATATAAAATTTAAAGGTAATGCTGATTATATATTACAATTAAAAGTCAATTATAGACTTTTCAATGTCTAAGATTTCAATAGAATTTAAAAGTTACAGTTTTAACTGTAACTTAAAAAAATCATTTTATATAATTTTAAAGTTGTGGTAATAGTGCAAGGAACTCCGGGAACAATTACTGATTTTGTTCCATTTATTATTCTCTCTCTCACTCTTTATAAATACATATATATACATATCCATATATGTATATGTATATAATTAAATATGTATATAAATATTAAATGTTATTATGTAAGTACAATAAAGTTAAATGTGTATTATATAATGCACACACTTTTTAATCATTTGCACATCTACAGTACTATTATTAAAATCAAGAAATTTAACACTGATAAAATACTATCTACTCCTCAGTTCATATTCAAATTTTGTCCTTCTTCTAATAATATCTTTGATAGTTATGTTATTCCTAGTCCAGGATCAAATCTAAAATGACATATTGTATTTAGTTGCCATGTTTCCTTAGTCTTTTAATCTGAAACAGTTCTTCAACCTTTCCATGTGTTCTTTTGACCTTGACATTTTTAGAGCACAGGCCAATTATTTTGTGGACCCACCCTCAGTTTGGTTATGTTCAATATTTCCTCATGGGTAGATTCATACAGGAATAGGACATAAATAGAGTATCAGGAGAAACATGCTGCTGGTTTGTCTTAATATGGATGAAGTAACAGTAAAGTGCTTAGCTTTTATGTTTAAATTAATAAGTGATTTGTAGAAAGACACTTTGAGACTGTATAAATATCCTGTTTCTTCCTTTAAAAAAAATGTATTGAGGTGCAATTTATATGCAAAAGACTGTACATATTTAATATACAAAATCTGATGAATTTGGACATATGCAGACACCCATGAAACCATCAAGGTAATAAATGTATCTATCACCTTCACAAGTTTTTTCCTGTCCCTGTTTGTGTGTGTGTATTGATAAGAATATTTAATATGAGATCCATTCTCTTAACAAAACTTTTAAGTGCACAATACAGTATTGTTAACTGTAATTATAATATTTTGCAGCATTCATTTTGCAAAACTAAAACTTATTTAACTTGCATAACTGAAACTTTATACTCACTGAAAACTACTCTCCATTACCCTCTCCCTCCAGTCCCTGACAACCACCATTATACTCTCTGATTCTATGAGTTTGACTATTTTAGATACCTCATGTAAGTGGAATCGCGCAGTATTTGCCCTATGGCTGGCTTATTTCATTTAGCATAACATCTCCAGGTTTATCCATGTTGTTACATATGGCAGAATTTCCCTCTTTTTAAAGGCTGAATAGTATTCCATTGTATATTTACCACATTTTTTTTCATCCATTCATCCATTGGTGGACGTTTAAGTTGTTTCCATGTCTTTGCTATTGTGAATAATGCTGCCATGAACACAGGGGTGCAGATATTGCTTCAAGATTCTGATTTCAATTCTTTTGGATATGTACCCAGAAGTGAGATTATTGAATCATATGGTGGTTCTAGTTTTAATTTTTAGATCCTCCATACAGTTGTCCATAGTGGCTGGACCATTTTATATTATACCTACCAACAGTGCATAAGGATTCCAGTTTCTTTACATCCTTGCCAATACTTGTTATCTTCTGTTTTTTTTTTTTTGATGATAGCCATCCTTACAGGTATGAGGTAATATGTCATTGTGAATTTGATTTACATTTCCCTAATGATTAGTGATATTGAGTACCCTTTTATATACCTATTGACTATTTGTTTGTCTTTGGAGAAATGTCTATTCTTTTTTTTTTTTTTTTTTTAAAGTTGGGTCCATGCCCAGCACGGAGCCCAATGCGGGGCTCAAACTCACGACCCTGAGATCAAGACCTGAGCTGAGATCAAGAGTTGGACGCTCAACTGATTGCGCACCCCCCACCCCCTGCCGTGCCCCTATTCACTTTTTTAATTGGGCTACTTCTTTTTTGCTATTGAGTAAAAAGAATTTATATATTTTGGAGATTAATCCCTTATCAGATAATGGTTTGCAAATGTTTTCTCTCGTTCCTTAGGTTACCTTTTCATTTTGTTGGTTGTTTTTTGGTGAAGAAGCTTGTTAGTTTGATGTAGTACCAATTGTTTATTTTTTGTTTGGCTGCCTCTACTCTTGGTGTCATATGCAATAAATCATTGCCAAGAATGGTGTCAAAGAGTTTTTTCCCTATATTTACTTCTAGGAGTTTTACAGTTTTAGGTCTTTCATGGTCAGTTAAGTTTTAATCCATTTTGAATTGATTTTTCTGTATAGTGTAAGATGAGGATCTAATTTCTTTCTTTTGCATATAGATATTCAGTTTCCAGACATCATTTGTTGAAGACTGTCCTTTTCCATTGTGTATTCTTGGCAACCCTGTCAGAGAACAGTTGACTGTATATGTGTAGACTTATATTTGGACTTTCTATTTTGTTCCATGGAGCTGCATGTCTGTATTTACGTCAGTTCCATACTGTTTTGATTACTGTAGCTTTGTAAGATATTTTGTAATCAAGAAGTGTGATATCCTCAGCTTTGTTCTTCTTTCTCAAAATTGCTTTGGCTATTTGAGGTCTTTGTGGTTCAGCATGGATTTTAGGATTGTTTTTTCTATTTCTGTGAAAAATGTCATGGGGATTCTTAAAACCTCAAGCCACTGATGAAAGAAAATAAATAAATAAATAAGACACAAATCAATAGAAGGATATCCTATGTTTAAAGACTGGAAGACTTATTTTTAAAACGTCCATACTACCTAAAGTCATCTGGATTCAATGCAATCCCTATCAGTATCCTGTCTCTTTTTCATTACACTTTTACCCACTGTTTTAATATTCATTGATTTTATAGCTCCATCATTCCTTTGGTGTTTATAAGTTGGTATTTTACTCTAAGGAAGAGCTTTCTTCCCAATTTATTCAGTCAGTTTTTTGTATCAATAATGATTCAGTGATTTTTATTTTATTCAATGGGTAACAATACATTATCATCATTATTTAATTTGATGCTCAAATTGTCCCACATTTGACCAATGGAGCCTCTTCAGGCTGTGTTTTTTTGATATGTCACCATCATTCTTTGAATGCTTCCTTACTTTCTATCATAAGAGTATAGGTTCATCTTACACTCTCCCTCCTCAATCCTGGATTCAGCCTATTTTAAAAGGAATCCCAATTTTTTTTTTTTTTAGTTCTGAGTGTCATACAAAAACCAAAATTTGGGTGCTTGGTGTCCTAATTACTATTGGTGTCTCATTGCTTCTCAGTCTTCTCAATGGACATAGCTAGAATTATATATAGTATATACATTATCTTTAGCTTATATCAGTACCTCCAACTCCTATGCAGCACCAAAAGATATATTCTAGTCTTACCCTTTTCCATAGGTGGCATTCCCTCTCCAATCATGAGAAATCTGGCTCTTGTTATCCCTAATAATCCTTTGCTCAAGACCATAGGACCTTTTACATTTGACAAAATGATTGTGTAAAAAATAAATTTTTGCCGAAGAATAAATATGCATTAGTATTGAAAAAATTTAATTGGGAGGAGAAAAAACTGAGGGAAGGCTGTTTAAACATTACCCAAAGTTTTAGTATACCAAAAGATACAATAACTAAACCACTGTGGTATTTGTACAGAAAAATCAACAGAATAGAAAAGAGACCAAGCCAAATAAACATGAAAATTAAATGTACATATGATAACAGTGGCATTTTATTTTTTATTATTTTTTTTATTTTTTTTTAAGATTTTATTTATTTATTTGAGAGAGAGAGCACAAGAGGGGGGAGGGTAAGAGGGAGAAGCAGACTCCCCGCTAAGCAGGGAGCCCGATGTGGGACTCGATCCCGGGACTCCAGGATCATGACCTGAGCCGAAGGCAGTCGCTTAACCAACTGAGCCACCCAGGCGCCCCAACAGTGGCATTTTAAACTAAAGAGGAAAGTAAAGGATATTTTAAAGATATAGTGTTGGGATAATAGGTAATTTGAGAAATTTGGAAAAATCAAATTGTGTCATATTAAGAGTAAATCTTAAATTTTAGGTACTATTAATTCATTTCCCAAAAGAGCACTATTTTTATTTGAATTATTTTTTAAATGATACAGAAAATAGGTAGAGCATGTATTATTTCTTTCTCATGAATGGAGACACAAATAGGCATTTACTAGAATTGAATGTGAATATATGCCTCCATATAATTAGGAAGAATAGATAGCTGACTATGTGGTATGATTTAAAAGGGACCTATAACTGAATAGCATCCAATCAATTTACCATAATTACTTAACTTTACAGTTTTTAATAATCATGTTCTGAAATGTGATAGCAGGCAGGTTTTTATCATCTGCTAACACATCAGCAGATACGGTTTTTTTGTTAGGTTATCTGGCTCACATTTGAAGGAGCAAAACACAGAACACAGTTAAGTTTTTATAGAAATCGAGATGAGAGGAAAATACATAGAACGTTGATTCTAAGTGGTTGCTGTAGTTCAAGACTTAAACATCCAGAAATCAAAATGGGAGCACTGGATCCTGGAAGTGAATCCTGAAAGATAAAGAGCCCTAGGAGACAGACTGTGGCTACTTAAATAATATGCCAAGAGCCAGCTGTGTCACTCTTCCTATAAAATAACCACACACACACAGAGATTATTCAATGAGTGTCAAGCTGAAGACACAGGACAACTTTGTCCTGATCTTTTCTTGGATTCATATCTCTTGTTGAGTTACTACACATGTCCTCCCAAAAGAAAACATTCCTTGGAAATTTTAAATCAAGCCACTGAAGTAGAAAAAAGAGAAACCTAAAAACACTTCTTGAAACAAACTGTTGTCATGTAAACAGATGGTCCTATTTCTTTTTTCTTAATGCCAAATATTTGTAAAGTTAGCTCATATCTTTTTTTCATATTTATTCCCATAGGCAGCATTAATTGAAGTAAGTTTGGTATACCTAGTTAGAAAAATCCCCCAACTTTTCCATGATTGTCTTGCTTTCAGAGCTTTTGTCTTACTGAATTTATGGTTGTTCCATCACAGATATTGTTTCATTAAAGCCACAAGTGGCTTTCTTATTACCAACTGTAATGAAAACATTTGTGTTCTTCTCTTAATTGCTTTGCACATTTGGTACCAGTAATACCTTTCTTCCACTTGACACTCCTTCCACTTTTCTTGTAGGAAAAACTTTCCTTCCTGACTTTCCAGTTTTTCTGACATCACCTGGATACTCTTCCCTGCCCATCCCTTCAGTTGCCAGGGTTTTATTCTTGGGCCTTTACTCCTCTAACCTACATGTTATCTCTGAGCAATACCATCCACATTCACCGTTTTATATTTATGTAGCAATACCTCCAGCTTCCATCCATATACATTTTATCTCTGTAACTGACTCCTTACATCCTTCCATAATTTCATTATCTAGTTGCCCCTGAAACATCTCCACTTGGGCCATCCCTTGGTGTTGCAACTCACTGTGTCCCACCAATAAACTCTGATCCTACTTCTTTCTTTGTATTTCATCATTATTCTTTTTATGATCTGAGTCTTCCTATACCATCCACCCAAATAACAAACCAGAAATGAAAATACTGCCTTAGAATCCTTTACTTTCTCATTCAGTATACCCAATTATTCACCAAGCCCTATGCTTTATTCCCTGTTAATATCTTAGAGTCTCTCTTTTCCATTGAATGCCTTTGCCTTACTTCATACCACTATCATCTTTCACCAAGACTCTAATATACTATTTACTGATATCCCTGCACTCAGACATGTTCTTTTCAAAAATATTTCCCACATTTTAATCAGTGAGATCTTCTAAAATTGCAAAACTGAAGGTACTATTTTCCCTGACTGTAGCCCATTAGCGGCTACTCATTGCCTATTGGATATAGTCTAAGCTCCCCATATGGCACATATGATTTGTCCTCTGTCTAATTTTCCAACTTTATCTCCTGCCACTTCCCCTCATACTTTTACCCTCACTCATACGAAGATAACTACCAGGTCCTGAATATAATGGTATTTCATGCTGCTTTGTTATTTTCCACCTTGCATTTACTTGGCTTTCTCCATTTTGTCTTTCTAGTAAACAATTCTGACCTGGTGAATTTCTAATCGCTGGCTAACCCTTGCTAAAACAGAATAATTGCCTCTATGAGTCTTCCTTTCTCTCCCTTCTGAGCTTCTTTTGTGTCTTTTATTTATTTTATGAATCCACTCACTGAATTGTTTTAGAATTACCTTTACTAAAGTGATTATTTTTTTCCTTTTAAACTTGAGCTCCTTGAGGACAATGTCTGTGTTTTAGTAATCATTGTTCTCCTAACACCTGGTAAATCTTTGTCACATTGGCCAGTGAAGTTAAGCCATGTTATTTATTATTATTATTATTAGTAGTAGTAGTAGTAGTATTTTAGATTTTTGTTTATTTGTTTGAGACAGAGACAGCGAGCGAGCATGCACAAGTTGGGGGAGAGGGATAAGCAAACTCCCTGGCTGAGCAGGGAGCCCAATGTGGGGCTCAATTCCAGGACCCCGGGATCATGACTTGAGTGGAAGGCAGACACTTAACCAACTGAGCCACCCAGGCACCCTTATGCTGTGTTATTTTTAAAGGTGGGGCTTAAAGCAAAAATTGACCTAAAATAAAAATTTACCCATTCAGTTGCTACTTTGGAAACCAAATACTGCGCCTCAGTAAGCCCAACACAGCTAGTTTTCCCTTCATTGCTGGGACAGATGGTTGTTTCTTTGATTGTATATAAGGTAAAAAAGTTAGTATGAGAAAAGCCTCTATCTTTAAATATAAGTAACATTGAACAAGATGAAATTCTTATGTTGTAAAAAGTTCTTGGGAATGAAAATCAAGAGAATAGCATATTCACTTCCTCTATCTCAGGGGCACTTGGGAGTAAGCCCTCTCTGAAACGAAAAGCAAGAGAAATTCTGCCATCGTTGGGAGGGTGAATAACTTGACCTTGAAGGTCCTTGCAGATTCTAGGAGCCTACTCTTCTATTTATAACAAATAACTCATTAACTCAAGGTAAAAAAAAAAATCAATGTCCGTGGGCTTCTATACTGAAACAATGTGTAAATTCGAAGCAAAAAAAAATCAGTGTCCATGGGCTTCTATACTGAAACAGTGTGTTCATTCAAAGCAGCAGCAACGTTCTATATTTGCAGAACAATCCAGAAAAGTGAGTACAGAATTCCTACAATTTTAAGAACGTTAGACTCAATAATGGTACTTGGAACTCATCATCGGGAAAAAAAATTGCTAATGCAACAGGAGCAGAAGAAGAGAGTGAGGATAAAAATGCAAAATGGTTGTGAAGAGCACAGAAAGGGAATCAAAGCAAATCATATTAGATGGTCCCATTCAGGGGGAGGTACTAGTATGTAATGCATGAACTAGGGAGGAGAGCAGTCTTGGCTCAAATCTTTGCTTTGCCAGTCCCATTTGTACAATAGTATTTCTAAAATAGGGATATTAATTCCTATCCCAGGAGAATTCAGTGTAATAGGGTTTGTAGAGCACTCAGCAGGGCTTGGTACATAATATATGTTTAGTAAATGGCAGCAGTGATTCATATTATCTTTGTAGTGGATTATAGGGTCTCAGTAATCTCATTGGCAATTCTGAGCTTTACAAGTATACAAATGGAGCCCATCCAGCTTTTTTTGTGTGTGTGTGTGAAGGTGAAGTATCTAATAATGTGATTTTGAAAGAGGGTAGAGAATTTTAATTAATGAATTAATTTTTTTATGATATAAGATTCAGTTGCTAAGAGCATGATTTTAGAGAGAACTTCATTACACACACCTCAGTATTGGAGAGCCATTCTGTATGCTGGGGATGGAACCACAACTTCATTTATGTGTTTACTCTGACTTGCTTTTTTCCTGGGGTTTCTCAGTGATGTTTTGACTAAATGTTTTGTTTATCTACTTTTGTTCAGTGAAGATTATACATCAAAGAAATGCTAAAATTTAAACTCCATATTTAATCTTCTGGGTGTTTTTTTTTTTTTTTTTTTTTTTGGTATACTGATCCATGCATATGTGAGGTTTATATTGTAAAAATGACCCAAACCAAAATAATGTGTCTCTGAAATCAAGTCTGAATTGTTGCTAGGGTTCAGTCTCATTAAAATGATTAAAGAATTATATTTTTAAGATATGGTCAGCCAAGATACCTTTTTCTTTAAGGTTACTATTAAAATTAAGAATATGATCGTTGAGAGGCAGGGTGAGTAAGAACAAAGATGCTGGCATCAGGTAGAACTGGATTCAAATCTTAATACTGTAACATATAAGATGTACAGCATTCAGCAAATTATGTAACTTTTCTTAACTCTAGTTTCCTTGGGTGTGACTTGAAAATGAGAGAATCTATCTTCTAGGTGTGTTATGTAGAATTAACTGAAATAGTGTATAGAAAAATACTGTGCCTAACACATAGTAAATGACTGTCATGTCAGCTCCCGTGCTCCCATGCTTTCCATTGTGCCAGGTGGAGAAAAAAGCAGATGAGCGAAGATTGCCATTTTGAGGGACCATATAGCAAAATGAAGTTCATAAGTTTTTTTAAAAAGATGCAGAATTTCTAAAACAGACTTGATTTCCAATATTCTGTCAGGTATTGGGCTCTGATAACGCATCTAGTGTCGGGTGTGGGAAAATGTTCACTGACTAGTTTAAACCCTGTATGGAATTTAAATTTAGAAGTTAATTAAATGAATATACAAATATATTATGTCACAGGACAACTGATAGGAATAATATATTGATATGAGAAATAAGATAGTAATTCCAGAGATGAGATTTGCTAGGATGGATCATTCCAATGAATATGATGTGGGGGAAAGTGAGTAGAAGTGAAGCAAAAAGCTGAAGCTGGAATGAGTTTTTTGAGGAGTGAATGGATGTGAGGGTACAAATATATGTATTTATTCTCTCTGAGAACTCATTTTTGTTTTAGAAAGGTAATATGGGCAGTGACCTATTTCTATACATTTAAGTTATTTTTACAGAACCTACCACATATACTATTAAAATCTTGGCAAATTGAGTGGCTGCTTCTATTCAAAGTCGGTGTGAGTCACGATTATCTCTATTGCTGTCTAACTCTAAAAGCTTGGAGAGTCAATAGGTTAACATTTAGGAATTTTCCATTTACTGACACTGATTCAATTCCTTCTTGGTGGTAGTTCGGCATTTTTATTCATAGACATTACTGGAACCTTAAGACAAACTTAAAAAAAACAAAACAAAACAAAACAAAACAAACTACTAATTGAATCTAAAGTCATGTTGAAACCAAACTTAAAATACGGAGGAAAGCTGGTAATGATGACTCAATCCTGAAGCTAAGTTAATGATTTAGTGATGGGTTTCAGAACTGCAGAAAAACTGAACATGTCTCAGCGTGCAAGTACCTTTGGACAGCTTTCCACTGCCTGAAGAACTGCAGATAAGAACATTTTTGGCATGTTTGGGGAGTAATGGAAACTTCAGAATCACATGCTTTTAAACTCTGATATCACATCGATTGTTTTCCTCATTACAGCTCCCCTCATATGTGATGATGTGAGCCTCTTGAATTCTGCAGGCTACCATGGCAGGAACCACAGAACCCTGCTTCGGCCACGATGCGTCCTCCAAATCAGCTGTTGTTGCCTAGTGCTTATGGCTGATGAAATACTTTGCTTGCCCTTCATCTTAGCTGCTTACTGAATATCTATTGATCATTCAAGCCCCGGTTCCACCATCTCTTTCTTAGTCCTCTGACACAAAGGGAATTTTATATTAAGGAGGTTTCTTTTTATAATGTTTATTTAACTACCCACTATGCAAAAGTCATTTACTTTTACAGTGAATTTATTTGTTGCTTGATTACACAGTGAGCTGTGGGTGGGTGTTTGGTGATGAGATTCTGCTTTAAATGATTTCCTTTGTTGTTGTTGTTGATGTCTTCACAGAATGTCCCACTCATTTAAAAGAAGTTGTCCTACAGCCAGCACTAAGGCTGTCAGGACTTGTGGGAGTGCTAATTGGAGCCAATCAAACTTTAGCTGACCTGCTTCCACACTTAAGTGACAAAGAGGAATTTCTCCTACTCTGTGAAGTAGAAAGGCTCAGCTCTGATACCCGGCCAAAGAGTCAGCCAAATCGGGGAACAGTTTGTCCTTGCCACTTGAAGCTATATACCTGGTCTTCCTTATTATATCATTGAAGAAAATAACAATTCTGATGTATTTTATTCTTGAATGAGTGGCCAATAAATGAATTCTGACTTACAAGTAAGGAGCATCTAGTTTAAAACTATTAATGGGGTAGAGTCCCCATAAGGTAGAAAACATTTTTGGTCAAATTGAGAATCATTTCCAAAGTGATTAATCAGTTGCATTGTCAATTTTAATATTCCGTGCATTTATTCTCAGATATGTTCCTCATTTGAAGAAGTGTAATGACAAATATTTCAAGATGAAACACATATGTAAGTATTAGAGAATGTTAGGAAGCATTGCAAGAGATCAGGAAGAGTCTACTTTTAGGTTCTTGCAGATGTAGAGGTGGAAAGATTTTCTCTTCTTTGCTTCTAGGTTCTTTGGCTGGTCTAATAATTAAATTAAATTGATATAAGACAGATTGACGGGAGAAAAGTAAACAAAATTTAGTACCATGGATACACGGGAGAGACCCTGAAAAACTGAGTAACTCCCAAATGTCCAAAGCCATCAAGTTAAATACCATTTTCAGCTAAAGACAGATGTTGGGGGTGGCAAGTCAGTTATGGGAAGCTTCCAGGAAAAGCACAGGAAACAAAAGTAAGGCTGTTATGCAGATTTAAGTCCAAGCTTTCTCCATTGATAATAGTTTCTAGAGATTAGGTATCTTCCTCTTCCTAGTACAACCAGGGAGACAACCTTAGAAATTGAGATTTCCCTAATAAATATAACTGTTTCTTACCATGGGTAACTTTTACTCAATTTTCTGAGCTTCACCAGGGTCTTCTGTTTCTTTAAAATAACCAGCTTAAGATAACCAATATGCCAAAGAGATATATTTTGGAGTGGTGTATTTTTCTCCCCTTCATAGACATATATTTTATTTTTGTATAACTTGACTAGGTTTATGTTTAAGGTAGTCAGGAACAGTTAGATGTTCTGATTTTTCCCTCAGTTACTGCATCCTGAAGAGTAGGTTTATTTATTCACTAAACAGATGAATTTGTGTGAATAAATCATTAACATGACACAAACAGATTATGAAGCTTGCTAATAGGGGAACAAAGACAGTATTGTAGGTATATGAATTCAGATGGGGCTGTCAGAGGAGTCACCTCGCGGAGGTGAAACTGCAGCTGAAATCTGAGCAATGGGCAGAAGGAATAGAATTTTAGACCTTGGAAACAGTATATGCGAAAGAGTCTGAAAGAGTGTGGAGTGTTCAAGGAATAAAACGCTGGCGTGGGGCGCCTGGGTGGCTCAGTTGGTTAAGCGACTGCCTTGGGCTCAGGTCATGATCCTGGAGTCCCGGGATCGAGTCCCACGTCGGGCTCCCTGCTCAGCAGGGAGTCTGCTTCTCTCTCTGACCCTCCCCCCTCTCATGCTCTCTCTCTCTATCTCATTCTCTCTCTCAAATAAATAAATAAAATCTTTAAAAAAAAAAAAAAAAGCCGGCGTGGCTAGTGAGGAATGAAACAGTCTCATTTGCAAAGAGCAAATGAGATAGGGAATAGAGAGGTGAGGGTAGTGTTAAGATTGTGGTATAATTTACTCACTATGTACCCACTGAAATGAATAAGAAAGCTGCATAAAATGATGGGAATAATGTGCTTATCTCTCTTCCACTTAATAAATATGATCTTACCTTCTCCGAGTTAGCCAGAATCACCATGCAGTGTGGGGTGTGGGATTATCATTATCACAGATGAAAGTAAAAACAAATAAGAAGCCAGACTTTAATATAAGCATACCTTGGAGATATTTCAGGTTCTGTTCCAGAATACTGCAATAAAGTGAATATTGCATTAAAGCAAGTCAAATGAATTTTTTGGTTTCCCAGTGCATAATCCATTTATATTTAGGGGCACCTGGGTGGCTCAGTTGGTTAAGCATCTACCTTTGGCTCAGGTCATGATCCCAGGGTCCTGGGAGCCTGCTGCTCCCTCTGCTTGTACTCACTTGCGCGCTCTCTCTCTCTGTCAAATAAATAAACAAAATATTAAAAAAAAAAAAGAAAAAATAAATAAAAAATACTTTATTGCTAAAAAATGCTAACCATCATCTAAGCTTTCAGCAAGTAGTTAAGAAACAAAATTTAACTGAGTAAATTTGAGGATCCAATTCGCCTTATTAAGAGATTCATGAGTGGGGCAGCATCCCATCAAGCAAGTACAGGGGAGCTCCGAGGAGTTGTACAAAATGAAAGGTTTTTGGGTGTTGAGTTTGATAAGTTCTTTATAGATTTTGGATAACTGGGTGATGGGCATTAGGGAGGACACGTGGTATAATGAGCACTGGGTGTTATATGCAACTGATGAATCACTAAATTCTACCTTGGAAACAAATAAAAAAAAAAAAAGGAAGGTTCTTGTAGGAAGGAGGGTGGGGCAAAGAAGTTATTAGCAAAAGAAAAGAAAGGATTGTTTCAGGCAAGGTCACTTTCCCTTAGGGGAAAGAGCAGGGGTTCTCATCCTGCAGATTACTCATCTTTCTTTGGGGCATGGAGAAGGCCCAGGTGACAGATTACCTCCTTTGTGCTGATAAGACAGTTTCTGACTAACCTGTTAAAACTACATTTCTGGGGGAGGTTGAAGCTGTAATTAGGTTAGGTATTAAACCCTGTTTTGATGACTTGGCCTAGAATAAGTGACTCCATCCTGGGCCTGTGGTTTTCTTAACAGAGTAATAATAGTTTTGCTGATGGAGGGTCTTGCCTCAGTATTGATGGCTTCTGACTGAGTACATGGGGGTAGTTTAGCTAAAGTTTGGGGTAGCTGTGGCAATTTCTTAAAATAGGACAACAGTGAAGTTTGCTGCATTGATTGAGTCTTCCTTTTGCAAGTGATTTCTCTGTAGCATGCAATGCTGTTTGATAGCATTTTATCCACAGTAGAACTTCTTTCAAAATTGGAGTCAGTCTTCTCCAACTCTGTCACTGCTTTATCATCTAAGTTACCTAATATTTAAAATCCTTTGTTGTCATTTCAACAATCTGCACAGCATCTTCACCAGGAGTAGATTCTATCTCAAGAAGCTGCTTTCTTTGCTCATCCATAAGAAGCAACTGCTAAAAAAAAAAGAAAAAGAAGCAACTGTTCATTCGCTAAAATTTTATCATGAGATTAGGACAATTCAGTCACATCTTCAGGCTCCACTTTTTTTTTTTTAAACATCTTTTATTCAAATTCAATTAATTAACATACAGTGTATTATTGGTTGCACAGGTACAGGCCTGTGATTCATCAGTCTTGTTTCAGACTCCACTTGTAATTCTTGTTCTCAGGGAATAGGGAGGCCCAAGGGGAGGGACAGAGTAAGGGGAATGGACAGTCAGTGAAGCAGTCAGAACACACACAACATTTATCCATTAAGCTTACAGTGGGGAGCATGAAAGCTTAGAGTGAAAGCTTACAGCAGAGGATTTTCTCAGTGACTTAGTGAGTTTAGCTACAACAGAATAAAAATGGTGGTACGGCATGTCCAGTCCCAAGCCTTCCTCAGTGCCTGTGTAGGATAGAGGGCTCAGAAAGTCCTGCTGAGTTGGGAAGTTTATCAGCCATGAGCCTGCCATCCCCATAGTAAGGGGTCAGGGAATCCTACACAGAAACCAAGGGTTAAGAACCTCAGCAGAGATCCAGATGAAGGATGTAATGTACACTTGAGGGTCCTGTACCACCAGTGAAGGCTGAGATTGAGCTTAAGGAGAAAAGGATGACCATAGTTCCCAGACTGAGCCTACTGAACAAAACAGCCATAGATTTCCGCAGTAGATGTCTTCAGGGAGCCAAGTGACCTGACAGACAAGGGACATGATTGCAGAGACCAGAGAAAACAAAGGAGTGCAGGGACTTGCAGGTTTGGGTTTGAGGCCACCTTTATTTCTGACACTACAGGATCATAGAAACCTACCTCCTTATAAGGTCAGATGCCTCCTTGAAGGAAAAGAGTGGGTTGGAGGAAATATGAAAGTCTGAACATTTACCAGATATGACTAAGTTTTTAGAAAAAGAATAGACAAAAAGATGATGAGATAGCACTAATAGGCACTTTGTTCATTCATTCAATAAACAGCCTTTGAATGTCTCTTATATACCATGCACTAGGAATACAACAGACACTAATCCCTGTCTTCCTGTAGTTTACATTCCAGTAACAGTAGTGCCAAAGTGAAGCTATAGAAAAAAAGAAAAGAGCTTAATTAGAAAAACCAGAGATAGTACAATTTATTTTCTCATTTGAATAGCCGTGAGTTATATTTTTAAACCCACAACAATGGGGATGAAAAGTATTCTGGTGGTATGCATAGCCTCATTGTGGTTAAGAAAAGCTAAAAATAACTACAGAGCTTATTCTTGTTTGGACACCAAGTTTAAATAACTTGACATGTTATCACAGGGTCAGTCATAGAGTCACAAAAATTTGGAGCTGGAAAGGATCTTCAAGGTCATGAGGCTGACTTTTTTTTAATATATATATTATTTTTAAAAAAAATTTGTTTATTTATTTGACAGAGAGAGAGAGCACAAGCAGGGGGAGCAGCAGGCAGAGGGAGAGGGAGAAGCAGGCTCCCTGCTGAGCAGGAAGCCTGACCCCAGGACCCTGACCTGAGCCATAGGCAGACACTTAACCGACTGAGCCACCCAGGCGCCCCATGAGGCCCAACTTCTTAGTTTGATTGCTAAGGAAACAGACATGCCGGGAGTTGAGAAAATCGCCACTAGACCTGGGATGTAAATATATGTGCCTTGACATCAGTCCAGGGCTCTTTAAATAGAACACTGCTTCCACTTGAATCTTAGGAGAACATATTCATTGATTATTTCACTTTGATATCAGGAGGTCCTCTCTAGGGCTGGCTCTTATAAGTATTGGGAACACAATGGGCAATGCAATGATAGTTCAGTAGGGTAGAGGATTAGGAGAATAGATACTCATTAGAGTGGTTAGTTAATCTTTCTATTGCTCCATAGAATGTGAAATATAGACCAGAAAGAACCCAAGCAATCTCAGTGGCAGAGTCCCCACCAAGGTGACAACCTACTCAGTAGGGGTAAAACCTTAGGTTCAAGAATGAGACATCTGAATTCTAATCCCAGCTGTACCACCTATGAACTAGCTTTCTAATCAGTTGTGAAACATGTAGCAGGAAATTTGTTATAAAATATGGATGAAATGCTGAAGGTTACAAATGACTTACCTTGAAAGGATACATTAGATTTAGGGTTATCTCTATGGTGCCAGTCTTGCGCACTTATACACAATAGTTTTTTTGTCTAGTGGTAAAGGGGCAGAGTTCTGGTTGGTACATTAGGAATAGTTTACACCCTTCTATTTATCTCATGGTAGAGTTGACCAAGTGGTGTTCCACTTTACTGACGCAGTTTACACATCAAATGAAAATTATGGCGTGCCTGCATTTTACTTTTCTTGGTTTTATCAAAATTTAGGCACTTTTCTGGAAGAGTATCATATACACATTTTATCTTTCATGTATAGTGTGTCAAAAAAATAAGATTGAGAACTACTGAACTGGAGATCAGGTATATCACACACAGGACTAGCACTAAACTTCTCCACTTAATCTAAAACTCACTTAAATACATAACTTGTGACATTGTGTTTAATTAAACTCTGTGAAAAAAAAAAAAAACAACTTTGTCTCAGGCTGATATTTGGCCAGACTTAAGAGGTAAAATGGTAACCTATAGATAAATTCATAATCAGTTCTTGGGTTGTCATTAATATTACATGATTTTTCTACCACTGCATGCTTTTTGGCACTTACATATAACAAGCAGAGCCATAGAACAGAGTAGTACAATGGAAAAAAAAAAATAAGAGAAAGTAAAGCTTACCTATTTTCCAAGATGCTTGAAACAAAATACCATGACACACTTAGTATTCACTTGATTGGGAAAGTCATGGAGCTGATCTATGTTTTTTGTCATACACCATGACTTATGTTGGATACATTGATGTGTTTCAACTGAACATTTTAACAAATTAATTTAAGGAATATTTATTAAGCACCTGTTTTGACAGTCTCTAACAGTGCTGGGTGGGGGAAGGAGTGTGTGTGTGTGTGTGTGTGAGAGAGAGAGAGAGAGAGAGAGAGAGAGAAACCACGTGTGAGAGCAGGGAGTGCTCCTGAAAGTGTTAGGCAAGGTCATGCTGAAAGAGAGTTTACCATAATAGGAAAAATATAAACACCATTTCTGATCCCTACTCCCAGGAAAAAAACTATTCATAATAAATTGTATTTAGTTTATTTTATAGGAGAGTTGGCCTGGTTATTTATACAATAAATTTTAGCATTTTACACAGTACAATTGTGTTAATTTAAGGAATATATTTTTGTAATTTAAGCAACAATAGTGGAGTCCTTTTATCTTATTGAATGCTACATTAAAGTTGAATAACTTAATAAAGCAAACTTTTCTTCCCAATGTTAAATTTAAATGCTCTTTGATAAAAAGTTTGCAAAAACATTTAAGAAATACCTATTTTTCTTTGTGCCAGGTGAATATTTAATTTCCTGGTATTTTCTTATGGCTTTTTAGGTTCTAAGATTGGGTTTAAATATGGTGCTTGATATATATGGGAATCTAAGCTTTCTACCTTAAATACTAAAGAGCAAAAGGAATATAAACTTCATGCAAAGCAAAAATATTATTTTCCTATAATTAATTTAACAACTTTCAGATTCTGCAGTTGATAATCAAGCCTTTGAGCCTCAAGTTAGATTTTATATTTGGCTTGTCATTGGAGCTGTACCTTGGCTAGAAGTTTACTAGTATTTGTGTTGTGTTCCTTCTATCCTGTAAGTGAAGAAATCCTCTCACCTTTCTAATTCAAAAGTCAACAAAATAAAAGTTAATTTTTAAAAGTTGATGAGCTTATTATTCTCTTGGGTTGTCCCTCAGGAGTATTTACGATAAATTAATAGTAATATAGATAAACCATGAGTTTACTCCATCCATAAGTTGATCCATCAGTTGACTGCCACCCATAAATGCAAAAATCCTTCCAGAAGACCCATGCAGCATGTTATTTCTCCCATCCAAATACTAACCAGGCCCGACCCTGCTTAGCTTCCGAGATCAGACGAGATCGGGCGCGTTCAGGGTGGTATGGCCGTAGACCAGCATGTTGTTTCTTATGTACCTTCTTATACAAAGAAAGCCAAAGCATATGGTTATAATAATGCATTTATTCCAAAGGTCTGCATATCAGTTTGCATATAAATGGTCTCCAGATTTAACTGCAGTATTGCCCACTCATGTCAATTTATGATTGGATGCTTAGTGATGGTGAAGAGAACACTGATTTAGATGTCATTAAATGAATATATAATATTTACAGAGATACATACAATATAAAATTATCTTTTTATTTATGACTTTTTACTTACAGCTTTACATAATAAATGTGTATTTCTGGAATATTAGGCATCATAACTTCTATGCTAGTTCCTTAGCAAGAAGCAAATTAATCCTATTTAGAAATAGCACGATGATACCATTAAAGCTGGAAAAGAACATAGAATTCAATGAATGTCATAACCTCATTTTATAAATACAAAAACTGGGGCTCAGATAGGTCAAGAATTTTTCCAACAATGGCCCAGCATTTTCATGATAGAACTAGGATTAGAACCCACTTATTATTTATAGTTCAATCCTGTCTCAGAATGATGTCATTAGAAAAATGAAAAAAAAAAAAAAGTATGGATTAGAACTGTGCTTGATATAATCAGTGATTTCTTTGTAATTCTCTTCTTCTTTGTCTTTCCTCTGAGAGGGAAATAAAAATGTACTCTTGCTCCTGTGGAAGTATTTGGAGAGTGCTAAGAACTACAGATTGCAACCATATAGGTCATATCCTCCTCTGTCATTCGACCCTTATTTGATCATTCAACTAAACGCATGAGTGTTTCTCAATTTCCCCTGCCTTTATCACACGTATATTTTCAAAACATTTTAATCATGCTTTGAGATGGTTTATTTTATTACATACCAAACTTCTGGCCTGGAATCTCATGACACTATTGATTGAGTAGGAATTTTGTTAGTGATTCAGATATAGGAATGTCTGTCTCCAAAATACGTTATATTAAAATGTGAGGGTTCATCTTATCTGTAACTAGAACTAGAGTTCCTGCAGTGTGAGTCTAAGTCTTCCAAGTAAAACAGTTTTTAATGTCATTTATTTTCAACTGTTTACAACTTCCCTCTAATACCTACATTTCTATCTTTTTATTTTTGAAATTCAAATTTGATCATATAGTGTAAAAACCTTACGTTCCAAGGGAGTTTTGGGGATTTGAAAAAAGCAGTGTGTATATGTGTTTTCATATCTTTTTTGCGGTGTCTCCACTTAGTTGGAAAGTCACTCTGGGTACAGACATCTGGGCACAATGTCGCTGATAGAATTGAGCAATTTTTGTTTTTCTAACTTTTGTAGCTCCGGCCAGCTTCACATGGGCTTCTATCAGTTGAAATGATATCTTTGACTTTAGCCAAGTGTAGGTTACTGGGTTATGAGTGCCAAAAATCATGAGTGGTCTCCACACTCCATCCAGTGTGGATAAAAGCAATATTATAAAATAATTATAATCTTTTGAAGCAGAGCCAGCCACGCAGCCTGAGCCCATCTTCCTTCATTAATTTGTATACAGTTCCTATTTTAACGGAACAAACTTTCAGAGGGTACTCACATGGGACTGCTGAACCAGCTGTACAACTTTTATTTTGAAGAAAAAAGTTGAGCCTCAGAACAGGCTGTTTTAAAGACAGGGAGGGACTTAGCTTTTCGGAGCTTGACCAGCATGTAGAAGGAGTGCTCTCATGGCTCCAAGAGCTCAGGGAGCTCCTACCTGGGTGCCACTAGGGTAGGAAGTTTTCTGTTTGTTTTGTTCTGTTTCCGAGGGTCCTGTGCACTTCTCTTGCCTGGATCACCGTGACTGGTGGTGGTTTCTGCACACCCTGCTCTGTGGGGGAGTGCCCCAACGTGCCTGTCTTATGTGGCCTCTATGGACACACTGCTTAGCTGGCAGAGAGCAGGGAAGTTTTCTCCCAGCACCCAAAAAGAGAAAGAGGAAACTACTTTTTCCTTCTGGGCTCCTTGCAGCACAATAGACCAGGATAAGCTTCCACATTCTCTCCCTGGATTTCTGGAGTGGTTTCCAGGAAGAAGTTAAACTTTCACCTTTAAATGGATGACCATGTCACAATCAGGAAGAAACATCTCCAAAGACCCATCTTTAGGTAAGTAATGCTACATCCCAGGTGGCTCCAGGGCTATCAGGAAAAATAATTTCTTTCCCTTATCCTTAACTTGGAAATTCTGGCACTAAGCTCCAGCAAAGCAATAGAGTGTGTCTAAAGTTTAACTTCATGCATACCTGAGGAGTCCTTTTATTTTCTATTTTCTGAAGCTGTGCACAAGCTCTTATCAACTCCTCAAAATATATTTTAAAGGCAAGTTAGCTATTCAGGCACATGAATGACATAGCGTTGGAAAAACTTCTAAAACATTATGCAATCCCTCGCTGTTTCCAATGGTTGCACAGCCCTCTAAATTGGAAATACTGTGCTTGGTTATTTCAACTGATTACACTCAGAGATAGTGTTTCAGCACAGCAAATGCTATACCTTTTTGCAGTAGTGTGTGGGAAGACAAATGTGAATTTGATGGCTATATACTAAGGTATATATATTTACAGCTAGTTCAGGAGTATCTTCCTGCAGTTTAGGAAACAAAAGGACAACAGGAAAAATTTTACATTGTGGTGAAATCTGTGGCCCGAAAAAATGTAGATACAGTATAATAGATTGAGTTAAGGTTTTATTTTTTTGGGGGGGGTTCACTCTTTCTCTTGAGAACAGGAATTTCTTCATTGACTCTTTAACCCTTGATTCTTTAGTTACTTATGTACTTTAGAATTCAGAATTAGGAATTTACACTTTTAAAGAGGCTAGAAAATCAACACAGTTTCTGCCTTTTAAGACAGAAGATCTTAAAAAAAGAAGCTAATTATATATTAATTTTGTGCTTCCCCGCAAATAATACCCTAAACAAAGCGGAGATACTACATGCTAGCAAAACGAGACATTAAAGTCAAGTTGCAGTCACTGGCTGTTGATTTAGAATTAACTATAGGATAATAGAAGTTTATGGATGGAATTCCTGGCATTCTGTGGTTGTCACATAATGAATAAGAGTGGGCCTCAAGGCATATGTTTTATGTATTGATTAAGCCTTGTTACAGTATTACTAGTAGCAACAATATACTTTTGTAATGCTTAGAACAAAATGCTAGCTCAAATCTGTTTTACAGCCTTCTTAAAAATAAATCATATTGGGACGCCTGGGTGGATCATTCGGTTAAGCGTCTGCCTTCGGCTCAGGTCAAGATCCCAGGGTCCTGGGATTGAGCTCCGCCTGCTCAGCGGGGAGCCTACTTGTACCTCTCCCTCTGTCCCCCCCCACCACCGCCACCCCACTTGTGCTCTCTCTCTCAAATAAATAAATCTTAAAAAAAAAATCATATTTAAATCTATACATGTGGATTTAATATCATAATCTGTGTCTATATTTTATGCAGTGTCAGCAATAAATAACCAAAAATCCAAAATGACCCCCGAATGTGTATTCACCTGCCATAATTCCTATGTAATTAATTTCCGTTTTCTCCCAAGTGCATGTGTGACTTCAAAAAGATATGACAGTAGCACAGATGATTCCAAACTGAACCCCAGTGAGGCACCATTAGAAGAGGGAACCTGTGGAAATTCAAGAAGCCAAGATTGTGTTGGATAAAATCAGATCCACTTGGCCAGTATCTTTAGTATGTTACCCCATGGGGAAGCTGTTGGCGATTGAAGCAAGTGGTCCTTCTCCACTGGTTTATGGCGAATCCATATCCCGTCCTGATGAATTGTATGCTAAGGTGCCACTCACAGGGAAATTGCAACTCATCCATGCTTCTGTTCTTTTTCATATAAAGTAATTGAGATTCTTTGCCCAAATAATTAGAATACAATTTGGTAAATTCAAATGATTTACTTCATGATCCTGGTGACCTAGAAGAGAAAACATAGCTGCCAAAGAGGACATACTTTCACTCAGGCAACTGTTTCAAGCAAGTGTACAAATGGTCCCTGACTGAAAACAGGTTAAGGCCAGATGTGGGGTTGGGATTAATGGGTCAGTTGGCACATTGATAGATGGCTTTGCTTTTATCAGGATATGATTGTTGTGAGGGAAAAGGGAGGTAGAGAGTATCTTAATAAAGCATTCAAATGACTAGACATAATTCCTCAGAGAAAGTGTTGGGCTATATTTCGGTAAAACACAGCATTGACTTTCTGATAGCTAGTTGTACTTTTGGGCACGTTGGGAAGTGGTTTAAGATTGCTTTTGGCATCTTATGCCCTTATCCGATGCCCCACTTCATCTTCTTTTTTGGTTTCCTTTCTCTGGTTCCTTGTCTTCTTGGGCTATTACTGGATTGTCCACCTCTCACACTGAGACACCTTTCTCAAGCCTGCTTTTCTGTTCAGAGACCCATGTACCAGACTTTCCTTCTCAGTATGTACTTGTTCACACCCTACTTCCTAAGGGATTTGCATACTAGTTCTCAATCCACTTGGTAAAAAATCAGTGCTAGACTGTTTTGTATGTGTTAGTCACAAGTTTAACAGAAATTTTGTGAAAATAATATTTTGACTGTTTATAAATAATTCACTTAAAATTTTAGTCATTAAGAGAGGATCAGTCTGGGATTTGGGGGGAAATATCTGACATACTGACACCATTCAAGTTTTTACATACAGACTACTTTCTCCTGCAACTGAACCAAGAGCTTTAATTCAATTCACCTGGCCTTCTCTGATCGATTATAAGTGTCCAGAATCTGGACTACTGCACTGGGGCGGTCTGACATGATAAAGAAAAACAAACCGTGTCTGCCTTCACATGACATATCATCTAGTATATACCTAGATAACTATGGCACAGGCAGATGATGGGTGCCAAAAAGGAGGTGACAATGTCCTGGGAAATTATAATGAGACAGATTTCAATGATGACTAATTCTGACACCTACATGAATTGAGAGAGATAAGCAAGATTTTTTTAATTTTTGAAACTGAATAGACATCGATTTTTAATTAGGATAATCTCCCTACATTTCAGACAAGAAAAGTCACCCATCAAGTATAAAAAGTTAGTTGAGAGGCTTTAGAGTAGACAGTGGATGTTGAAATTCCATGGCTGGATATGATATCAGGAAGAATCTGAGAAATCTTACATATTCTTCAGATTCTGCCTCTAAGAATGTCTGTGTCTCCTACAATGGTGATTCCTGAATCATCTCACATAGGTTAGCAAATCTATGTTTTAAAAGTCTTTTGTGGAACTTTTAGGTATATATTTTCACACCAGGTCTGTGAGGAAAGGAAAAGGCAAAGGTTTTTTATTTTTGTTTTTGTTTTTATGGCCAAGGTGGGAGTTTATATGATCTCTATTATGCATGTCAGGTGGAACTTGGGATCAGTGAGATTGACTATTCAGCCCTGAGAATATATAAATGGTGCATCACAAACCTACTTTGAGGTTTTTGCCTGTAGACATTCCTGCAGCTCAGAATTGTATATAAAAATGATGATTTTCCCTTTACTCAAGAGAAATTCTTTAGGTTTTATAATTTTCCAGGAAGGAAACACTATCACAATAGGTATATTAATGTGTTTTAAATCAACAACACTAAGTTTGGGGACACCTGGGTGGCTCAGTTGGTTAAGCGTCTGCCTTTGGCTCAGGTCATGAGGTCCTGGGATCGAGTCCCATATCGGGCTCCTTGCTCAAAGGGGAGCCTGCTTCTCCCTCTCCCTGCTGTTCCCCCTCTTGTGCTCTCTCTCTCTCTGACAAATAAATAATAAATCTTAAAAAAAAAAACACTAAGTTTGTCCCTCAGCACATAGAAAATAAAATTACATAGAACCTTAAAATCCAAGATGTGAATAAACACTTGACATGAAAGACCTCCCCCCAAAAAAGAAACAGTTTTTTAGGCTTTTAAAAACCTCTTTTTCGAGGTGCCTGGGTGGCTCAGTCATTAAGCGTCTGCCTTCGGCTCAGGTCATGATCTTGGGGTCCTGGGATCGAGCCCCGCGTCGGGCTCTCTGCTCAGCGGGAAGCCTGCTTCTCCCTCTCCCACTCCCCTTGCTTGTGTTCCCTCTCTCGCTGTGTCTCTCTCTGTCAAATAAATAAAAATCTTTAAAATAAATAAATAAATAAATAAATAAAAACCTCTTTTTCTGTGTTACCACAGAGTTTTATCTCTGGTAATCATAACTGATCTCTTTGTATAAATAGATTCTTCAATTTATAATCCATTTCAAATGAATTACCTTTATATAACTTCAGTAAGACAGTTGCTGAAGACACTTCCATCTTATTGCATATTCATATTGCTTAACAAACTTTCTATATTCCCATGGGATAAATAAACATTTAACTTTGATATCAAGAAAAATCTGTTTCTCCTAATAAAAGTACATCAGTGGAAATAATTCTTATCTGAATTTCATTGCCATGAAGTTTAAGTCTGGGTTTCTGTTATTATCAACTCCTCCTATTTGATTTGATATTTTATCAAATTCTATTATATGTGCATTGTTTTCCATTTGTTGCTTCAAATTCTTTCTAGGAGTAGGTAAGGAAAAAAATGAACTAAAAAAATAAATTGAAACTTTCCTCACATGTTAAGCCTTATTTTGTGTTCTTTGACGCCAGCAGCCTATTGAACCTCTTCTGTGTTCAAAATGGATAAGTTATTTTTGTGGTGGCTTTCCATTAGAAGTAACACTAAAAAGCCACAAAAGAAATCATGCAAATAGTTGTTCATCAGCCGTAGATTTGAGAACTGGTCTATGCATCCAGGATCTGAGACATTAAAGTGCAAGTCAGATTGCTGCCAGGACCTCAGACTAATGAAAATCATGTTGAGATCTTCACAGCATTTAGAACATGCTGTTTCTTCTCTTTATGCCTTTTCAAAAGTCTTATTTTTACAAGTATCTGTTAGCAGAGGAATTCTGAGTGTGCTTTTGGCAGGCATATTCTCTTCACATGGAGATGCAGAAAGCAGGAGGATGAGATAAGAAAGCACAGGAAAAGACAGACAGATCCTAATTTTCTTTGTGGACCTAATGGGCATGGTTAGTAACCTATTGCTGCGTCTGATCTCTAATTTCAAGGGTGTGATCTTTCAAGGGTGTGACAGATAAATAAATAAAATCTTTAAAAAAAATACCGCATTTTATAGAAGAATAGCATAAAATATCTGTTACATTTTTAAAATCATACACCTTTTGGAGTGTAATCATTTTTATTTATTTCCACATTTAAGCTCAGCGTATGAACATCAGTGTTATAGCTACACCAGAAGGTGCTAGTGTGCAGGGGCTGTGCTGCTTTGCAGATTTTTACACGTTCATAAGGTGGGACACCTGACTGACTGCTGATTTATGGTAGTTTTCTAGCTAAAATGTCTGGATCGTATTCAGTTATTCAGATATTTCAAACCCATTTCCTTCAGTGTTTTGGGAATAACAAAAAACCTGAACACATATAAAATATAAAGTCGCTTCAAAATTTAAAGGAATTATAATACATGGATGGACATTGATATTTTTGTCTTGTAAATATTTAAGTATGTATGATATTCTGTGATTTAATCCTCTTTTTAACACCTCCCTCTCACCAGAAACACATATTTTAGACAGGAATATATTTGGTACAAGTCATCAGAGTGAAAAGTAATTACGTAGAGAATAATTAAGTGTGAGCTGATGAAGTAGTATATGTAAAATATCTTTTTTACGCAATGAATTTCCTCATAGGAGAAAGCTCTGTGTAGTTTTATTATATTTTGGAATCCAAAATATAATAAAATTCTATATTTATGAAAATGTTCTAACGGTTTTTGGTTCTAAGACAAAAGTGATTGTGAATTTGTTTTCTAAAAAAAAGAAAAAAATGAATTTTCGTGCAATAGATACATAGTTAAATACTGGAAATTTAGTTTCATAGTTTCTTTTTTTTTTTTTAAAGATTTTATTTATTCATCTGGCAGAGAGAGGGTGAGAGAGGGAACACAAGCAGGGGGAATGGGAGAGGGAGAAGCAGGCTGAGCAGGGAGCCTGACATGAGGCTCGATCCCAGAACCCCAGGATCATGACCCGAGCCAAAGGCAGATTTTTAATGACTGAGCCACCCAGGCGCCCCATAGTTGTTTTTTTGTTTTGTTTTGTTTTGTTTTGTTTTTTATAAATAATGACTTTTATGTGACAGTTAATTAATAGAAAAAAAAATTATGTTTAAGTTATTCTCCCCTTGCTATGAAAGTGAAAAATACTTCTGGAAAAATAGACACAGTGAAATGAATTTAACATTTATGATGCTGTCAGGCACAATGTTAGTTAATAGAAGAACAATTACATTTTATAACCGATATTTATTAAAAATTAGTTTTTCATTGTTTAGGTCAGGATGTTTTTGCTGCTGGTCAAAAGTCATTATATGACTTATAAGGCAAGGAACAGACTCAAATTGCTCTTTAAAATGGACTACAAAGGGACACCTGGGTGGCTCAGTCGGGTAAACATCTGCCTTCGGTTCAAGTCATGATCCCAGGGTCCTGGGATCGAGTTCCGCATTGGGCTCCTTGCTCAGCCGAGAGCCTGCTTCTCCCTCTCCCACTCCCCCTGCTTGTTCTCTCTCTCTCTCTCTCTCTCTGACAGATAAATAAATAAAATCTTTAAAAAAAATAAAATAAAATGGACTACAAAGATCAAAGCAAAACAGCAAACACCTAAGAATGTAAGACATAGGGTAATGTTTATCTTGCAAAAGTTATCAGACAGAACTTGTGCCTTTTATTTTTCCAGCTGTGATAAAAGTAGCTCTAATTTTTAAGTGGTCATCACAAATAGATAAGCCCCATAATTTGTCATACACTTTAAAGTCAGGCAGCAAGTAATTTACTCCTGCTGGTATTATTTCATCCACAGTCAAGCAAATTTAAGCTATTTTCCAATAAACTTACCATCACCAGCAGCAGTAGCAGCAGTAGGTATTAATATTAAGAACTGCTGTTTATTGAAATCTTAGTGTATTTTTAATCATTTACAGACATATAATTCCTTAAAGAAGTAGTAAATCCATAATTAATAATTTTGGGTATAGATCCAGGAACAGAGAATAGATTAAAACACAGAAAAATGTGTCTTTCTCTCAGGAGCTACACAAATCTTGTTTTCTAAGCTAGAGAAGCTTGGTGATAATTGTGTTTATCTTGGACATTGGCATGATTTAGAAATGGCTTTTGTAATGTTTGAAATGAGGAAAATCAAGATTATGCAGGTAAAATGACCTACTGGATAATTTAATGGTTTTATACCATCTGGAAATTTTTATATTTGGAATAATCAGTCTATTACATAGAGTGTTTAGGTTAAAAGCAATGAAAAAGAATAAGATTAAGGTGACCTATAGGTTTGTAGAGATTGAATACGTTTAAAGAGGTCTGCAGTATTTATAAACCGTATCTCTTCAGTTCTATGACTGGACATGACATAATTTTGATAGTTCTCATGGGAAAGCTTCCATTTATTTATGTATTTGATTAAGGCCTCTTGGACATCCAGCATTTCCTGAATTGGAACTGCTGGAAGTGAATGGGGCAGTCACAGTGCATTTGAAGAACAGAAGATAAAACTTTCAGATTTGCTATCTTCATAACATCCCAAGCCTGCTCCATTAAAGCCATGTGTTTTTGGTTTTGTTTTGTTTTTATGTAGAAACTCTAATTCTGTGTCAAATTGGTGACCATTTTTAATGTTTTGGTCAGTGCAGCCTTTAGCATCTTAGGATGTTATTTTTAGAGGAGTTGTTTGTTAAAATGGGTATTTAAATATTAATTATATATTTATTAACCAGTTGTTTATAGGTATTGAATGTCAAGGGCCTTTATTATGAAAATCACCACTTCAGGTTTAAAAATATTAATATTTAATTTGACATTTTCAAAGATCAAAGAGCTTGGAACAAATTGTTTAGAGACTAATATGATGATAAACAGCATGTTTGTATCTTTAATAATATAAACGTGGCAATTTTTGAGTCCTAATTGAGGAAGAAAAGGAAAATCCCACTAAGTCAAAGTCATTTTTAAATTATACTGTTAAATTAAAATTTGGATGAAGATAGGGACATGGTGATAATCTGGGACCACCTGTTTGTTAGATATCACACCTAAAGTGATTCCAAATTCTTATAGCTATTCCAGTGGTGATGTCTTTGTGGAACAACATGAAATAGAAAAAAGAGACTCTTGCAAATTTCTGTGCCCACTAATTAAGCATGTCCTGCTTGGTTCAGCTGCATCTAATTTCTTCTAACTCTGAGATCCCGTATCATTTTATCTAGATTTCTTTTACTGCACATATCACTTCATCCTATTATAATTACTTGAGTAAGAGGATCAACCCTCCTAAAAAGTTTTTAAGATTTCTGAGGCTAGAATCAATATTGAATTCATCTTCGTATTTCCCATACCTTTTGGTGGAACGTGTGTCATGAGTAAGCACTTACATAGTCTTCAAAAAGAGACTAAGTCAGTATTGTAAATGTGTGAAATAGGAGGTGGTGGGAGCTATGGTAGATGGGAAATGAAACCATTTAGTTTCACATTTTTAAAAACAGTGAAAGACTGGGGCACCTGGGTGGCTCAGTTGGCTGGGCATTCGACTCTTGGTTTTGGCTCAGGTTGTGATCTCATGAGTCATGGGATGGAGCCCAAGAGGCCCAAAACGGCTCCACACTCAGCCAGCGGGGAGTCTGCTTGAAAGATTTTGTCCCTCTGCCCCTCCCGCTGCTCGTGCACACATGTGCTTGTGCTCTCTCTCTCTCAAATAAATAAATAAATCTTTATTAAAAAAACAAAACCATGAAAGACTAAACAAAATCCATCTACAGACTGCTAGCTGGCGACCCTTGAAATGAATGAATGATAGGGTGAATAATTTGTTTAGTTAGGTCTGCATAATGGTAATCCATTTGCAGGGGGAATGATGGCCAGTAAGTCTTGGCTAAAAATTCTGGCAGCCATATCACAGAGGATTGCTAGAGGGATGGGTACTTGGTTCTTGTTTCCACTACTAGTTATGAATGAGAAAACCAAACTCTACAATGCACTTGTACCGATAATCTGTATATAATTTTGTAGCATTAAAGGAAAATATGAAGAAACATATATTTGTCAAATGAATAAAATGCATTCCTGTTAGCCCCAACTTGAACTATTCCAGAATCAGCAAATTCAATGCCTATAGCCTATTCCCCCTTTGAACAGTCATGACTTGTTAGAAATTACTTTCTTAAATGGAAATCTGTCTTTCAGTCAATGCAAACTTTTTTTCTCTCTTAGCAGAGCTGGAATGAGAAGGATCCAAATTCTCTTTCACAGGACAGCCTTCCAGTTATTGCTGTTTATAAATCTCCCTAAAACACAGTGGCTTAAAACAACATGAGTCTATAGATCAGCTGACTGCTTCTGTGATCCCAATGGGCTTTCTTATGCATCTGTGGCCAGATCATAGGTTTGCTGTGAACTGGCTCATTTAGGAGGACCTTGGATACATGACTTGAGTTTCTTCCATGTGTCTCTCATATCCCTCCAGCAGGCTAACCTGGATATTTTCTCATGGTAGTAGCAGGAATCCACTGAGGAAGCAGAAACTCACACTTTTTTTTTCAAGGCTCTGATTGAGTCTGAATTGAGGCAAGTTGCTTCTGTCCCAATTGGAAAAACCAAAAAGTCACATGGCCAAACCCAGAGTTTGTGTGGGAGAATATTACTAAAGGGAAGCACATATAATTGAGTCAATTAATGCAATTAATGCTCTCTGAAAACTCTTACGCTTTTTCTGATTCTTTTTTCCTTTATTCCATCTATAGTCCATCTTCATTCAGCCAGTTGAAGAGAGAGCATATAATTTGAATTTTTATTTCATGTTGTTGAAATCTGAGAGACCAGTGAAGATAGGAAAAAATATATATATTAACAAAATAGTAAAGTCCTATTGACTCTCATGTGACTGATGAGTCAAATATTGCTCACCTGACTCCAGAGTTACAGTGTGCCTGAGATTCCTGGTTAAAAAAGTTTTAAAAAGTTAACCATTAAAGAAGTTTCACTAATTTCTTAAAACATGAGCTATTAAGCCCATACAATGGCCCACATTTTCTCAGTTTCTTTTGGAGGGTTGATTTTTACCAAGTGTCCTGCTAACAGTCTTGAGACAACTCATTATTTTAATACAAACTGAATATAATTAATTTTGGGCAATTCAATTCCAATTTCACTAAAACTATGACATGGAAAGGAGGCCTTGTAAATACTGAAATAAAATAATGCTTCCTTATGCATTTGAACCATATATGAATCTATCCATAATGTGTATTCTCTAGGAATTTGTGATTGTTATCTTTTAAAGATTTAAAAAAAATTTTTATTTGACAGAGACACAGCAAGAGAGGAAACACAAGCACGGGGAGCGGGAGAGGGAGAAGTAGGCCCCCTGAGAAGTAGGGAGCCCGCTGCGGGGCTCGATCCCAGGACCCGGGGATCATGACCCGAGCCAAAGGCAGACACTCAATGTCTGAGCCACCCAGGCACCCCGTGATTGTTATCTTTTAAAAATTATTTATTCTTTATAGTATAGATTTATGATATTATTTTCTATTACTGAACCCTTCTGAACACCATTATAATGAGTAAATGTTTTCATAAAAGCCAAATTACATAATTCCTCTTTTAAATCAGTCATTCACAAAACGAATCTGTTGACTATTGACATTAGAATTGCAGTTTACAAAACAAGACAGAACAAAAACAAAACAAGCTTCTGAAACTGTAATTTCAGATATTCTGCTTTGGTAGGTCTGGGAGTAGAAAGCTTTGATATATGTATTTCCACATGCTCCCCAGTTTATGTTAATTCATAGCTAGATTTGGGAACCACTTGATATAATGTACGTGAATAGGAATGGAAGAACAGAGTAGTTTGGAAAACATTTTTATAAGATTAGTATCATTATTGTAAATATAAACCACATTTTTCTTTTAGTTTTTTTTAAGATTTATTTTTATTTATTTGAGAGAGAGAGAGAGAGCACGGGAGGTGGGGGGGCAGAGGGAGCGGAAGAGAGAAATCCAAGCAGACTCTGTGCTCAGTGTGGAGCCTGACCTGGGGCTTGATCTCAAGACTCTGAGATCATGACCTGAGCTGAAACCAAGAGTCGGATGCTTAACCAACTTCGCCACCCAGGAGCCCCTTTTCTTTTAGTTTTTCATTTGAAAATGTCTATGGGTATAAGGGACCTATGAAAATGAAGGGGGTTGTTTCTCCTCTAAGAACCTTAAACCCTTTTTTAGAATGTAGGTTTATAAAGTACAGAGAAGAACCGCCATGAATTCCAAATCAATGGTTTTCAATGTTGCCTGTATCTTAACAATCACTGGGGAATTTTCAAATTCAAACACACAGATTGTATCTCAGACCTATGTATCTCCTGGGTGAAGCCCATGAATCAGTGTTTTTTAAAACCCTTTAGGTACCTCTAATGTGCAGCCGAGTTTGAGAAACACTGTCCTAAAGTGAAGCACATATGAAATACAGTGACAGAGAGGGAGAAACAGTTAAGGTTGAACATTGAAGTTCCTTCGATTTTGATAGGCAAGTGGAAAAAGAAGATAAGCGTTATCAAGAAGGTTGTATGACTTGAGTAGAGGCATGGGAATACAAAAGTGGGTAAAGTGTTTCAGAGAGTTTTGGGCATAGGGAGAATTCCTGATTAGCCAGCGTAAAGCTGAGTCTGGGGAGGGATGCATGGCTTTAAGTGGTTAGGGCTAGGAAGTCAAGAGCCATACTGCATTTATTTTGTGAATATGCGCTGCCACCCATCTGGTTCGTTGCTAAAACTGACAAATCTGATGAGCTGAACTCCTAATCTCCTGAGCTCAGTATTTCCAAAAGCTATTTCATCATAGAACACCTTCCCCTGAGATACTCTGAGCAAAAGCATCAAATAAGTTTGGGAAATACTGCCTGTCATATTGTCCTCTTAGAAATTTATAAGGCGTATTAGATTTTTTGCAGCAAAACTTAAGTTTCTTGACTCCAGTATTTCCCCAAATATATTCTATTGATATATAATGCTTATTAAAAGCTCCAGCAATTCGTGTTCCAAGGTACACATTTCTGTTTCTCTAAATTTTCCCAAAATATACCTCCTTCATTTTTCTGAGATTCACTTTACTTCAGCTAGTCTTTTTTCTTCCCTTACTTCTTTTCTTAGTTATGTTATCTAGAAGATAGTCTGACCCCAAGAAATTTCTCCATAGTTAATATTTTCCATCTACTCTTAGAGAATCTAGGCAAACAAAGTTGCCTAGTTGAGAGAATAGTTAATGTTCTATTACATAACTGCAATGGTGTGAGTTTAAAAAAAAGGAAGAAGAAATATTTTGGAAAGATTGAGAAATGAACAATATCACATTATTGAAACAGCTGAGGGTAAATTAAGAAATAACAGATGGGAGTTATCTGTGGATTATCACGCCCAGGTATCATGTACGCACAAGTTTGGCAGCATTTTACCTAGCTCTTATGTCTTTTTCCTCATTTCTTCCTGAAGAGAGTTTTTTTTTTAAGCATTGCTTTTGAATTCACATTTAGCAAAATGCAGATGATACAAAATCTGTAAATAATACCATTTTGAATAATGATGGCTTATGCTTGTGTAGAATCCCACAAGAGTTTTGAAAAACATTTTTTAACATCTTTTATACTATTCGTTTACACACTATCTTTATTGAGGTAGAAAGGAAACTATGTAGATCTCCATTTTATAGGTGAAGAAACTGAAGCTCAAGGGGTCACAACCAGCTAGATGGGGAAACATTGAAGGGTACTGATATTAAGAACAAACAGATTGAGTGTGGCTTGCCATTACAGATTGTATCATCATAATAGATAGTGTTAGGGGACCTTAATTGTGTATGCCCGGCTGGCCATACAATCTTTCCTTGAGGTATAGCCCATTCTCATTAGCCAAGGAAATGACCTTAAAAATCATCTTAAAAAATTACTTTGAGCCACTCAGAATTATTTAATAGTCATTATATTCATGAAAATTTTCTGTGCCAAAGGTGGAGCAAGAAAAAAACAATGAGCAAGAGTACATTATCATGTGTTCTCTGGGTCATATGATTTACTGTGATGACCATACAAACACACAGATTTGACACATCACATATGAGGCACTTACCAGGAATTTTAGGACATGAAATACTTTACTCCAGAAGGAGTAAAGAGAGGAGGGGAAAGAAAGATAAAGTTCAGGCATTTGCTTTGAAAGTGTTTCTATACAGAAGAGATTTGTTGCTACCATAGTATAAACATTTTTGTAAGCAGTAGAAAGACCCTTTTAGGTACTGAAGGATGTGGCTTCTAGGTTGTGCAAGACTAGAACTAGATTTCATTATAACTTCATTATGGTTTCATTAATAGACATGAATAAAATATGATTTGACCATAGCCATCCTATCAATCTTTCTTTTTTAGGCATTGCTTTCTGTAAATTTTCTCATACTCAAAATGCCTGAAATTTACTATTCAGATGGTATTTTATTTTAATGTACTTTAGACCATTCTAGAGTGCCATAAAACTTCCTTGTTTTATTTTAAAATATTTTACTTTATTGTGATTTTTTTCTGAAATATACTAAGAATCTTTTTTTTTTTTTAAGATTTTATTTATTTATTTGACAGAGAGACACAGTGAGAGAGGGAACACAAGCAGGGGGAGTGGGAGAAGGAGAAGCAGGCTTCCCGCGGAGCAGGGAGCCCGATGTAGGGCTCAATCCCAGGACCCTGGGATCATGACCTGAGCTGAAGGCAGACGCTTAGCGACTGAGCCACCCAGGCGCCCCCTAAGAATCTATCTTCTAAAGGGAAAGTAAATCCTACATATTGTTAGGCAGAATAATACAATAACTTTAACAAGGCTATTTTCTCCCTCTCAAGAACCAAATATTTAAAAAGTCTTTACTGAAGAATATATATATATGTGTGTATATATATATATGTGTGTGTGTATATATATATATATGTATGTATATATATATATATATATATATATATATTTGTGGTACAGGGTGGCAAAGACAATTTATTTAAAATACATTCCATTTCTAAAGTAGATCCATTCTTTCTTGATCTTTACTTATTTAAAAAATGGAAAACACTTTCTGACTACATTCTGAGGAGCCAAACAGTTGTACCAAATGACCATTGACCTAAATTTTATATAAAAGTTCTTATTAATTCTGTATACCAGCTTTTAGACAAATCTATGTGGAAGTTGAGCTGCTAAAGTTGAATAATTTTGATCAGTATGTAAAATCTGGATAATCTGTTTTGCTTTATCCTTCTTTTTACCTAACAACACATTGTTTCCCCCTCTTTTATTAGCCCAGTTGGCAATGTAGCCTCATTTATCTATTTTGTGGAGGCTGTGTCAGTATTGTGCTGGTAAAGGACCCTAGCTTGCATCTAGTTTTTTAGTTTAAATTTCTTATAGATATATAGATAAAAATATGATTGTTGCTCCTTCCCACTCCCTGCTCTTTTCTTTCTCCCTCCTCTCCTGACAGACAGCAGAGTGCTTAGCATTACCTTTGTGAGGACAACTGACCATATTCTCAGAAAACCTAATGGCCGTGCCAATTAGTGTGTTATCCTAAGGAGTTCTACCTACAGCTGTAAACATTAGAACATTTAAGGCCACCTAGAGCTATGAGTTCAAATCTGAACTGACACTGGTCTTATGACTTCCAGACTTTTTGGTTCTGGATTTTCCCTTAAAGATTGGGATGCCAAAGGAATGGTTTAGAATTCCATATTTAAGACTTGTCTTAGGTCAGAACGCTTAGGTAATATCTCTATATATAACTTATTAACTTGGAGATGCTCATTCTAAAATAATTTTCCCTTAGGCTTTTTACGCTGTCAAGTTACACTTCAATCTCCCTCCCTTCCATTTATTAGACTTTAAAATGTAGACTGTCTGCAGCTTCCACATCCTCTCATTAACTTTTCTAGTCCCTTGCGAAACCACCTCTTCCCATAATCTCAACTACCTTCTCTGTTAGGTGACTTCTACATTTATATTTGCAGATCTCAACTCTATTCTGAGTGACAATTTACATCTCTTCCCGTCTCTTAGACATGTATACCTGAATGACTTCCTGATACCTGATATTGATTCATCCCAAAGAGATTTATTATAACACCTACTTCCTCTATAAGAGTAAGTTCAGGGGAATATGTACACTCGTCTCTAAGCTTTGTCCCTTGTAGCATTAGTGCCCCATGAGATTTAATAGTTTTACACACACACACACACACACACACAACTACACAATTTCCTGGAACTTTATTATGTTTATGTTAAATGTAAATATTTAAGAGGAAGATAAGATATTTAGTGTGTCCTAAATTGACAGTGAAACCCTCTTTGTGTTGAATATTTATAAACATATCAAAGTCTCCAGTAAACTGTTTGAGAAATATTGCTTAGATGAACAGCCTAGGCTGTTTGTTGATAGCCTACCAAAGAAAGCATAAAATGTTTCTGTGTACTTCTACTCCCCTTGTCATTTCAGCTTGAAATCTGTTATTTTTGATGCCTCTTTAGCTTACTGTCTTCTACAACAAAATGAGTATCAAATTGTTTCTGTTGTTTTTTTAAAAATTACTTATTTCTCTCTTCTTTGTGCCTCTTCACTTTAAAACCTTTTCCCCTTTCAATCTAAAATTTTATATTTCTCAGATTAATCTTCTAATCTCCAGCCCTCCTTTCACAGTTCCTTGTTTCTAGTCATTAGATTCGTCTTTAGAGCTTTGTCATGGGTATGTCACTCCCTTCTTCCATAATTTGCAATGACCCATCATTTTTAACTAAGTGAAATATTGACTCTTCTGTCATTTGAAACACTTTATACCTACTTTCCATTTACCTCACCGCCTTCCTCCTTTCACAAATCCCATGTTACATTCATTCTGGGTGCCTCATTGTCTTCTAGGACCTGTCACATGCTTCCCTTCCTGAACATATGTCCATTCTGCTTCCTCTGCTTCAATGCTTTCCCTCCATCTCCTATTTAAACTTCCTGTCTGTTTTTGTTCATGCTTCAAGTCCTAATTCAAATGCTACTACTGTCTTTATGAAGTGTTCCCTGGTTCATTCAGTGAAAATAAGCTTCTCTTCTCTTGGACTTTAGTGGTAATAGATTTTTTGGTTGTTTTGTTGTTGTTTGTTTATTTTATGTAATTCTGTATTTCTGAGCATATTTGCCAGAAATTGATATGATCATTTATTATTTAGTGGATATCCTGTCTTCCCTTCTTAGCATGAACTTATTGATGATTGTCAAATAAATAAATAAATGCAGAGGACGATTAGTAGTTGATGAGTGTACATTTAATTTTTAAATTCTCTGTGTTTAGCACATATCTTGCAAGTTTTATTATTCTACATTGTTAAGGAAAGTGATTATACTACCCTTATGAAATAGAGTTTGAGAAATGGAAATGCTTTACACAGAATGACACAGGCTATGTGAACCCAGCTATGTTATTCTATTATATAGCCATGTATTCATTGTATTACAATTCTTATATATTCATTAGAGAGTATTCCCACATTTATATTTACATTGCTAATCATTATTGTTATAGTTGGAAAACAATTCATGTCAAGATACAGGCTTTCTTTGGGGCATGTGGGTGGCTCAGTCAGTTGAGCATCTGACTCTTGATTTTGGCTCAGGTCATAATCTCAGGGTCATGAGATCAAGTCCTGCATTGGGCTCCAAACTCAGCATGGAACCTGCTTAAAATTCTCTCTCTCCCTCTCCCTTTGCCCCTCCCCACTTGTGCTCTCTCTCTCTATTAAAAAAAAAAAAAAAGACACAGGATTTCTTTAAAGTAAATAACACTCTAATAAAGGTTTATTAACAGTTTCAAACTGTGGAGACATTTTAAGATAGTAAATTAATTAATTGTTCATTATAAAATTTTGATTTTTTTTCACAAATTTATTTTTATAAATTTAGAACCCATTCATTAAGAGATATCTTATGGAATATCTACTCTGAAAATGGAGAAAGCAGAAGAACATATTTGTTATTTTGAGCTCTTTATAATGAAAATTATTGACTTATTCTTATTATTCTTATTATTGACTGTGTTTTGGCTATTTAACGATCTGATTCAAAAGTATCATGAAGAGACACCATATTTAATTTATATTACTATTTTTACTGGTAGGCCGTATGGCACATATAATTTTAATAATTCTGACCACTGCAGTTAAATGAGATCAGGAAGTCTGGAGGCTCGTCAATATAAAGAGATCTTGACTTCCCCTACCCATATGGTATACCCAGCGATCCTCCCATTAATTCTGTTGTCATGAATGGAAGGATAAAAAAGATGCTTCCATAGACCTATCAAGAAATGAGAACATGGTTATTTCATAGCACCTGTAACTTCCGTTTGAAATATTTATCACAGTTTATAGTTATACACTTACATTTATCATTTGCTTTGGTCTGTCTCTTCCACTGGAATGGAGGAGATAGAGACCCAGCCACAGACTCCAGAGACCCTTCTCTGGAGCAGAGCCAGGCAGTAAAAGGAAAGCACTGGAAAGGCTCAAATTTTGCCCTGAGGGATCCTGGAAAATTCGAGGTTGGCATCTGCCCTCAGGCTTGGCCTCTGTTCCAGGTGTCCCCGCATGTTTGCTAGAAGTCTGCTGAATGTGAGCTCAGGATCCCTTCCCTGTGAGACTGTCAGCAGTCTCCATCTCCTGCTTCTGGGCAGCGTAGCCGAGGCCAACACCTCAGCCGTCTTGGACACAATGGGATTGTAGTTCATGTGGGCCACGTTAGTCACCTCCTTGTCTTTGGTGTAAAAAGCCATGAATTTCAGTTCCTCCAGATATTCCAGGATGATGATATCACTGAAGCCGTTTCATACCCTGTGGGCCTGGCAGGCAGGCAGCACCATGTGAGCTGGCAGAACGGATGGGGTTTCATGGGGTTCAAGCCCTGTGGCCTCCTAACTCTGCCCTGGACTTGCCACCCTGGAATGTAGGCTCTGGGTCTACAGAATTGGGATTGAGTTTGCACATGTCGCATCTCTAGTGCCAGTGACTAGTACATAAAAGGT
Organism: Halichoerus grypus; assembly: GCF_964656455.1. Taxonomy (NCBI): domain Eukaryota; kingdom Metazoa; phylum Chordata; class Mammalia; order Carnivora; family Phocidae; genus Halichoerus; species Halichoerus grypus. The sequence continues at coordinate 143,879,145 of NC_135715.1, read as the reverse complement.
GCACGATAAGTATTTGCCCAATGAATGAATAATGCCAGGGAATTCTTTTAAAGAGACTCTCAGCTTGTCTTACTGATTATCTAATTAAGCTTGAACCCAATATTTGAGATTAATCATTGAAGTCATTACTCCATCCAGGTGAAAATTTCTAGCAAATTATTTATAATCGAGGAGTGAACCTGGAGCCAGATTTAGGAGACACTTTAAGAAAAGTGCTAGATTTTGTTTTTTTTTTTAAGATTTTATTTATTTATTTGAGAGAGAGGGAGAAAGCATGAGCAGGAGGGAAGGGTAGAGGGAGAAGCAGACTCCCCACTGAGCAGGGAGCCTGATGCAGAACTCGATCCCAGGACCCCAGGATCATGACCTGAGCCGAAGGCAGATGCTCAACCGACTGAGCCACCCAGAACCCCCAAGAAAGGTGCTAGTTGAAGAAAGAGAAAAAGGTTAGATTTCAAGAAAGAGAAGGTACAAAGATAAGGGAAGAAGGCTAAAGAAAGAAACAAGAGAAATGGCCTGTGTTAGGAGGAGAGAGGAGAATTAGGGAAGAATGGAGGAAGTCAACACAGAGTTGCAGAATAGCAACTGACCAGTATCCAGGATGGAGCTAGTAAGTAGCAGAGCCAAGATTCAAGCTCACATCTGCCAAACTACAAAATCCATGCAACGTTTAAGTACAATGTATTGTCTCAAATAGCTGGGAGTAATAGCGTGGGGGAATAAAAGATGGGGGGAGGATTTGGGTAGCTACTGTTTTTTTATTGAGAAGTACTTTAAAACAATAGTTCTTCTTATGTAAATTGATTGACTAAATTCCATTGGCTCAAACCAGTGGCAATGCCAAGTTTGGGGCAATGGGGTCGTTCTCCCGGGATGCAGGCAGTAATAGGCTGACATTTTCTACAGCGAATTAAAAAGCAGTAATAACCAATTAAAAGTCAGTCTGCTTTTTATTATCACCATGTGCCAACAATTCTAAACAGTATCAGTGATAAAATACTTCTCAAGTGCCCCAGGCTGGCTTAACTTCTATTATATTGTATTACTGTATATACACAATATTGTGTATATATATACACAAATGTATTATTATATATATATATATACATACAGTATATATAGTATGTTCTGTGTGTATGCATATATAATATATATACATATATATTACTTATTCTTTAATAAATGTGTTCTATAGGAAAGATATTTTGGGGGAATCTCCAGTTATCCAGTAGTCTCCTGGCACATGCAGACTCAGCTACTTATATTTGTTTCAAGAGTAAGCAGTCAGCCAAGAGGCCAAGTTCTGTTTTTTGGTCACCATGATATCATTTTCTTCAAATATTCTGTTTAAAATATATTGAAGGAAGCAAAAACTGCATTCAAATCAGACACAAATGATCCTGAACAATTATAAGCTTTGGGAAAGTTTACCAAATATAGTATGAATTTATGCTGACTTCTCTAGTGAAGACATTTTAGTGGCAATTTTTCAACTGCAGTTGCATTTGAAGGCTATTAGAATCAACCCAAAGAAACAATGATATGAATAGCACTTCATTGTGAAATAAGGATTCCATAAATCTCTGCCAAACTTACCTTTGATATTTTTTTTCAATGCATTTTTATATCTGTTGCTTCAGTGTGAAGGAAACATTTCAAAGTGCCCTTTGAGTTACTCTGAGTGAAAATAGATGAACAAATCTGGCTATTGAAGATCAATTTTGGAAGCATCATTGAAAAATATGCAGACCTTAAAGCTCAAAACAAAAAATGTAATATTATTGATTACTTCAACAGAACACCATGTAGATATACATTTATTCCTTTATACAAAGAAAATACATTAATTAAAAAATTAATCCATTGCCTTTTCAATTTTCAGAAATATCTCTACTGCTTATTTTATTATTTATATTTTTATGTGGGCATACCAGCACAAGTTCAGCTAGAGAAAACGTTTACTGTCTAATTTCCCCTTTCTGGCCATTATTATTATTTGTCTCATTGAATGATTGTATCTGAAAATAATTTTTTTCATATGTATGAGAGAAGTGTTAAAAAAATGATCCACTCTGTGTGTCCAACATGCTATGTATGCCGCTGGCTAAAACTCAGGGTTATTTTAAAAATTCTTCTTGGATGATTGTGGGAAATAGCTTTTTATTTCTTTGTCTCCACCAGAGTTCTGAGCATAGCAGTTGATAATACATACTTATTGAATGAAAAGACACATGATAAATGAATAATAAACAACAGCTTAAAATAAGCCATGTTTGGTCTGCTAGCATTACTGGAAATCTACATTTTTACTGTGAGTCTAAGAACCTAAAAATAATTTGACTGCGAATCAAAACTACTCCTTTAGGTTTTGGCTGAAAGATGAAAACTACTAAATAAATACAGTGAACTTCTGGATGTTTAAAGCCTGATCCCCTAAAAATACTCTGTAAAAGATTTTGGAATTTCAGGCCCAGTTTGACTTTTTGTTTTTTCATATAAAATGAGGATAATAATAGTAGTACCATATCGGGTTGAAGTGACAGTAAAATGAGATAACATATAGAAAGTACTTAACAGTGCTCAAAGTAGTCTAAACATTCGATAAATGACAGCTATCATGATCATATAGAAATTTAAATTTTTTTTGATAAAATTAGCTTGACTTCATATGGGTCCATAAATCTTTCCATTTGAGGAGTACGTATTTGTAGGCTAATGTTTTTTTTGTTTTGTTTTATTTTGTTTAATTTTAGGACACAAGGATTTGGTGCCTGTAGCTTTTGACAGAAATAAGTGAAAGCCAGAAAATGATGAAAATGGAATAAAAAACATAGTGGGAGAAAGGAATCAAATCACTGAGAGGCATATTCACGGTTTCCTACAAGCTAAGTTTATGTCAGGACCACTTGACAAAATCCTATCTAGAACTTAGGCTCATGAAATATAAGGTCTCACTGACCCTAGCATCGTGCAGGGTCAAGCAGCAAATAGGCTCCCTTTCAATATCAGCTACGTCTTCTTTTGTTCTTTATATAAATGATACTGGATCAGTAGAAGAGTAACAATTCATTTACATGTTTCACTTCATGTGTACTCTTCATTTTATCCTAGGAAAGGGCCATACCAGTGAATTTTATCTATCTATCTATCTATCTATCTATCTATCTATCTATCTATCATCTATCTATCTACCCACATATATATTTATATACTTTTAAATCTCTTTTCTCAGTCATGTTGTTGCCGTCCCCCAACATGGCTGTGGTGTGCATTGACTATGAGCAAGTGTACGTCAGTTTTGTGTGATTCAGTCTGTTGTCATTTGGATATTGTTGACCCATAGTAGACTCTCTTTATTGCCTGCTTATTTGGTAAAAACAATGGTCCCCTCTCACATTTTTAGTTTGGGCTTCTACAGAAATAATAAACCTAAGTACCTAGGGTATTTCTATACATTCTTCTTCTGTTGTTTTAAATTTAAATCTGACACAAGTCCTGAGGAAGGGGCAGCACTTATTATTATTCCTACATGTATTTCAAATGAGACCGTTATCGAAGTACAGAGTCGTGGGGTTACATGGTAAGTGGTGAAGTCCGACCTCTGCATTTTGTCTAGAACACCTCCTACTTTACGATTAACATTTTTGGTGAAAAGGCTGCCCATAGCTAAAAAGCACTGAATTGAGAAGTTGTTATATACAATTGATAAAAATTAACTAGGAATTTGGATTTTATTTTGAAAGTAAGCCTGGATTGCCATATTTGCCTTTTCAAAATTCCTAGTGAACAAATAATCAAGTTAAGGGAGTGCTTTTATTGTTATTGTGATAATGATTTCAAAAGTGGTTAGTAAGCAACTCTGAAAGAACAATTTTGTGGTACACTTTCCTACTGTTATATATCTATGATTTTGGGGATAGGGGAGGGGTTGGCCAATAAAGCAACAATCAGTACTGACCTATGCCCCAAACTAGATCTTGACAACCAGTCTTCTGTTATTTCCATTAATAAACATTGTGAGACTAAACAATTCATTTTCTCTTGTCTGTCCCTGCCCACTCACCTAAACTTCTTATAATGCCCCTTTATTATGTGATGAATGAAATTCAAACTTCCCCACTGCTTGATACTGATGGGACTTCGTTTATTTTCTTAAAGAGAGCTAGAAGTAGTGGTGTGCTGGTAAACTGCCACTATGAAAAGAAATTAAAAAGCCCTGATTTGTAAAATTGACTAATTTCCCTGGTATAAATATTTCCACCATGGACTTGGAGTTGGAAAGCCATGAGCACAATGAGCCCTCAAGACCTGGCAGGGGTTGACTCCAGCACAGTACCGGGGAGGGGATCCAAGATCACCACACTGTGATCTCTAGAGTCACAGAAGAGAAAAGTGAGGCCAAATCAAAAGCAAATATGCACCTTTTCCTAGCTTTTTCTCTAATTATAGATACTTAATTTAGTACTTTACCATCAACTACCTGAGGGGTGAGCAATTTATCCAAAAGCAGAGGTAGTGATGAGCAGAGGGCAGAATGTTACTATAAGTATCTATGGGAGATGAGATAAAGGGAACATGTGTTGGTATTCAGAAGCCAAAACAGATCAACAACAGGAGAATGCTATTCCTGCCTACACATGTTACACTATAACCAAAACAGATTAGATAGACAATTTAAAAATCATTGTGTATTGGACTGGAGGAAATATCTGTAGCTCCCAAGAATCGGTTACAATTCAAATTTTTATTTGCCTATCTTAGTAAAAAGCAAAGTCACAGAGTGACTTCCTAGTGGTTCACTTAGACGTTGGTCCAGAAGTTTCTGGTGCAGAAATTCACCCTTTCTAGAAGTAAACACAACGTATGAAGGAGAGTGTCTTCCAGGATTAACCAGTAAAAAGTAATCGAATTGCCAGATCATTTTTTCTTCATTTTCTCACTTTCTTTTCAAATTCAATCACGTAATTTGAATACTCTGTTAATTGTAGTAATTACATTTTCTGGATTTGAATTAAACACCAGTCATCAATTTTTATCCCCTAAATTTAAATTTCCTAAATTAATTAGATTTCATTATAAAATGCTAATGTCAAGTTTTTGCCTGTGGAGAAACAGTCATGAAAAGGAAAGTGCAAATGGTATTGTAATCTTATGTCTAAAAATAGGAATGAGTAGTTGAGTAACTGAATGGTATTTGAAATTGTGGTATATAATCAGATTTATTATATTTTAGACTTAGGAAACATATTAGATGTTCGATACTATTCAATCCCTTAATTTTATTTCTCTTAATTGATACTTCTGGTGGGGGCGACTCAAACAGAATCTAAAAGAAGAATTTAAAGGCTAACAGTACATAGCATTGTTTTATACAATGTTCTAATACCTGTTATCCAGCTTCATTTCATTATGTAAATAGTGTTGATTTATGGTAGTAAAAGACTATGTGGCCAGGCTCTTATAATACCAAGAATAATAAATCTTTAATTTTTCTCAAGATAGCGTAGATACTAGGTTAAGATAAGTTAGAGAAGTTTTTAAGTTTTTACATGTTTCTAGCTACAAATCAATTACACACACAACATTAAAAAAAACACTTGAATTTACAAATTGAAACAGATTTTTTTGTATCGAGTGTTCTTCATGTTTTAGTTAAGCTGTCTGGCTGTGAACTGTGCACAATTTCATATTTTTTTTTTTTTAAAGATTTTATTTATTTATTTGACAGAGAGAGAGATAGCAAGAGCAGGAACACAAGCAGGGGGAGTGGGAGAGGGAGAAGCAGGCCTCCCGCCAAGCAGGGAGCCCGATGCGGGACTCGATCCCAGGACCCTGGGATCATGACCTGAGCCGAAGGCAGACGCTTAACGACTGAGCCACCCAGGCGCCCCACAATTTCATATATTTTAATGAATGCCTTAATTGCATTTGCAGACAGATTTACAGGCTTCAGTGAGGCTTTAGTTCTATTATATTAGTCTTAGGAATGAATCGCATAGAATCCAGATACTATATAAAGAAACCATTCTCAATCAGCATGAATATGCTGTCTCCTAAAGTTAGTCTAAAACCTATCTAAATCCTCAAATAATAATACAAGATATCAAGATGAGAAGCATCACCAATTAGTATGTGTGTCTTTGCCAATAAGGGATACTGCAAGAATACTGTGAATTTACTGAGGGGTAAATGACTGAGTGGAAGAGTCAAGGAAGGCTTCATGAAAGAGGTAGAAAATATTTGCACCCTGGAGGAGGATAGGAGCAAGATAAGTGGAGAAAAAGGGAGTTGGGCTTTTTAGTGGCAATTTGCATACAATACACCTGGAGATGCTGTTGAAATGCAGACTCTGAACCAGGGGTCTGGGGTGAGATGCAGGGTACCCCGCTACCAAGGAGCTTTGGAGTGCTGCTGTTGATGCTCTTCCTCCTGGACCATATTTAAATAGTGGCATGTTAGATTTTATCTTCATCTCTAACCCTTCACTTGGGAAAAGTTCATTAGAACTTATGCGTAGATGAGACTTCATGGATTTCATCTATTTCTACCTGTAATGACTGGGCTGAAATGACTTTGAAGCAATTCATATCCTTTTAAAAGTTTTCCTGGTTTCAAAATGTTCTGGTCCTAGTTTCTGTCGGCTTGCCTCTTTAATGCAGTTTCTGACATTGGTCAGGCTTGATTTTATCATCTCACTCCCTGTTTCTTTCTCATTACTTTTTTCTGGAATCACTTCTACTCAACAAGTCTTTGCCGCCGGTGGGATTGCTCACCTTTCAGTGCTCTCATTCTGTCTTCCTGATACCTTCCAGGAATATCTAACTGTTACCTTTCAGTCAGCACCTCATCTTGACTTATCTCTGCTCTACCTCAGGTCTCCCTCATCCACCATATCCATGTTCCTGGTCTGAAACTGCCAAATGAAAGGTCAAAAAGCAAAGGCATTAACTTTTTTGTCTAATATGTAACTCGACAAATTATTAATTATAATTTTATTAATGATTGATTGATACTTAATTTAATTAAGACCCTCTCAAAAGGCTGATGATTTTAAGTCAAACTGAACAACAGCAATCAAAAGTGATGTGTGTTCCATCCCATATTTGAATTCTTTTTCTGGATATGAGGAACCTGAAAAATTCATTATAAAGTGAACTGTTCAAAAAAAAAAATTGTAGTTGTCAGGTGAGAGAAAAAGTTGAACTTCTCCTTTTTGATCTAGAAGGATTTTCTAGGGATATCCTTTTGTGAGCTAAAGAATGAGTCATCTCTCTTGAAACTTGGTCTATGGAATATAAAAAATTTCATACATTTCTCACAGTGATTTCCCTTCTGCTTTTCTCTTGGGCCATTAGGCAAAAGTTCTCCAAGACAGAAAAAGGCGGAGCTATCAGATTTGGGGCTTGGATGAACTACTTGTCTATCTGCAGCATGAAACTTCTTTTTGGCTTATTTTATATTTACCAAGGCCATTTTCAGAGCATACTTTTACTCTTGTAGAATATGGATTTAAAAAAAAACATTGTTATTATTGACATGTGACACCCAGAATTAAAACTATCCTTTGTCTCACTGTGGACAAAGGTCTTGGAGGATATATAGGTTTTTTAGTTTTTATTTTTATTTCATTTTTAATTTTAATTCTAATATAGTTAACATACAGTGTTATACTAGTTTCAAGTATACAATATAAAAAGTGATTCAACAATTCCATATATCACCCGGTGCTCATCACAAGTGTACTCCTTAATCCCTATCACCTATTTCACCCATCCCCCCATCCACCTCCCTTCTGGTAACCATCAGTTTGTTCTCTATAGTTAAGAGTCTGTTCTCTCTCTCGCTTTCTCTCTTTTTCCCCTTTGAATTAGTGTTTTTATATTTTGGGGGCAGACACCCAGCAGTACGATTACTGGATCATAGGGTAGTTCTATTTTTAAACTTTTGAGGAACTTCCATACTGTTTTCCACAGTGGCTGCACCAATTTGCATTCCTACCAACAGCATAGGATGGTTCCTTTTTCTCCACAACCTCTAAAACACTTGTTGTTTCTTGTGTTGTTGATTAGAGCCATTCTGACAGGTGTAAAGTGATACCTCATTGAGGTTTTGATTTGCATTTCCTTGATGATGTGTGATGTTGAGCATCTTTTCATGTGTCTATTGGTTATCTGGATGTCTTTTTTGGAGAAATGTCTGTTCACATCTTCTGCCCATTTTTAATTGGATTATTTGTTTTTTGGGTGTTGAGTTGTGTAAGCTCTTTAAATATTTTGGATACTAATCCTTTATCAGAGATGGCATTTGCAAATATCTTCTCCTACTCAGTAGATTGCTTTTGAGTTTTGCTGTTTATTTGCCTCATTGTGCAGAAGCTTTTTATTTTGATGTAATCCCAATAATTTATTTTTGCTTTTATTTCCCTTCCCTCAGGAGGCATATCTAGAAAAATGTTGTTATGGTCAATGTCAGAGACATTACTGCCTGTGATCTCTTCTAGGATTTTTATGGTTTCATGTCTCACTTTTAGGTCTTTAACCCATTTTGAGTTTATTTTTATGCAGTTTTTTAAAATGTACATTTATGATTTATAAGTAAGGACTTATAGCAAAAAGTGAACACTGATGAAATAATAACTCCCCTCTGGCAGAAGTTATTAATGTTTTGCACTGGACTGGAAGGTCACAGATGCTCTGACATTTTTGGTAAAGGTGGTATTGTCAACTAAGCTTTGTGAAAAAGCAGAGGAGAGAAAGAAAAAGAACTTTGTGACAGGTTTAGAGCAGGTCAACTAAGATAGTGCCCATCATTATTCACCCCAGCAAGTGGTCCTTCTCTTGCTTGCTGTTTTGACCTCAATTTCTTAAACTTTTCCCTAACATGTCCTTCCCTCCATTGTATTAAACTCAAAATATAATTTCACTTTCTCCTCTTGCCATAAGAAAATGATTCTTTTGAATAAAGACATTGTTATACTTAGTCCTTTAGTGGCTTAATTGGAAAACTGCCCTCAGGGTTGCCGTTGAGAGTCATCTGGCAGGCTAATTAGGGCTACAGCATCTAAAGAGACATTGAGAGACTCCTGTGAACAAAGCTATAAACAGGAGGGAGATAACGAACATATTTGTGTGCTGAAGACTCTTTTTGCTGTCTTAAACAAAGGCACATCATCTTGGAGTATTATTCCTAAAGGGTTTGTGTAGAAATTATAATAATTAAATGGAGCAAATGTTTCTCACTTTGTAGAAGTATATTCTAAAATGTGCAAATCTATTGCCACCATGTCAGAGAGGTTGCTAACTTGAGACAATGCTTGGGAAAGAAAAAAGAAAAAAATTTAATTTAGTTTGCTCAGTATCTGCTGTATGTCAAGGACACAATCTTCATTTAGTCATGGGAAAAGCACAAATAGCCTGATACAAAGGTGTTCAATGACAAGGAATTAAAGGTAAAAATCAATTATTACTAACTATTGTGTATCATATGATCAAACTATGGAATATTCAGCAACTATTAAAAAGAATGAAATAGATTTCTATATTAATCTGAAAGTATTCCCCAAATTTATTAATATTGAAAAAGTAAGCTGTAAAGCCTGTATTGGAATGATTTCAATAAAAAGAAAAAGGAATGGGGCTTTATAAGTTTAAATATGTGTATAAATGCTTTTAAAATTGGGCATTGAGAAAGTTGTAGAATGATATATATCATAGTATTAATGCTGATTAGCTTAAAGGTATGAAATTAACAAGAGGAATGGGAGCATACTAGCTTTTAAATGTATATACTAATGTATGTATATATTTAACTCTTTAGAATAAGGATGTATTAATTTCATTATTAAAAATTTATAAAATTGAGAGCATATCAGTAGTTCTGTTGTTTAGGAGTTGGGGGGAAATTTGACTCAAAAGGGCAACATAAGGGAATAGTTTTGTTCATGGGACACTTCTGTATTCTGGGTGTGATGCTGAGTGATGATACATAAATCTATGCATATGCCAAAATTCATAGAATTTCACACCAAAAAAAAGCCCACTTAATTGCATGTGAGTTTGTAAGAAACTGTAAAAGTCAGTGAAGAAAAAACAATGAGTTTTTAAAAAAATACTGAGAAATAGGTAATAAAGAATAGTCCTTCAAAATCTACCAATTATAGAGTAGACTGAATGATGAAATTTTTTCCAAGAGAAAACTATGCCATAATGTTGAAAACCTTAGGGTTATTTTCCAATTTGAAACCACTTAGTCACTGATGGTCAAGAGAATAAGTCAGTCATTCAATAGGATGGGTCAATAGGTATTATTCACCCTGTTTTATAAATAGGTAAACTAAAGCTTAGGACAGCTTAGTAATTTATCCACAATTACATAGTTAATAGTACTTCATGTTGAAATCCAAACTTTGAAAAAGAAGAGGTCAAGATTTCTATATGCAAAATATGTATAGGATACAAATTATCTGTATGAATTAACTATAATAAGGTAGTAATGAAAAACTAGCAAGATTTGAGATAACAATATATTCCTTTTCACTAAAAGTAATAAGACCGACCTTAGACATAAGTATTTACTTGTAGCCCACATCTATTCAGGCATTCCTGAAGGCTCTATGGATAGTGATCATAAATTACTGTAATCATCTCTGTACATTTCAGTCCAGGATGTTGAAAATAAAGCAATATACTATTTTTGTAAAGAATTTTGATTCAACTCTGCCAAAGAACTAGACCTCCATACTTGTAAAAGTGCTTTTAATGGAATAGTGGGCAGCAAAGAGTCAATGTTAATGATTTAACATGGGGCCATTGTAGTATAAAAACAGTATAATTAGTCTGAAGCCTGTTTGGTAGTGCTACATTCACAATGCTGAACTCCGTGTTTTTTTGTGTCAATAGGAGTTAAGTGCCAGAAGAGATCAGAGCTGTATAGTTACTGGGTGACCGTTTACATTATAATTCATGGATATGTCCATTTTCAGTAATGACAGTGAATATTAAACATCTTTCTTCCTTTTAAGTGGTCATAATTCAAAACAGCACATTTTAAATATAAACTGTTTTACAAGAGTAGAATAGGAATTTCCTCACTAACGTCATCCAATTCAAGTTCTAATTTTTATTTTTTTACAGTTCCATTTGTCTTTCTTATTTTTTCAGTGTCAAATACCGTTTTTCCTTTTTGCCTCATCTATTTAAACCACTTCCAACCTTTCTAAGCTCAGTTGAAATTCCATGCTTTTCATGTAAACCTCTTCGGAAATAATGTTTTTTTTATTTTCTGAAATCTTACCATACATAGAATTTAACATTTTTTGTCCTATGCAAGTTGGTTTTATCTCCAAATTGTAAGTGCAGAATCTATATCCTGCTCCTTTGACATTTTCAAACCTAGCATCCATTCATTCGAATCAAGTAGGTACTGATCACATTTTCTGTTTAAGGAACCATGTTAGCTGAGGAAGAAGACACAGAGATGACCAAAGACTCATCCCTGATCTCAAAGAATTTACTATCCCGTAGAAGAGATAATAAGACTTGTACATGTCACTCCAATACTAGACATTGTATCATATGAAATGATGAAAAAAAAAAGACAAAAAGACACTGGAGTGTTGGTACATGGGTAGAGAATATTTTTTCCCATTGATTTTTGAAATAGTTTGTGATAAAGTTTTCCTAATCTGGTTTCTTTCTTTATCTTTTAAATTAAATTACATTTTTTCATCATGATAAGTGTACTCTTTAATCCCCATTCACCTATTTCACCCATCCCCCCCTCTCCCCTCTGGTAACCATGAGCTTGTTCTCTATAGTTATGAGTCTGTTTCTTGGTTTCTCTTTCTCTCTCTCTCTTTTTCCCTTTGCTCATTTGTTTTGTTTCTTAAATTCCACGTATGAGTGAAATCATATTGTATTTGTGTTTCTCTGACTGACTTGTTTAGCTTAGCATTATACTCTCTGCTCTATTCATGTTGTTGCAAATGGCGAAATCCTAATCTGGTTTCTTATCCCAGAAATTTTCTCTTATGTCTGACACTAACACTAATAATTCTTAAAATTATATTTAACATTTTTTTCTGGGAAAGAATTTATTGAAAAATACATTTATTTTCTGATTCATGCATTTTACCCCCATATTGCAATGTCCCTGAAATCAGACTTTGTTTTTTAAATGGAGTCTTACAGTGCCTTTTGGGGAAATGGCAATCATGACATACTAGGTTAAACAATATGAAATTACTGTTGAAATTACTGTATGAATAATTTTTTACCTACAAAACCAGCAATTTTATTTGACATAATTGCCAGCCCATTTATAAATTTTTCCACTTCTGTTCATTTTATCATCATCTCAGTTGTGTTAGGTGAATTATTCTTACTACACGTGTTGAGTTTGCTGCTCCTCAAAATGTCCTAAAAATATCATACTAGAGATGACATTGAAACGAAAAGTAATTGTGCACGCACAAAGGCACAAAAATAAAGCAGTGGGGCTTATATTTGACATTGGAGCAAATATTTATTATGGAATAAGTGACCTTTGGTATCTGTTTCCTTGCAAAGCAGTAATAAAATGTGTAGAGATCTCGACAGGGGGATAGTCACAAGTAGATAAAGCTGTGTTATGCTGTTCCTTAGACGTATAAACAAACATTACTTCTCATTTCCTAGGCAATACAACCAGAGGTAAGAGTAGTTGCCAAATCACCTGGACTGATAAATAAATGCCAAAGTGCTGAGAAGCATTTTGTTATAGATTAAATGGCAATTTTTGTTTCTTTTTAGTGGTATAAAAAAATAATAGTGTGTCTTCTGCTGATGTTGTTTTAGATTCAGTGCAATGAAATAATTTAAATATTTGCTCTTTCTTGAAAAACTTTTAAAAAGTTGTTCACATAAATTATGCTATAAAGAAACACAGACTCTTTAAATGATATAAACTTTGGGTTCTTTTTCCTCCAGTCATGGCTAAAATGTGATTTCATTTACTTCTCCTTTGTGTTTTATTAGACATAACTTCTAATTATTTTTAAAGTTTCTTTGTATTTGTAAAAAATTCAAATAAACCGTCAAATACTAATCATTTCTATTTTTATGATATAGTCTCTGCCCTCAATGAGTCTACAGTCCACAGAGAGATAATATGAGTTAAATAATAGTTCAAGATGGCATTTGAGATGATAGAAATAAATATGATGTCAAGATAACTGGCACAAACAAGAAGTACTGAAGAATTCAGAAAAATAAGAGATCTTGAGGGCAGGAGAAGAATATCAGGAACGACTTCATGTCTTGAAAGATGGGTGAAAAAATTTTTATTCAGGTCTTTTGTCCATTTGTAAATAGAAATACTTGCCTTTGAGTTCTTTAATATTTTGGTTATTAATTCTTCTGGATATTACGTGGTTTGCAAATATTTTCTCCCATTTCTTAGGCTGCTTTTTCATTTTGTTGATTGTTTTCTTTGCTCTGAAGAAGCTTTTTAGTTTGATGTACTCCCAATTGTTTGTTTTTTTCTTTTTTTGACTCTATTTTGTGTGTCATATTCAAGAAATCATTGCCAAGATCAATGTCAAAGAGTTTTTCCCCTGTATTTTCTTCCAGGAGTTTTATAATGTTAAGTCTTACATTAAGTTTTTAATCCATTTGAGTTGATTTTTGTGTATAGTATAAGGATCCAATTTTATTCTTTTGCATGTAGATATTGAGTTTTCCCAATACCATTTGTTGGAAAGACTATTCTTTTCCTATTGTATATTCTTGGGACTCTTGTCAAAGATCAGTTGACTGTATATGCGTAGGTTTATTTCTGGGCCTTTTATTCTGTTCCACTGATCTATGTACCTGTTTTTATGCCCTTACCGTATGTTTTGATTACTATAACTTTGTAAATAGTTTGAAATCAGGGAATGTGATGCCTCCAGGTTTGTTCTTTTTTCCGACTGCTTGGCTATCCAGGGTCTTTTGTGGTTCCATACAAATGACCAATAGGTACATGAAATTGGTGCTCAGCATCACCAGTCCTCAGGGAAATGCAAATCAAAACCCCAATGTGATATCACCTCATACCTGTTAGGATGTCTAGTATTAAAAAGACAAGAGATAACAAATGTCAGAAGGGAGAAAAGGGAACCCTCACTATTGATGGAAATATAAATTTGTATAGCTATTATGGAAAATAACATAGTGGTTTCTCAAAATACTGAAAATAGAACTACCATATGATCTAGTGATCTGACTCCTGGATGTATCTGAGGGAAATGAAATCAATATCTTAAAGGGATAATTTCACTCCCATGTTTATTGCAGCATTATTCACAATACCCAAGATATGGAAATAACCTAAATGTCCTTCAATGGATACATATCCAGGGAGATGTTGTCCAAATGGCACAAACATTCAGTTATTAGAAGGATAACTTCTGCGGATCTAATATACAACATGGTGACATTAGTTAATAATATGGTATTGTATACTTGAAAGTTGCTGAGAGTAGATCTTAAACATTCTCATCACACACACACACAAAAGTTAGCTACGTGAGATCTGGTGGTGTTAATTATCTTGATCTCAGGAATCATTGCACAATGTATATGTATGTAAATCATAATGTTCTATACTTTAAATATATACAATTATATTTGTAAATCATTTTAATAAAGTTGAAAAAGAAAAAAAGAAAGATGGGTGGAAATTAGATAGGAAGAGAGGAAGAAAAGGGAGTCCAGGTATGGATGAAAGGAATATTAGAAAGACCATGTGGGAAAACCACGAAGAGAAAACCAAAGAGATTTTCAGAGTATGAGGAGAATCTGAGAAGAGGATTAATCATAAATGAGGTGGGGGGAAGATTTAGGACCAGAATGAGGGGTCCGGATATAGATTCTTAATTTTATTATGTTGGTGGTGAGGAGTAGTTAATGATTATCTTGATTAGGAGATGCAGTAATTAAGCTGTGGAAACTTTTAATTTATCAAATATAATCTTTTATTAAAAACATTTTTTCACAAAACATTAATTTTCAGACTTTTAATTATTAACTTATGCAAGATGTTGTAGTCCATATTTTAGGAAATGTCCATTTAAATCTTCTAGGAATAATGGTATGAGTTCCAGAACAGAAAAGATAGATGTTCAATGAATAATAACATGTTTTTGAAATATTCTGTGCAAAAAGAAAATATCCCTAAAACTGAGCTCTTTTTTTCTAGATAGTAAAGCAAGGTTGTGTATTTCATGGTTTTAGAGGCAGTATTAATTTTCTTTGCTAAGTAACAAATTATCACAAACAGTGGCTCAAAACAACACCCATTTATTAGCTCAGAATTCTGTAGGTCAGAAATTTGAGCACACGAGCGTGGGTTTTATGCTGAGAGTATCACAAGAGTGAAATCAAGGTGTCGGCCAGGCAGGGCTCTCATTTAGAGGCTCTGGGAAAGAATACACTTCCAAGTTTATTCTTAATGTTGGCAGAATTTTATTATTTGCTATGAGACTACAGTTCCTGTTTCCTCAATGGCTGTTAGCCAGGAGCCACTCTTCAGCTTCTAGGTGCTGTTCTTCATCCTTGCACATGGTCCCTCCATCTTCAAATGATGAATCAAATCTTTCTCTTGCTTTGAATTTCTCTGACTTTCTCTTCTGCCTTTCTTATATGCCACCATCCAAGGAAAACCCTCTGCTTTTAAAGGACTTGTGTGATTAGATTTAGACACCTGGATTATCTCCCTATTTTAAGGTTAACTTTTCCATGTAACATACCATAATCACAGCAGGAATCACAGATATGTCATCATACTCACAGGTTCTGCTCATACTCAAAGGAAGGAGGTTACACAAGAATAATGATCATTGGAGATTATTCTTAGAATTCTGCCTACCACAAATATATATTTGATTATTGTTAAAACCTACTTTTAACATTATGAAAGGTGGAAATAGTGTAAATAATAATTGTTACAGAAATAAATAATGAGTAGGTACTAGTGGAAAGAAAACCAAAACATGTAGTCCAGAAACAATGATTATCTCTAAGCAAGAATAAAGTAAGTTAAAAATTAAAAATACATAAACGTTATTCTTTGGTAGCAAAATTGAACAAAATTAATACAGGTCTTATGAGCAATTCCTACTTTATGTATAACACATGCCTTTATGCTGACACATTCAGTTAAGGACCTTTAAGAAAGCAGTTGCCCCCATCCCAAGAACCATATAAAGGGACTCTTCATTGACCTCTCTGGCAACCATTCAAAATCACATTTTGAATTGCTAAGATGCCCTAATAACAAATTCAGAAGTTTTGTGTCTAGGTTGGAAAGGGCATGATGATATAGAGTGGGAGGTGAAGAAAATTTCCTTTTCTCCCAACATTCTAGATGAAAAACAATCTTGTGAGTGTCTAAAATCTATCAGAACTCCATTAGTTCTTTTTTAAAAATTTTTTTATTTTTAAAAGATTTTATTTATTTATTTATTTGACAGAGAGAGACACAAGAGAGGGAACACAAGCAGGGGGAGTGGAAGAGGGAGAAGCAGGCTTCCCGCTGAGCAGGGAGCCCGATGCGGGGCTCGATCCCAGGACCTTGGGATCATGACCTGAGCTGAAGGCAGATGCTTAATGACTGAGCCACCCAGGCACCCCAGAACTCCATTAGTTCTATTTCTTCTGCGAAATGTAACAAAACAAAGCCAACCACCCACAAAATTACACATGATTAATGAAGACAATCTATCACATTCACATCAAATTAATCATATAATATGATTACTTATACACCTTTCATGATCACCTTTAGATCCTTAAATGCTCTGAGTTCATCACTCCTTCTCAATGCAATCATTGTTTTTATTCAAATACAACCATGACTCCTGGCTAGTAATCTTGACTATGAATTGATAGGCATTCTTTTCTAGTCTAACACCAGCATGCTCTGCGTCTGACTTTTTACTTCTAGGACACTGGTGCATTCTCAGGTGATCTTCAGTGCACTTGAAATAACTGGTCATGGGTCTGCTGAGGTTTACTCAGTGGTATTATCATTGATTTATTCAGTGACCATAATTCTTTAATTAGCTTGTGAGTTGGATTTTATAAGTTCCCATCAATGACATAATTATCCCAAAAATGAAGAAATAATTTTCCCAATTAAAAAAAATCTATAAATGATTATTAAAAACAGACAAGAAGAAAAAAGATAAAGTTACTTAAAATGTAAATTTCAAAATTTTTCAAAATGACTCTTTACATGATCCTGTTTAAGATAACTTTTAAATTAGATATGAAACCTAGCATGCATGCCGTTGTTCTCAAAATGAACAAGGAGATGTATCAGAATGGGCAAAGGGTATGGTTTATTCTACCTGGACAGGAGACAGCACACTTGGAAAGTTTAAAGAAGAGCTGAGTCTTTTAAGATGATTTGCTGTTGGGGAGGGGACCAGGGAGAACACGAATAAAGGCAGAGGCATGACAGAGCAAAGTACTAGTGGAGAACATAAAGCAAGGGGGTGCAGGAAGAGAAAAGAAATAAAAAAGGATAAGATTTTGGTGGATCTTGTCTGCAGTGCTTCAAAGTGTGTCATGATGGTGATCCAGACTCTCCAGGCTTGCTTCTGAGTTGCTGGGAAGTAAGGTGCTCATTCAGGTCTCTGGGTTATCATGGGTGAATAGAATAGAAAAGATCTTCATCCTGACACAATCCACACCTGGTGCTTTCAACCAAGTAAGATGATCCTGACAAATATCCACTTTTGGAAAGAAAAGATATTTCATAAATATTACACGACCATCTTTATCTCAAAATAAGAACAGCCCTGTTAACACTTTATGCTTAAATTCTTATTTTATATTATGTTACTGTACATTTCTTTCCACTTAACCTTTACAGAATGATGCATTTTTATTTCCTCCATTTGCAGGAGTATTTACTTTTACAAAATCCTTGCCTGTGAGCATTGCTTTATTCCTGTTTGTGTTGTTAAAGTTCAGCCAGATGGAACTCTTCCAAGCCCTTATTTCTGTCAGACATTTCAACAGCTGGGATTGTGTAGTTTCTGAGCTTGAAGGAAAGGATCTGTAGAGCTCATGTCAGCAAGGGCCATGAGCTCTCATGATCTCTCTCAGTAGCTTTATATTCACACAGTTTCACTTGGAAAAAAACTAACATTTGTAATTTGTGCCAAGATGGAAGAGGGAATGAGAAAGAATTGCATCTAATATCTGACTTTTAACATTCTAGGACATTTGTAACTGCTTTATTAAACCATTTTAGAAAATTGTAATTATGTCATTATTCTATGTTGTGAAGTCATTTGGTGTGAAGCATGGATATAAGCAGTTCTAGAATGAATTTTTTTTTTTTTTGGAAGAGTTGCAATTCACCGCATTCAATTTAGATTGCTAAGTGGAAGATAATTAAGAAAAACTGGTATTGATGTAGCACGTGAGATTTATCTCAAAGATTAAGTAGGTTTCAAAAATCATTCTTTATGCTACTAAAAAATGGAGTTTATTATTTAAATTTTGAGAGTAGTCATAAATGGAATTTAAAACAATTTCTTCCCGATTCTCATTTGTAATGGCCTAATATTCACAAAAACAAAATTTAAAGCTTTTTGTCAAAAATGATTTTCAACTTGTTGTATGTGCCTTTGTGGAACATGTTGAAAGTCTAAGCAAATGCTATGTTCAGATTAGAGACTACTCAGTTCTGATGCAGATAAAGGTATGCTAAAATAGCAATGACCTTTAAAAATATGAAAATACCATATAATAAAAAGATTTTATAGTAGAGTTTTAACAACAAAACAGGATTTTCATAGTAATGTAATTCTGAAGAAGGTAAGTGGGAAGGTTTAAAGATGGAGAACCTTTGAATAATACAATGAATGACATCTGAGTTACATATGGTGGCATTTTATTTGAACAGTTCATTAGTTGCAACTGGAAACTCATTAAAGAGCTATATAATGTTAAACTTTAAAATAGTAACATGCAAATGGCTCCAAGTATGATGTCTAGCATTCCTTCGATAGTTATTTTATCAAAGCTAATACTTAGAAAATTATTGCAATCTTGACAAAAATATTAGAATAGGAAAAGACTCCTGGAAATCATTTGGTCCAATTTCAGTTATTTTTATTAATTGAGGCATAATTTATATATAATAAAACTCAGATTATAAGTATTTAGTTCAGTGGAACTTATAATCATAACGTATAATCATAACTCCAAATAAAATACTGAATATTTTCATCTCTCCAAAAAGTTTTCTCAGTCAATTTTGAACCCCCCCGCCCCACCATCACCCAGAGGCAAACTCTGTTCTAATTTCCATTACCTTACCTTGGTTTTCCCTGTTTTAGAACTTCATATAAGTGGAATCACTTGCTATGCACTCTTGTATCTGGCTATTTTAGCTCAGCATAATACTTTTGAGGTTCATCCATGTTGTTTTGTTTATCAGTACTTGATTATTTTTAAAAAATTATTTCTAAGTTTTATTATTTCATTGTATAAAAATACCACAATTTGTTCATCAACTTTTCTGTTGTGGACGTGTGGGTTATTTCCATTTGGGGACACTATGAATAAAGGTACTATGAACATTCTTGTACAGATCTTTTTGTGGACACATGTTTTCATTTCTCTTAGATAAATACCAAGGAGTGGAATGGCTGGGTCATAAAGAGGTTGTATACTTAACTTTATGAAAACTGTCAAGTTAATTTCCAAAGTAGTACTAAAATTTTACTTTCATCAGCAATGTAGAAGAATTCTACTTGCTTCACTTTCTCATCAACGTTTGATAAGAAAATTTTATCCTGTTCTAGTAGGTTCAAAGTGGTAACTCATTAGATTTAATTTGTATTTCCCTGATGACTATAGTTATGTTGAATATCTTTTTATGTGCTTATTGGCTATTTGTGTATCTTCCTTTGTGAAACATTTCATAAAATATTTGTCCATTTTTATTGGGTTGTTTTCTGCTTATTATGGATTTGTAGAGCTCTTTATATATTCTGTAAGTAAGTCTTCTGTAGATATATGTCTGATGAGTATTTTTCTCTGGCTTGTGACTTGCCTTTATGATTTTTTAATGGAATTTTTAATGGTCTCTTTTGAAGAACAGAAGTTTAATTTTGATGAGATTAACTTTATCAATTTTTTCTCCAATGGTTAGTGCTTCTGGTGTCCCAAGAAATTTTTGCCTACACTGATGTCATAAAAATACTTTTGCATTTTCTTCTGTAAGCTTTATAATCTTATCATTTATGTGTAGGTCTTTGATTCACCCTGAAATTAATTTTTCTGTGTGATGTGAGGTAGAAGATACAGTTTACCTTTTCTATATGGATATCCAGGTAGTTTTGCTGATATTCATTATAGAACCTATCATATCAATCTTTAAGAGTTGTTTATTTTAATTTGATGCATGAATAAATGCACATACAAATTTTTAAACATTACATAGGAAAAAATAATAGTAAGTATATGCTACAAGGAGTTACTCATTAATCTTTTATGTGGATTTGTCTACCTAAATAAATTTTCAATTTTTGAACACATTTATACTCTGGTTAATATTTCTCCTCCACCATTTCCCAAATGCTTAGTAAATATCTATTGATTGAATGGATGATTAAGGTGGAGGATCATTAATATTTATTAGTTTCTATCCTTTTACATATCTATTTAGTACCTTTAAGCAGTAGCACATGATTTGGTAACTCAATGCAGTCATTAAGTGAAAGTCTGTTTTCTTTTCCTATGCCACTAGTATTTTCTCTTGCTTTTTTGTCATTTTTCTCCCCCAAATATTCCCTACATTTATAAACTCTATTTATAAACTTGTCTTTCTCTTAATTCCTTCTTCACTGCCTTCAAACAAGCTCAAGTGTGAAAAAAAAACTACCCAGTTTTCAATTTTGCTATTCCCCAGGTACCACTCTTTACCTTTCTTCATTCCTTTACTTCTATGTTTCTCAGATGGAATGCTATCATATATTGCAAGGGTCTGTGGTTTTCACTTTAAGGAAAATCTATGAAATAGCCTTCTTATTCTGGTTCATCCAAGGGACCATCTTCAAACCAAGTTCTACCACAGTTTTAGAACTGCCCGTGGAATTTGTGTTTATAATTCCACCATGACCAAAAATGATAACCTAATGATAAGTTTGTTTGAGTTCTTATACAAGGAGTGTGGCTTTACTAGTAGATTATAGAAGAAGTAATTTACACTGTTGCTCTCTTCTTCCCTCCTTCCTTTACTGACTCCTTGTCATTTGGCTTTTCCTTCCATCACCTTGTTAACATTGGAAATTGCTCTCTTGACAGTATTCATATCATATTAGGCCACCCTCAGTCCCCCAAAAAGGCAGGTTGGGTGGTAATTGCTCCCATTCCATTACTGCTAAAATGCAGTGTTTGATACTGAACACTCAAATTCGGGATGTATGATCCAAGTAAATCATCTGGGCTCCCATGATGCTTTTTTTCCTTCTAGTCTTCTTTACTGGCTACCACAAGTGAGACCTGGTGTCCTGTGAGGTCATGAAGTTGCCCAACCTCAACAATTCCTTCTTGTCATTACATCGTGTCCTACTCCACAGGATTTGGGCCTTTTTCTAAGTCTCCTTTCATTCTAATGAGTTGACTGCTGGCCTGTACACTATCCCCACTCTGAATCCCTGTCCTTAGGAAATCTCTGCTTCTGAGCTGCCATGTCCAGTCTCTCTACTGTCCAGGAAATGGAGTCTTGGCTTATTCTTCAGGTTGGTGTTTAAGCATTTTCTTCCTACGGGAATGCTCCCCAGGTGATAACCATTGGTCTGGTCTACCTTGCTCCTGAGTATTCAGCACATTCTTTTTTTTTTTTTTTTTTTTTTTTTAAGATTTTATTTATTTATTTGACAGAGAGAGACACAGCGAGAGAGTGAATACAAGCAGGGGGAGTGGGAGAGGGAGAAGCAGGCTTCCCGCTGAGCAGGGAGCCCGATGAGGGGCTCGATCCCAGGACCTGGAATCGTGACCTGAGCCGAAGGCAGACGCTTAACGACTGAGCCACCCAGGCGCCCCTGTTCGCACATTCTTGAATTTCTCTGTGCTCTGACCTACTACGCAGATTGGTTCTCCAGTATGAAGAGCTTCTGAATTTGGATCTGAGGCTGTGGCATTGCACCCTCTTAGACATTGCACCTTCTCACTTTCCAGAGCCAGACCCTGGTGTGGAGGGTGTGCCTCCCACCTCTGTCCTGCCTGGCCCTGGATTCCTCAGTAATTCAGAAAGTCGTATCTCCTTTATGCTTAAGGAATTGCTATGATACTGGCTTATAACAATGTTACTTGTTTAGTTCTTTGTCATCACTATTTCAAACACTTATTGGTGTCTGCTGAGATACAGTGGGCAGAATTTGTTCATATTTTTATTTGCAGCTGTGGATATCTTGTCTCTGTGCAGTCCTCTCCCTTTGTTCATCTCCTTTAGTCCGGTTAATGACAAGCTTTTGTCAGAGTAAGTTTTCATTTCAGGACACATGATGGCCATGTTTAAAAATAACATTTCAAATAAAATATTGCTTGGAGAAATTTCTTCTGGCTTTCTTCTCTTAACAAAACAAAATTTGGCAGGTTCTTGACCTTAAATAGGAACTGATGCCTGTAGGTATTAAAAGAATAATTTAATATGGAAGAAATCTATATTTAAGAAATGTTTATAATGCACATTTTATAACCACTTTTTCCATAATCTTTTTTGGGAACTGTTACTCTAATGTTTTTCAATGATTTTGGAGTCAGGTGACATTAAGTTGTGATTCCACCCAGCTGCTACTTTGGATAGGCAAAGACTTTCTGCCTAGCCTGTACCCCTGGGAGGTTTTCCTCCTGTATTTATTAGACATGTAAATTCAACTTGTTTGAGTCATTCCTGCTCTCCTCTCCATCTCATGGGAAGCCTTAAAAGGCCTCTCTTTGCAGTTTTTCTCTTTCTTCTTTTCTTGGTCTTTGTTGGAAGGTCTCTGAAGGCACCTGAAATATCATAACTTTAGTATCCTCAATGATAATCCATTTAACAAACACTTAACCTCCTCTAATCCAATGACTTCACTATTTCAGCCTCACATTCCCAAGGTCCTTCTCTAAGATCTTGAATTTTGAAAGTGTCCTTTCTGACCACAATCTTTTTCTCATCCTTCCATAGCCTCTTACCTCATCATAGTCCTTCTTAGATTGTTGCTCACTCATGGCTTTCTCTTCCTACCTTGATTGGAGTTCCTCTTTAATCTCTTTAACAGCAGGTCTTACCAGAATGCAGTCTTGTCACATTCTTTGGGTCTTGCCTTGTCTACTCTCAGCTGGATCATCAGCTTATGCCATGCTTGCTCCTGGTCCAAGTGGTGCTCAAGAAAGACTGCCTGACACCATTACCCTTCATCCTTAAAGAAAATTTCCAGTCACAGTCAGCCCTTCTTGATTCCTAATCAGTCTCATGCACATTCACTCACCGACTCCTGGAAACCTTTATAACTTTCTTCAAAAAACTCAACCAACTGTCCTTAATTATATTTTCAAGAAATTAGAGTCCATCAGGCATGGACCCTATTAATTTCACCCATCTCCATCTCAAAGCTGATCTCATTAACCAGCCACTCTTTTTTCCTCTTATCTGAAAGGAAAAGATTTCTTTCCAAGGCTGCCTTCATACTCATCTTCATGTCAAGTAATGAACCTATCTCTATCATTTGCCACAAACTTAATTTATATTCATTGTTCCTAATTAATTCTTCGTGCCACTGCAGTTTTAACCTTGGTTCTTATCATATCAGTGGAAGTGCTCCAAAGTCTTGAGGCATTACCTGATGGTCAAAGTTTGGTTTCTGAGTCTCCTGCTCTCCTTTTCCTTGACCATGCTCCAGGATTTACCACTGCTGACTACTCCATTGAATGTTCTGCATCCTTTATTTTTATAATATTCTAGAGACCTGGAATCTACTTTAGTTAATCTTGGTAAAGATGTGGCCACCTCAAGGCATCCCTCCCTTTTTCCAGTAAATGCTTTATTAAACTGGAAAGGGATCACTTCCCTTATATTATTACTGTAGCTACATTTTAATCAATTAAACAATACTATTTTAAATAAACTGAACTTAATTTTATGTCCTCCAAATGTGAATAGATTTTAACAAAAAAGAAACAATTACTAAACATGTGTGATAAGAATCTACTGTATAAAAATAGTGCATCAAGAAGATTAACTTAATAATGATGTACACTGTTCTGGGTTGTAAAAAGAGAAAATGGTGTCACTGAGTTATGCACACTTGCTAGATGACTTTTGGGGGTGTACCTTAGGGTAGAGACAGAATGTGAGTTAGAGAGGAACACTAAACATCCTATAAATTGGGCTTTTTACGATGGATCAAATCTGGCATAGAAAGATGGGAGAGAACTAAAGTGCTTGATTTGATATTCAAAAAATTTAGTGACTATTAAACAACGCCTCTTCCAATTCTAACTCCTTACCATTAGGCCTATAGTGGAACCAAAATATGCTACTATTTTTGCTCAAAACTAACCTGGTGTTTTCCAAAGAGACAAAAAATATAACTTGAAATAATAATGTAAAAGCAGCTAGCATTTAATAAACATTTTATGGGCAAGGAAGGAATTTATCATCCTCATTTTTCAGATGTGGAAAATGTGGTTCAGAGAATAGGTAACATGCCTAAGGTCACTCAGCTACTAAATGGAACTGGGCATCTAATCCAGGTTGTCAATCTCCAAACTTCTCACTCTTTTTCTTTCCTACACTATAAGGCTGTAGATTCAACAGCAGAGAACCTGATTTCCAGTCCTACACTTCTATTATCTCATCCTGTAACAACAGATGAGTTTTGAATCTCTCTTAGGCCCAGTATGGTCTTCTGTAAAAAAGAGGTAATAAGAAGGGTGAGAGGGAGAAAATCAGCCAAATCTGAAATGCGGGAATTTTATAGGATAAATGACATGAATAAGAAGGAGTGGGGAACAGAAACTGAGACTTAATAGACATATTAACCAAATACGATAATGCCTGGTCTTCTTGGGGGTGGGTGTGGTGGCAGGGGCTGCTCTTGATTTAAACAACAAACTGAAAAAAGTGTGTATGAGCAAATCACAGAATTTGAACATGAACTAGGTATTTGGTGATATTAAGGGATTCTTAGGAATATTGTAAAATATGATAATAGTATTCATAAATGTTATAGAAAAAAAGTGTTACCTGCTAATGACACATATCATTATATCCCCAGTGATATTAAGTGTGAGATTTGCTTTAAAATATTCTTGTAAATGTAAGTGAGGTGAAGATAGATGAGAAAGATTAGCAAACTGTTAATAATTGTTAAAGCTGAGTGGTGGGTGCATGGGAGCTCATTATACTGACTGCTCTACTTTTGAATGTGTTTTAAAATTTCCATAATACAAAGTAAAAAAAAAAAGGAGGGGGAAGAAATAAAAATGGTGAGACAGATATTTCCAAGTTCACTTTCAGATGTAAGACTGAATTATGAAGAAATCAGAAATAACTTTTTTATTATGTATTATGGCATTTGTGCATGGCAAAGTATAATTTTATTTTTTAATTAATTTTTAAGGTATTAAAGAATAACTGGATTTTTAAAAGTCCCCTGACTAACCCATAAATGCTACTTATCTCCACCACATGCAGTTTCACACCTGAATTGGCTTTGCTAAATTAGTTTGTCAGGACTCTTATCAAGAAGATAAGTACCCAGGATTCAGGAATATTCTTTACTTCCACCTCATTGATTTTGTTGGGAAAATAGTGTCTCACCACGAGAATTTAAAATTTATTAATGTGTTCTTTCTAATGTTTAGTACGGATTCTAAAATTTTAACATGTATTTGAACTAGAAATATAGGGAGATAAAAGGATTACAGAAACCATCGTGAGCAAATTTGCTAATTGTGTCATGTAATATGTATATCAGTCCCTTGTGAAAAAAGGAGCAAATTATTTTACATTCAATTTTAGTCATAAGAGACAAAATAGTAAAAAGGATTAATAATAAATCAGTAAGAGATGGCTTTTACCTTAAAGAGCCTTAATATTTACACTCAGCTGGCATATACTTTTTTCATCTTTTCCATGTGATTTCCAAATCACCAGAACAAATGAAAGAGGATTGTGTATTTTTTATAAATTTTCTAAATTTTATAAATCATTAAATATTTTTGACCAAAAGAAACAGGCTATTTTTTGCCATAGTGTCCAGTGATAATTTGAAGAAAGATGCTCAACAAGTACTTGAAACTCGCTTTTATTGTTTGCGGCATTTTGTCAGGTTTATGGTTATCTTGTCAAGTAATAAGGCCCATGACGATTGAACATGAGCTTGTGACAACGATGCATTCCTCTGTTTATTTCTGTACTACTCTGATTGCTCAGGGAACTGCTTTCTTTGTCCCACGCTGGCCATGACTGCCAAGTCTACTAGTCAAAACAGTTTCACAATTGAACATTAATGGACTCAAGAACATTAGCAGAAGCAAATATAAGCAGGATACCATAGTAACCCATGGAGTCTGAGGAAATGGTGTTCTATTAAAGGGAAAGATAATGTCCCCAAATAAAGCTTGACATAAACAGATTGGCTTCTCATACTTAAAGTATCTCTTAATGTGAAATGAACTTTGAAAAAATTTTGTGTCCATATTTGCCACTATCATCATATTTTAAAAATTCTGTTAATATTTAATACATTTTTAAAATAAGAACAATGGAGTATCAAAGTAATGCGGGAAGGGAGATAAAATTCTTTTAGATGGAGGTAATTAGTTTAGGATTTTTAAGGTTATGTGATAAATTTTAAGAGAGGCAACAGGCAAGTATTGGCTATAAATCAATATGGTTTTAGATTCAGCACTAACAGAAATGTCACCTCACCCAGAAAGGAACATAGGAAACATACCCTTCATTCTCTTTTTTCTCATTTGTTAAACTTGTATTGGTCAATCAGCATTCTTCAAATAAACATTTATTTCAATGGGTCTCAAACTTTTCATGTTTGAGGCAAGCTCTTTAACACTCAAACTACCCTTGAAGGGATTAATAGCACTAAACACAGAAAAAATAATTAACTTTTAAAAACTGCTATAGTAGAGGAACGTCTCACAGTGTCTATTCCTATAAAAGTAATCATAATTTCAAAGAATTCACATCATCACCTTTCAACATTGTGTCATTTAATATAACTGTTTAGTGCCACACAAACATCTCTTAGTACATTGGAGTCAAATTCCTGCACATTGCAGGCACCTTCGTATCCTTCAGCATTTGGCTACATACCAAGGAAGAATATGGTAAATAGCAGAGGTGAGAACCACTGATTTATTGAATGTCTACTGGGTACAAAGCCCTGTAATAAGTTCCATGCACTCTTTCCATCTCTTTGTTTTCAATTACACGGAGGACAATACAAAATGAGAAATAGATTTCTACACAAGAAGCTAGCAAGTGGATACTTGTATCTATATTCAATCAAAAGGATTATAGGACAGGTCAGCACATTTTTAATGTTGAGGAAAAAAGGCAAGTCTAAACAATATTAATGCTGTCATTGCTGGCCCAGGATGATAATAAGAGAAAGGGGGAAATAAGGAGAAAAATGTAAGCTGAAGAGGAAAAAAGAAAGATGAAGCAAATAAGGAGCCAGTGATTTACAGGCAAGATTAATTTAGGGACGTGTATTAGTTCTCCAACTTGTCTATTTTGTGATTGAGAAGCTTTAGCTTAGAATTCAGTTTAATTTGATTCCTCTTCCTTTGTAATACATATTTAAGATATTTACACTAAGCTAGTTAAATGTATAGGGTTCAAAGTCATGCCAGCAGAGGAGTGATCCAAGGAAATGGAGTCATGTTTAATTTCATGAAAATGAAAGTTAACAGCAATAATAGAAATCATCAGTTATTTTGAAGGATAGCTTATAAATGAGGAATTATATATTCATTGTGACTCAGACATAGGATGGTTGTCCTTGTTTATGTGCCCGGCATTATCTCAGGTTACACCTGCTATCCCTCCAAAATTACTAGGAGTGTCCTATTTCAAAAGTGTCCTGGCTTGCATGATAGAAAATATAGCCACCTACTCATAAACTGAAGTTATAGTGATACAGATTTTTACTCAAAATTAGGAAGAACTTTCCATAAGTTAAAATTTTCCGAAATGAGAGAAATCGTGTTACAAGGGAATTAAAACATTAGAAGTTCTCAATCAGATGCTGAAAAATTCTTGACTGTTTCAGGGTGTCTAAACTAGATAATCATTAGAGGACTAGAACTATTAGTTTGAATTATATGAAAGTACCAATATCTGGCTGTTTTAGACTTACAAAAATGTCAATTTCATGTAGTTCAAACTAATATAATGTCCATCAACACTCTAGGAGTCTATTTTATGTTTATCATATTGTAAAGGCATGTTATATATTTGCAAAGAAACCTAAAAATTGTTTTATTTTAAAATCTTAAAAGTTTTTCATTAGGAAGAGTGAAAATTAAGATATCTTTTTATTGGATATGACATTAATAGAATGTCAAAGCACATAAGTCAGGGGGATAGCATTGAAAACTGAGAGGAAATTTGGATGTATTTTGATGCCAAACTGTAATGAAATGTCAGAGCTCTATACTAGCATTTCCTGTAAGGGATAAGATTCCTAGAAAAGAATTCAGAATACATTTTTTAAAAACAAAGTGTTCTAATATAGTCTGGGAATGCTATAAAAGCCATGTTAAATTAAACCATGATTGATAACAGTTAAGATTAATGAAAGGCTTACAAAAGTAGACTACTATTAATTGATTTGTAAGATTGCATTATAACCATGTTTTCCAAACAGGTAACAGTCACAGGGACCCCTTTCATGTGGGAAATTACATTGAGGCAATGGTAGGCTCCAAGCATATTAACCGACAGACATTCCCAAGAATCAAGGGATAGGAAGACTCACAGACCCATACTAAGATGCTTGATTCACATAGTTTATTGAACCAAATGAAAACACACAGCAAGAAGCAAGAGGAAAGAGATGGAGATGGGTTAACATACTTGCGATAGGATACAAGAGGGGTGGAAGGACCATCCTACTGGAATCCTGTGTTACATAACGTTATATGTCCTGCCTCTCCCTCTCTCTGCCACATTGGCCTTTATTATTGAAGATGTGGTTACAAGTAACATTGAACAAGGAGGCTCAGTGAAGGAAGGCACCTGGAGTCAATGCATTCTTGTTTTACTGGAGGTGTTTAGGGGCAGAACCTGGTCAGTTGCTCTCACTTTCACTGACCTGGTGAATAGCCTTGCCTTTTCTCTGCACATGTGGGGTAGAACATACATGGGACCAAAATGGAACCATGATGTGTGTCACAAATAGGTAGCTGACTTAGTGATGATATATCTTTCAATCTGGAGGTGACATGATTTGTATCTTGTGATTTGGTCTTTGTATCTGTTTCCATCTCTAAGTGATACTTCTATTTATTCCATTTATTTTTTATCATATATTTCATTTATTCTGTGAGAGATAGATATCCATATCTTATAAGTTACTAATTTGATTTCTATTTATAATTTTTTTCTAATTATACTTAACACTTCTTATGAATATTACATATGTTTTAGAAGCCAGTTGAATTGTTCACCATCTATACTTAATACATCTTGTGAGTTTCATCCACCACATTTTGTTTCTGGTTTTTTACTTAGCAGAATTGGATACTCTTAAATAATACAGCAAGTACACAATACAGACTCACAGGAGGGAAGTAGGAGAGGAAAATAAGGGTAAATGCTGGGTATCCTCAATTCAGCTTCAACCTGGCTATGGTTTCTACTTTTACTATTTTGCATATTCTGTATGAGATCTTCTGTGACAAGGTCTTCCAGTGCTACTAATAAAAGAAACTGAAAGCCAGTGATGCATCAGGTTACTTTATTATTTAATATTTAGGTTTGATTAGTAATTCCATAATTATAAATGAAATTTTAAAATACATAGTTGCCACATTGTTAGGGGTTGAAAAAAAATTGCTATAGGAATTGCAGATAATATATGAGCCTATTATTTCAAACCCTGTAACATAGGCATTTACCCCTGATGCAAATGCTAATGGCTGAAATTTGCTGAAAATCAGATTTCATGTTTAAAGTGAATGATAGCAACATAAAAATATCTCCATAGATGAAAAACTATGGTTTAAATAAATTAAGGTACCCAAAATGATAGTCCCTATTTATTCATTCATCAAACTATTAATTCTTCCATCTTTCTAACAAGTATCACTTAGATGCCAGACACTGTTCTAAGAGCTAGTTATACAAAGATGAATAAGTCTCTGCTTCCATACTCAAATAATTCAGGCTGGTGGAGAAGACAGAGAAGTAAAACATCTGTTAAAATCCAGTGTGATAACTCTTTTAAAGGGTCTGCTTTGGAGACACAGAGGAGGAGTAGGGAGGGGAGGTACTATAAAGGAAAGCCTCATAAAGGAGTTGAATATTGAACAAGAATTAATTGAAGTGAGGAAATAATTGGGATGAGGGGAGAAGAAACACCTGAGTTGTAGAGAGAAGAAATAACATTATTGGGGGCACAAAAGGAAAAACAGATATAGATTCCACATGGAGAATTATCAGGAAATGAGACTTTGACAGATCTGGTCATGAGTGGCTTTTATGCTACAAAATGAAGATTAACATTTATTCTGAAGTTGAAGAAAAGTGCCCAAAGAATTGGAAGTAAGAGGATGGCATGATTGCATCATCATGTTTGTAGCTGGAAAGATAACTTTGGAAGAGGAATGGAGAGAAGCAAGAGTAGATTGATTAATAGTCCATTGTCCGTGACAGCTGTCCAATTGTAAGAGGGTGGGGTAGGAAGTGGAGGAGGAGACTCTCAAGTCGTTAGAGAGCTACTGACGATTGGATCACATCTTCCCATGTCAGAATAGTCCAGTAGTATTTCCAGCTCTTCACACCACCATGGTCACAGACCAGATGCTGGCTAATACCATATACATCTGCAAAATATCTTTTGGCTTACTCTTTAATTCTGGAAGGTATGTGTTGACTTTGTAGTCACTTTACTTGTTACATCAGAAATGTTTTCCTCCAGCTTGGCTCCCTGTTATGGAATTCAAGACTGAGGAAATTCACACATATTTGTGAAATGGAGTTAGTTTTCTCTATTAATATTAATATAATTAATATCACTGTTGCCTCTTATTAAGATACAAAGCAAATATAAAATGACATTATTAATGTTATGTAGAATATTTTCCAAAGTAATTTATCTGTTTATTTTTAAACATAGAAAGTACTGACTCTGTCTTTCCTTAATCTATAAAACTCAGGAGATGTATCATATAATTACTGCATGTGTTCATCAGTGCTCTAAGCCTCTCAGACCTTGTTTCTGTAGTTTGTGGCAAACATCTTTTACTGGGACCATTGCGTTGTTAGTCTCTAGAGGCATTAGTTTCTAATTCCTCCTGATGAAACTGTTCTGTGGTTAATGATATTTTAAATGTCTTTAGCAGTCCAACTTTGCCTACTCTACCTCACATGATGTGGTTAAACAGGCTTGGAGAATCTGAATTTTCTGTCAGGCTTCATCTCTTACTACCCTGCTCTCAGCCCACAGTGGACTTTCCTTCATTCCTCTTCAAACACATAAAGCTTGCTCTCTAATTAGAGTCCTCATATGTGTTGTTCCTTCTGCCAGGAACACACTTCTCCCCAATAATCCATGTGGCTCACTCTTTTACCTCCCTCAAGTCTATGTTCAAATGTCACCTTCTTAGTGAGGTCCTTCCCTGACCATCCTACTAAAAAATGTTGCTGCCTTGGATCAATTCTCTTTCTCTGTTCTATTTTTTTTTCAATAACACTTAGGCTTTTGTAACATTTATTAATTGTGTTTATTATCTATCTCTCTTCCCCCATTAGAACGTCTTTGAGGTAGGGATTTGTATCTTGTTTTCTTCTCTATGTTCTGTATAGGAGTGTGTTCATTTATTTGTATGGTTGGTTATTAAATATCAACAACCACATTCTCAGCAGGCAAATTTGAAAATAAAAGGAAAAAAATGTACATTGAAAATTTAAAGAAAAGCAATGTCTTTGCATCTTTTTTATAATATTTAAAAAAATTTTTTTTTGATTTATTTGAGAGAGAGAGAGAGAGAGAGCGTGCGCGCACAAGCTGGGAGGAGAGGCAGAAGGAGAGGGAGAAACAGACTCCCCCTAAGCAGGGAGCCCAATGCAGGCTCAATCCCAGGACCCTGAGATCATGACCTGAGCCTAAGGCAGCCACTTAACCAACTGAGTAACCCAGGTGCCCGATGTCTTTGCATCTTGTCCAGGTTTTCCTGGGACATTCTCAGTTTTACTACTGAAAATCCTGTGTCTCGGGAGCCCTCTCAATCCTGTGCAACCCAGAGAGTTGGTCAACTTTCATTCTTGTAATTATTTGTCATTGTTTAATGATTTATCACCTATATCTGTCTTGGTGGGAGATGGCTATGCTACACTATGTGTCCAATAATTCTTAGTAAGATTGCTCGTGTTCACACCACACAAAGGCATCGGGGGCTTTCCCCATTTACTGATAAGTCTCTAAATTGTCATCTACTTGGTCTCCTGGCTTGATTTGCAGAATGAATACATGTTCCTCCCACTAATAGTTCTTATGTTATTATGAGGGAAGTACTAGACTAGCAAACAGATTCTGCCACAAATCTACTCAAATCATCTCACCAGCCTGGCCTCGGTTTTTTTCTTTCATAAAATGAGGAGACAACAGATGTTAAACCATGTCCTTTTCACCACTAATTCTAGGGTATTTCTTCTGACCTGCAATGGAAACTGTTCCTTTCACCCAGGAGATGGCTTAGCCCCTACTGCCCTCCTCAGTTGGAGAATTTGGCACTTGGGAAAAAGCATGGGACTTCTCAAACCATGAAAGGAGGAAGAACTCTAGTTCCCTTATCTTTGAGTTAGAGCTTTACTTGCCTTTTCCGTAGTAAAATTTCCACATGGAGAAAAGTGTGGTCTACATTTTGCTTCTAAAGTGGCTATGTTTCCTACTGAATGAAGTTGTTTTTTTAAAGACTCCAACTGTCTTTTGAACAATTTAAAACTTAATTTGAATTTAATAATTGGCCAGCAATTTCCTCATAATATGTACATGTGTATTACTAAAATAATACATATTATACACACATACACACATATTAGACTAGGTTTATGTTACCATTTCATGAGTTTGAATAAAATCTAGATGACAAAATCTACATGTAGCTCTCATATGGAAATCAAAAAAATGCCTTGGGGAAAAAATGTTAGCAAAAGAAAATGCTATCATTTGCAATTAACTACTTTACATTTAAATGATGCTTAGGTGTTTAGAAATCACTCCCTTTGTCTACTGATCCTCACAGTGATTCTGGAAAGAGAATAGGTGTTCAAATCAGATTGGATTCAGATTTGTGCTCTACTACTCACTAATTGTGGGTACGTGGAGGACTCAGGTCAGCCCTCTGATCCTCAGCGTAGGCGGGTGTATAATGGTGATTATAGTGCCTGCTTCATTTAGTTCCACCCTTTTCCAAATTGTGCTAACGCTAAATGAGTTAATACTTGAAACTAGGAGAGTGCCAAATACATAAGCCGCTAATATTATTACTCCTGTTTATAGATAAAGAAATTGAGGGTAGAGGAGGTTAAGTGATTTGTCCACTTGACAAAACTCATAACTTGTGCAACCAGGACTTGTTTATTAATCTAGGGCTCTTTCTCTGAGAACCACAGTAATATGTTAAAGCCTGTCAAGAATCCACACAGCAAAAAGATCAGCTAAGATCAGGGCTGCATTATGACTTTCTTGGGCCACGAGCACTTCTGCCTTCTTGGGCTCCTTTCACCAAAGAAAAATATAAGCCTAGGTTGGATTCATTAAGATATATGCATTACTATTCACTTTTTCTTCACATTTTAAAGGAAATTAGAATCAGAAAATTTCCATGAGTTTCTAAATATAGCATAGACCCTAGGCACTGTGCCCGCTGTACCTAATGGTTAAATCAACCTTAAGTTAGAAAAAAACTGCTTCATACTGAGACAAACAATAAAAATAAGGGCTCTTCTATCCCTATGTTTGGTCTTGCAATTGAGAGAGTGTTCTAGTGAGATCTTTCAGCTGCCCCCACAGTGCCTCACAGAGTGTACTGTAGTTAGCTTCCAAACCAAGTTAGATAAAACTGGGACACCTGCCAGATCCTATTGCCTCACTCTCTGAATGATGGATGGGATTATACAAATTTAAAAGT
This sequence comes from Halichoerus grypus, assembly GCF_964656455.1. NCBI lineage: Eukaryota > Metazoa > Chordata > Mammalia > Carnivora > Phocidae > Halichoerus > Halichoerus grypus. The sequence continues at coordinate 143,844,739 of NC_135715.1, read as the reverse complement.
TGATGATAAAGAAGTTAATATTTTAAGACATGTAAAATATGATTCTTCCATGTCAGATAATGAAATCTAAGATTAATCACAAACAAATTTGCACTGGGACATGTTGTAGTAATTCATCATGTCTTCTCCAGAAGTGGTATCTATGTTGAATGTTCCCAAACAGTGTCAAAGTCAGTGTCTGGAGTAGATGTAATCAGGAAGGAGAAAAAGCCCAGAGTCATGCATTTAAAATGTGTAGGCTTTATACGATAATCACTGTGAGGAAGAGGAATGCTACATTGAAACTTCTGTAGCACTTCTGTCATGATATTTGAGTTCCATTTTGAAAGAATCTATAGAACTTAGAAAATCAGTTTTCTGATTTTAGCTTTATTTAGCTTTATTTCTTGAAGATAGTCCAATGATTTTATACAGTTCTTGTATAAAATCATTGGACTATCTTCAAGAAATAAAGCTAAATAAATACGTCATTGCTTGGCAATCTCAGGATAAGCCTACCCTTCCTTGCTGGGTAATTTTTGGTGTGCGTGACCATCTGAGTTTCCTCAGACAGGAAGGTTTATGAATGCAGGGAATAAAAGCTCATGGGAAAATGCTTTCTGTAACCTTTTCCCTGTTACTTTTCTTGATTGCTGGGAGCTTTATTCTCAGCAGCATAAAGTGTGTGTATGACATACAATCCCATACAGATTTTAACTACTCAATTATTATACTGACATGGACATCAAACAAACAAAAAAATACTTAATTAAAGTGACACCAGTTATCTTTCTGATGCATAAAAATGATGTTTCAAACTGAGGGAAATGTATTAGTGGAGATATACACTGAGGTATATGAATCCGTAGACCTAGAAACTGATTTCAAGCTGAAAAAGTCATTTACATTAATCATTGATGTGTCAGCTGAAAGCTTGTAAATTTGTCATCTCTAAAAGCAGTTTTACGTTATGAAGTCACTCAATAAAACCCTTCAAGTGTAGGATGGAGGGGTTTATTGCCATTATTTATTACATGTTTTAGCGTTTTAAAGTGATTATTTTTGTTTTGCCTTTTTAAAAAAAATCAATTAAATGAATTATTGTACTCTGAAAGGGTGTACTTAAATTTTGCTTCAAATGGATTCTGGTTATCATCAGTTTCAAACTAAAGAAACATAATTGTTTATGTATAATTTAACTTAGATTTATTAAACTTTTTAAGAGTTTGTTTGGGAAGACGCTGTACCTACCTTTTCCTAAGACTTACTCATACATGTTCAGACAATGTTAATTAATTTGCTCAAGAAACATGCTACATGTTAGGAAATATAATAGGCATTGAAAAGGTAAGCAGGCAGGTGGGAAGTAGAAAGAAAGAAAAAGGAAAGAAGGAAGGAAGGGAGGGAGGGATGGAGGGAAAAGGCTGTGTAGGGAATTGATTAGGAACAAGGGTTATGGAGTCAGAGGGTCTGAATACGCATACAGTCTCTTCCAATAGCAAGAAACAAAACCTTGAAGAAATTACTGCTCTCTGCTTTAGTTTTCTTATTTTTAACACTGGGATAATAGCCCAACCTCCTAGGGTTCTTATGAGGATCAAAGGGGTTTATGCATGTTAAGTGCTTAGAATCATGCCTTGCACTTAGTAAGCCCCCAATAAATGTTAGCTTTTAACTGAATAACCCTGCTGCCAAGAAACTCAGTGTATGAGGAAAATGAAAAAATACAGATGCAGATACACTATAATACAATGCAGTGAATACTGTTATAAAATATCTGAACAGAGTGCTTGAGGAGGCACAGAGATGATACCAGATGAAAAAATACCATGGTGATTAGGAAATGGAGATGATGGGGGATAAAAAACATCATGGCAGGGTGACACCAAGGAGGAGAGTAATTCTGATTAGGTGAGTCAGACCAAACTTCCAACCTCCAACAGGAGGTTACGTGGAAGGATGTTAAGATTTTAGAAAGCATGCAGATGAAGGCACATGAGCAAAAGATTGGGGGCATGAGAATACAGATTCAAGAAATGGTGATCAGTTAGGTGTCCTGAAGGGAGGAAGTGTCAGAGTTGAGGGAGATAAGTCTGGAAAGGAAGGTTGGGATCAGGCTGTCTATAGCTTCTCACAATCATATGAGCACTACTTAAGCCATTGAAGGATTTACGTGAAAAGGTGACATCCTTGAATCTGTCTTGAAAAGATAACTCTGAATGTGAAAGGGTGGAATCTTGTACACCCAAAACACAGAACTGGGAAATTCATGCAATTGTCAGGAAAAGGGAAGGTGGCTAAGAAATGGTTGAGAGGCAATCAATAAATGTCCACCTACTAGAAGTAAGAACTGCAGCAGTGCTAATCACAGGTGAAGGGCTACCACTGCTTGGCCCACCTCCATCTCCCTTAACCTATAATACTAGAGTTCAGGCCTCAGTGGGGCCAAATGCTGCCTTGAGACAAACTGCTTGGCTATCTAATACTGTATTTTCACAACCTACTGGAAGCAGTCAAGTTATTTTTTTGATGCATGTGCTTAACTCAGTGGAGGTCTCTTAGAAATGCATAATGCAGCAATTTAAACTCAAGTCTGGAATCTAACATTATTTAGAGAAAGCAGAGTTATAAAGCTAGTTTCTTCCAGACTCCATCCAAAGCAATTTAGCAACTAAGATACAAAAAGGGCCCTGTAATAATGTATTCTTACTATTAGGGATTATATTTTTTTGTTTAGACTTTGTTAAGCATTACTATGAGGCTCTATTGAAAAGAGTGATCTCTGTGGTCTTCTTAAGCATTTATCATCTTTACAAATGCCAAGTGTTTTGAGAAGTTCACAGATAGTATAGAAACACGTTGAAACTTCCTGCAGCTTTTATTTGGATAAGTGTCTTGAGTGGTAGTTGAGTGTTTAGTATGAATTTGAAAGTAATATTATTTTGTACTTTTGTCTTTTTTAATTTGAATTATTTCAGTTTCAGAAAACACTATGATGTATTTTGTACAAACATCCAAATTTCTCATAAGTCTTTCACCAGGGTGTTATTAATGTTAATTATTTTCTTAATTTGATATAGGGAGTAGTGATATTCTTATTTGAATCATAATGATCCCAACAGCCAAAGAAATAAACTTTGTGCAACTCTCCAAAGCTTGTTGGCAGTATAATTCAATATAACTTAGTCTTTTAATATTGTAGGTTGATTTCCTGTTCTAAAGAAAGGCCACTGAACTTGTGATAATTCATGTAATATTGTTTTTTAAGCTTTTCCCCTATATATGTTATGATGATTTGAAACAATGAACTGATTTCGGGGATGATAGAGAGTATTGATGTCAACTAAGTGTTTAGACCTAGTTTTCTTCTCCTCTCTGGTCTTCCTCTTCTCAATTGTCTCTCTCTCTCTCTCTCTTTTTTTTTTTACTTTCCTCCTTGCTTTTTCTCTCACCTCTCTCAGTAGCTCTTTGAACTATCATTTCATAAGAACTATTTATCAGAAAATGATTACATCATAGGAAGTTAATTTCTATTTTATTATTAATAAATTAATGATTCTTACTTAGTATTAAGAATTCTCAAGTTACTATTTTTCATTTCCAAACAGTTACAAAAAGGTATTCAACATAGTATATATCCCCAAAGCATGTAATCTATTCTTTTTGTTTTTGAATCTGTAGCTTATTGTGCTACCAAAGCACTATTAAAGTCTCCTATCTCTGGGATTCCAGCAATTTTGTAAAATATCATAATATTTTCATATGGTTCAACTGTGTATTTATATCAACACTTAGCAGGGTAGTTTAAAAATCTTGTTACAAACGAATTCACCTTGAGCTGTTTTCAAATTGTGCAACTCTTATATGTTAGATATTACTCGACTCAGTCTTTCCTATCCTAGAATATGAACAACTGTTATAAAATTGTTGGTAAACTCAGTTTCTTTCAAAATCTCTACAACTCGAAGCAACTTGAAAATGTTGCATTTTTATTTCAAAGGAAGAGTTTTTTGAAATCAAAAGCCTAAAATTTCATTAAATGTATCCTCAATTAGAATTGTTCACTTTGAATCCTGCTTTGAAGGAACTACGCTGAAATCATGAGTTGTCATAGAAACGGCATTGCTGCCAAACTCAACCTTAATTAAAACCTTTTAAAAAAAAATTATCATGAAATGAGTTTTAAGAAATAAATGCCTTAGGCAATTTGAATTTGATAGCAGTGATTTTAGTATTAATGGATACATGTAAAATTCGGATGATGGTATATGCTTGTAAAAAAAGCCATGTAGACATGAAATCCAGTCATTCAGAAATGATTGAAATATTTTTTGATATGTTTCTTTGTTTTACAATTTTATTTTCAAAGCTAGATTTATTTTGTAAGAACAAGAAATATCAGAATAAAATTTACTTTTTAAAATGACAATAATTTTGGGCTGAAGTTTTATAATATACATATATACTAGGGATGCCTGGGTGGCTTAGTCGGTTAAGCATCTGACTCGATCTCATTCATCTCTCATCTCAGGTCTTAATCTCAGAGTCTTGAGTTCAAGCCCCATGTTGGGCTCCGTGCTGGGCATGGAGCCTACTTCAAAACAAAACAAAACAAAAACCAAAGTGGTTTTACAATATACGTAGATACTTAAACTTATCTTCCTTGTAGTATGAGTACCAAGACAAATTCAGAAATTAATTCATTTTTAACTGGTGGTGAGGATAAACTGCTAAGTTTTAAAGATAAGAGTATCCATATTTATTTAAGTGTAATTCAGCTACTGATATAACTGGCAATAGAGTATTGACATACATATATTTTATTTGCACTTTATTATGTTGCTTGTGTGTATGAGAAAGATTGGCTCATACAAATATTCATGTGAGTTAAAGCGCAAGGCCTCTACTTGTTCCCATTGGTCTCTGTGTTTGGTTTGTATAGATATTTTTTTTAACCAGGTGCATTAGCAAGTTAGTCAACTGTATTTTTTATTTATAATTCAGTACAGAAAGGCAAGCATTAGAACATATATGTTCAGATGTAGAACAATCAGCATTGGCATTCCACGAGTATATTTGATTTTCATATATGCATTTCACACCAAAGGATTCTGGATTTAGCAAATGTAATTAAGCTGCTACCATTGATGAATGCTGGCAGTTTAAATAATTAATTGGTTAATTTTTAGAAAACAGATGAAATCAAAGCATACTTGAATTCAATGTGCTTGTCTACTATGACCATTAGTGTTTGTTTTTTAGCTTTCAGCTATAAAATACATACGACTTTTCCATATGTAATTGGGGTAGCCGTTGTCAAGGTACATTTTTGTCTATTCAGATGTTCATATTTAACTACCACTACTTTATAGTTATCTCATTGGAACTCTCAGGTACAGCTCAAGTGAAATGTACTATTCAAGTATTGAATTTTGATTTATGTATGCCTCACATATTTGAGATATACTAGGTTAAATTGTGATTTTTAAAAAAGTGATTTTAACGTTCTCACTCTGGAAGCAGGTTGGCTAATGGTTTTCTTGACTCAAGATGAAATGTATTCACTGCTTAACTGATTGTCACATCTGTGTTTTGTTCACAAAATTTTATCTAAAATAAATGCTTTCTGTCATTTATCAAGACAACTCTTGTAGGCAACTCCTTTAAGTCCAGCTGACAATTGGGCAGAATACTCGCACAATTAACCATTGTTTTTAGGGAAGGAACATTACTTTATAGCCAGTTGAATGTTCTTGCCTTGCTGTCTATAAAATAATTTCTTTCCTTCCTTCTCTAGTCTATTTCCTTCTTTCCATTTTCTTTGGAAATGAAATGTAAAGTTAGACTATTTGGATATTCCATTTTAATTTTGTTTTAATATTTTATATTTGAGTCCCTTTGTCTTGGAATAAATTTAACCCTCTTCTTTTTTATTTATTTATTTTTTTATTTTTTTAAGATTTTATTTATTTGCGAGAGAGACAATGAGAGACAGAGAGCATGAGAGGGAGGAGGGTCAGAGGGAGAAGCAGACTCCCTGCTGAGCAGGGAGCCCGATGTGGGACTCGATCCCGGGACTCCAGGATCATGTCCTGAGCCGAAGGCAGTCGCTTAACCAACTGAGCCACCCAGGCGCCCCTAAATTTAACCCTCTTAAAAGCTAATAAATTAGCCTCATAGATGCTACCAGAAGACATGAGCTTCCTGGGTCAGAAGCAAGATGCTGTATTCCTCAGGGCCCTGTAAGCAGTATGAGTATCCACATGTGCATCTACTAGCCTGCTCCCAAGTTCTATAGGGGCGACACAAAATGGGCTCAGACACATTGACTGCATCACACCTGAGGAACACTGAGCTTGGGGAATCCACATTTTTATAGCTAGCAGTAGGCAAGCCTGTTCTTTGTCCCAAAGGGAGACATTACCTCAACTGTGAAGGTTGCTTACTGCAAACACAAATGGAGAGATGGCCTTGGGGAGAAGCAGTCATGGTCTTGCAGTCTTGCAGGAATGCTAGAGATCCACAGAAGATTCTATCACATAACACTGTCAATGTTTTGACATGCATAACCCTATTTTAGGTAGGTTTGGATGCATATTTCTTGTATTTTTTTGCATATGACTCACTGAATGTGTATACGGCAAACTAGGTACTTACCAGTTCCATTTCTTTTTTTTAATTTTTTTATTTAAATTCAACTTAATTAACATACAGTGTATTAGTTTCAGAGGTAGAATTTAGTGGTTCATCAGTTGCATATAACACCCAGTGCTCATTACATCAAGTGCCCTCCTTAATGCCCATCACTGAGTTACCCCATCCCCCCACCTCCTCCCCTCCAGCAACCTTCAGTTTGTTTCCTATAGTTAAGAGTCTTTTATGGTTTTTTTCCTCTCTGATTTCATCTTATTTTATTTTTCCTTCTCTTTCCCTATGTTCATCTGTTTTGTTTCTTAAATTCCACATATGAGTGAAATCATATGATATTGTCTTTCTCTGACTGACTTATTTCGCTTAGCATAATATCCTCTAGTTCCATCCATGTCATTGCAAATGGCAAGATTTCATTCTTTTTGATGGCTGAGTAATATTCCATTATGTGTATATACACACACACACACACACCCCACATCTTCTTTATCCATTCATCTGTCAATGGACATTTGGGCTCTTTCCATAGTTTGGCTATCGTGGACATTGCTGCTATAAACACTGGGGTGCATGTGCCCCTTCAAATCACTATGTTTGTATCCTTTGGGTAGTGCTGGGTCATAGGATAGCTCTATTTTTAACTTTTGGAGGAACCTCCATACTGTTTTCCAGAGTGGCTGCATCAGCTTACCTTCTTAATTCAGATTATTTCCTAGAAAATCAGCATCAAGTAAATTATTAATATTAACTAGTTATGGTTCGGATTCATTGCCTTCAATAAGTTGACATGCACACAACACAACAGGGATGATTTTACCTTCAAAAGCTAGAACAGACTGCTGTGACTGATGATACAATGTCAGTGTAAGGTGCCAACACTGACTCTTGACATACCTTGAATGAAATGATTTGTTTGTGACATGCATGGAAAAGCATTTCAGACTTCTGAAGTAAAATGATTTATTCTCTGATATCACCTTGTCAGATATTTTCATCTCACACCCACTAATTTTTTTAGTTTTTATACTCTAAACTGTTATTGATTTTCCCTCACTTGATAATCAGGTCCTAAAAGATATCTTCCAAATTCAGCCAATCACCCAACAACTTTCAAAGTTATTCTCTAGGAAATTGGATTTCTTCATTTTGAGACATTGAGAGAAAAACAAGCATCTAGAAACTACCCCTCACTATGGCCATTATTAATATCTTAGAAGATTTAAGCACTTCTCTGAATTTACAGCTATTGAAAAAAATGGAAATTTTGATGACTACTTTGGAAACAGTAGGTTAAATTGTAGAAGCAGTGAACTAAGAGGGCAAAATCATCTGTAGTGCTCAAGTGGTGCTAGAAGATGTCAGAGATTAATGAAATTGTTTCTAGAGTCCCTAGAAGACAGAGTCTGCCTATTTCAAATTCATTTTTTTCTTCAAATTTTCATAAGAAGAACATGTTCTATTGGTCAGTGGCTTTTTGTTAATATAGCTGAAACAAGGAAAAGCAAAATGGCCATCTTTCACTATAAGCTAACCTTGAATTTGTCATAATTCATAAAGATAAAAAGAAGCTACATAACTTACAGAGTTATAACAACCGGAGTCATTCCTTGGGATGAGGAAAATCAGGGATCAGAATATTATAGGGCAGGGAGTAAAGACTGATGGGTGAGGCGGCTGGTGAGGGTGATATTGGTGGTAGTGGGGGTTGGGTGGTCAGTACTCTCTTTGCTGAGTACTGGGGGCCTCTACCCTGGTCCCTGCTCTGGCTCTCCTCTGGCCATGCCCACCTCACTGGCTGAGGAGTCCACAGAGACAGCTGGAAATGTTCTCTTAGCATCTGTGTATTCCTCTCTTCTTGACCACTTTGAGAAACCTGAAATGCCAGAATTCTATGCCCAAGTGGATTAGAATCTGCTTTCTAGGCCCTGCATGTCTTTCTGAGGGCGGACTGGCCTGTTGGTGATAATAGCTATCATTTATTTACTCTGCCATGATATGTTTTCCTTCACAAATATTTTACTTCAGTTGATACATATTCTCAGAAATTCTCCCTTAGCCCCACCCCTAGGTGGGGCCTAGTATGTCGTGGAGGCAGATTTCACCTAAATGTCTTAAAACTCTGTAGCTGTAGTGAATATCCATCGGTCTAACTTCACCTACCTGCAGTCATCAAGCAATATAAACAGTCATATTGCAAGTGGCCTCAGTTGAGAGCTCACCAGTCTTACTTTCAGATATTTCTTTTGGCTGAATCTCTGACTTCTAGAACTTTAGTTCACAAATATGTGTTGTGTGTTTTCTTTCTAAGGACATGTTTGACTTATAAGAGCTCTGGAACTTTTCTGCTCCATATTACCTTAGCTGACCTCCTTGAACTTGACACCTTGCTTGCTTGCTTTTGCTATTTTTCAGCTCTCTCCTTTTCAGAGAGGTTCCTGTCCTGGTCTCTCTTTGGTCAAGCCATGATACTTTCTCTTTCTTTTCACTATCATTCCATTTTCTCTAGATGATTGTCTTTTACAACATCTTTTTCTCATCAAAGATGCTTTTGTTTTTGTATATAATAATTCAGCTATGTTCAAATAATTAAAATATAACTGCGAATGTTGCTGAAAAGTGTAAGAAGATATAAGGGATCTACCATAAGGGACCTACCACTTTCTTTTATAGGAGTGCCCTTGTGATCAGTGGCCATTTTTGTATGTTTCTCAGGATGGCTTCGTGGGTGTGTGATTTCTGTGTATGACTGGCCATGTTGCTGGGCTCAGAAGGGCCTCACATTTGATTTAAAGCCATACTGATGCCATTATAACAGCCTTACAAAATGTATTTTTCAACTCCTATTTTGTAAGTGAAGCCCCCGTGGGACAACGTTTTATGTGCCAGGAATTTGGAGCCTAGGTTCATTCATGATGACACCTAGCACTATCCTCCTGGTCACCACTCTTTTGTTCCCTGAACCCAGACCCTGCCTGACCTTCCCTTTCTGTCTCCCTGCCTTGTCCCATGACACGGCTGCCTTCTGAAGAGTGGAGGTAGATAGCCCATTGTGTCCACTGAGTGTGATTAAAAGAAAAGGGAGATAATTTAGCTCACTGCCTCTAACACTGGCAGAGTTCTGGACAGGAGCATAGGGTTGAGGAGGATTGGGGTCTGGCACTGGGAAAGTCTCGGGGCAGGATTGGTGGCAATTGTCCCCACTATGGTTTGGCGGCAACACTGCCCATTTTAAAAGAAACTTGAGAGTCACCTGTAGACTGTAGGTTGGGGCAGTGGGCTCGTGGAAAGGGGAGATACCTGCTTCAGTTTCTCCAGAGCCCATCCATGGTGGGCTTTGTGGATTGCCCAGCAGCTGGTGGAAAAAAGAACATGTCATTCATCAGACCTGAGCATGCACCTGACCTATCCATGGGGTGGCCTCCTGGTTGCTTGTAAGGGTCTGCATGCAACACTGAAAATTCTGTGCTCCAGATAGACTCATTGGCCAGCTCTGTGCATTGGGGGGCTCTATCTTCCTTCTGCCAACCTTCCTGAGTCTGGCTTGTGCTCTTTCTGGCCAGTTCAAAGTTCCCTCTGAAATAAGAATTATACAGTTTTGGTGATTCTTCATATGAATTGAATGCTTTTATATTTGCATTTAATGCTGACATTGTATATCGTAGATGTAAAGGGTAAAATCCATGCTAATAATTTCAATTAATTTTTTTGCTTAGAATCTAATTATATACCAAGTTAAGAGAAAGATCATAGAAAAGAGGAAAAAAATACTTATACCTCTAACTACACTTCTTGCTTTTTAAAAAAAGAGCCCTGTATTTTTAGTTTGCACTGTGCCCTGCAAATTATTAGCCAGCCCTATATGTAGTCATTTTTTTTGGAGAAGCCATTTTTCCTTATCCTCAAATAAATATACAGCAGCTAGCCCATTAAAGCTGGACATAAGCATTTTTTATAACCCAGCAACTCAACTCCTAGGGAAATACCAAAAATGCGTGAGCATATTCATCTAAAGACATTACAAGAATGTTTGTAGAAGCACTACCTAAGCAGCCCTAAGCTGAAAACTACACAAATGCCCCAAATTGTGGAAGCAGATTATATCTACAAGAAACTATGTAAATGAATCTCACAAAGATAATGCTGAATGAAAGAAGTCAGATATACAAAAGTACATACAGTATAATTCCATTTACATAAATTCAAAAAGAGGCAAGACTAACCTATGGTATTAGAAGTCAGGATAATGGTTACTCTTCGTCGGAGGGGTTGGTAAGTACTTAAGGAAAGCATAAGTGGAACTTCTGGGGTCTTGATAATGTTCTATTTGTCTTTCTTGGTCTTGGTGCCAATAATATGTTCATTTGTGAGTTTATCAAGTTGTAACTTAACATTTGTGTACTTTTCTGTATGTTATACCTCAATAAAAAATTCAAAAAAATACACTAAGCATAAAAAATCCTGTATTCTTTTAATCACTGCTAGTGTAAAGTAAGACCTGATTCAGTTAATGTGCAGTTCAGTGGAAGAAATGATATAACCAAAGAAATTCATTTTCTTTTTTGTGCTAGAGTTATAAGCTATGTAGATGAAGAAAAAACCATTGTTTTTGACCAAAACTTTCAAAATGTAAAGAGTAACAAGAGGCAAAATATATTACTACTACAAAGGTCGCCCTAGACAGCCACTGGCAATGACTTGGGAGGGGTGGCATTTTAAGAGCTGTTTTATGGTGTGTAGTTCAGGATTTAGAACCAACCTTGGTGAGGTTAAAGCAATATATTTTCATAATTAAGTAACAAATGGGTGTGTAAGAGGAATGCATTCCTGTTGATTTAGTCTGGTTGATTTTTTTCCTTTTTTTTTTTTTCTTAGTTGTTAATATTGACTTAGGGGCAGTTTTTAAATACCCTCAAGTTTTCCTTCCTCATAGGAGCAGGGAAAACTGTATAAACTTTGCTAAATTGGAGAGGAGCAGTCAAATGCAATTTCCTACAAAATATAAGAATTGTAGAATATTTAAAGTAACTGATATTCTCTGCATTTCCATCATTTGTCAAATAATTTCAAATCCATGAAGGATGGAAAATAATAGAAAAATACGTGTCCAATGACAAAATATTTAGTGAATTTATTATCTGTCCCTACAATATTAGCAGATTCCTATATGGGTTCTTTGTCAATAGTCTCTTAGGATTAGTTCACCTTCCTATCACAAGTTAATTTCCTCAAAATCAAATATAATATTAAATCTATGCTTATAAGCTTCAGTTGATTCTCTATTATGTATTGAATAAGATCCAGTTTACTTAATTTGTTCTACAATGCCATAGTTTGCTTGCAACCTGATGTCAGACTATTCCTCTCATCTTGTCTTCTGTCATTTCTCTCCATCTTTCCTTAGCTCTGTAACCCTGAACCTAGTGTGCTTTCAGGATTATGTCATGACCTCTCATATGTCTGCTGCTATGCTTTGCCTAGAAAGATTTTACTTCCCCTTGTCTTCTATGCCCATCCAGAGTTAATACTCCCCATCTTGGTCATTTTATGGAATCTTGTTCATACCTCTGTAATAGTTCTTAGCTCAAAATATATTTGTATATCTGATTGCATGTCACTAAACATGAGAAAGTGAAGTGAATTTAATCCTCATATTCTAAGGGTTTGATCCCGGGGTCTGGGATTGAGTCTTGCATCGGGCTCCCTGCTCAGCGGGGAGTCTGCTTCTCTCTCTGCCCCTCCCCCACTCAGGCTCTCTCTCTCTCTCTCTCTCTCTCTCTCTCTCTCTCTCATGCTCCCTCTCTCAAATAAATAAAATCTTTAAAAAAATAAAATAATAAAAAATTTTAAAAATAAATAAAAATTGGTAACTAGATGGAACCCAATGAACTAAAACTATCAAAAGGAATTTCTGCTATAACTTGATTCTAGAAGAAAGACTTTTTATTCTCATACAAAGCTTCAGTTATGCAAGATGAACAAGTCCTAGAGATCTATTGTAAAGCATAGTGCCTGCATTGTATACTTAAAAATTTACTGAGGGCAGATCTTATGTTAAGTGTTCTTATCACAAAAATAATAATAATAACTACTAATAATAAATAGAGAAGGCAGGAGGAAACTTTTGAAGGTGAAGGGTATGTTTATGGCATAAGCAGCAGTGATGGTTTCACAGAAATATACTTCTCCAAACTCATTAAGTTGTATGAAGTAAGTATGCACAACTTTTCATATGTCTATCATACCTCCATAAAATGGTTAAAAAATATTTTCTGTTAGCGCTGAACATTAGTTTGAGCATTCTCTCAGCATTTTGGATAGTTGAGGCAGTTCTAGGATGAGGCAATTTGTCTGAAATTCCAATCTCCTGTCATTATATGATCTTACCTGACAAAATATTCCCCTACTGTTACCCTCCAGAGACTTTAAATATCTTTTCTTTTGAAATGTCTATGTGTGTGTATTTGTGCTTGTGTTCTAATTTTCAGTTTAAGTACTGTGACTAGAAGTCTATGGCTTTGGAAAGGAAGGCAGTTTGACAAATCTTAATCTTCCTAACCAGAAGATCAATGGTTTGCAGAAATTTAAAGTACCTTTTAATGTCATAAACACTACTAAAAATTCTACCAACTTAGTCTCTGACCAAGAACAATAAAAAAACATGACAGAAATCTGAGCATAAATGCCTGTAACTGAAAAGCTTTCCATTCAACTTGTTGTTGTAGTTAAGATCCCAGGGACTCAATGACCATATTACTTTACTGACTTGTACTGGCTCAGTTGGAGGCCAGTATGTGATTTTGGCAAAGAGAAATGGAAAGTGTGTCTTTTTCAGACATATTCTATGTTTATCCTGTTTACTTGTGATATTTTAGAAAATTAAATTGTTCACACACAGAGGCTACCCTTTTTCTCAGTGAGCTCCATTTTGTAATCTGAACTTTAGTATATTGAAATACTACTCCTAGCCTCCACAGCAAAGAGCTTTCTGACTAAATAAACTTAGCAGTCAAAGGTCTGGTCTGTACACTCACTTGGGTTATTTTCAATTCTCCTGAGACTAAAATCACCATAGCAATGACATTTTATTCTACCTACCGCCTTATTGGAGATGCCTATTAATATACCATTTATCAGAACAGATTAGTTTATTTTGGTGTTATAATAACACTTTTTACAGGCGTTTAAACTATCCCACCTCTTTTGCACAGCCTTTTCTATCTTGAATTCTTTCCTCTATTCACAGGCAGAATCATTGAGCTCAATCTGTTTTAGTAGGGAAAAGTGTAGAACAATTTGAACTTAAAATTTAAAATAAGATTTAATAAACTTCCAGGCCTGTAGTTACCCAAAGCTCTGGCACAAGGTAAGATTTTGAGATCCAGGACAACTGAGAGGATAGCTAGACATAAAGTTAAGGGGAACTGAGGTCTGCTTTTTGGATAAAAAAAAAAAAAATGGAAAAGAATGGAATGGACAGATAATGTGGAGTCCAAAGAGTCAGTTGGATAGATGTGATCTACACACCTCAGTAAAATGTGCCAGAGAGAGGAAAAAATAGCCAATCCATGTGAGAAGAATGAGGAGAAATTCCCCCCGAGCCATGTGAAAACACAGGAGGAACCCTCTTCTATGGAACCTGTGGTCTTACTTTTAGGTGGTCTGAGACAACTCCTATGAGTAATGCATACCTCCAAAGCCAGAGACCACAGAATACTGAAGTATTCTATACATGTTTATTGGCCTCATTTACCTTTCCTGTCTACTCCTTTTCTCTTTGATCCTTCTTACTAGAAAGGTCTAACAAGTGGCCAGAGTTCGTGAAGATTTCTATCAACACTAATAGAATGGAGAAATGATCTCTTCCTGCTTTTTCCCATACTGGCTTATTCAAGCCTATGAATATAAAAGCAGTCTTTTAATTCAACAGGTACATTATTTTTCTTAAAGATTTGGATTTACAGCTAAGTAGTAGATCCCCAGTAAATGGCAGACATACCAGTTGGCTTAACATCAGCATAGTATGAGGTAGTTTGAATTCAATAATGTCTTCAAATATCCAGGCGTACTAAACAACTTAAATGTATCATTTCATCTGTGGCTCGCATGAACAGTCTTTTCCCGATCGAAGTACTTTTGCTTCTTTTGAAGATGACCAAGTATCACCATAACTCTATGCCTTTTACTTATGCTTCTTCTCTCATCTAGCATAAACATCTGTTAATTTCCAGCTTTCTTGCCCCTCCTTCATGGAGCTATTTCTGAACCTCTCTGTTAAAATCAGTATTCCCTCCTTTGTGCTTTCATTGTGCTTTGTTTATATCTCTTTGTGATGGCTTTGCATTATAATTATTTATGTGCATCCCTGTCTTTCCCACCAGACTGTAATCTCTTTGAGAATAGAGAACATGCCCTATTTGTTCTTATTGTACAATATTCTAACATGGCACCTGCCTTAAATTAGACACTTGGTATGTATTGGGGAGTTTCACTACATGATGGATAAAAAACAATTTTCCAAGGGCTGAATGCATGCTGCAGTTAGCAAAGTTTTCAATCTGTGATTGTATCAGAAGCAAAGGAAGTAGTAAGTTATTAGTGGAGATCATGAGGGAGACCTAATTTTAACAAAATGAAATGGATAGCCATTTCCCATACTGGCTTATTCAAGCCTATGAATATAAAAGCAGTCTTTAATTCAACAGGTACATTATTTTTCTTAAAGATTTGGATTTACAGCTAAGTAGTAGATCCCCAATAAATGGCAGACATACCAGTTGGCTTTACATCAGCATAGTATGAGGTATACATTAATACATTAACACTGAAACTGAATATATGAGTTAAACAGAAGCATAGCACAAATTAGCTATTAGACTGCAGGCTACAAAGGTTTTAGTATTAGTTTCTGAGTTTACAACTTTAAATTAGGTGAATAGTCAAAATGAGGGAAACTGCTTTCTTTTTAGTAGTGTCTGTTCATCCTCCCTTCCCCTTGGATTATTAACATGAGATAGGGCCAATTATTTATCAAAGGGATATCGGAAGTTTTAAACAAAAATAAATTTTAAAAATTCTTTATCAAGATTTAAATCAAGCATTGATTTTTAATGGCTTTTACATTTAGGCTGAAGGGAAAAGCAAACTCAGCTTCTTGCTACCTTCTTTTTTTTTTTTTCTGACATAGATGAAGACGTCACCATTAACAGTCAGATCTGCTTTTACAAACCTTTATCTCAGACTTTGCTTCAGAAAATTTCCCAGAAAAGAATAGAGGGTCTTAATAGTTTATTTCTTAGCTAGTTGCCCAATGAAGAAAAAATGTTTCTATGGAGGACAAGTTAATTTTCTCAGAGGTCTTGGGGTGAAATACTTGAGATTTTTCTTGGTGTGGGCATTAAGGTCAAAAAGACACACTCAGATGCAGGCTCTGCCATTTATTCTCTGAGTGATCATGGGATGGCCATTTAAATACTCTGAGTTAATTTTCTCATTTTTAGGGCAGGGATGAACTACCGCTGTGTAAAGATATATCAATAGGCGTACATTTGTATGTGCATTGATCACCTCTAAAAGGTTTTAGAAGAAATGGTTACAATCTTTCCCTCCAGGTGGAGGAACTGGGTGCCCTCCAGGTGGAGGAACTGGGTGCCTTCCAGGTATCACAGATGGGAGAGAGACTTACTTTTTATGGTATACCACTTTCCACCTTTAGAACATTGTACTATTACATGTATTACCCTTTCAAAAGTAAAATGTTTGATTTAAAAATTAAAACATAATAAAGTATGAAATTTCCGACACAATTACTGACATGATATTCAATAAATACTGTTCTCTCTACCTTCTCTATTTCATTCCCCAATTTACCCTCTTTGATCTGGTATCCATAGGAAAATATACTCACCCTTTCATAGAAATTTTAGTTCTACCATATTTTAGAAAGTTAAGTCTTTTAGATTAAACTAAACTAAACTAAATGAATAAATGCAAAAGATACTGATGTTTTTAGAAAATTCAAACTTTGATGACTTAGCTTGTCATCCTTTCGTAAAAGACATATAGATCTAAAAACCTGATGATAGCACATTCATTCCTCTAAGAGATATTTTCATTTTCTGCTGTGGGCTTGTCAGACACTATTCTAGACTCTTGAACAAGGCAGAAAAATATCCTTCTCCTTGCAGAGGGTTAGTTTACAGAAGACAGTGATAAATAATAAACATGATGCATAAGTAAATTAATTTAGTACATTAGAAGGTGGAGTACTCCATGCAAATAAAACAAAGAAGATGGAGATAAGGAGAAAAGAGAGAGCTGGGGTGGGTGGAGAGGCTTGAGCTGAGACTTCAGATGGGGATAAAGCCACACAGATATGTGGGGGAGAGCATTCCAGGCAGAGAAAGCAACCATTTCAGAATTGAAACAGAAGCATGCCTGTGTGTCCAAGGAGTAGCAAGGGAGTGGCTAGAGGAGGTGTGATTCAGAGGAGGTGTGGCAGGAGGGGAGATCTGGGAGGAAATAGGTTAAGATCATGTAGAGCCTGTAAGCCACATTAAAGAGGTCAGCTTTTATTTGTAGTGAGAAAGGGAGACATGGAGGGTTTTTGGCAGAGGAATGACAAGTGCTGACTTTTTCAAAAAGGATCATTCTGGTTGCCTTGTTCAGAATAAACTTATGGGAAGGGAAGAAAGAAAGCAATAGATAGTATTTATCAGTGTAATATAGGCAAGAAATTGTGTTCAGAGTGGTGGTGCTAGGTTTGGTATAGGGTTGTGAGTGAAAGCTAAAGCCAAAGATACTTAAAGCTATGTGGGCTGAGCATCTGGAAAAATGACATCTCTGTTAACTGAGGTGGGGACAACTGAGAAAGGATCAGAACTGAAAGGGGAAATATTGGCAGTTCATTTTTTGAACAAATTAAGTGTGAGATGCCTATTAAATATCCAAGTGGAGATGGTGATGAAGCAGAGAGGTCCGGGCTGAAGATATGAATGTGTTAGTCATCAGCCTAAACACAGTCGTCCCCTCTTTGCGCACATTTTTGCTTCCCACAGTTTCGGTCACCTATGGCCAACCATAGTCTGGAAGCAAGTGATCGTCCCCCTGATGGAGAGTCAGCAGGTCAAAAGTAGCCTGAGGCTACATCACGGTGACTACATCATTCCCCCTCACTTCATCTCATCATGTAGGCATTTTATCATCTCATACCATCACAGGAAGAGGGGTGAGTGAGTACAGTACAGGAAGATATTTTGAGAAAGACCACGATTATTTAACTTTTATTACAGTATATTGTTATAATTATTCTGTCTATTATTATAATTCTATTCTATTGTTGTTAATCTCTTACTGTGCCTATTTTATAAATTGAACTTTATCATAGGTATGTATGCATAGGGAAAAAAGTATATGTGCAGTTTGGTACTATTCATGGTTTCAGGCACCCACTGGGGGCCTTGGAAGTATTCCCCTCAGATAAGGGTGGGGGAGGACTATTGTAATGACTCTTTGAAAGCAGTCACTTCTTCCCACCTCCAAAACCACGTTCAGGGATCTATCAGCATATAAAGGATATCCTGGTTGACCCCAAGAGCACTTAAGAGAAAGCCAAGGGAAAAAGGCAGATATCACCAAATTCGGATATAAAGCATGTAGAGTGTTTTCTTTTTTTTTTTTCAAAGATTTTATTTGTTCATTTGAGACACAGAGATACAGAGAGAGAGAGAGAGAGAGAGAGAAAGCATGAGCAGGGAGAGAGGCAGAGGGAGAGGGAGAAGCAGGCTCCTCGCTGAGCCAGGAGCCCGACGTGGGGCTCAATCCCAGGACCCTGGGATCATGACCCGAGCGGAAGGCAGACGCTTAGCCATCTGAGCCACCCAGGCGCCCCTGTAGAGTGTTTTCTATGATTACTTCAGGATGAAGTACTCATTCCTGTATCCTGTCTTTGCAACAAGCTGGTTTTTGCTGCAGAGGCTCTGGATAACATACATGTCCTCCTGAGGTTTTTAAAATCTTGTGTGTGTGTGAGAGAGAGAGAAAGAGAGAGAGAAGAAAAACAAAGAAAACCCAACACACAATTACAAACACTATTACTTTAGAGATGCGAGTAGTTTTTTATCTTGCAAAGGTGAAGATGTGATTACAACTTTGGTGCCAAATACTTCTTTGTTAGAGAAAAATCACAAACGTGATCACATCGTTGTAAAGCAGAGGCCATGGCATGAAGTAGAGGTGTTTAAGAAGTAGAGGAAGCAACAGGTTTCTTTGAGTGATTATATATACAATGGTATGGATTTGGGGATGCTTTTATCACTATATAGACCAGTTTCCCTTATGAAGTAGCTAGTTGTAAATTACTAATTTGTTTCAGTTATTTTTTGATCTTTAGTAGAGGTTGATTTAATATTAAGTCCTGAACTCAGTTGTGTTGTAGGATTTATTAGGGAAAGAATTTTGTCCACATTTTGGCCATTGGGGTCATTGTGTAAGAAGAAAAGGCATCCAGGTGAGTGTCAAGAGTCTGGAACAACAGCAAGTGAGCTGCAGTGGGGAGCCTGAAGGAAATAATACCACAGTGCTTATCAGAATTGGGAAGATAATATATTTACAGCTTCCAGACATACTGATGGAGGAAATGCCCCAAGGAAGCTTCAGGATGCTCTACGTAGCTCCTTAGGTGGAGGGCAAAGCTATAGAATGTTGGCATAGATATGACTGTGATTTCATTTATACATTCAGGGTGGTGCAGTCTGGAGACAATTAAATTATGTATAATTAAGTTACAATAGCTAAGAAGATTGAAGCCAATTTGCAGTCATTGCCAAGAATAGTACAAGTAAGCATGGAATGTGTTTGTGTATGCTGATCTGTTTTGTTTAAGCTTTGTCCCTTTTTTCTTTGTAAATATTTTATTGCGTATTTGAAAGTTTCCTCATATGCATATTTTTATAGTATGATGCAAGGTATAAATAATGGTTTTCATTAAATTTCAATGATAGGATCAAAAACATTGATTAAATGACTACTATGTCTTACATGTTGTAATATAATTCAGGAGAAGTACTCAATATAGTTTGTGGGTATTTTTGTAAAAGGTTACATTTAATATTTTAATTCCTAAAAATGAGAAGTCATAAGTGGTAATATACTAATTCTCCCACTCTGATACTCAATTTAATCATGATGATTTCGATAAGTATATTACAAAAACACTTCAATAGTCTGAAGGTGTAAATCTTTGTAAAATGCCAGTCTGTCAATTAGGCTGTAAAAATTTTTAAGAGTAAGAATTTTTAAAGGTTGGGGCAATTGTAATGACATATTTTCTAGTTTTATATATTACAAGAAACATGCTGCACTAGTTTCTGAAAGGATAAAATTCAAAAGATCATGTAATTAGGTCTACTGCCTATGCTGTTATTATACTGAACACCTTCAGAACTCTTTCATATTTAAAAAAATATAGATATACCATAAAGTGATTGATTGATATAGTGTTGTGTTTCCATCCAAAAAAAACTTGCCAAATGAATACCAACCATAAGCTTGCACAACAGGCACTAAATAGATTAATTTATAAACCAGGATATATTATCTGATTTTGTTTCTCATGCTATGATCATATAAAGATGTTTACTGTATTAAAAATTTCACTTTCAAACCATAAGCTATATGAGAAAAACAGTAGCTACTTTGTTGTTCTTTTTCTAATTTCTTAAAATGAATACTTACCTGATTAATTGTTAATCTTTCTTCATTCCTAATATCTACATTTCATGCTATGCATTTTCCTCTGTTTTGTCTTATCTGCATCTACTGTTTTGATATGTTGTATTTGATTTACCAATCAGCTCAAAAATATCTTGTATAACATCTTCTTTGATCCATGGATTAATAACAAATGTATTTCTTAATTTCCAAGCATATGGGGGATTTTCTAGTTGATTTCTGTAATAATTATGTTGTGAACAGGGAACACACTCTATGTTTTATTTTATTTTATTTATTATTTATTTATTTATTTTAAAGATTTTATTTATTTATTTGAGAGAGAGAATGAGACAGAGAGAGAGAGCATGAGAGGGGGGAGGGTCAGAGGGAGAAGCAGACTCCCTGCTGAACAGGGAGCCTGATGCGGCACTCGATCCTGGGACTCCAGGATCATGACCTGAGCCGAAGGCAGTCGCTTAACCAACTGAACCACCCAGGCACCCTACACTCTATGTTTTAAAGTCTTTGAAATTTTTTTGAGATTTGCTTTATGATTCAGTATTTTGTCAACTTCATAAATGCTTCCCATAACTTGAAAAGAATATGTGTTCTATAGTTGTTATGTACAGTGTTGGATGCAGTTTAGTGCAGGGTCTATACCCATTGGGTCAAATTTGTTAAAAGATTTGTTCAAGTCTTCAATGAATTTACTTTTTATTTCCTACCTTTTCTCAATTACTGAGGTCCTCCAAACTAGCCCACTATGATTGTAGATTTGTCTATTTCTGTTTGTAGTTCTGTCACTTTGTTTTATATATATTAAGGTTATACTATTAAGAGCACACATTTAAAAAAATTTCTGAATTGAATTTTCTACATTTATGTAGTGATTCTCTATATCTCTAGCAGTAATTTTTGCTTTTAAATTCATTTTGTCTGATGTTAATCTAGTGACACCAGTTTTTTCTTGGTTAATATTTGCGTGACAGTTCTCTTTCCATTATTTTATTTTTAATCTTTCTGTTTGCTTATATTTTATATGTATCTCTTTTAAGAGAATTTAATTTTTAGTCTACTTGGTCTATTTACATTTAGTATAATTGTTAATATATTTTTGGTTTAAGTCAGCCAACCTACAATTTGCCTTTTTTTTTGTTTTACCTATTATGTTTCCTTTAATTCATCTTTTATTTTTTATTTTTTTTAAGAGGGAAAGTCTTTTTTTTAAGATTTTATTTATTTATTTGACAGAGAGATTTTATTTATTTATTTGACAATAAATATTTATTTATTTGCTCTCTGTCAAGCTGGGGGAACAGTAGAGGGTGAGGGAGAAGCAGGCTCCTCGCCAAGCAGGGAGCCCAATGCGGGGCTTGATCCCAGGACCCTGGGATCATGACCTGAGCCGAAGGCAGACGCTTAACCATCTGAGCCACCCAGGTGCCCCTTAATTCATCTTTTAAACACAGCATTATTTATCATTTTATTTTTTAATCCTTGTATTAGTTTGAAAGATATACATTCCTTTTCCAGTCTTTTTAGTGATTTCCTAGAAATTATAACATTCATGCTTGACTTATTAAAATCTAATGTTAATTTATACTTTTAGCCTTCTGAGAAATGCGAGGCATTAGACTTCTTGAACTCCATTTATTCCCTTTTTAATTTGTTTTTTAAATATATTTTAATTCTACATACTATAAATCATACAAGATGTTTTACTATTTATACAGTTAGTGTTCACTTAGGTTTATCCATATATTTACTATCATGATACTCTTCATTCTTCCTGAATCTTTGAATCTCTTTAATTCTCTAAATCATGACATCCCCAAATATGATTTTTAACCCCATTCTCTTTCTCCCTTTTCTCTTTCTTGGGCTCTAAATATAATATGTTAAGATATTTACACTGTGCTCTCTATGTCTCTTCTCTTTTGTCTCTTTTTGTCTCTCTCTACTTCATTCTGGAAAGTCTTTTGATTTAACTTCTAATTTACTCATTCTCTCTTTGTTAGCATCCATTCTGCTGTTAAACCAACATATTGATTTCTTAATTATAAATAATGTATTTTTTTCACTTCTAGAATTTCCATTTAATAATTTTAAAAATCTCGCATGTCACGTATTATAGCTTCCTGATGTTATTTTCAATTTGGTATTTATCTACTTGGTTGTTTTATAGCGTTTGTTTGCTAATTCCAGTATCTGGAGTATATATGGTTCTGTTTTTGTTATTTGTGCTAGTTTTCACTCATGGGGTCTTGTCTGCTTGTGTATTGGTTGAATTATCTGCTAAACACAGAATTCGAACATTTAATTTGGAAATAATTTGAGATTTAGGCTTATCTTATTTTCCTCCAAAAAGTATTTTAAATTGTGTTTGCTAAGCTTCTGAATTTCTAGCAATTGTCTTAAATAAGTTTATAGTTCAACTTTATCTAGGCCACCTAGATACCTCAAAGCTGGGTACAGTTCTGCTATTGTTACTTCTAGAATGAAGCCCTTTCAGAATCCATGCCAAAATTTGGTGAAGATGGTCATAGTGACTTACCAGGACCTCAGCCATAATAGATCCTAAATTCAAACTTTTGTGTACTTACCCATGTGAAGTTCAACTTCTTAGCTACCTTTTTCATATCAGCCTCTGGAATAAAAGTGGTATTTTATTTTATTTTTTATTTTATTTTAGAGAGAGAGAGTATGCAGGCAGGGGAGGAGCAGGGGGAGAGGTAGAGAGAGTATTTTAAGCTGGCTCCATGCTCAGCATGGAGCCCGATGTGGGGCTCAATCTCACAACCCTGAGAACTTAACCTGAGCCAAAATCAAGAGTCAAACACTTAACCGGTTGAGCCACACAGGCACACCAAAAAGGGGTATTTTGTGAAAATGAGCCCACATTTCTAGATTCCCATTCTCTCCCGGATCTTGATCATATATATATATATATATAGACATAGATATTTTACTATCTCATTATATCTATATTGATTTTTGGAAAGGTTTTAAAATTCTCTTCAGAAGCACAATTCTCAATTACCCAGTCCTCCATTATATAAAGAAGAAGTGATGAATAGCCATTATTATATTCACAGTTATAGCTCTATTCACTAACATACTAAAGAGAATGTTTAAGTATATAGAAAACCTTACTCCCTATTATAATGTTTATATTCTATTTACTGTATACAGCAAAATGTTAGGTCCAGGAGAGATTTCTGTCCTGCTTTTACTCCTCCACCAGCAGTTTCATAGCCCACTTCTGAATTCCTTCCCCCACTGTCTTCCCATTCACTCAACATATGATCATGCATTCAAAAATAAAGTGTCTTTAATGGGTAGGACATTCTAATAGTTGCTATGGAAAATAGAAAGTCAAATGTTTCAGCCCTGGTCTGTGAGGTTTAAGGTCTACTTGATAATTCAAAATCAAAATATACTTGCAAACTATTATGGAAATATAAAGAAAATACCATGAACATGAAGTGTTCATTGGCTACACGATAGTTCAATACCAATCTGGGTGCCAAAGAGAGCAGGGTGGTTGTAATGATTGGATTGGATTGGATTGGATGTAAGGCTGAAAATTAAGACTGAAAGAGATTATAATTTAAGGAAATTGTTTCTATCAGTCAGGATTGGAAGTTGGCCAGGGAATAATTAGGGTAAGTATTAACTCTAGTTTATAATGGATGGGCAGGAGTTAGAGCTACCACTTTACTGTTAAACAACCATCAAAATACAAAGATAACACAGTCTGAGCTGTGACAATACCTGTGAGTGTATCAGGCAATGACATTGTATATTGATCTATGCACACTCCAAATAGATGAATTGATTCACACAGAACATCCAGGTGATCAACCAATGAGGATTTGGGGTCTATTTGTGTATAAAACAATGTGTCAGTATCATAGTCTAATTATAAAAAAAAAATAGTTGCATTCACTCTTAATGTGAAATTTGCATGTGTATATACATAAACATATGCCTACATGTACACATACATATAATATATACTCACCTTATCCTGTGTAAAATTCTAAAGAACAGGGAAACTGTCTTATTTTCCATTCAATGCCTCCTCAATACAACACACTGGAGTCTCTAGTGATAAGTACTAAAGAGTCTATTGATTTTATACTAATGCAAGTGTGTTCCACACTAAATTATTTCATATCATTCAATTTCAGTGATGATTATCGTGTATTTTAAAAGGAAAATGCAGCATAATTCTACTTAGTGTTCAAGTGATATTTTTCACATCTGAATCTTTGAAAAAAGTTCCTGATTTGGCTACCAAGTTTGGTCAGGTGTAATAAGAAAGAAGTGAAATGTTCTCAGCCAAATCATAAAAGCTTATTTAACAGCTATAAAGCAAACATTAAACACCAAATTCTCATCAACAAATGTGAGCAATTCCCAGCACCAATTGGGAGCAAATTCTGCTAATATATAGCAGAAAACTAAAGAAAAGAATATGCCAAATTTGGAGTTTCTTCAAAGAAAATGTCCCATATAAACACAGTAAAACACTAAAATAAGAACAACTTTCCTCTTATGAGTTGCTCATTCAGTGATTACACAGGAAATTTTATAAGTAAGGACTTATGCTATGTTTACATAATGGCTAAGATAAAACTACATCTTATACTCATACATTAAAATATCTGACTAGATCAGGATGGAGTTTCTGGAGCTGCTGAATCTCCAGGGAGGGGAACTAGAAGGTAGATTGTAGAGTTCTCACATGAGTGCACACTGATAAATAGAAATGAGAACATCTACAAAGATGTCATTAAAAGATAGACATATGCAAGAGTAACAGCCACATATATTTCTTTTCTTTTATAGCTAGAAATTTGAATTAGATTACATAAAATAGGGGTATAATTTCATCAGATAATATATGTACTTATATTTCAAAAATTTAATAATTTGTACACCAGGGGGTATGAGATGAGCCTGCTCTTATTGAAAAATGAGTTACTGACCTCATTTTGGATACTTGTTAACCTTTTATGGTAACATTTGGTATACATTTAAGAGGTATTTTAGGGTGTCAGGAGAGAGAAAATTTATCTTTTAAGATTTTTTATTTATTTTAGAGAGAGAGAGCCCATAAGTGAGGGGAAAGGAAGAGGGAGAGAGAGAGAATCCTCATCAGACTCCTTATTGAGCACAGAGCACAATGGCAAGGTTTGATCCCAGGACCCTGAGATCACAACCTAAGCCAAAATCCAGAGTTGGCTGCCTAACCGACTAAGCCACCCGGGCACCCCGAGAAATTTTATCTTTTGAAAACTTTATTTAAAAAATTATTTTCTCTTGTGATTCTTACAAAACAAACAAACAAACAAAAAACAACCAAAAACCAGAAAACAAACAAACAAAAACCAAAAAAACCCTGGAAAACATGAATATGTTTTTGCCGTTTTTCTTAAAGGGAAGTCTACTTTCTATTATGTGTTATTCCTGCTTCAAGGAAATATAATCTTTGTGTTATTCCAAAAGATATCTAAAGTAGAAGTAAACAAACAAACAAACAATTTTCTTCAATTAATCCACTTGATATGTGAAAATATTCATCATCAATAAGTTATTTCCAGTACCCAGATTTTAGTTAATTTCCTCCTGTTTTAATATCAGTGCCATAGAAAAGCTAGCTATTGTCCCTGACAATCTAGCTATTTTAATGGTATATAACATAACCATACAATTTTCAGGGTAAACTTCCTTAACCACTTTTCCTGCTTAAACATCTAAAGATGCTAGATCTAGTTAAGGAGTTGCTTGTTTTCTTTGTTTCTTTTACTTTTTTTGTATTCTGTTTCTAATTTCAAAATTTCCATTTTCTTCTGTTTTACAAGAGGTATTTTATGAAGTAAGTTTTTATAAGACAAGGTGCTTTTGGCTTAGATTAATGGTCAAAAGAAAAACAGGGATTGGGGGACCAAAATAGATTTCAGAAATTTTGTTCATCAGAATTCATTCCACTTGGAGCCTCTCTAAAAGTTTTGACAGCAAGCTAGTCTTCATTGTTGAGAGCAGACATTAGCCATGCAGAAATTATGGTGGGGCATTTTATTGAACAGACTTTCTGAAGAATAACATTTAAATTTGATGTAATTTGCCTGAAAGCAAATGGAAACGCAAGTTGCATATTTTACAAATGGCCTTAAGAGCATCCATTTGCTTATTTTGCAACTTTTTTGGCAGTTCTGTAAATCCTACAGACTGTGTATATTTCATTTTGCTATTTACCTTGGCCTTATTATAATTCAACAACTCCCATAAATTGTTCTTCAATAAAAGTTGCATTTTATAGCGTAATCTCAGTGATCTATGCCCAAACTAAAAATAGGGGCTTGCCTTATCAGGGTTACTTGGTGGCAAGTTTATACCTCTACAATGAGGTAGGATAATGAATATATGGTTATCACCCTCTCTACCTCAAGTAAATTCAGTTTAGGACTTTAGAGAATGAAGCACCTTTCCTTCTTTCATAAAACATAAGCATAATTGCATTGTGAAATGAGTTATGAAACCCACACGTTGTAGACCGGCTCAGTCAAAATCTCATAGAGCGTTAATATTTTTAAAAAGTTGGGCAAGTGATTATGACTCAACTGTTTTGTGAACCATTGTCATAGATAGAAGTAGAATATTTACTTTTCCCTGAAAGAGGGATCAGCCCTTGCCTTATAATTTCTGATTGTTCAAAATCTAGAAATGCACAAGATTCTCCAAGGCTGAACAGAGGTTGTAGAACTTGAGGGTATTTTTATGTGAGTGTTTTGACACAGAAAATTGGATTGAGTCACTTTTCAAAACAATTACATTCTAATGATTATTCACGATTATGTATTATTAATGAAAACATCTTATTCAAATCAAATAAACTTAATTTTATTTTATTATTTATTATTATGTTAATCACCATACATTACATCATTAGTTTTTGATGTAGTGTTCCATGATTCATTGTTTGCATATAAATAAATTTAATTTTAATGAATCTAGATTGTGTTTGAATTTGATCACTCTTTTAAAAGTGTTTTTTTTAAGGATTAGATTTTTTTACTGCCATGTTTTCATTTATAAAATGGAAATTCAAGGATATTTTATGGATAAAAACATCTAATTTATACTAAATATTTCCTCAGGCGACTTAAGAAATCGAAAAGTAATATGAAACGGAGCATGGTTAGATAAGTGCTCCTTTGAGAAATACAAATTACACTGAAAGATTTCACAATCTATTAGGCAAGTGGAAACAACTGTTTCTTGTGTCTCCTTTAGTTTTACCAAAGAAGGCCTCATTCCTACATCCTATAAAGGTTTCTTTTGTCTAATGATTCAAAGAAAAGGAAATATGCCTTTGAGGTTAAAGCAAAGTTATTCTTTCATAGACATATGGAGAATAATAATGTCTTCAACACAAATCCATGAGGAAGACTTTAATGAAAATTTATGTTCTTCAGCAGGACACCAAGAATCAAATAAAAACAAGGTTAAGAGTTTCAAACAGTGCATTAAATGCAGTCTGGCTACCTTTAAAATGTTGTTTACTGCCATTGGTGCAGTCATGCAAGAAAAAACAGATGACTCACCTGCCTGTCATCTCAGACCCTTGCCTCCTGGTAACAAAGAAACCCATGCACTTAGCAGGAAGTTAGGATGGTGCTAGGGACTGCTGCGATGAGCAAGGTGGTTTTGATTGTGTAGGTGCTTATGCTAGTTAATATTCTAAGTGGTAAACCACCAAGAAAGGCACTCTCTCATATTAGCTCAAGTGAACTAACATTGATTAAAAGCATTTTACATGCTCATTTCCTTAATTCCTTATAAGCTTATAAGCTGAGTGGTATTTCCCCTATTTTACAGATGAGGAAACTGACACCTTGACAGGCCCACGTAACCCCGTGTTAGATGCTGAGTGGTAGAGTCAGAGTTCAAGAGCAGGTGTTTCTGGCTCCAGTACCCTCACTTCTACCCTTGCCCCATTCAAGACCGAAAGAGGGTGAACTCAGTAGATCCAGATGCCATATCTTTGAATGACTATCTCCTGTGTGCAGTCTTGCTTCTAAAATGATGGTATTAGAATACTTCAGTCAGTCCAAACTGTGCTGACATTGTGTAGGTACTGTTGAAGGACAATAACAAAATGCAGGATCCAGAAGGACAGACATGATTACTGAGCCTCAAATATGATACAGACAAAAAGGCTCTAGAACTTCAAATGGCAGGTAACTCTTTGAGGACCAAAATTGATGAGGAAGGCTTTGGCAAGTGTCTGATATTTTACCATAGATACTGCTGACAGTAATGGGTTATCACACTTTATTTTCTTCAAGGAAAAAAAGAAAAGCTGTATGTATCTTTAGCACACTGAAGTGGATCATCCTGCTTTTTGCCTAAAAGGGAGCAACAATGCATTTAGTTAGTCAGTTTGACAAAACTCTATCCTGTAATAATTATTCGAATAGGTGGCCTGTTAAGATTAGGAATGAAAACATATTGACCATGTTTGGGGAAAGGAAAACAGGAGCTCATTTTGATGAGCTTCTGTTTGCTTTTGTTTCTTGGCTCTTCTAGCATCACTCTCTCCCATACTCTGCTTTTCATTCATCAGTACCCAGGTTGGAAGGCCCTTTCCCCTGCCCCGTAGGATCCTACTGTTGGTCATCTCACTCAGTGTGTGCACTTCCTGGAGGTCCCATTTACTCTCAGGGCCTCCCCCATTGCTGTATGTGGCTGGTCTCCAGACTCTGTGCTCTACTTCACCTCTTAAATTCCAGAGGACGTTCTACCAGCAAAAAGCAGATTGGTTGTGGCAAAGTCACTTTCTCTTAAGGGCAGGTGGGGGTCTATGAGACTACTTTACAAGTGCTGATCAAGTGATTCCTGATTGACTGGTTTAAGATTCCATTTCTGGGAGAGGCAGAAACGGTAATTAAGTGTCAGTTTGGTAATGTGGGGTTTAGCATACAGGATTCTATTTTGGGCCTGTTGTCTTATTTTAAAAAGTGAAAACACTGGTGAAAGCTAATTTCTAGACTCCAATAGCTAATTTTTACAGTTGAGGAGATAAAATGACATGTTATTTATCAAAAGCTTCAAGTTATTAATAATTTTATGACTTTGAAAATGACAGAATTATTCATTATTCTGTCAGAGATTCCATGTACACTCTTCCATTTTGATGGTAAATTTAATGTAGCTCAGTATTATGATGTGATGAACTAAATATATTTCAAATACTATGTCAGTGAAATTAACTGTGACACTCTTAACATGTAGATTTTCTTTCTTTCCATATAGTGTACTACTGTATTTTTTCTTTTGGATTTTTTTTTTCATGTAGAAGTTCACAATCTTTCTATCTTTCCCTGCTTTGGAGGTCTTGCTCCTTACACTATAGCATATAATGCAAAGGGAACAGACTCTGGCCCCAGGTAAGGAAAATACCACCTAACATATACTTACTATTTACTACATACTCTTCTAAAGTACTTTACACTTTTATTTCATTTTAATTCTCACAGCCAACTTGTGACAAAGGGACTATATTTTTTTATTTTATTATGTTATGTTAATCACCATACATTACATCATTAGTTTTTGATGTAGTGTTCCATGATTCACTGTTTGCATATAACACCCAATGCTCCATTCAGTACATACCCTCTTTAATACCCATCACCAGGTTAACACATCCCCCCACCCCCCTCCCCTCTAGAACCCTCAGTTTGTTTCTCAGAGTCCATAGTTTCTCATGGTTCGTCTCTTCCTCCGATTACCCCCCCCCTTCATTTTTCCCTTCATACTATCTTCTTCTTCTTCTTTTTTTTTTTTAACATATAATGTATTATTTGTTTCAGAGGTACAGGTCTGTGATTCATCAGTCTTACACAATTCACAGTGCTCACCATAGCACATACCCTCCCCAATGTCTATCACCCAGCCACCCCATCCCTCCCACCCCCACTACTCCAGCAACCCTCAGTTTGTTTCCTGAGATTAAGAATTCCTCATATCAGTGAGATCATATGGTACATGTCTTTCTCTGATTGACTTATTTCGCTCAGCATAATACCCTCCAGTTCCATCCATGTTGTTGCAAATGGCAAGAGTTGATTCCTTTTGATGGCTGCATAATATTCCATTGTATATATACACCACATCTTCTTTATCCATTCATCTGTCGATGGACAGCTTGGCTCTTTCCATAGTTTGGCTATTGTGGACATTGCTGCTATAAACATTGGGGTGCACATACCCCTTCGGATCCCTACATTTGTATCTTTGGGGTAAATACCCAGTAGTGCAATTGCTGGGTCATAGGGTAGCTCTATTTTCAACTTTTTGAGGAACCTCCATCCTGTTTTCCAGAGTGGCTGCACCAGCTTGCATTCCCACCAACAGTGGAGGAGGGTTCCCCTTTCTCCGCATCCTCGCCAACATCTGTCGTTTCCTGACTTGTTAATTTTAGCCATTCTGACTGGTGTGAGGTGGTATCTCGTTGAGGTTTTGATTTGGATTTCCCTGATGCCGAACGATGTTGAGCAGTTTTTCATGTGTCTGTTGGCCATTTGGATGTCTTCTTTAGAAAAATGTCTGTTCATGTCTTCTGCCCATTTCTTGATTGGATCATTTATTCTTTGGGTGTTGAGTTTGATAAGTTCTTTATAGATTTTGGATACTAGCCCTTTATCTGATATATCATTTGCAAATATCTTCTCCCATTCCGTTGGTTGTCTTTTGATTTTGTTGACTGTTTCCTTTGCTGTGCAAAAGCTTTTTATCTTGATGAAGTCCCAGTAGTTCATTACAAAGGGACTATTTTTTTTTTTAATCCCCTTTTGTAAATGAGAGAACAAGGCACAGAACAGTTAAGTAACTTACCCAGTCCCAAGGTTCAAATCCTGAACTGTGATGCTTCTGATCGGCTGCTCCATAACTGTATGATCTCAGCTAAGTTCCTAAGCCTCTCTGTCCCTCCATCTGCTCATCTGTAAAGGAGGGCGGTGAGGATACAAAATAAATAGATAGCCTACAAAGAAGTCACAGTCTTCTTAGTAGTGATGTTAAGCAAGCAGGTAAAAAGGCGATGAATTCAAGAGGCAAAGGAGAACAGAAGTCTGGAGATCAGCCACATACAGCCCCCAGGGAAGCCCTGGGAGTAAATAGGACCTCCAGGAAGAGTGCACTGAGTGGGATGACCAACGGTGGGACCCCGTGCAGCCAGGGAAGCAGCCATCTGACTTGGATACTGAGGGGTGAAAAGGACAGTGTTAAATTGATAGGGGCTAGAGTAGCACTGACAGTGATGCTAGAGGAGCCAAGAAACCAGCCGACAAGCCCAAACTTAACTTTTTATATTTTGAGGCCTAGCCATGTCATTTTGTTTGGGGATGAAGTCATCACTGACCTTTTGAGGGACTTCTTCCTAGAGCTGTTGCGGTGGAAGTGGGGTTGCAGCAGATTTTGAGGTGGGAGGGCAGCGGTGGAAGTGGGGTTGCAGCAGATTTTGAGGTGGGAGGGCAGGAGGGGGAGGTGCGCAGAGAGTGAGTGTCCTCCCAGTTCGGTGTGAAGGGGCTGCAGCCAGAGAGAAAGCAGCGCTGAGAGATGGGTTTGTGGAGAGGGGACATCTAAGTGTGTTTCTCCCTAACATTTAGGGATCAGAGGAAGAGCAGGGAGAGATGGAGAAGGGGAGAGGTGATGATAAAATAAGACATGGGAAGGAAAGAAATAGGCCAATAGCCCTTCTGAAATCATTTGCTCTTTAATAATTCCTTCAGTGCTATTACCCCAGAGATAACTGGTGATAATTTGAGACTCTTTGAACAATTCATATTTATTAAGTGGTTACTGTATATCAGACACCATTTTAAGTGCTGGGAATACAACAACAGTTGCTACTAAATGCAGAATTTCTGTCCATATGGCACTTGCATTGGAGACTTTGTCTAAAATAAATAATAAACATGCAAATGAATGGATAGAAAACATGCCCGGTGGAGATAAGTGGTATGAGGAAAACCAAACTGGAGTAAAAAGGTGGGGGTAGCCCCTAGAGGGGTGGTGGTGCTATTGTAGCTGGGGAGTAGGAAGCCCTATTTATGAGGAGATATTTTAGGGGAAATTTGAAGCAATAAGAGGCTGAATTTTATGAATTTATGGTGAGAAAATGCTTCAGACAGATGAACAGTGAGTCCAACAGCCTACAAGTACAAAAATTTCAGGAGATTCCTGTCCCTGAAGAGTTTATCATCCGGCTGTCACTATAATCATATTTCATAGTGATTCCACAAAGAATTTTGGAATCTCAGTTCTTTGATCCACTTCTGTTATTCCCACTCGCTCAATCACCTGTTCCTGTGGTCATAGTTGAGGTCTAAGAATAGTGCCTCTTCCACAATCTCAGTTTCTAGCACCTCAGTCTAACTACTGTTTCCAGTCTATCTGGTTTATTCCCTCTAGTGTCCCAGCTCCAAAAATTCTTTATCCAAATGGGACCTACTATCCATTAATCCTATCACCTTTTTACTGCGCCCTTGTCCCTGAACTGTGTCCTTATTTCTCTCCCCACACAGCTCATTTATTCAATAATCCATTGTGGATTAATGACCTTCCTTACACTCCCAATATCATTGTTTCCATTACATTCTTCTGGCAAAAGCCCAACATTGTTCGATTCAACTCTCAAACTATTTGCACCCCCACCTGGGCAATGTGGCTGAATAAAAACATAGCCATGCTGTATATTCTGTGTAAATTCATGACCACAAACCTCAAATAATCCCTGAATATGTTGCCTTCAACCATACTGTTTCCTTACTGCTTTAGACTCAAATACACCCCTAGAAACAATTTCACACCTTTGTCTCTCCTCTCATATCACCTGTCCCCTCACTCTCAGATGGAGTCTTTGTGACTTTGTTTTCTATTTCACTGAGAAAATAAAAGAAATCAGAAGAAAATGTACATTTGTGGTGCATTTACCCACCTAACTGCACCCACATTTACATATTCTGCTTTCCTGCCTAAAACTGTAGAGGACCCCACCTGTTACACCCATCACTTCTACTTGTGCATTAAATCACATCCTTTCTTACCTTCTCAAAGACTTTAGCCATTGCTTCCTTTCTCCACCACATCAATTTGTCCTATTGGACATTTCAACATGAAAACATGCTTTTGTTTTTTTCATTTAGACAAAAACCTTCCTCAACACACATTTCTCTCCAGTGTTCTCCTCATTCTTTTTATCATTTTATTTTATTTTTATTTTTATTTACTTATTTGAGAGAGAGAGAACATGAATGAGCAGGAGGGAGGGGCAGAGGGAGAGGGAGAAGCAGGCCCCCTTCTGAGCAGGGAGCCTGATGCGGAACTTGAACCCAGGACCCTGGCATGATGACCTGAGCTGAAGGCAGATGCTTAAATGACTGAGCCACCCAGGTGCCCATGATCTCTCCTTCTTGAGGAAATTTCTTCACTTGGTTCTGCTCCATCTCATTGAACACTGCATCTCAATGACCTTTGTTGATTATTTCTCATCTCCCTACCTTTAAAATTTGGAGTATTTCTTTAAAAGAACAAAACAAAACAAAACAAACAAACAAAAAAACCTTTGCTCCATTTATACTGACCTCCATACTCTTTTTTGAACACCCAAGAATATCCTTATCTCAGAGCTTTTACAATTCAACTTTCCTCTTCCTGGAATACTTCTCCTGTATAAATCCACATTGTTTGCTTTTCCTTTCATTCAGTTCTCTGCTGCAACATCACTTTATCATTCTTTTTTCTGAAAGGTCACTGGCCATTTTTTAAAATATCCCTCACTCTGCTACCAACAACCCAGTTACTCCATCTACCCCTTACACTGTTTTATTTTTCCCCCAGAATTGATCACCATCCAACATTACATATTTACTCATTTGTTTATTGTCTGTCTCCGCTCAAAGCAATGTCAGCTGTATTACGACAGGAGCTTTAATACACCACAGTGTCCTCAGAGCCTAGGCTAATTCCTGGCATGTGCTAGACATTCAATAATTATTTGTTGAATGAATGAGAGATGACAAACTGACTTGGCATCACAGGTTTGTGTGTGACATAATGTTTATTCAAAATAGTCTGTAAACTTTTTGAGCAAAGGAACCATGACTTGCTTATCTTATGAATAAGTGGATGAAAACCTTAACGTGCTTTTCAATGTTGAATAAATGGGAAAAACTGCATTGTCAGTATTCAGAGAAAGGTATGTCTGTGCCTTCCTCTAATCTCTGACCTCAATCTACACATATACTTATTTTTTTTTTAAAGGATTGCTTACTCACCTTTCTTATGTAATGGCAGGGATATTATTATTTTTTAAATTGTGGTATAATATACATAACATAAACTTTACCACTTTAGTATATGTGCTGCCGAAGCGAGCACAAACTTTACCACTTTAACCATTTACCATGGACAGTTTCGTGGCATTAATGACATTTCCATTGTTACATAACCATCACCACTATTCCACTTACAGAAATTTTGTATCATCTCAAATTAAGCCCTGTACCCACAGAGCAACAACTACTTATTCCCTGGTAACTACTCTTCTACTTTCTGTCTCTATGAATTTGACTATTCTAGGTATCTCATATAAGTGGAATCATATACTATTTGTCTTTTTGCATTTAGTTTATGTCACTTAGCATAACATTTTCAAGGTTCATTCATGCTGTATTATATACTGGAATTTCTCTTCTTTTAAAGCTAAATAATATTCCATTGTATGCATGTGCCACATTCTGTTTATCCTTTCGTTCATCAGTGGACATTTGGATTGCTTCTACCTTTCAGCTCTTGTGAATAATGATTCTATAATACTGGTGTACAGATATTTGTTTGAGTTCCTGCTTTCAATCCTTTTGGGTTTTTACCCAGATGTAGAACTGCTGGGTCATACGGTAGTTCTATGTTTAATTTTTTTGAGGCATTGCCGTACTGTCTTCCCTAGTGACTGCACTATTTTACATTCCCATCAGCAGAGCACAAGGGTCCCAACTTCTCCATACCCTTGCCAACATGTATTTTCTCTTTCTTTTTTTTTTAATACTAATCATCTTAAAGGGTATCTATTAATGTCTCGCAGTTTTGATTTGCATTTTCCTAACGATTAGTGATGTTGAGTATCTTTTAATATGTTATTGGCCATTTGTATGTCTTCTTTGGAGAGTTGTATATTCAAGACCTTTGCCCATTTTTTAATTGGGTTGTTTGGGTTTTTTATTGCTGTTGTGGAGTTGTAGAAGTTCTTTATATATTCTGGATATTAATCGTTATCAGATATAAGATTTGCAAATATTTCTCCCATTTCTCCCAACTCCCATGAGTTGCCTTTTCACTGTTGATAGTGTCCTTCAAAGTACAAAAATTTTAATTTTGACAAAGTCAAATTTTCCTATTTTTTCTTTTGTTGCCTATACTTTGGTATCATATCTAAGAAATTATTGCCGAATCCAATGTCATGGAGCTTTTATTTATGTTTTCTTCTAAGAGATTCATAGTATTAGCTCTTCCATTAGATCTTTGATCCATTTTGGAGTTAGTTTGTGTATATAATATAAGATAAGGGCACACATAGACTTTTCAGTCACATTTGGTGCTATAGGTGAGCATAACATCTATGTATCACTAAATTAATTACTAACTGAAGATTCTAGATTTGCCAGTTACTATCATATTCAAGATTTTTACCTTCCAATTCCTGATTGTGCAGCATGACCTTCATTTTTTACACTTTTTGCTCCTGTTGACTTATCGAATGTTCATTCATACCCTGAGATTTTAGCCAGGATGTGTTGTTGGTATAGGAAAAAGAGAAATGCATTCAAAATCCAAAGCTTGGCTTGAATCCCAGCAATAACTAGGTCCATGACCTTGAGCAAGTCCTTAAAACTTTCAGAGTTGCAGGAGTAATAGTACCTACCTCAGTTTGTTGTGATAACCTCAGTGAAAGCAACTGGCACATATTGAACCCGTAAATGTTTGCTGAATCTATTGCCCAAGACAGCACTGATTTTTTCTGAGTGACTAATCTCAGCTGACTTGGTCTTGCATCAAGGGCAGTCAACCATACATTACCTAGAGGGTGGAGAGGGCAAATCACCCATGCTGAAAAAAAAAAAAAAAGACAGGAACCAAGAGATATCACAAAACAGTACAGGTGCGGAGTGAGCACACTCGCTGCAACAGGT
This sequence comes from Halichoerus grypus, assembly GCF_964656455.1. Taxonomy (NCBI): domain Eukaryota; kingdom Metazoa; phylum Chordata; class Mammalia; order Carnivora; family Phocidae; genus Halichoerus; species Halichoerus grypus. Next base: position 143,808,137 of record NC_135715.1, on the reverse strand, counting down.
ACCCACAGAGCAATGATTTTGTTTCCTTGTAGATTTGGGGTAAAACATACAATTTAAGCCAAAAGTAATGGCAATAACAAATCTTACCTCTAAAACAGAATATGTTTGGTATTAGATAGAAAGTCTAAAATGCACGGAAATTGGGTAGAAAGTCTAAATTTTTAAGATTACATAGGAACCCCACTGATTTCCATCTATTTTTAATTTTGTCACATACATGTAATTATAACAATAATATATTGAAGTCCCCTAAATTTAGGCATTAAAATTATTTTATGCATATCATTTTCATGTTTAGGATGATTATAACTTGAAAATATGACTAAAATTGTATACATTGAGTATCTCATACGCATGATCCCAAAATGGGAATTTTAGCAGTTTAATGTGAAGGGGTTAAGATTCTGATGAAAGAATTATAGTTTGAAAAATTCTGTTCCCTGTCTCTTAACCACTGAGACATAGAACTTTTAGTGTTATTTCCTCAAAAGTGAAATAATATTTCTTATCCTATCTCCCCCACAGTGATATCATGAGGTTCAAATGAAATGAAACATATAATCTTTAATGAATAATTTTTCCAGGCACTAGCCTAGAAAATGGACAGTAAAGATTAATAGCACCACTAATATTTATGGCTCTGTCATCCACTTTTCCTACAATGTCTCAAAACAGGGATGTCTTCTCTCCTGGCTCTAGTGAGTCTCTGATTCACTCTTGGGGCCCCCAAGAAAATCTGTGCTGCACTTAAAAAAATTGTTTGCTGCTCAAGAAATCTGCTGAGCATCACTTTAATACCGGCCCTGTAGCTTGCATAGGAGGTGGGACTACATATTGGCCTAATCCATTAGGATAGAGAAGCCCCTGGAAATTGGTATAGCCTCTCACTTCTGGAAGAAATAGGTTGTTCCAAAAGCTCCTGAATTGCTACACTTGCGATATCATCCTCCTTGTGGTCCGTGAGGGTTTCCTGGCCCTGTTGACAGTTGCACCTACCTCCCAGGCAAGTACTCTACATGCAGTGCTCACATTGAAGATGTGTTTTTCTTATGCTCCTCCGAGAGGCACTTAAATCTTCCAAAGAATTCCCTCTTCCCTTCCATAGAGCTGGAAGAAATTTTTAGCTCCAACTACTAGATGTTAGGACAGAGGTAAAAATATTAAAAAAAAAATTTTTTTTTTTGGCCTGGCTCCAGCCTGCATTCAATCCTAATTGTCCCCATCTTCCTTCTTAGAAAAATGCTCACTATTTTAGTTATTGCTTCCCTAGTAGAGAACTTCTTTTTATAATTTTTGGGATGGAATCTTTACCAAAGAGAGAAATAGCTAATTTCTTATTTGGGGAGGAAAAATGGGAGTTGTTTTTTTTTTTTTTCCTGCATAGAATCATAGGATATATTAACCAGCATTGACAATAAACTAGTATTTTTAACTGGTCACAAAAGAGAGAAACTAGGTACATTTCCCTATCCTTTACTTATATATAACTTCTTAGAACATCCTTATTTTCCACTGCTTTAACTTGTTTACGGATCTCGAGTCTTTCACAAAGCTGTTTATTCTAGATTTGTTTGTTAAAACTCATCAGGTTAAAATAATATTTGCTTGATTTTTGTAATAAATCAGGAAAGACTCTCAACTGTTTGTGGGCCTTACAAAATGTCACAATGACTGTGTTATATACTAAACTCAGAATATTGAGAACTCTTTGACATTCAACTAGAATTCATTTTGTGGAATCTAAATATAATATTTTATTGACTCATGTAGTTATGATATTATTTTCATGGAATGTCATCTTTGGCTTGATTTCTGGGTCTAAAGCTGGTTATTTATTGATTTCTGAGAAGCCATTTAATTTATCTACTTTATTATTTATTTTCTAAAATAAAAAGAATAATTAAAAAATAATACAGTTTCACCTATCTGTTTCACTTAACTGTTCTACAAATGTTTCCACTAGCTTTATAGAGTATTGAGTGTCTGAAAGGAAAATTCCATCAATATGAAAATAAAAACTATTGGTGAATCACATAACTTTTTAGTTGTATAGCAGAGATCCTGCATCATGAGCAATGAATTCAGCTTCTAACATCCAGGAAACTATGGACTCTGGAATTGATTCTGTGACTTACTATGTGCCCAATACCAAATTAAGAAATTTCCAAACAATAATGAATTCTACCCTAGTGATGTAGATTTTACTCTTACCTCCTTTTATAAAAGAGAAGACTGACTTTTACGAACAAACTTGCCCAAGATCACACAGCTGGTAAGTGGAAGGAAGGATTCGAAGTGCAATGTAATTTGGTAGCTTTTATTATCAATGATTAGTGACAGATCAGTGCACTTCTAAAAATAATTACTTCAAAATTATAAAACCAGAGTAAAACATTTCCTAGACTCGTTTAGTGATGAAACTGCAAGAAAACTTAAAAGACTATCTAGCCTAGTGACTTACAAATTGGTTCTTGGCCTTGAAACTCCCTTCAAATAAAAATTTAACTGGCAGCTCAAATAGGTAAGCCATACAGTTTAGAGAGCTGTATCAAAGAAATCAGGGGCAGAGGGTGGCCTTGCAGAGTTCTTAGTTTGAGGTGCTTTTCAAGGGAGCACCAAAGAATCTTCCCAGAATCAGGTCCTAGGGGAGTAATTTGTAAAATGACTGTAAAATCCAACATCTTCATTTCATAAATGAAGAAAACAGATTTTTAGTAATGTAGTTAAAATGAAAGAACAACTATCAAGGTCATAAAGACTCCCTTCTTTATGCTTTTTCTCTCATTGTAGATCCAGACAGTTGGGCACTGACCAAATTTTTTTCTCCTTCTTTTAATCACTGAGACATATTTATTAGCACAGTGCTTGGTACCTAATAGGAACTCAACATTTTTTGTGTGTGAATGAATAAAATAATTGATGCATTTGCTAACTTTCTTAAAAGTGTGTGTGTGTGTGTGTGTGTGTGTGTGTGATTTGGGAAGGAAAAGTAATTTTTATAGCCACATGTTGATATGTAACTAAAATCATCAGGCTCACTCCAACATATTGCCTTTGGGAGACCTAGTGAACTATTAAAAATGGGACACCATGTCCTTTCATCAAAAAGTGGAGAAATATGCCAATTGGAACTATAAGAGAGCTTGGCAATTCTGGCTGTGATCTCATGAATTGGAATCCAGTCAGAGGGTATCAGTAAATGTTCTTACTGGAAAATGCCATTACTGCTGTTTTTAATGACCATCTTGATTTTGTATCTCATTCAACATGTGAAACATCTATCTGCTTTAGATTAATAGTCATACAGAAGTCATTAATAGTCATTTGCCCTAAATACTATTTATTGCTTCTCATTGAAACCAGATTAATTTTTCTCAAGGCACTTTACTACAACCTATTGCAAGAGATTGAATGTGTAAACATTAAGATAAATTGGTATTTAATTATTATGGATTGTATAACTGCTAGTGATATAAAACAAAATATTTTTCAGATATGTAATCATTTATATAAGTGCAATATTTTTGGTTTAGGGTAGTACCTTAGAGAGCAGATTCCATGGAGACAAAGCCGTCACAAAATCAGTAATAGTAAATCTGCTATTATAAACTGTCAAGATACTCTATGAAATGATATGTGTAACTTTATATTTAACACCGTCTTTTGTAATAAGTAGCCCATTTGCAAATTGTTCAATTGAAGTTAGCTAAGAACACAGGAAAGGTGATTTGATACTAAAAATATGTTAATTTTTAAAAAAAGCTAGTTTTATTGAGTCCCAAAAAGAGTAAATTCAAAGCAAATTCCTGCTTATGGTTAATGTCTACTTACTGAGGTAACAAAGATAAATATAAATTTTAAAAACTTTTTCTTCAATTCCAGAAAATAGTATTCTTGGGGGTATAGCTCAGTGGTAGAGCATTTGACTGCAGAAAATAGTATTCTTATTGGATTTATAATAACAGTTTTAAAATATAATTGTTATTTAAAATATTTATTAAACCCATGCAAGGTTTATGTTTCTCTCAAGTTTCTTTCTCCCACATTCCTCCTGGTCAATGTGACATGTGTGAAGGCAGAAACCTTGTGTCCCGGCACAGAGGATCTGGCATATTACAGTAGGTATTCCCTGCATGAGTACATATGTGCTGTGGTCTCCACACCCATACCGACACAGACAGCCAACTAAACCAACCTGGCACGTGCCTGGCTCTCAGGATACAACAACAAAGAAAATGGACAGGAGGCTTCCATATTGAACTTATGTGGTCACTAACATCAGTGTTATACAAAGCCTTATTTGTGACTTTGAATATTTGTTAATTAAACAATTTACTATGTTTGTCCAGTCCTCGCTATGATCCAAGAAAACTTGTGTCTCTTCCAGCTGGCCCTTATTTTACAGGTCTTGGTGAATAAAAGACACTGTGTAGGCAATGCTGAGCCTAAAAGTTGTTCGGTCTACCAAGAGAATGCAGACCACTAGCATCACATATATTCTTCTATAGTAGAAAAAAAAATTGAAAGTTGAAAGCTGGTTTTTGATTTGACATAGCCTCAGAATCCAGTAGAGACTAAATATATGTTCATAATCCTAAGGTCTAACACTGAAGAAAATAATCCCATTGCATGCCAATTAAACAATGTGCATCATATTTATCCACTTTGTCATGCCAATTTTTGGAGGAACTGTGTCATTTTGTGTTCCTTGGTGGGTTGCTGTGCTTGTCAGCAGAAGCTGAAGTCATTCTGTGGATTCTAAAGAACAGCTGTACAGAATGGATGGTTCAGCTAAGAGAAGAAAGAAGAGGGCTTAAGTGTACCTTCCATATTTTCCCTTTGAGCCATCAGAAAATCTCCTTGGGAAAAATTATCCCTTAGCTTGGTTACCATGGGAGTAAATGAAGTCTATATAATATCACCCTTTTAATGCATTTTAAGGTAATTGTTTAAGCAAAGTAGCTTTGATTTAGAAGTATAAGAGTAAATAAAGATACAAGTACCACAAAATATGAGTAGACTTAAGATGCAAAATTAAGGGCAGGACCATAGTGAGCATTTTTAAATTTGTTGATTAACTTAAGGTCAGAAAAGAAGGGTTAAACTAGGATTTAGGATTAATTTATTGTAGGACCTTTTTAAATAATTTCCTTTGACAAGTAAAACTTTTATCATCAATGTCATAGATAATAGTGTTTGTTTAATAATATCAATAATGATCTCATAGAATATGTTTAAGTTATATAAAGATTGTTACCAGTTTTTCTCCTAAATCCATATAATTCTATTGAGATTTTGAGCCAGCAAATCCCCTTATAGAAACAAAAAAAGAATCATTTTGTCCTGGAGTAAGAGACATATTTCAAGTTTTTTTTTAATTATTATTTTTGGCAAAACCAAAAATTACCAAAGCAAGAAAATCAATACATGATGAAGAATAACCTTGATCTTTCAGGTAATAAAGTCATGAAGGGCAAGATGAAAGAGGGGGTAATAGAGTGAAAAGAAAATATTCATTCTTAAAGGCAGTTCTTAACACACTTGTATATACATGGGAGGAATGACTAAGAAAATAGGGTAATGAGTAATTCATGCTGACAGTGCTAAGACATACTGAAGTAAATGTGGGCTGAAGAGAGCCTTCTTAAAGGTTATAAAAATTAAGGGACTACAAAGAGGGAGACAAACCATAAGAGACTCTTAATCTCAGGAAACAAACTGAGGGTTGCTGGAGTGAAGGGGGGTGGGAGGGATGGGGTGGCTGGGTGATAGACATTGGGGAGGGTATGTGCTATGGTGAGCACTGTGAATTGTGTAAGACTGATGAATCACAGACCTGTACCCCTGAAACAAATAATATATTATATGTTAATTAAAAAATTTTAAAAAAACTAAAAAAAAAAAAAAAATTAAGAGACTACAGAAAAGCCCATATCATATAGAAGGAATTGGCTTCAGAGAAAATTAGGACTGTTAGTGTTCTACAAAATTTTAGAAACCACAGAGAATCATCATGTTGCTACAAAGATATTACTTTCCCCCTGGAATCTCTATGACATTGAAGTGAGTATCTGATGGCAGCCTGGTTCCTATGAGTGAAGCTCTTTTCATTCACATAATTTCCAAAAGGGCATCAAGATGAGAGCACCAGGGAGAGTGTGAAATAAGCACGCTACTACTGTAGCATTTAATTTTCTGGGAAAGAAACTTCTTACCTCTGATCAAAGCTTTCTGTAAAAAAAAAATTGTTTCTTGATTATGTAGACTTATGTAGAGAATATTGTCAGTCTTTCAAAGTGGAGGATACTAAACATGGCAAATGGCAGGGATCATTTCTCTGTAGGAAGCAACATTAGGACAGGTAAGGCCAGGAGAGAGCTTGGTGTAGTGTAGTGGTTTTCAGGAAGGGACTCTTGAGGTAGGGTGTGTGTGTGTGTAGGTTGGAAAAACACAGTTGGCATTGTAATTTTATATTTGGAAATAAAAAAATATAATTTGATCTACATTACAAACATAGGAATTAAAATTTTTGGCTAGTGAAAGTATCCAGATTATAATGATTTATACTGAGGGGACATATTAGTTCAGCGAGAGTGTAGGGGTGAGATTTTTGTGTTTGTCAAAAGGTAGGAGGAGGTTTTCAAATTTTGGGAAACTTGGTGTAATTAAAAGAAAATGTGAATTGTGGTTGGGAAATCTTGTATTTTTATTCCAGCCCTGCTTGTAGTGTAGCCTGGGGCATCTGATTTATACTCTTTCAGTCTTACTTCATAGATCCATAAATTGGGGATAATCATGTCCACACATAGAGTTAGACAATTATGTCTATTTATTAAGTTTTTTTTTTTTTTTTAAAGTTTTAGTATTTAAGGTGCCTGGCACAATGTTAATTCAATATATCCACCTCTCCACCTGTTTTTTTTTTTTTTTTTAATCCCTGTCCCTCTTGCTCTTATTCTTTTTAGCTTCCCCAATCTCTTTCTTTTTCCCCCATCCAGCATTTAAGCATACTCAATAATTGATTAAAAACTTACAAGAGAACCTCAATTGTTCTTAGGTCTCCACCTTGTTACCACACTGGCTCTCTTCCCTTCACAATAAAAATTCTTGGTCTACAGTCACTGCCCTGACCTTCCCTTTGTCCAGTCTTGTCCTCCACCCTTTGCAACTGCTTTTGATTTCCATCTGTTCACTGTACGTGGTCTCACTAAGGATCTCAATTTCCTCAGTCACCAAATTTAATCAGTGATTTTCAGGATTTTCTTTCCAGACCTAATCTTCAGAAACACTGCTGCTATAATTATTCTAATGCATCCTTTCTTGATGTTTTCTCCCTCAGCTTCCTTGCTGCTGGTTCTTTTCACTCTCCCCTTACAATGTTCATCTTCTCTTGTCCATTCTTTAACTATTGTCATTTTCATGGTTCCATCTTTAATATCCTTTCCTTCTCTCTTTATAAAGTCTTCTGGGGATGTTTATCCACATTTTAGCATCAACCACCCTTTATTACTGCATATGTGTCTCTGAACAACCTGCTTTGGAATCCCAAACACTTAGCAAATTATTGTTTTATCCAGATTTGGAGCTGGACACTGCCCTACACTCTGATGAATTTCAAGTATGTGTTACCATCACTGAACTGAACCTGTCATTTCTCTCAGCCCAACTTGTGCCTCCCCTTCCCATGGCCGCTATCCTGGTGATGCTCACAAGTCTTCCCCAGTTTCCGAAGCCCACACCTCTCTCTCTTACCACTGCAACCCATCAGTCATAAGTTCCTCCTTTCCACCCTCACTGCCTCCTCATTTCTCACTTGGGTAACAAAATAATGTCAGTTTCCCTGCCATAGTCTCACCCATCTTAGGTTTATCCTCCATCCTACTGCCATACTGCAGGAGTGGTATTCCCTACTTTAAGTTGGTTGCTGACTCCTGCACAAGCCTCTGAAGATATTCCAAACTTCTCAGTGTGCAGATGGCCCCTGCCTCCTTTCCAGGATCATCAGCAGAAGCCCCAAGATCCCTTCTCTCTAATGGTTTGCAGTTTACTGCAGGCTTCCTGACTTGCCTGCCTCCAAGCCTTTGCACATATTGTTCTTTATGCCTGGGATTCCATTCATCACTTAACTCCTACTGTAGCTTCAGTTATTTCAAGGATAACCCCTGAAGATCCCCTTAGGAAACTCTCTACCTCATTTGGATTGAAAGATCTACTTTTTTTTTTTTTTTTTCTTAATAGCCTTCTGCGCTTTGCTTTATCACAGCATTAATCATCCCATATGGTGATCATCAGAGCACTTGTCTGTCTGCACTTCTAGTCTATGAGAATGAGAACTGCAGCTTTCATTTTACAATCTACAACACCATGCACAGTACTGAGTACATAGTAGATATTCAATATACGTTTGTTAACGTATTGACTTGTGAACTAATGGTCCTTTTCTGTGGATGATGTTGGCCTTGTGAGTGGAGAGAAAGATACTATTCAGAATGTCTTAGCTCAATGAATTATTGTTTTATCACATAATACTCTTATTTTTAAAAAAGCTTGTGAGAAATGTTCAAAAAGGATCTGTTTTCTTAAAAAATTAAGCATAAATATTTAAAACTTAACTCTGGAGCCACATATCACTATCATTGTCATAAGGCTTAAATGCATGAGAGTGTTAACATCTGGTTAGCCTGGAAATACGTTTAAGTGTGGGTATTAAGATGCATTGCATAACTAAACTTGTCTAAACTCCAAACCAGAAATTTATTATTTGGAAGCAAGATAAAACCAAAACATAAGCCTTTTAAACCTAAACACAGACTGGTCAGAGGAAGAACAATGAAAACATGTCCATCCTTAATGTCTTGCAAAAGGATATAAGTAATTTTTCACTTTTTAAAACGAGTGCTGCAATCCAACAGCAATTTGGCAGATTTTCCTCACTTAATATTAAGCCAAAATGTATCAGAAATGAGGGAAATGACCATGTTTTTACCTCTGATCTTAAACAGTAATACCCAACTCATAACTTTGAAATGCCCTAATGTATTTGGAGTATGAAGTCTACATAATACCTATTGAAAGTAAATATACAATATATAATAATTTATTGTAATACAGTTTTAAAAAGTATACACAACTAATGAATCATTGAACACTCTACCAAAAACTAATGATGTCCTATATGTTGGCTAATTGAACATAATAAAAATAAATAAATAAAATAAAATAAAGTAAATAAAAATTAAAAATAAACTCTGTATTCCTGATTCTCCATATATGTTCTTTTCAATTCCCAACCAAAAGTGAAGACTCCAGAAATCTTGTCACAAATATTGTTAGCTGTTAATAAAATTGGCATTGCAAATCCATTCTTAATGAGATGAGCTTAGTAGAATGGAAAGAATTTTAGATTAGACTTCAAAAGTCCAAATTTTGTCTGGACCACTTATCAAATGTGTGATCTTCAGCAAATCACTCATCCCCTTTGAATCTCAGCTCACGCCTTTGTAAAATAGAAATAAGAATTCCTGTTTGCTTACTTGTCATGTAATCAAATGACAAAAATATATGATCTCTCTTTGCATAATTTTAAATATATGTAAACTAGTACATCAATATAAATAATGAATTGCAACTTTATAAAACATTACATTTTCTGCAAAGTTTGACCATATACATTACTTCATTTTTATATGAGGGTCTTCTGTTACCCTATTTTTCATGAGGATGAATTAGGATAATCTCACATTGCATTTTTATTTCTTGATAATCTGGGCATTATGTCATGGACTCTTAGATGCACCTCCCTAGTACAGGTCCTCCAGGTACAGGTCCTCTTACATTCAGAGACCCACTCAGTCACTGCTGGGAAACACCAGGACGTCTCCTCTGAGCTTACAAACAACTTTCTATTTTTCGTCCCTAAATGCTGGGTCAATTTTTACTGCTTATGAAGTCGCTTCGAGGCAGAGCGTTGCCAGGGCCCTATTGCCAGTGTCCCCAGTAGAAATGGTGCCATGTTTGCTGGGAGTTGCTCTCTCTTAGTACTACCAACACTGTATTTCCCAGAATCCTCTCTGCTGAAACCACATGATTGTGCCCTTGAAACTGTGGGATGAATACTCCTCCCCCTACTGTGTGCCATAGTTAATTGTCTGGCCCTAAAGCATCCTACATGTGCTCTCAAAATTGTCCTATATATACAGTACAACCTCAATAATAATTCTAGCAGGCCTTGTTCTGTAGAACATAAAAAGTTCATTCTAAAATTCATACAGAAATGTGAAGGACTGATAATAGCCAAAAATACTTTTCAAAAGAATAGATTTGGAAAATTAATACTACCTGATAATAGGACTTATTATTAAAAGCTACAGTAATCAAAACAATGTGGTATTGGTATTAAGTAGAAAAATAGAAAAATGGATTAGAATAGAGTCCATAAATTGACCACACATACATTATGGAAAATTGACTTTTATCACAAAGGTACAAATTCAGTGGAGAAATAATAGCCTTTTCAACAAGTGATGTTCCCCAAGATTGGATATTTAATATGAAAATAAACTCTTACCAATAACTCACATCATATGTGGAAAAGTAATTCAAAATGAACCATAGATCTAAATGCAAAACCTAAAACTATAAAATGTCTTAGAAGAAACCATAGCAGAAAAGCTTAGTGATCTTGAATTAGGTAAATAGTTTTTAGATATGATAGAAAATGTACAATCCACAAAACAAAAAAATTGATAAATTGGACATCATCAAATCTTAAAATATGAAAAAACACTAAAAAAATGCTTTTTGAAAAATAATATTAGAAAATGAAGAGATGCCATGAACAGAGAGAAAATAGTTGCAAATTATATATGTGAAAAATGACATATCTGGAATATATGTAAAGAACTCTCAATCCTCTATTTAAAAAAAGAAAAAAATAACTCAATTAAAATCAAAGAAGACTGATTTTCATCAAAGAGGATCTATGAATGGCAAAATAGGCACATGAAAAATTACTCATGTCAGTAGAAACATTAATCATTAGCAAAATGCAAATTAAAACCACAATGAGATATCACTATACAACTATTAAAATGGCTAAAATTAAAAGAAATGACTATTTTAAGTGTTGGTGATGTTATTGAGGCCAGAACTCATACACTAATGTTTGGAATACAAAATGGTACAACCACTTTGAAAAAAAAAAGTTTAGCAGTTTCTTAAAAATTTAAACTTACACCTATATATAATCCAGCCATTCCATCCCTAGGCATTTATATGAGAAAAATGAAATCATACAACCATACATAGACTTGTAGGTGAATGTTCCTTGGCTGAGAAATGAATAAACAAATTGTGGTTCATCCATACAAGGGAATATTATCTAATGTGGGTCTTGAACTCACAACCCTGAGATCAAGAGTTGCATGCTCCACTGACTGAGACAGGCAGGCACCCGTTTATATGACATTTTAGGAAAGCAAAACCATAGGGACCAAAAACACATCAGTGGTTGTAGGACTACTTGTAGGGAGGAAATTGATGGAAAAGGGCAATGATGTAACTCTTAGGGATAATGAAAATAATCTCGATCTTTATTGTAGTGGTTGTTAGAAGACCATATGCATTTATTAAAACTCAGTGATCTGAACTTCTAAGAAGATTTTTTAAATTATGTAAGTTATATATCAATAAACCTGACTTTTAAAAATGAAGTTACACACACTAAACAATAAATAGAACTGATGGATTATAGGGAAAATCAGGAAGTACTGAAGTGGTCAGAAAAGTTTTCCTGGAGCAGGTTAACTTGAACTTGGTTGGAAAATACAGTTTCTATCTGAATAGGTAAAAAGACAAGTAAAATTTAATATAAAGCAGACTTACTGCTATAACAGTAACCCCAAATATTAGTGGCTTAACATAGTGATGGTGTATTTCCTGTTCATATGGTAGTATACTTAAATATTCAGGAGGTGTTCCAAGGGGTGACGCAGAAACCCAGGTGCCAGGAAGTCTATGTCCTTGGAATCCTCCACGACATTCTCTGTATCAGGAAAAGGAAGATAAGGAAACAGAGCACTTGCATGGCAGATTGAGTGGGAGATTTTAGAAAACAGGCATGGAAGTTGTATATATGATTTCTTCCAGTACTTTATTAGCCAGAACATGGTCACATGGCCTCATTTATCAGCAAAAACTCTGGGTTCTCAGGAGGAAAAGGAAATGAGTTTGGCGAGGACATAGTAGTGTCTTTGCCACAGGTATGGACATAGAAAAGTGAGATATGCAGTCATAGAGTGTGGAGGAGTCTGTTTGGATGCAGGAAGCTGGTAAATGCTGTAAGGGAATATGGGAGGAACTAGAAAAGGACATTGAGTACCAAGATTAAGGAATTTATGTTGTCTTTGGGGCAACAACTGGCCAAAGATGTCTTTGTAAAATAGGATGATACTTGCCAACCATGCAAAGGTATGTTGAGGGTGGAAAGAAATAATACACTGAAGCTGTCTTTCAAGGTTTACAAAGCACTCACTGAGTATGTGATATATTCTGTATTAATTCGAAGTTTTTGCAATTGCAAAGCAATTTGTTTTCCTGCTTAATGAGTTTTCCCAGAAATTCCAAGTCTGTCCACAACTTTTGAACTTTGTTAATTATTGCCTCCATACCCCCAGAAGGAATAGTTATTTCCTTTGCCTGTCTTGTTCCTCTCTGAGGAGAAGATATTAATAAGTTATTAACTATAAAAAACAGAAACCACAGGACTTCTTAGAACACTTCTCTTCTTTGCAATCCTGCTGTGTCGTGGTTAAGGATATAGTATTACCATCTGTGCTAATAAAACTAACAATAATGTGCACAAATAATGTTGAAGGGTAGAATGATAAAGTATTATTTCAGAAAATGAAATTAACTCTTGTTTCTTTCTGCAGATTTTGATTTTGCCTTATCCATATTTTTCTTTTATCATTAGTATGTTCACTGTGTCTTGCCTCAATTACTCTGATAACTTGCTTCCCTCCTAAGGGCTGTCTGTTAACTGATCACTTCTAAAACCAATTTCCTTCATTGCATTGGCATTCTCTCCCTCTTTTCTTTTTAAATTACCTCCTCAATGCCTTTGAATCCAATTTTAACTATTTTATTGAGTTACAGAAAAATTTTCCCACCGTTCTTGAGCTAGTCACATCCATCACATATAGATATTTCACCTCTTCATATCTTTATGTGAGCAGCACTCTTAAAATTGACCTTTTGTTATTTTTCCCAACTGTATTTCCTTGCATATTTTTACCTGATTGCATGTGTCGGCAAAATAAGTTTTTCTTCATAAATTCTCAGCTTTCAAACAACCGCTCATTTTTCCAATGAGATGCTTCATAATCTTTGAGAATAACTGTGATTCCATCATCAGACAGCTGGCCCTCTATCTTTCTCCTATCACTTTGGGTACATATTTGTTTTTTTTTACTTTTTAGACCCCACATTTCATTACTAGAAATGGAAATGTTTTAAGTTTTGACTTGGTGGAAGAGCAATAAATTGTTTTTCATTGTGATTACCCATAATTATGGAATTATAATAATGGTATTATGTCCAATGTTATTCTGTACACAACAAATCTCAATATAAACATAAAATACTGATTTTTCTCTACCTAATTTTACAGTATGTGAAGTGAAAACATGGTCTTAGAAAATAAAAGGGTAGTTCATCAGTCTTGTCTTTTTTCAGAATTAATAGCAAATGATTCTTTTAAATAAACATAAAAACATATCCAACTCTTACATTGAAGGAAAACTTGAAGCTCTTATTGATTAATTTGCAAACCCTCTGTTTTCTCCCCATGTGAACCTCGTGATCACTTTTTTTAAAAAAAACAAAAGTAATGCCTACTTTATAAACTTACTAAGAGATGTTTATCAGACATATATGATAAATTGTAGAAATAAGAAGTGAGGATAAAGGGAACACTTTCAATTTAAAAAGGAAAAACAAAAATGGCAACTTCCACAGCATGTATGTAGGTTTTGTGGATAAATTATAGCACTAAGTTGAATTTTAATAAATTCTGTAGAGTTTTATGGGATACACACTACTTATAACTACAGACAAAAAAAGAAAACATACACTGTGCCTCCAAATGAATATAAGAAATTACTTGGGATGTTTCATATACTTTCTAATTTTACATTTTTTTATTTTATTATGTTAATCACCATACATGACATCATTAGTTTTTGTTGTAGTGTTCCATGATTCATTGTTTGCGTATAACACCCAGTGCTACATTCAGTACATGCCCTCTTTAATACCCATCACCAGGTTAACCCATCCCCCCACTCCCCTCCCCTCTAGAACCTCAGTTTGTTTCTCAGAGTCCATAGTCTCTCATGGTTCGTCTCCCCCTCCGATTTTCCCCCTTCATTTTTCCCTTCCTACTATCTTCTTTTCTTTTTTTAACATATAATGTATTATTTATTTCAGAGGTACAAGTCTGTGATTCATCAGTCTTACACAATTCACAGTGCTCACCATAGCACATACCCTCCCCAATGTCTATCACCCAGCCACCCCATCCCTTCCACCCCCCACCACTCCAGCAGCTCTCAGTTTGTTTCCTGAGATTAAGAATTCATATACTTTTAACTCTTTATAATGTAACCCATCCTATATCTGGAAAAAAATGATGCATAAGCACATAATTGGATGAAAGTGAAAATTTTCTGTTGAACAACTTATGGATATAAGAAGGGAGGAGGCAGCCATTCCAAAGACCATGTGTTTCCTTCCCCCACCAATTAATCATATTTACATTATCAGTATTGTTTAAGGTTTTAAAAACTGCACTTGAGCAAATTTCACTTTTTATTATAATTATTTATTTGTTCCATAGCTATATCTGTTAATTTCTAGATTGCTCCGTTGTATTTCATCCTTTTAAGTATTCTGCCTGGATAAAAATTAAAGGGGAGGGAAAATGATACACATAGGGATTTTGTTAATTTACAGTTGCTTATTATGCAGAGATTTGCTTTTTAAAATTCTCAGTACCTTGAACATACATTTCATCTTCTTTATTAAAGATTTGTGGCAATGTATTTTATTTGGCACTTCAATATTTAATTTATTTTTAGCAATTTAAAAGTAATGATTTGCATAAACCACATCTATCTTTATTGGAATCAAGCATTGTCTCTTACATTACTTACATAATTGATTTAATTATAGCACCAGGCTATAACAACCTTTTCATGCTTCTAAGTTATTATATGTGTTACATGTAGTATTTCTTCCGAACACTCTAAGCTGGAAGTAATTTCATTTTGATTCAGGGAGGAATTATTAAGCTTGTGCAGACTAATATTGTCAACAAGTCCTGCCATTTGAAAAAAAGAATAATTACCCCAGTGGATATTATTTTTCAAATTGTGTTTTCAACATAATTGTCAATGCCTTAATACTACACGTTCAAAAATAATTATATTCACTACTAAAGATAGTCTAAATTATTTTAAATTAATTGTTTCCACCATTAGAGACCTAAGTTTGAAATACAAAGTCTTAGCAATAATTTTTATTGCTATATGCTCTTTATAAACTTTCTAATCTCCTTATAAAAATATTGCTAATCTCTTGTGACTTGAATGACTTTTCAAAATGTTTCCTGAATATAGAGGCATACAGTACAGAATTTTAGACCATTAAGGAAACATAGGAATAATTTCACACGGGGATTGGAAAACTACAGCCCATGGACTAAATCTGGCCAGCAGTTATAATAAATAAATTTCTTATAACACAGTCACTGTCTTGTAAAAGCACCCCTTCATCCTGCGTTCTGGGAATCAGTAGCTTTTATACAGCAAAGTTGAAAGTTGAGTTTGGAAAGCACAAATCACCCAAGAGGGCCACTAGGAGAGATAATAAAAGGGGCTATTTCTAGATCTACAGAGTCATGTATTCTAGCTATTAGAAAAACAGCATCATATAATAGCCACTGGTATTTAATGGATAGGATCCCAGTCTCACAGAGAGTATCATCCACAAACCTGTGTTTTATTTGTGCCTTTATGAGATGAATCCAACATTCTATCAGGCCATCAGTTTTGGAATCATGCAATATATTACAAAATAAGTGATATCTCATAGTCGTAATTTTAGTCACCTTTCCTTTGCTGTAATATAGGTCCTTTCATTTAAGAATATGTTATACAAGATTCCATAATGATAAATCTCCCATTCTCTAAGGCCTGGATAGTATCGCTGGATAAGATACTAAGGCAGAAAAAGCAAACCCATCCCCACAATGATTTTCAATCCTAGCAATGACAAATTACTGCGCTTTCTGGGGAGGAAAGGGTCAGATATTACCAACTTGCAGCCAAATGGCTGGTTGCTTTACTCAAAGGATTGTATCATATCAAGTGATCACGGTTGGTCTTTGATTATGACAAATCAGTCAGTCAACAGAGGCAGTAGCTAGATCAGCCTCATAAGAGAAAGCACATGCATAGCCTACATCTGTACTACAATAACTTCTACTCTCATGGGCTGGTGGGAAAAATAAACTTTATCCACTAGCCAGGAAATTTTACCCATTTGGTAGTTCAGTGTCTTTACTACAGAGGACATTTATGTAAGAAACAAAGATCTACATACTTTGTGTCTACTGCTATAATTCTCACCACTAGTTCTTCTCTAAATACTGTTATTTCCAGTCTTCCAATCCTGTTCTTTCTAAAACCCCTAACCATAGAGTCAAGTCATTTGGCACTGCTTAGAAGTCCATATATATCCTTACCTTGGGCCAACTCTCTCTTCACAGGGTTGATGGTCAGATGCAATGCTCAAAGCCCTGCCCACTGGAAGGATTTCCCCATACTATTGACTTTCAGGGAAATCACTGAGTGGGAATTTAGTGTGACATTTTCAGCTCCCAACAGTTTATTGAAATGGCCTATCAATGAACCATGCCCAGATTTTTCTTCAGCTCCACCATACAGAAACCCCTGTGAGGCCATAGGTGTGAGCTGGGAGAGAGGTGTCAGTGCAACATGGAAGTCTAGTCTACCTTTCCTGAAACTAGACTTAATTCCAAATATAACATTTCTAAATGTGATATGAACAAAATGTCTTCAAAATCAAAAGAGGCTATTAAATTCTGTGTTTTTTCTTAGTGTTTGAGGTGCAAAATACAATGACTTGTTCTTTACCTTGGAGCGTATATTCTGGCATGTGCCAGGCAACTGGACTCCTACAAACTTCACCAATGTGGTACACCCTTGAATCATTATAGAATTTGTCTCCCACTCCCTGTCAGACATGTCACAGTATGGGTTTCCTTATCACTTGCTACTGTTCAAGCTTGAGTAGCATGCTGTCATCAATATAGTGGATCAGTGTAATGCTCTGCAGAATGTCCAAATGATCAAGGTCCCTCCACATTATATTGTATTAGAAAGCAGGAGAACTAACAGTCCTAGAGCATGATCATGAACAGATGTCCATGTCCAACCACATGAATCTGAACTGCTGATCCTCCTTTCTGATGGGTGTTGAAATGAAAACATTTGCCAGTTCAGTAGTTTTATACCGTGTATTAGAGGATTTGTTAATCTGCTATAGAAAAAAATGCCATATTTAGCACAGCAAATGAAAATGGAGACATTACTTAAAAAATTTTGTGGTCAGTTGGCTGTCATCTGCCATGATCTAGCCTGTTTTTGCAAAACAAGAATGATGAGTTAGTTGAGGATATGATAGAGATGATCATCTCTGAACCATTAAGTTTTTGACAGTGGCACTAATCTCTGCCATTCCACTCAGGATGCCATATTACATGTGATTTGCTTTCTTGGCCAAGAAGAATGAAGCAGTTTTAAGGACTTGTACTTGGTCTTCTCTACCATAATGGTTCTTATTATAAAGATTTGGAAATCAGTTCAATGTTCTGCTTATTGCTAAGTATATCTATCCAGATTCTACATTCAAAGACTTGGGAAATAATCATAGGATGGATCCATGAACATAATGGATTCAGTATGAGATAGGCTTGGGCAAGGATTCTGCTTATTAACCGGCATCTATATACCCTAAGAAAGTCAGTGTATGATGGTATTTTAGGTCCCCTGGTATCCAACACACCTCAAAAGATTTTTCCCATTGTACAGATACCCTAGTATTTTGAGGGAAATATTGGGGAATTTCTACTTATGGTATTTGCTATGTGTGGCAGGGTCCTTCTACAAGTGGACTCAACTTTCCTAATTGATGGTTTTGGGTCTTGAACTGGTTCTGCTCCGAAAACTGGCTGAGAGCTTTTAAATTTCCATATAGCAGTAAATATCAGCCTCCTGCTCACCTGATCTTGATCTTTTTATGAGTGTGGGATGTGTGTGTATGTATATCCAACCTTATTTTCTACTCCTTATATATCAGTATCCTCAAGACTGATTCTTAGGCATGTTGTCCCAGTTTTTGCTAGTATATAATATCAAGCTCCTGCAGATCTTTTGGTGAATAATCTCTTTTATAAAAGGGATAATACTTCTCTAACCAAGACATACTGAGACTTGACCCTACTACTAGAGGTAGTAGACACCTCTATTAGGATTCAAATGAATTTGGGAGTTCAGCGTTACCAGTGCATTCCATCCACATGTCCCCACCACATATCCCATGATCACATTTTTTTCTTAACAGGGCCTTACTTTAGCATAAATGACTTTCCAGTTCTGTGTTTTAGTCTTTTTAACAATAAGGCTTAATTTACAACATATTCTTCTAGTTACAGGAGATACATGTCTACTTAAATGCTCTATGAAGAATTTCTGGCCTTCATACCTTCTCCTGAGTTGAGAGTAAGCTCAAGTGACACTGTCATTCTTTCTTTAAGCACTACAATGGCCTAACAATAACCATTCAACTCCATAGCTCTTATAATTACCATTGGCCCCATAGCTGTCAAACAGTATGCGTAAATACATTCTTCTATCTATATTTTATCTCAGATCTTCACAAGTAAGTTAGCAATTGGGCTGGGGCACATCAAGGATTATCACCATTGCAGTTACAACTGGGATTCTTCTTGCCATCTGGTTGGGTTTTTGTATAATTCCACTGGCTTGTATATTTGCTCTTTGATGTAGCAAAACATTGTCTTTGTTTATGCTCTCCCAAAAGCAGGCCAGCTGATCTCTGGAAACATTAATAAGGAAATAGGGAAGTGATATATGGAAGAATGTGTTATCAAGCAAATTACCAGTGTGGGAAACTGGACCTTAGTGGGGAACTCCAGGAAACAGTGTGGAACACATGATTCAGAGTGTGCCATGCAAGGGGTGAGAAAGATAAGATATTATCCTAGCGACCACTACTGTTGTCAGGTATTGATTGAGGTGGCTTTCAGTGCCAGGTGTGACACAGAGTGGGCACTGGCATCCAGAGGAAGTCTCGGGTAAAGAGATGTAGGTGCTGGGTATTGGAAGTGGGAGAGGCATGGACTAAAGTGGTAAAGCCACTGATAGCACTGATAGCATCTGCTATAAGTGATTGGCCTAACATCCAAGTCTATACACGGTAGAATGGAAGCAAGACCCTGGGCTTTCTGACTCCCGTTTGTGACGCTGTACTAAGCTGTGTCACATTTATCCTCCAAGAATGTTGTCTAGTTTATACTTAAAGGTGGCATATATAAAAAAATAAAGGTGGCATATATAGAAATGACTCCCAATCCAATTTAATGAGCAAATCTCTTTGTTTTCAGCCCAAGGATAAAAGAAAAATAGCTCTCATCTTTTCTCCTTGAGCTCAAGAAATCGAGTTTACTGAGCAAAGACAATGCTCTTATGTGAGTGGGCGAAGGAGAGAGGAAAGAGGATAAGTAGGATTTTTTCCCACTGATGGAAAAGATAAAAATAAACAAAAAAGGACAGTGGAAGCTTTGTGCAGTAAGTAATAGTTTTTGTAACCCCCAGGACAGCCAAAAGTTACTTTACAGTTAACTAAGGCTGTGGCAGAATATAAATCTTAGCACACCCACTGGTTTGCAGGTTACAGTTTAGAACTTCCCAACGCAATTATGCCAGGTATTCCTTACTTGAAGATGAGTGTCCTCTTGACTATTTGGCCTCATTTCTTTTGGGCAAGAGGTCGTGGGCCACACACTATTATGCCCTTAGGGAAAGGACAGAGAACTATAGGATGGTTTCCCCAGGAGCAACCATGCTACACACTGACATATCAACATGCTTGCAACACCAAAGGTGCTTCCTTTCTTCAGTGTACCTTCATTGATAAGCAAGCACATGTGTGCTTTGACCTCACCCCCAGTTCCCTATGTGTATGACAGTAGGGAGGGGAGAGTAGTAAGTCTAAAAGAAAGACAGTGAAAATTTACATGGTGGGATTGGGCACAGCAGCCCAGAGAGCTTGGGTGTGCATTTCAAAACAAACCCAAAGCTCAAGTGAAGGCAGTTTACTTGTAGTTAGTGGTTTTTGGCCTAATTCCATGGACTCTAATGCATCACATATACTTTTATTTCAGCTCACCATGGACATATTTTTAGTTTCTGTGTTCTGACTGGGACTGAAGTGGAAACCTTGAAAGCAGTACCCTGCTTGAAATATTCAACTAGTTGTGAACTGAGAGTTTTAAGTCTCATCTGATCTCCCAAGTTAATTAACTAGTGAGACAAATTTGTATGACTAGACCTGGTGGGTTTCTTGCTAATGCCCAGTACATTGCATAAATGTGACCAGAAGAATTATAATTTCTTTTCCTTATAAGGAATCATTAGCAGCATCCAGGATTCGGCATTTTTATAATACTTGTTCAATAATACTAAATCACACATTTCTTCTCTCTTTCCATACAGATGTCATTCAGAAATAGCTTTTAGCTAGTTTTAAAAGGAGGTACATTTGAAAAGCTAAGTTCCCTTAAAAGTAGACATTTTGATCCTCAATCTGGATGACTGTAACAAAACTATTGAAACTACTGGGGAACTTACTGAAAACTCTGAAACTAAGCCATAGTCAGTCGTACATTCAGTAGTTCATGGCAGGACCTGGAAATCTGCGTATTGAAAAAACTCTCCGGATGATTTTGCTGACCCTCTAGATTTAAGAAACAATGGTGAAGAAAACACTTTATGTAGCTTTAAAAGGTTTGGGCTCCACTACCCCTGAAACACTTAATGACCACATGATAGTAGATACGTGACTTCAAATATAAAGTGGGGATAAATTTACATATTATTTTGATTGGTCTCCTTTAATTCCAATAAACACTTTTATAATAAAAAGTTGTGCTATATACATGGATATTTGTATGTATGAACATTGTTATAACCATGGGGAAAAATTTGGAATGAGAAGCATCAAGCTTCTAATTGGAAGAGACAGAGAGTTTTACCTCTTTATGTTCTTCTAATATATGTAATGAGAGTATACGTGGTTTCTACTTACTTTTTTTGTGTTTCTTGCATTGTAAAAAATTTTTTTATTTTTTTATTTTTTTTTATTTTTTATTTTTAAAGATTTTATTTATTTATTTGAGAGAGAGAGAATGAGAGAGAGAGAACACATGAGAGAGGATAGGGTCAGAGGACGAAGCAGACTCCCTGCCGAGCAGGGAGCCCGATGCGAGACTCGATCCAGGGACTCCAGGATCATGACCTGAGCCGAAGGCAGTCGCTTAACCAACTGAGCCACCCAGGCGCCCCTAAAAAATTTTTTTAAAATGCCACATTAAAAAAAAAAAAAGGGATGCTTGGTTAGCTCAGTCAGTTAAGCATCTGCCTTCGGCTCAGGTCATAATCCCAGGGTCCTGGGATCAAGTCCCACATCCCTGTATCGGGCTCCTTGCCCAGCAGGGAGCCTGCTTCTCCCTCTGCCTGCCACTGCCCCTGCTTGCTCAGTCTCTCTCTGACAAATAAATAAAATAAAATCTTTTAAAAAAATGCCACATTTTTAATTATTATTCAATAATACAGAGCTGTAGATGAGAATATACTCTATACTCAGATGAGAATATACTATGAATATTGAGTATTCTTACTGTTGTGAAATATGTATTTTAAAAAGAAATCACTATAAAATTTTATGGCACAGATAACCTAAACAGAAATTAGAACTAAAAATGTTAAAATCTTAATGAAAAATTAATAAAAATATGAAAACTTAGAGAAAAAGTAAAAAGCTAGGAAAATAATTCTTTATTTGTAAATGTCATAGAAAACTATTAGATCTGCAGACACTAGGTTTTCAGATGTTCAACTGTTGAAAATTTAGGCATAAAAATCAGACCAATACAAGTAACCAAGGAAAAAGCTCTCCAAAATATCTGCAATCTTATTTGATAATAACATTAGTAGAGAAAGAGCTTCTGGTAGTTTAGAAGTTTATACAGATAACATTTATAAAGCTACGTATATACACAAAGCGTATCCGATAACTTGAGAATGTTAAAAGAGAGCGAATACCTCCCCCTTTTATTGTACAGATACTTATTTCCAAATTACTGATACTTTTCCATAGATCATAATGTACTATTAGTCTTATTTTTAGAAATCCAAGAAATATGTCCTTTTTGAAACCACAAGTAACACAGTCCATCTTCCTGAGCATCTGCTTTGCACAGCAGTGATTCAAAAGAATATTTGGGGAAGGGAGAACACAATGCATATATTTGCCCTTCAAACTGAACACAAAAGTGTGATTAAAGAGATTTAAAAAAAATCTTCTGAATGTCAGAATTTAAATTCTATGACTAGACAAATAATCATTTCCTTCAAAATTTAGCAGTGCCCTTTCTGCAGACCCCCAGCACTGTCTTTATTTAGGACTCTCACTTCTTCTGTGCTTGTACATCACAACCAGTTTCCTACTTGTTTCCCTGTCACCATTTTCTACCCCTTCCAATTTATGTTCTACATCAGTGTTGGGTCAGACTCCAAATTAAACAAATTCTATTATTCCTCAGTATTCCCTGATGAATTAGTATATTTTTGTGCTGAACAGTTATGCTCAGTCTCCTCAAAGATAAAAAGCCACAATCCAAGGCCTCAAAGAGCTTAAAATCCAGAGGCAGTGCATTTATATAAACATACAATCATACTACAGTGTGGTAAATATAAAAACAGAGATGCGTCATTCAAGCAAGAATGCCTACCAGAAGGAGGTGGTTCATTCTGCTTCATTATGTCAAGAATCTCACAAAGGAGAAAACATTTGATCTAACTCTTGAAGGTTGATTAGTAATTTGTCAGAGTCTTCCAGGCATAGATATGCTGAGGAATTTCCTTTCTGAATTTCTGAAAGCAATAGGGATCCTGAAGAGTTTTACCTTGTTTAAGTGTGTGGCTTATTGAGATCACCTAATAGGAGTGTATATGAAGGATTGCCTAGGCAGGACAGGAGGACGGGGGGATCTAGACATAGGCATAGCAGTAGATAGACTGAACTGACAGTCCAAGCAAGAGAAGATCAGTGTCTGAACTAAAGTCATGGCTGTAGAAAAGAATAAAGGTTAAATATATGAGATATGATGGAGAATCAGGGGCATTTAATGACTGAGTCTGATGGGTTAGTGTTAAGCATGAAATCTAAGATTAGACTTTAATAACCACATTTCTTGCTTGCAGGACTGGGTGAGTGGTGGTGGCATTATCAAAATACAGTGTACAGAGGAAAGAGCAGGTCTGGACAAGGTTAGTGAGCTCTAAATTAGTGTTATGAAGGTTGAAGTTTCTGGGCACCTCTAAATAGAGAACACAGTAGGAAGTGCTGTATATTGGTTGGAATCTTAAGGAGGGGCAGGAAATGTAGATTTATCTGTCAGCATATAGGTGGCAGTAAAATTTGGGGGCATGTAGACTGTAATGAGAAGAGAAGGAAGGAAAGAACTATGGGCAATGCTAACATTTAAGCAGCAAGATGAGAAAGGAAATAGTAAAAGGCTGTAAGGAGGGACTGGTCCTTGGAGCAAAATGAGAAGTCAGCGAGCATCATAGAAGCAATAGGAATACAGAATCTCAAAGAAGAGGACATGGTAAGGATCCTCAAGGAATGCAGGGAGTCTGGACTCTTTACTTTTTATATATAGGGTAGAGACTCATCTGGAATAGTTTGTTTTTTTTTTTTTTCATGTTTTAAGATTAAATTAAAGTTACTACTGAGTTTACCCTTTTCTTCTAATTTTATCCCTAGTTCCTGTTGCTAGATAATAGTCTTAAGCTTTGGGGAAATTAGTAAACATCCATCTGAACACTTTTTTTTTTTTAATTCCGGACTATAAGTTAAACTAGTCTTTCCATCAAGAGACTTAGAAATTATTAAACATGTTATTTTGTTTTTAATGTTGAATATGCTGGTTACTCAACTTATTAAAAAAATGCTTATCCACAGATTGCACACCCATATACTAGTACATATATATTCTATATACCTTTTTTCCTCAAATTTTGGTATTAATGTACATTAAAAATAATAAGAGAATCAGAAGTGAAGATGAGAATTTTAGAATTAAGTACATTTGCCTTTCTTAGGCATAAGGCAACAGTAAACTTCAGATCTGGAAATCAAGTAAAAAAAGAAAGTTGAACTGTTAAAATTGAAAAAGTAACTGTAGAAAATGTCTTTATTGTTAAATGTTAAAATGTCTCCTCTTGAAATATGCTTTCTCTTGAAACCAGAAGAGAAAACTAAACAAAGAATAGTTTGTGATTAAAGAAGAGACATAAATACTAAAACACAGGGAGTGATGTCTACCCCTGGTTTAAATATTTATTCACATGTTTATTTAGCTTGTTCTGGCTGTTACACTATCACTGCTTCTTTGCCTCTGTGTCCTTCTATGTGAAGCTAACTCAGTGCCCCAAGTGATTCAAAGGGCTCTGAAAAATAACTGCCCAAAATACCTTTCCTTTTGTCCTGCTGTATTCCCCCAAATCCCAATCATTGGAGAGTTCAAAAGGTATGTTTTTAAAGAAGAAGATAGTAGGAAGGGAGAAATGAAGGGGGGGGAGTCGGAGTGGGAGACAAACCATGAGAGACTATGGACTCTGAGAAACAAACTGAGGGTTCTAGAGGGGAGGGGGGTGGGGGGATAGGTTGGCCTGGTGGTGGGTATTAAGGAGGGCACGTTCTGCATGGAGCACTGGGTGTTATGTGCAAACAATGAATCATGGAACACTACATCAAAAACTAATGATGTAATGTATGGTGACTAATATAACATAATAAAATAAAAAAAAAAGGTATGTTTTTAAACAAACCAATTTTTTGCTAAGAAAGAGAAGTATTTCAGGCTTTGGCCGCCATTAATAAACGCATTAGGATTTATTTTTCTACTTTTATAATATCTAAGCAAAGAGCATTAAGAATAAGGATAATAGGCCAGGTAAATACTAGTGTTGTAAAGGGTGAGAGGAAAATAATAAAGGAGCAAAATCAGAGAAGGAAGCAAGCGTAGTAGTCTTTGGGAGTTACCGTTGTCCAGGGAATCCCCAGCCATTACAGGTAACTAAAAGTAGTAAGATGAGGAAGTGTGATATGACAGAAAGACCATGAATCTAGGAGCAGAGGCTGGAATTCTAGCCTTCACAGCCCCTCATGGCAAACTTCTCTGAACTAATTTGATTCATTGACAAAAGAAATATCTTAAGCCAGATTACTGTAAAAAAAAAAAATCCTTCAAAATCCTGAAATTATTATTTTTTTATTTTATTATGTTATGTTAATCACCATACATTACATCATTAGTTTTTGATGTAGTGTTCCGTGATTCATTGCGTGTAACACCCAGTGCTCCATTTAGTACGTGCCTTCCTTAATACCCATCACTGGGCTAACCCATCCCCCACCCCCTCCCCTCTAGAACCCTCAGTTTGTTTCTCAGAGTCCATAGTCTCTCATGGTTCGCCTCCCCCTCCGATTTCCCCCCCTTCATTTTTCCCTTCCTACTATTTTCTTCTTCTTCTTTTTTTTTTTTTTTAACATATAATGTATTATTTGTTTCAGAGGTACAGGTCTGTGATTCAACAATCTTACACAATTCACAGCACTCACCATAGCACATACCCTCCCCAATGTCTATCACCCAGCCACCCCATCCCTCCCACTCCCCACCACTCCAGCAACCCTCAGTTTGTTTCCTGAGATTAAGAATTCCTCATATCAGTGAGATCATATGATACATGAAATTATGAAACTTGATGATTTTCTAACTTCCAATGTAGCATCCAGCTCTAATAGTCTACTGTATTTAAGCAGGAATAGTGTTGGAGGGTGGGTGGGTGATGAAGTAGCAAAGTAAGAAAGGGAAACAACCACAGTGGTCGAAGCATAGAAATGCTAGAGGCAATACTTAACAATTCCGTGTAGATCACAGGTGTGGCACTGATACCATCAGCGCTGTCTGTTTCAGACTTCAAGTTTCTTGAAAGCCAAGTGTATTTACCCTCTCAGGGTAGTTCCATGCAGAGACTAGCACAATAGGTAGCTCTTGGGACATGTGTTGACTTGCTGGCCAGGAAAGTAATTCTGGGTCGACATGTCAGAATCTACTTGCTATCCATGCAGGATGGACTGCGTGATAGTTGTACAGCAAACATAAAAGAGTGCCTTAGTAAAATGTTAGTATTCAAAATCAAGATAGCATGATTGTCAGCAGACAAAGCACATTGGCTGCAATCTTCCAGTAGCCCAGGACATAGCCATTACACTGTGATTTGTAAATTATATTTGTACTGTGTGTAGTGTGATAGCTTTCTGATTTCAAGAAAGTAACTTAACCTCATCAGGCCTCAATTTCTTAAGCTCATTCTTATGAAGTATGCATATACACTGACTGGCACATCAAAAGTTCTCAGCAACTATTGATTGCTATGATTTTATTTATCTATATCGCTACAAGCATCCAATTGGGGAGGAAACAAAATTAAAAGTCTCCATTTTACATTTAGTTAACCAAACTAAATTATATTATTACAATTTTTAAAATATAAAAAATGTCCCACATTGTTTTAAGTATCAAGAATTTGGTTTTCTCTGTACGACTGTGTTTTTTAACTTTTAAGTATCACATTATAAGTTTGTTCTACCTTTGCACTAAGATTTCCTGATACAAACAGGCAGAGTAATTTAATTCATTAAATTGAAGAAGATATTTTGTTCCAGACTTAAAAATTTAGTGGTTTCACTGCACGTAAAAAAAAAAAAAAAAAAATGTGTTTGGAAAAAAAAGTCCTAAGTAGAGAAAAACATATGTTTTCTACCCCTAGACATTCCTTTTAGATTTTAGGCTCATTGGAACAAGAAAAGGACACAATTAAACTGGTCAGCTAAGTGGTTCTGGTTCTTTAGGCATAATTCGACCAGTTGGTTTCTTAGTAAATCTGGTTTGCATCCACATGTACCTTTTGTAATGTTAATGTAAGAAACAAACTTGTTTTGTCTTTTTCAGCTCAGTAGAGTTGGTTGGAGTCCTAATTCAGTGCATAGAAAGTTTAACACACTTCATTAATGAGTCAAATTTACTGAACACTAACAGTGTGTCAAATAGTGCTAGCATCCTAGATCATTGGGGTCAGTAGTGAATAAAACATCTAAGGATTTCTGCTTATTTACATTACTGTCAGAACAGAGAGGTGAAGAGTTAGATAGATATCCAGACATAATAAGTAGATACTTGACAGAAAGAAACATATCAAATTATTATAAGTTCTATGAAGAGCGTTAAAATACATTGATGTGCTAGAAAGTGACTGGTAACTATTTTAGATTTAATTGTCAGGGATGGCTTCTCTGAAAAGGTGTCATTTAAGCTGGTCTTAGTGGGAGGAAGATACCGCATGTAAAGATTATAGAGGCGTATTCTAGGAAAAGAGAAGAGCTGGTACTAACACTAGGAAGAAATGTGTTTAAATGGTCTGGGAACAGAAAGTAAATTAATTTGAGTAGACCATAGTACCTGATAAAGAAATTGGCATGAGACAAGTTCAGAAAGGTAAAGAAAGGTCAAGATTACAAACAACTCTGTAAACCAAGGTAGGAGTTTGGGTTTTAGTCAAAGTACTACTGGAAGACATTGGAGAATTTAAACATAGGAGTGAGGTGATTCAATTTATGATTAAGAAAAATACCCCTCTGGATGCTGCCAGGAATTGGATTGTAGGAGAACCAATACTGGAAACATAGAAAACGGTAAGGGAACTGGAAGATCGCATGGCTAGCCGCTCATTATACCCATTACCTCTCCTTCTTGGCACACAGTTGAATTGCCTCTCCCAGCCTTCCTTAACGTAAGATGTGACCGTATCACTGATTTCTTCTCAATGTAAGATGAGTGGAAGTTATGAGCCACTTCCATCTCTCAACCAAAAAGCCTTCTACATGCAACAATCTGTGTTCTTTTCTACTTCACTGGCTTACTCCACTGATAAGAGTGAGTCCAGTGATCATGGAAGCCATGTACTGAAACTGGTATCATATGAAGGAAGGAATTTAAATCCTAAATCATTTAATAACCGGGAAGTCACCACTTGGCCTTTTTATGAGTTGAAAATAAACTTTCATTGTGTTAAACTATTGGGTTTAGAGTTTCATCTCTTATAGTGGTTAGCAGTGCCTTAACTAAAAAAGTCCTATAAGTAGTGGAGCTGAACTTTTAACTTCCCAGTGGTTTATAGCATTTGGTTTTAAATATTTGATTTCACATTCATAGTTTTGCAAGTGTGCTGTTTAATGCTGAACTCATCTGGGGTCAGCCCAGCATGACTATAAATTATAGGTTAAATTCAGGTCTGCCCCCTGTATTTCCTCATTTTCCTTAGTAAGCTACTTCTTGGGGTATGTTCTTTTCTTTGTGGATCACAGGAACCCAAGAGACCAAACCAAAATATACAAATACATTCAAGACCACTGCTTGTTTCAAGACCCACATTCCACTGGCCAAAGCAACTCACATGGTCAAGGTCAACATTAATGTGGGAAATTTTAGAAGGGGAGAGTTATACTCTATTGTACTACAAGGACACTTAGAAAGAGGGAAAATTCAGAAATAACAACAACTTTGGCACACCAAAGATAAGATGATGCTAGAGAAAACAAGAAAGGAGAACATTCCAGAATGTTCAGAAGTGAAACATGCTGCAGAAACTTTGAGAAGCATAAGGACCAAAGAGTATTCTTAGGTGTAGCCATAAAGAAGTCATGATGGTGTAGACAAGTATGGTAGTGGTGCCATAGTAGAGGTGGAAGGCAGATCTTGAGGATTGAATCAGAGGTAAGAATGTGACTATTTTGGGAGAAAGTTTGGTAATAAAGGGAAGGCAAAAGAATACAAGAATGGTAGCTAGGAGGGAGTGAGAATAGGATGGTTATTAATATAACAGTTAAGACTGTATGGCTACCTGAGAAACTAACTAGTAGTTGTGTGACCTTGGGCAAACTACTTAACCTCCTGGTATCACATATTCCTCATTATAAAATCAAGACAAATATAAATTACTTTGTAGAATTGATTTAAGATTAAATGAGTTAATATATGTAAAGCACTTAAAACAATTTCTGACACAATGTAAATGCTTAATAACTGTTAGCAATTATTTTGTGTCCAGGATGGGAAAATATTCAACATGTTTATATATTGATGATGAGAGATTTCTACAAAGGAATGATTAAAAAGCTAGGAAAGAGCAAATTTTATGTCTTTATTAAAAAAATCACCACTCATCTGTATTTTCTGTTGACCTAGGTAGATGAGAGAAATCCAATTCTTTCTTTTCTTCTAATTAATTTTAGCCAACATGTCCCCTTAAAGCAACATCAATTTGTTGTATATCTGATCACTAATAACATTATAATGAAATTCCATTTATATTCATATCCCTTAAAAATATATTTTATATACATTGTACCAAAGATAGTAAAAAGGACAAATTAGCCAATGATTCTTAAAGTTTGTGACTTTGTTCAATTTGATTTTATGTTCTAATTTTGTGTTATAATTCTCAGTCTCTTGGTCAATTAAACTCTTGGTCAGTAAAATCCTCTAATGCAGCTATTTACTTATAAGTATAAATATTTTGGATTTAAGATTCTCTCTAGCTAAGAATTAAGCCAAATAAACCTGCCAAAAACTGCTTTCGTCACGACCATTTCCTAAAATCCCTCATGTAGTATAAGACCCAGACTCCTCAAACTAGAATTTAAAATCATAGACAATGGGGCTTCCATGGGGCTTCAACCCCTCTTGCCAGTAGTTACATCCCTGTGTTCTTTCACAAGTCATCTCTTTACCTTACAGTCCCTTGAAATCCCAGGCTTGTATGCTTTCCTGCAATAGGACAGATTAGGGCTCTCAGGTCACTAGCTGCTTGAAAGCTGGGACCTAATTCAGCTGCACGAGGGTGAAAAAGAGGACAGGTACTTGATCATAGGAATTTTTACTATTACAGAACCACCTCCTTGAGCTTCTAATGCCCCAGTAATCCTAAGTGACATTAGGTCTCAGGTATCATTGACATTTTGCATCATTCTTAGAACAAGATGTTAAGATGGGGTTTGATAATGTACGATCTTTAAAGAACGATGATGCTTTCACAAGTGTGGGTGTGTTGCCATGGAATTCTAGCTAACCACTAATTTCTCCCTTGTCTGACTTTCACTTTATAATCTTTAGATTTTTGTCAAAGAAAAAAAAACCAAGTAATAGTAATGCTCCATTGTACGTTTTGTTTTGGGGTCAAGACTTCAGTTCCCGAAAATGATTTCTTTTCTCCTGGATGGATGTGTCTTTTGTTTCCTTCCAGAAAAACTTCAATCTGTGTCTTCCCTTGTTAAACTAATGATCACTCATGATTTGTTCTGAGTTAACAGTTGAAAAGATTTTTTTTTTAAGTTCAGAAATAAGTAATATCAAAAGCCCAAACAGAGCCTTATATTGTTTTATCATTTTTTTTTAAATCTAAGAGTTTGAATTATCTATCATTTAATGAAGGCTGTCACTGAGTTATAAAGAGTGTGTGTGTGTGTGTGTGTGTGTTTATAAAACTTCATACTAAAATGATGTTCTCATTTTGATAAAGTAGACTCCTCAAAGGATAACAGTTTAAGCAGTGTGTTGTATTATCTTGGAAATATTTGCTGATTGACTAATTCCATCAGAATCACTGTAATCATACCATATAGGGGACCATTTACTACTAAAGATAGGACTTACGTGGCTGTACATATGTGGACACAGAACAGATGTCTGGTCTTTTCTACTTCTCTATTAGGTTTGCTAATCCTTAGGAATGATTACATCAAAAGTTGACAGTTTAAACTGCAAGGATTTAAGAAGAAAATATTTTTTCCCTATTATATATTGACATTGATCAATATTTAAGTATAACTTCAGTCTTATTACCAGCTTGCTATAGAAGGGAAAAGAATGGATTTCTGAGAAATATAGACTTGGTTTAGATATGCCTTTTCTACTCTGCCACTGTATAGATGTGGACAGGTTAGTTAAAACTCTAACTAAGCCTCAGTGTACTCATTTTTAAGTTGAGAATATTTTTTAAAGGGTTTTGTGTGGATTACATAAGATTTATGATCTTCAGATAGATCTTAAATAGTTTATCAAATGAATGGAACTGTCAGTGTAAATTTAGGACTAAGATATTTATTATGCCAAAAGATACATATGTAAACTATATATTCATATATTAAATTAATTATTTATAAAGTACAATAAATCCAATTAAGTTCTTGGTATATGTGGGAAAATAATGTTGATTTTTGGAACTGTGTGTCCACAAATATATGTACACACACACATACACACCTACATACACAACACATTATACAAACTTCAATATTAGGAAATGTTAGGATGTGAGATATGATATGAACGTAAGAAGACATCAGTGTTAGGATCCTTGAATGTGTTGTGTACAGTGGAACTGAGAGTTGAAATTTGGTGAGAATGAACCCTTTGTGCTGAGGCTTTGTAATCTTGAGTTAAGGTTGCTGCAAGCTGATTATAAAGTAACAAGGACACCTATGAACTTAATTAGTTCAAAGCAGTGAATTACATCCACATAGAAAGTTTTTCTTAGGAAAGAAGATTGATAGCTAAAGTCAGGGCATATTATATACCTAAAATTTGCTAAAAGATTAGATCTTAAAATAACCCCCCATACACATGGTAACTATGTAAAGGTGATGGATAAGTTATTTGGCTCAATTATGGTGATCTTTTCACAATGCATATATATATCAAAACATTAAGCTGTACACCTTAGATATATACAATTTTTATACAGTCTTTAAAGATGTCAAAAATGTCTCAATAAAGTTGTTTAAAAATGAAGGCGGGGGGAATTGGAAGGGGAGATGAACCATGAGAGACTATGGACTCTGAGAACCAAACTGAGGGTTCTAGAGGGGAGGGGGGTGGGGGGATGGGTTAGCCTGGTGATGGGTATTAAGGAGGGCACGTATTGAATGGAGCACTGGGTGTTATGTGCAAACAATGAATCATGGAACACTACATCAAAAACTAATGATGTAATGTATGGTGATTAACATAACATAATAAAATAAAATTAAGAAAAAAAAAAAAAGAGTGCAGTGACTTCTCCCGACAGTGACCGTCTCCTCCAGGAGCAGAGGAACAGCCAAGACTGAGTTGAGTTAGGTAATGGAGGAAGGCTTAGATAGCAAGCAGGGAGTGATCAGAGCAGAGGACTCAGGAGCAAGAAGGGGATGACGACCCATGATGGGAGTGGTGGCAGAGAGGTTAAGATTATGGCTATAATCTTTGGTGATGGAGGTGAGTGAGTTGAGTCACCAGAATTGACTGGACAGGCCTACTCTCATTTTAATATTGAACTAAGTGGCACTAACATCCGTCTGCAGTAACAGCATCACTGCACTGAACGTGACACTGTTCAGATGACAGAAAGTCACAGGCATTAGGGGAATAATTTAGGTGGTCAATAATAAACATACAAAATTATATCAATAATGCATTGGTTTCTTTTCTTCTATGTTTTAGTCTAAGGTTTATTTTTCTAAATTCTACCAACTACATTTAATATTAAACTCAAAATCATTTGGCTGTAGTATTAGAAGCTGAATTGACCATTTGCTTATTCACTGCATGAAAAAAACCATTTTGCCTTTTCAGTCAGTATTCACTTGCTGAATCAGATTGAGTGCACAACAGTCTAAGGGAGCCACTGAGAGAGGTAGTTCAAAAAAATAACATTTTCACAACTTCATCTTTTGGATATACTGACATTGGTCGCACTCCACTGATTTCTTCAGTTCTCTGGCTGTAAAACACAAGGTGACTATAATGTGTATTGAGGACGCATGGTCATTTTCCCTTTCTTAGCAGCAGCGGCAATATCTGCTCAGCAGCTGGCTCTTTCATGGGACACTTGATTACTAGAACTCAGATTGTGTCTTCTAGTCCATGTGGTTAGCATTCAGATGGGGTTCTTGACATTACTTACCTACTTCATTGGTATCATTTTAAGATTGCATGCCCATTTGTTCCACGGGCTTGTTTTAAGTAGTTTCTTTGAGAAGCAAATTGCAGTAGGAAAACCAGCATCACAGAGGTGAGAGACTATCACATCTTAAAATAAAAATGCTAAAGTAACTGATGAAGACAGAAAATTGATGGTAAAATTAGCAAATGAAAATGACTCATGCATTTTGGAGTACACAGATTCCCTTAGAGTATGTCTCCTTGAGCCTTTACAGTTTTAGAGGGAGAAATGAGGTGGAAAACATATAGAACTGCATAGAAATTAAGAGACTGAGTTTCTAGTACTATCCCTGTAAATTTTCTGCTCCATTATTGTTATTTTGTTCAATTATTTAGGAACTTCATCAAAAAGAAGTTTTCATCTTAGCTACACTTTATTATCTTCTTTTTGCTAATTTAGTTAGGCAGCAAGAAAAGAACATTCTTACTTTTGGATTAATTAAGATGGTGGATTGTCACATGTATTTACTTCCCTTCCAACTTGAGACCTTCCCTAAAATGACAGTAGAAGAGTAAAAATGTATAAACCTACAACATTAAAGAGAAAAAAAGAGAAGGTATTACAGAATAGAATATTTTAATGAAATTTTGAAATATATAAATAGGAGAAGAAGTAGTAACTGTCAGAAGAGAACAGAGTGACCAAGCATGTGTCTTTCCTTGGCAGAAGAAGTAAAGACCAAGTTTTCAAATTTTGAGAGAAAGTGCTTCTCAATCTGGAATATGCTGTCAAACTATCAATCAAATGGGAAGAAAGAACAAAGACTTTTAGCATTCAGAGATTCAAAGATTTATGTCACATGCACACTTTCTTAGAAACTACTGGAGAATGGGCTCTTTCCAGTAAAATGGGAGAATTCAGAAGAGAAGAAGTCACTGAATCCAGAAAAGGGGATCCATACCATAATGAGTGCAGCCAAGGCAAGTCTTAGGATGATAGCTATGTTTCAGATTTGGAGAGCAGCTCATCCAGATTTGAGGCAGAAGATGAAGAGCTATAAGACACAAGTCTCCAGAGCATTGTGTACATGATCATAAAAATGTAAATATTGATTATTGATTAAGTTAAGAGTTGCATAGAATAGTGTTGGGAATTTAGGGTAATGTAAAACAGTCAGTCAGAAATATGAAACACTAAGTATTCATCTACCATAACAGGAAGCCAATAGACAATATCCAATATTGATAAGTCAAGAAATAAAAGAATAAATATCCTCTTTAAAAATATGGAGAAAAATCCCAGAAGAAACAACCAAAATAGTCCCTGGTGAACAGAACACAGAGTGGGACTGAGAGGGTGAAAAAAACTGCTAATTTTTATGAAAGGATTATATATATCTGTGCATGATTTACTCTGACAAAAATGTTTTAAAAGTAAAGGCCAAAGAATAAGAAAGAAAAAAATAAAAACCTTTACATTTTAGATCTTACAAAAATCTTCTTAAAATAGTTAGATGCTGGATGCCTGGGCGGCTCAGCCAGTTAAGCATCTGCCTTTGGCTCGGGTCACGATCCCAGAGTCGTGGGATCGAGTCCCACATTGGGCTCCCTACTCAGCGGGGAGCCTGCTTCTCCCTCTGCCTGCTGCTCCCCCTGCTTGTGCTTCTGTGCTCTCTCTCTCTCTCTCTCTGTCAAATAAATAAATAAAATCTTTAAAAAATAATAAAAAATAAAATAGATGCTATAAATTTGAAGCCCAAAAAGATAGAGGTAGGAAACCAGGATTGATACTCTTACAAGTGCATTCATTATAGGAGCAACTGGGAGGCTCAGTCCGTTGAGCATTGGACTCTTGAAGCTTAGGTCATGAACTTAGGGTGGGGAGATTGAGAGCCTTGCATTGGGCTTTGCGCTCAGCGGGGTGTCTGCTTGAGATTCACTTTCTCTCTTTCTCAGCCCCTCCCCACCTGTGTGCTCATGCTCACTCTCTCTCAAATAAATAAATGAATCATTTTTAAAAATGCATTCACTATGGAAGGAAGAGAAAAGCAAGTTTTTTAAAAAGTCAGGTTCATAAATATATAGTCTACCCGGAAGGTTTCTCTTCCCAGTAACCAGAATTTCACTGTTTTGATTGATCATTGGCTCCCCAGGGAACCAACCCTAAAGAAGACGGGGCAAAAATGGGTCTTTGATCTTTGATATCTAGCTATTGCTTTCTAATTCTGGGAACATAAAAGGCAGATGAAATTTCTGTACTGTGAGATTATTCTGAAAAACAGGCATAGCTGTTAAGCCCAAAGGGGCATGGACCTTAAATAAATAAGGAAGCAAAGAGAGAATAACCTTTCTACCTTATTATATATGTTAGAGAGCCCTCTGGTTCTATGGTGGCAGCATGCTTTGTGAGTTCCATCTATCACAATGATTAAGGTTGTACTGGCTAAGAATTATAGGATGGTATTTTTTTCTCCTGCTACAGACTGTTGAAAACCTGCTCATCCTCTGCCTATTTATAGTGAACATTCATTGCCTTTATAATAATATAAATAATAAATATAATTTATATAATAAAACCACGCTAAAAAATGAAAATCTACTTTTTAAGGATTCTGCCTACCTACCCTATTTTCATTATACCCTAATAATTGTTTAATAGAAGATTACTTATGGAGAGTCTCTAAGAAACTGTAAAAGCCTCTATTATTTGCCAGTATAAGGGGCTTGGGCTGGAAAAAGTAAAAAAAAATGATGTTGAACCTTGGAATTTCAACTTTAAGCTTTTACATTAATTCTCAAGTTTTTACCACTCTGTACAAATCTATTTAAACTGTGTTTGCCTTACTTTTAAAAATTAAAAAAAAGTACTTCAAACCTTCTTGGGTTCTTCAATTCTACCAGATTTCTCTTCCCCCACCCCCAAAATTAAGCATTGCTGAACTATTACAGAGAACAGGATTGAATTTACCAAAGTGGGGACTATTCTTTCTGTAATGTCAAGCAGGTGTTGACTTCTGAGCCTGTACTAAAATGTCAATTTTACTGATCACTTCTTTTTTTAAAAAAAATATTGTATTTATTTATTTGAGAGGCAGGGGGAGAAAGAGAGTGTGGTCAGTGGGGGCGGGGAGGAGCAGATGGAAAGGGCCAAGCAGACTCCAAGCTGAGCACAGAGCCCAATGCTGGTCCGATGCCATGACCCTGAGATCAGGACCTGAGCAGAAATCAAGAGTCAGACAACCAGCTGAGCCACCCAGGCACCCCCGATCACTGTTTCTTTGAAAACTTAGTTCTAATAGTAAATCTTCTCTCTATCTAAGGCTACCAAAACACAGAATTGAAATCTTTAGTTTAGCATTTATGCTTAAAGATCTAGAAAAACATTGTCAAAAGTTGATGTCCTGGGTCATCTGCCCCAGAAAATTGTTGTTTGTGCCATAACCACTAGAAACTTTGAAATTAGGCTTGATCTGACTCAATTGTTTAAGCATGTTAAAACACATTTTCAACTGTGCCCACTTCCAGATTAGCCCTTGTTTTGATATAAGTTGGAATCTTTGTAGGGATAAAGGAAAGGGATAAGAATTGAAGATTTTCCCAAGAAACTGTCCTGTTTAATCATTGTATTAAAGATACCTTATAAAGAAATCTTGATCTTCCAGAAAAAAAGTCATCATGTTCTCCTGGCCAGATCACATATGGTTATGGTTAATATGTGATGGGCCTGATGTCTGTCTAGTGCTATGGACTGATTGACTTTGAATAGAGTGTGACTGAGGCTGGTACTTGCCAGGCACTTACTGTAACCAAGTCATGGCTGGGACTCAAGAAAGTTGGATAAGGACCCTAATTAATTTTGTGAACCATTCAAGGTGAAGAGCCTCCTGATAGTGTTTCATTCTGCATTATTGTCTTATGCGGCAGTTGAATTCCTGCAGAAACCCTGTAGCAGTGCATCTCAATACAGATGGGATTGCATTTATCTCAAATTGGAGGAATTTGCAGAAAAGCACGTAATATGAGGTTTCACTCTAGCATCCAACAACTCTGTAGGAAGAAAACCCAGACCACTAAGGATTCCCTGAAAATAAGTCTGGAGAAAAATTGGCCAAAAGAAGTTTTCTTATTGTTTAGCATGCCATTCCATGTTTAAAAATCAGAAATCCATCTTGCTGAATTACTTGCCTTGTTTGCCTCAATTAGGAGTAGCTAAGGACTTATAAGAGAAGCAAATATATGTCAAAAACTCTTCTGTGATTGTACAGTGATACTGAGATGGGCTCCTGGGACAGACTCAGTGCTTGATCTGTATTTTCAATCATCAAAAAAAATTAGAATCACTATATTGTGCACTAAAACTAATATAACACTGTATGTTGAAAAAAATAAAAAATAAAAATAAATCGAGTGAGCATAGCACTACTGCTGTGTGGATCTGCTAGGAAAGTGCTCTTTCCCAAACAAGTTGCTATTTTTAGGGCCAATTTTTATTGATTTTTAAATCTACATTCTAGGAACTCATGAGAGCATGTCTTTATTACTTCTGAAAGAAAGGAAAAAAGAACTAGAAAGGAAGGGAAGGGAGAAAGGAAGGGAGGAAGTATTTTCTGGTTGTTATTTGTGTATCTATTATATTCTTCTCTGAAGTTAATGGCATTACTTATTATTATGCTTGCCGAGTTGGGATAAATTGTACAGATATTTGTTGTACTTTTCTTAAAATACACTTTTAAAAAGGTAAAATCATGACATGCAAATACAAATTGAATACGTACCAAGTTTTTGTTTAAATCGCTAATCATGAAGGAATTAGTAAGAAGTTATAACTGGTTAAAAATGCATTTAAGAAGGTAGGTGTACATAGGCAATGTACAATAAAATTGTTGAGTTAGATGCACAACTAGCCAACGTCTAATAAGGTCTTAAACTTGTCAGGTTGTCTATTCTACCAGATAAAAAAAATTTTTTTTTTCATTTCCACCAGACAAAAATCTGCAAGTACACTGAACAAGTAGCTTCACCACATCTGAATTCTTTAATCAATAGCAAAAAGTGAGGAGAACTAAATACATTCCTCTAGATAATTCTTGGTTAGCTTTGCCCTAACATGACAGAGAAGACAGGCCGCCCACCTTTCTGTTTTATTTCCAAATCTCAGAAAAAATTTCTGATATTTTCTGGGACTATGTCTTATGTTTCAGGACCTGTTTGCCCTTAGGTCTATTCCTTGCCTTGTTCCTGCTCTGCTCTGTATCATCACAGCTGAATTTCCCGGGTTCCTGTGTAAACTGGCACCTGGCTAGATTTGGCCAATGACAGACACTGTCAGGAGATTGCAGGATAGGTGAGGAGGATGAGAAAAGCCAGGATAGTACCTTCTCCGTCTTCGCCTCTAGGAAGCATTCCTTGTGTCAGCTGTGTCTTTTCTGTGGTTCCAGATGCCTGTGCAGGGGGCCTGTACTTTCTTTCCACAGTTTTTTTTTTTTTAATGCATATTTCTTTAAAAGTATATTTTAATATGATCAATTTTCCTTATGTGCTGTTGTATTTTTGAAGCCTGTTGTTATGTGGTACTCTATTAATTAAGAGTAAATGTCCTTGGGACGCCTAGGTGGCTCAGTCGTTAAGCATCTGCCTTCAGCTCAGGTCATGATCCCAGGGTGCTGGGATCGAGCCCCGCGTTGGGCTCCCTGCTCCGTGGGAAGCCTGCTTCTCCCTCTCCCTCTGCCACTCCCCCTGCTTGTATTCCCTCTCTCGCTGTGTCTCTGTCAAATAAATAAATAAATAATCTTAAAAAAAAAAAAAGAGTAAATGTCCTAAGCCCACTTTTAAACATGTCTTTGTTATTTTTGGTGGAATTGGTGTCGAGGTTGCTTTGCTCAGCTGATAGAGACCTGACTTTGCTGGTTTTCAGTCGCTTATTGTTTCAGGAGCACCCCAGTTTCATGGTGCTCGTGGCATGTGCAACCTCTTCATTCTCTCTCAACCACATTCTAATTTGACTTTTGTAGCACTACTCAATGTACCTTTCTCTGATTTTTCAAAAACTATGTAATATGTAATAAATTGCATATTTATTACATAAATATGCAATAAAATATGTAATAAATTCATTCATTGTAGTTCAGTCTGCTCTCATACTTTATTCTACTTCCCCATATCTCTCTTTCTCTTTTTCACATAATATATGTATATTTCCCTTTGTGTGTCTACCTCACATCTGAAACATTAGTGCCTTTTTTCTGTTAGTTCAGTTCATGAGC
Organism: Halichoerus grypus; assembly: GCF_964656455.1. Classification (NCBI taxonomy): domain Eukaryota; kingdom Metazoa; phylum Chordata; class Mammalia; order Carnivora; family Phocidae; genus Halichoerus; species Halichoerus grypus. The sequence goes on along the minus strand of NC_135715.1, from coordinate 143,768,381 downwards.
ATGGAACATGCGAACAGGTGTCTATCATGTGTAATTCTATTTCCCTTGGCTTCACTATGTGTCTTAAAGCCTAGAACAACTGGAATTCAACATTAACCATCAACTCATGATTGGAATGCTTTGTACCCTTTCAGTCTTTCTTTGCTTTTAATTCAAGATGAATTTTGACATCTTACTACTTTTCAGTCATTTAAATTTTTCATGGTCAGTGATTCCAAAACTACCAAGGAAAGGACCTGACTTCTAAGTTAAGTTACTTGTGTTGTTGGCAATATATTGAATATTCTACTTTAATAGGGCTTATGTCACTAAAATTATTTTTATTATTATCAAAATCAGCAGCCCCAGTTTTCCAGAAGTAAATAATTTCAATGGTTTAGCTCTTTTTAGTTCTTCCTTCTTCAGCATATTTCCAAATCATATCAATTTCAGATTTATCAGTGGACATCCATATTAATAATAGAGGAAATAGCTCTTATACATTCATTTAACCAGCTCCTTACCCTCATCTTTTCAAAACAGTCATATTTTACCTTATTTCATTTTTAAGTCACTTGTGTTTGTAAGCAGTGTGATTTCTAAATATTATTCACTTGCCAATCAAAATGTCAATCAAATGGCTTTCCTATCTTATATAACTTCTTTCTCCTTGATTTCATAATTATTGTATTTTTCATATATATTTTATAATTTTATGAATGCTCAACTGATCTGTCAAAACAAAGTTCCAAGCATCCTGTCGGTTCCATTGTTCATCAGTTCCATTTCTTCCCCTAGAGACTTCCTCCTACATCCTTTCCTACTTCATCTAGACTAGTTAATTTCTAGGATGGTCGCATGTCTCTTATTCAGAGACTTCCCTTCACCTCTCTGCATTAGACTCATGTTATGTCTTTGTTTTGGTCAAATGCATTTCTCAGTGGCTTCCTGAAAAAGAGTGCATGGAAAGTCAAATTTTGGGAGTCACTGAATATCTGAAAAAGCCTTTATTCTTTCTTCAAATTTGATTGAAAGTTTGGCTGTGTATAGAATTCTAGGTTGACTCCATACCAGCTACATAACATACAGGGCTTGGTGCAAAATGAAAATGTGGGACTTCTTGTTCAAAAATTATTAAGAATTTCAAGAGGATGACAGCAGAGCACTATACGAAGAGTGCTTCTAAACACAAGGTCCTTTGTAACTATCAGGTCACACACCCATGAAACTGACCCTGGTGGGCCCTTTCAAAATGGTGATTCTTAGTTCTGGGTAATTGACTTTTTCTTTGATCATTTCCTATATCCTTGATGTCTAGAACTTTAGTTCACTGGATGTTAGATCTCCTGAACTGGCCTCTAATTTTTTTATCTTTATTATTCTATTATCCCTCTTGCTGTCTTTTCTCCTCTATAGGATATTAGACTTTTTTCTCTACTCCTTCTTTGACACTTTTATGTAAATCACTAGGATTCATTTCTAAGAGGTTCTTCAATACCATTTATTCCATTTTTTAAAAGTAGCATTATATTCTTGTTTCATGGATGAATCTCTTATTTTTCCCAGAGGAATCTCTTATTTTCTCTTTTTTAAATGTTTTTCTTTGGTCTTTGTATTTTTTCTGTTTTCCCCAAGTTTTTTAAATTTTATTTATATTTGTCTATGTCTTTCATGTTGGAGGTTTTCCCTCCATGCTTGCTCACTGTTGACAGGCCATTAATATTAAAGAGTGTGGCTCTGAGAAGTGATTAGAATCTCTCTTGCATAGGTAGTGCTTGTCACCTGCTGAGCTTCACTGAAGGGTGAGCCAGCTGTGCAGGAGAGCCGCGAGACCAAATGTGTAATATATTTATAGATTTAAATATGTGTTTAAATGTCTGTGTTTTACATATATATTTAATATACATATTTATTTAAATATATAATCTTTAAAGAAAATCCTGAAAAATCCACACAGTCCATAGTATTTCCAAGAAGTAAAGTAGCAAGGCACAAATGATTGGTTCCCTCTATAGAGCCAATATGATCTTATTGTTCTTTTGCCTTCAAGTAGGAAAAAATTGATCTTGAAAGCATTTCTAATTATTTGAGTGTTTGTGTCTCTGTACTTATAAGGAATTCTTCCACATGCGAGGAATTATGCATGCCCATTTCTGTAATAAAAAGTTTACTTGAGGGGTACCTGGGTGGCTCAGTTGGTTGAGCGTCTGACTTTGGCTCGGTTGTGATCTCGGGGTCCTGGGATGGATCCCCACGTCGGCTCCCTGCTGAGCAGGAAGTCTGCTTCTCCCTCTGCCTCTGCTCCTCCCCCTGCTCATGCTCTCTCTCTCTCTCTCCTCTTTCTCTCAAATAAATGAATAAAATCCTTAAAAAAAAGTTTACTTGAGGTAAAGTGATAAACAGTTTACCTAAATTGTGATTTGGGGAGAAGAGAGATTACATATTCCTTTGTACTTAAAAAAAATACTTTTCCAAAAAAGAATACTTTTCCATCATATATTCTCCACCTCAGTTGGATTATTTTGCTCCTTTAAATGTAGAATGTAAACTTATTTTAAAGGTTAATAATATTTGTCATACAATTGTTCCCATTGTTTTTAATGATACCAATTGTTTTAGGAATCATTTATCTCATAAAATAAAGGTAACAGGAGCTTTACAATTATAATATTTTCCTAGGTGAAAGAAAAAGTCTTAAAAATACTTTATAAGCCTTGCTTCTTAGACTGAGGTTATGATTTAGTTTCCTAAGCACTGACCTGTGGAGTAGACAAGAGAATTTCACTATTTAATGGCTTCTTATTATCATTTTTTATCATGTTGGAATCAGATGCAACAGAACTTACTGAAAACTACATAGTAGCTTCTTTGTTGACAGTCCCTTTTTGTGGGTTTTTGTGCACTCCTGTGTAAGGCCATCTTTTAGTGTTAATGTTAATATCTGCTATAGATATTCTTTTAGCTTTACCTTTTATGCTTCTCAGTATGGTGTTATTAGAACCATATTTTTCTCACTTTTGTATTTCAATAAGGTCACAAATGGGGATGTTGATAGGGATTTAACAATTATCAATCTCTTTTAAATTGCATTAATTTATTTATTATTCAGGCTCTATAGCATTAGGGATGTCCTAGACAGTTTATATCCTAGAATTAATAAAGACTTGCATAGATACAGAAGATTTTTTTTAATTTTATTTATTTATTTGAGAGAGAGAGACAGAGATAGTGAGAGAGAGCACAAGTGGGGAGGAGAGGGAGAAGCAGGATCCCCACAGAGCAAGGAGCCTGATGCAGGACTCGATCCCAGGACCCCGGGTCATGATCTGAGCCGAAGGCAGACGCTTAACCGACTGAGCCACCCAGGCACCCTGGAAGATTTTTCAATATGAGAACATTCTTAGTTCTGCAGGTGGTCCTTCTGCAAGATTGGGTCATGTAGCAGTATCTTAGAAGGTAACTTAACAGTATTTGAAGTAGTTGATTATGAAAACTACACCAGTTTATATTGAGTAATATTCTTTTTTTAAAAATTTTTTATTGTTATGTTAATCCCCATACATTACATCATTAGTTTTAGATGTAGTGTTCCATGATTCATTGTTTGTGCATAACACCCAGTGCTCCATGCAGAACGTGCCCTCTTTAATACCCATCACCAGGCTAACCCATCCTCCCACCCCCCTCCCCTCTAGAACCCTCAGTTTGTTTTTCAGAGTCCATCGTCTCTCATGGTTCGTCTACCCCTCCGATTTCGCCCCCTTCATTCTTCCCCTCCTGCTATCTTCTTCTTTTTTTTTTCTTAACATATATTGCATTACTTGTTTCTATATTGAGTAATATTCTTATTTATGTGGGTGGTCCTTCTGCAAGATTGGGTCATGTAGCAGTATTTTAGAAGGTAATTTAACAGTATTTAAAGTACTTGATTCTGAAAACTACACCAGTTTATATTAAGTATTTTTTCATTTAGGAAGTTGCAGCTCTATATTTGAATAAAAAAATACTCAATCATTTTCTATAGCTAAGTATTCTTTGTTCAAAGGTAGGAATTTTTTCTAGTCTGTAACTACTTATTGAATCACAAAGCCAATCAGTCATTTTCAAAGACAGTGTTTTTATTTTCATTTCTGTCTTCTTTTAAGTGTTCTGATCATTAGAAGGTAAGGAAGTTCCTCCAAAAAGCTAAGAAGATCAGAATCTGTTCATAATATTCAGGCTGATATTAAAAGTCTTATGAATTATCAAAGATTAATGTCATTCTCTTTGGGAAAAGATCATTAGGAGTGTATTTTAATAAAATTGATGAAAAGTGAAGATATGTAAGAAACACCTATTTTGCATATGCCCTTTTTGTATCTCCAATTACTGATTACATATTTCAGTTTTAAGTTATAATTTGGTAAATATTGACATATGTAGACATCTATGAAACCATGACTACAATTAAGAAAATTAACATTTCTGTTAATTTCAAAACTTTCTTGAGCTCCTTTGTAATCCTTCCCTCCCTTTCCTTCCCGATCCCCACCTCCTCCATTCCCAGGCAACCACTGATCTGCTTCCTGTCACTATAATAATCATTTGCATTTTCTACAATTTGTATAAATGGAATCATACAGTATGCACATATCTCATTTCACTCAGCATAATTATTTGGCATTTATCATGTCAGTAGTTCATTTCTTTTATTGCTGAGTAGAACTTCTTTGGATGGATATGCCTAGTTTGTCTCTTTACTGTTGATGAACATTTGGGTTGTTTACAGTTTGGGGCTATTACAAATAAAGTTTCTATGAACATTTGTGTACAAGTCTTTGAAAGGACATATATTTCTTGTTCTCTCCACCAAAGAATAGAATGGCTGATTCATTAGGTAGATACATGTTTAACTTTTTAAGAAACTGTTTTCAGAATCACTGTATCTATTTACATCCCCAACAATAGTTTATGGTAGTTTTAGTTGCTTAATATCTTTGCCAATATTTGGTATGACCAGTTATTTTACTTTTGGCCATTCTAGTAGGTGTTTAATTATATCTCATTATTTTTTGTTTTAATTTGAATTTTTTCCTAATGATTAATAATTTTGAGCATATTTTCATATTTGCCATGAATATATATTTTTTTAGTGAAGAGTTTGTTCAAATCATTTGCAAATTTTGTATTGGATTGTTTGTCTTGTTATTATTGAGTTTTGCAAGATCTTTATGTTTTGGATATGAATTCTTTATCAGATACATGATTTGCAAATATTTTCTCCCAGTCTACGGCTTTTCTTTTCATTTTTTTTTTAACAGTGTTTCTGAAGAACAGAAGCTCTTAAGATTGATGAAGTTCAACTTACTATTTTTTCATAGGTAGTGCTTTAGGTGCTGTATACAAGACACCTTTGGCTGAGTCAAAATGACAAAATTTTCTCCTATGTTTTCTTCTAGGTTTATAGTTCTAGGATATACATTTAGATCTGTGAATACACGTATGGATCAAATTTCCTTTTACACATAGATATTTCTATTTATCCAGCACCATTTATTGTGAAGGCTATCCTTTTTCCACTAAATTATCTTTGCTTCTTTTTCTAAAATCAATTCTATATATTGGTAGATATCTTTCTAGACTATATTCTGTTCCATTGATCTATCAACCTATCCTGGTGCTACTAATGTACCATATTGTGTTATTTTTAACCATACTGATTACTGTAGCTTTAAAGTAAGTCTTGAAGGGGCACCTGGGTGGCTCAGTCAGTTAAGCGGCTGCCTTCAGCTCAGGTCATAATCTCGGGGTCTGGGGTCCTGGGATCAAACCCCTTGTCAGGATCCCTGCTCAGTGGGGAGTCTGCTTCTCCCTCTCCCTCTGCCCCTCCTCCTTGCTTGTGTTCTCTCGCTCTCAAATAAATAAAATCCTAAAAGAATTAAAATAAGTCTTAAAGTCTTATAAGTATTGAAATAGTGTTAAGTCCTCCAACCTGTTCTTTTCGTTACATTTGTTTTGAATCAGCATGTCAATATACACAACAATAAAAAAAAGTCTGCTAGGACATTTATTAAGATGGCATTGAATCTATAGTTAAATTGGGGGGAAATTATGTGTTAACAATATTGAGTCTTTCAATCCATGAACACAATACATCTCATTTATTTAGGTCTACTTTAATTCCTTTCAGCAATGTTCTGTAGTTTTCGTGTATAGGGCTTCCATATTATTTTGTCAGACTTATGTCCTTTTTGGTAGTTTTAAATGATACTGCCTTTCATTTTAATTTCAAATTGTCCATTACTATCATATAGAAAAGATACTGACTTTTTTATTTGTTTCTCTATATTGCAAACTAGTTAAAATCATTTATTACTTTTAGTAACCTTTTGGTATATTCTATCAGGTTTTCTACTTAGAGAATCATATTGCCTGTGAACAAAGATAGTATTATTGCTTCTTTTCCAATTGGATGCCTTTTATTCTTACCTTATTGAATTGGCTATAAGATCCAGTACAGTGATGAATAGCTGGGGTAAGAGTAGACCCTTCCTTATTCCTGATGTTTGGAGGAAAGTATTCAGTTATTTAACTTTACTAATGACATTAGCTGTAGATTTTTATATAACCTCCATCAAGTGAGGAAGCTCCTCTTATTCCTAATATACTAAGAGTTTCAGTGAGCAATTGATGTTGGATTTTGTCAAGTGCTTTTTGAGTATTTATTGAGATGATCATATGGCTTTTCTTATTTAGTCTCTTAATATAATGTTACATTGATCAATTTTTCAATCTTATAACAACCCTGCATTCCTGGGATAAATCTTTTTTATGATATACTATTCTTTTATGTATTTGTGGATTTGATTTCCTAAAATATTAAGGGTTTTTACATTTATGTTCATGAGGAATATTTATTGATATGTTGCTCCTCTTCCTCCACCTCCTCCTCCTCTTCTTCCTTCTTCTTCTTCTAATGTTTTCATCTGGTTTTGTTATAAGGGTAATTTTGACCTCTCAGAATGACATAGGATTAGGACATAGGATTTTTCTGGAAAAGTTTGCAGAGAATACGTGTTTTTACTTCCTGAAATTTTTGACATAATTCACCAATAAAACCATCTGGGCCTGAAGTTTTCTTTATGTTAACATCTTTACAAATTTAGTTTACCCATTTCTTTCTGAGATTTGGTAGCTTGTGTCTTTTAAGGAAATTGTTCAGTCTATGAATTGTTGAATTTATTGGCATAATGTTGTATATATTATTGTGTTTTAATAATGACTTTTAACATCCTTGCCTTCTAATTCTATCATCTTTGCCATATTTGGGTCAAGTTTGGCTGGTTGATTTTTGTCCTCATTATGGATCAATTTTCCTGCTTCTTTGCGTCCCTCATAATTTTTTTTACTGGATGAAAAACCAATTGGGAAAACATCATGTACCCAAAATTGAAATTATAAGGAAGCCAGAGAAATTTCAGTTTTGTTAGTGAGGAGTAAATGAAGTGTGGTTTTGTTTCTAAGTTGGGAGAGAACACAATGGATGGTAATCTTCAAAGGGCTCATGATATAGGCAGCACCCCAGATATGCTTAGTTACTAAACATGATTCAGACAGTTAAAGATGGGATATGGAGGTATTTCAGTAAGAGAGAAGAGCTTCAATTTAGGATGATGAGAGAATGTTTGAGGAACAATGACTAAATCAGTTTTCTTGGAAATTAGGGTTGTATAAAAAAAGTAATGAGGAATGTATGCATTTCAACATTTGACCATATTAGGTGCATATGTCATGCCATCCCCAGAGATTGCAAATACCTTGAAGACAGGTACTGTGGTGTATACCCAGGTGCCCATGCATTATGTGTGTGTGTGTGTGTATCCTTATATATGCATTCATATATATTGTACATGTATTCATATATATATCTCATAGCCCCAGGTATAGTACTAAATGCTAAATATTTATTTAACTGACTTGGATTTTTAACACTTTTTTGGCAATATCATCTGCTTATAAATAGCTGGTCTATGATGTTTGATACAATAGCTGTTAACTTGTTTTACTACCCAACAGGGTAGCCAGTGGAGTCTCCAACCCAGCAATCAGTGGAAGCTGCACAGATTAGAACATCTAATATATCTATTTAACCTAAGCTTCGGGAACAAGAAGAACATACCTAGACCTTGCATTAAGAACACAGTTTTTCACTATGCTTCCCTACTCTGATGAAAGAAACCAAATCATGGGGTGCCTCGGTGGCTCAGTCAGTTGAGGAACCAACTCTTGATTTCGGCTCAGGTCATGATCTCAGGGTCGTGAGAGTGAACCCCACGTCGGGCTCCACGCTGGGCATGATCCTGCTTAAGATTCTCTCTCCTTCCCCTGTCCCTCCCTTCCTCAAAATAAATAAATAAATAGATAAATAAATAAATAAATATTAAAAAGACGTTTTACTAAATTAAGAGAACTTGTTTTTTATGCACATGACTGTGATTTCTTTTTTAGTTCTGAGAATTAACCCACAGGATGGCTGAGGTATTAGGTAAATATAGTTATCTTTTTTTAAAAAATTAAAATTTGTATAGATATATGTAGTAAAGCCTTAATACCTTAGAACCCACTAATTTAGAAATTATGATCATTTGAAAATGATTCATCTTTGCCATATTTGGGTCAAGGATGTTTGACCTTGTATCATCTATAAAGAGAGTGAAATAAGCCTAAATAAGATTGTTGGGGATTATTGTATGCATAAGTTGACTACAAAAGCAAGTTCACAATTGGAATAATAATTATATTAATTATTCCATTAACCTGCTGTTCTGATTATAAATAATCTGTTTACAATACAACAGTTTTCATTTTCTGTAAATAGAATTTTGCACTCGGTAGAGAAAATTTGGTGCATACAGGCAAAGGAGATAAAAGAGAAAGAAGTCCCAGTAACCCCCAAATCTATATTTCCTTCCAGTCTTTTTGGATTGACATAGTGAGTTTTGGAGTGTGTGTGTGTGTGTGTGTGTGTGTGTGTGTGTATGGGATGCAGAGGTGGTTATGATTTTATAGTTATAACCTTATCTAACTTAACCTTATCTAACTTGATTTTCTGATTAGGTGGTAAAACCTTTTTGGAGTATTTTTGGAGTATTTTTTCAGAGCAATTTCTTGTGTCAGATTATAGGTTTATACCCATAATAAAATATAAAAATTCATAACCTTTGTTGTTTTTAAACCACATCAAGATGTCTCTGTGAAACAGCATGTTCCTTGTCACTGGTTTCATCGGGTCTTATCTGCTGATGGGATGATACCCCTGGGAACAACTGCAGGCTGTCATGATTTAGGAAGTGCACCTATGGGTAGCTTCCCAGGGACATCCCCTTTTCATTTTCTATGATGATTTTGCCATTCTCGAGTTCTTTATTTTGAGTCATTTCTTATTTGACTTATCAGTTAGGATTGGGTTCAGCTGCACATAAAAGTCTCAAAATAATAGTAGCTTAAATACAACATTTTTTTCTTCTCATGAAATAATTTCAGAGGTAGGTGACTTCATTCAGGTAGATTTACAGCATGGGACTCAGGCCACTGGCATCTTCTTTCTCTGCCATTCTTAGTGGGTAACTTCCTATTGCCAGGTGGCCTCATGATCCTAAATGGCTGCTGGACCTTGAGACAGTTCCACTACATTTGGGCAGCAAGGAATTGGCAAGGATAAAAGAGAATGCCTTCCAGCTGAGTTAGCCCTCTTCAAAATCATTGTTCTGAAACTCTTACTCAACAACCTCCTATTACTCTCCTTGGCCAGAAAGCAGTTGAATGACTATACTAGCTTCAAGAGAGCCTGAAAAATGTAGGTTTTTAGTGGAGAAAATTGTGAATTCAAATAAAAAAGAGTTTATTTATTCCGAAGAAGAGAAGCCAATCATCTGAAGTACTTAGTGCTTTTAAAAGTACCTCATACAACCACCAAATACAACCACATTGTAGCAAGTAATTTTCACAAGAAGGATACATGAGTGGTATATGTTTAAGTCATTGCAGAGCTGTGACTCTTTCTTTTGCTCTCACACATAAAAGGCAATTTCACTAAGTATAACGTGCTTGGGTCAATAAGCATTACAAAAATCTCAGAACACTCTATGTGTTACTCCATTATCATCATATTCAGACAGGCTTAATTTTTCCTTTCTCAGTAACCTGTTTTAGTTGTTATCTTTGTTTTGTTTTACTTCGCTGACTGTATGAGTAGACTTTTTTAAATTAACACATAGATTTTATTTTGCATTGTTGTTATCTGTTAATATTTTATCATACAAAAATGTATGGCACAAAAAATAATTGTAGATTCCTGAAGAAGTTTTAGTCTAGGTGTGGCTTTTTTCCCATGGAGAAATAAAGTATTTGTCAAAACTCTTGCTGACATTTTTAACTCATCTTTAAACCCTTAGCCTTGGTATTAGAAATCATCCAAAATAAATTTTCAGAAAATCTGCTACGCTATCTCTAAGACAGTGCCTAAAAGTAGATACACTCCATTCTCTCTAAAATACCTTTGTTCAGGAATGGAATTAAATTTCGTCTCCTAATAGGAAAATGGATAAATAGTCCTCACATTGTTTATCTATAATATGTAGAGAGTAAAGAATATGTTTTCCTTTTCTGCCTAGTATAGGGTAATATCTTCAGAAACGCTTGGTTTAGAATTAATGCACAGAAGTTTCTGAAAATGTTAGGAACTTACAGAAGTATTGGTATTCATATTATCTCACTCCATATCTATTGCTACATAAAAAATTAATCCTCAAATTTAATGTCTTGAAACAATAATATTAATTATCTCCCAGTTTCTGTAAGTCAGGAATCCAGACATGGCTTAATTGATCCCTATGCTTTAAAATTCCTCAGGAAGTTGGAACATTGTATGTGCAAAAGAAGAGAAAATATTGTACAGATTCGCCTCAGGTGAAAAATCATTTCAGTAAAAACAAGAAGCATACATACATATATTTTTTTTCTCATCATAATTGTATTTTCTCAGATCTTTTGCCTTTCTTTTTGTCTTTATTGCTATATACTGAATAATTGCTACAGTAGTGATATAAATAGTACCCTTTAAATAATTTTTAGTGCCAAATCTGAAGAAGGAGAACAGCCATAGAATAAATTCTAGTGTCGGGAATATACTTTTATGGAAATATTTCTATTGTTTTGAATTTTCAGAAAGACTATCCTTGAAATATAGTACCTAAAATAGCAATCTACCACCCTAATATTATTGAGAGGTGAATATAATTTTCAAGAGTTGTTCAAGTGACAAAAACTGAACTTAATTATATCAAAAAAATTCCTGAAAATATTTCTATTTGATGGGCTAGAAAAATATATTACTGGTTTAACTTGATTTGTGTATTTAATACTGGACTATTTTCCACATACTTATAATAAATCTCTTATTTCTCTTTTTTGACTACTTTTTTGAAACAGACTAAGATGCTTAGTGAAGCAGCTGGAAAAAGGTGATGTTAACATCGTAGACTTAAAGAAGAATATTGAATATGCAGCATCTGTGTTGGAAGCTGTTTACATTGATGAAACAAGGTGCGTTTTAGCCTCCCTACCCTTCTATCTTCTTCGCCTCCCTTCCCTTCTATCTTCTTTGCCTCTCTTACCTTTTCCTCTTTCTTGGCCTTCACTTATCTCAAATATGAATTTAGCATATCTTAGTCATGAAACCGGAATAAAGATCTTATTAAAATTTAAAGAGTTTTTCTTCATGTAGCTATTTAACTGGACTGTGATCCTTTCTTTAAAAATACACATTTTAATCCAAATAGGTGAACATAAAAAAAATAGTCAAACAATTAAGTCCTAAATGAACAAACTAAAGTCTCCTCTCTCCCTACCCTCATTGTCTTTAGGTGCAGATTTGTAAACTCAGAGACAGATATAGGCTTATATCGATTTTCACTGATACAAGGATTTTCCTATTATCTCAAGATTCCAGAGTTCCAGCTGAGAAAATGGATGTCGCATGTCCACACATTCTCATAAGATGTACCTGTCAGAATCTCTGTGCAGGGCTTGCTAAGAGACAGTCCCAAAAGTGTATTCAGTCATCACCTAGACCTTATCACCTAGCCTCATACTTAGCAGAGTGGTAAGGAGATAACGAAATGGGGATTTATTTGAAGAGGGTTCTTAGCCTGGTGCTGTGGCTGTTGACCAGGTCATTGGCAATATTTGGATACATTTTGGTTTGGTTGGTGGGAGTGTGCTACTGTAATGTGATGGGTAGAGGCTGGAGATACTGCTACAAATCCTACAATGCACAGGAAAATCCCCCACAACAAAGAGTTATCCAGCCCCAAGTGTCAATAGAATGGAGGTTAAGAAACCTTGGCCTTAAGAGAAAACTGTTCATTTTCCCTTTTTTTCCTCTAAGAGGGTACTTACCTCAGAACCTCAAGAGGGCATCCTGAGAATCCTAATGCTACTAGAAGGCTCAGTGGAGTATATGAGAGTTTGTAAGAGCTTTGACCACTATCTCTTAGAGTTTAGAGTGTACTAAGACTGGTTCCTGATTGTCATCTCAACAGAGATAAAGGTGGCAGGCTGATTCAGACTACCTTGAATTCACAGGTAAAAGGGACACTGTGGAGGAAGAGACATGTCCCTCCAGAGTTTAGCACAGAAAAGGCACTAAGCTTTTCAAAGTCATGAGGCAAGTGAAGTAGAAGTCTTTTGAAGGGATTGACCAGTAGTGGAAGAAAACTGACTTCAGAAGATGAAAAAGAGGCTGGCTGCATGGGGTGATTGTTGAACAAACCAGGGAGAAATCATAAATATGCAGCCCAAATATCAGAGAACACATAACATCCAAGAGGGTTGTAGCAAGTTCTCTGAAGGAAACACAAAAGCTCCCCAGAAGAGAAAAATAACCAGCATTTGGGCATTTGCCCCATAGATGACAACAAACACATCAGTCTTGTAACACCCTCTGACTCCTGTAATTTCCTGCCACCCCCCCACCACCACCACATTGTTGAACGATGAGAAACAGCAGAGTGAGTGGGACAGATGATGGGACATGGAGAGTGTGGACATCCATCACTCCCCTTCGCTTCTGCAGGTATCCATGCATGAGTCAGGCCTGAGCTTGGCAAAGGCGAGAACTGTTAAACCAGATGTGAGACTGAAGTTCTTACATATCCATGTGTACTGGGCTTAAACACACACACACACACACACACACACACACACACACACACACCACTTGTTGTTTCACAGGTTAAAATTCACATGATTTAAAAATAAAGATAATGTAAAAAGGTGCCTTATGAAAGTCTTGCCTCCACCCTTATCCCATCCCAATCTACTCATATTTCCAATTCATAAATTTCTTATGTTTATTTCTAATGATATATTACGAATTTTTATTTCATATTTTTCTCTTCGCCTTTTATGGAAGTTAGACACTATATATATAGTGTTTCATGTTGCTTTCCTTCCCCTAAGGAAACTTGGAGATCTTCCTATATCAGGTACTGACCTTTTTAATATCAGACCGTGAGAATTTTCACTAATAACAGACAGAAAAGGGCATGGTGCAGGCTACACTGCACAGGTGATTTTTTTCTTTGTCCCCAGAACAGAACTCCTCTGTTAAAACATGATTTAGAGTCATAAATTGTGTGTGTGTGTGGGGGGGGTAATCATAGGCACACTTTTATTATTTTTTATTTTTTATTTATTTTTTATTTATTTATTTGAGAGAGAGAATGAGAGAGAGAGAGCATGAGAGGGAGGAGGGTCAGAGGGAGAAGCAGACTCCCTGCCGAGCAGGGAGCCCGATGCGGGACTCGATCCTGGGACTCCAGGATCATGACCTGAGCTGAAGGCAGTCGCTTAACCAACTGAGCCACCCAGGCGCCCATAGGCACACTTTTAGATCATAAACTTTATGCAGAATTGTTTTCCTGGTTAACTTTCACTGAATATATATAATGTATATAATTCTTCTAAGTGAACAGAGATTCAAAGTGTAAATTAAAAAATCTGACGTTTCTGTAATTTCCTTGCTCCTTCATTTTCACGTATGCTCTTCATTGTTCACAAATTGAGTGAATGTTCACAAATTGAGTGTTTAAGATTTCTTCAATCTGTCCTTGACATTTTATTTTTTGTATTCATTTATAAAACTAAAGAAATTTTATCTTAAGGAATTATTTGGAGATTTACAAAATTTGTTCATAATGGCATAACGTTAACTATCTGGTTTCCCTAAATACATCTTGTCTTTCATTTGATAGATTATTGTATGCTATATTTATTAAGTTTCCCAGAAAATTATGATTCTATGGATATGTCGTTAACTTAGTTCTCCATGATCCCTAACTCATTTACACATATGTTACATTTCTAAGTATAGTTACTTTTCATTTAAAAATTGCTTTTTTAGAAAATTGCTTTTTTGTGGGAAGAAAAAAATGCTTAACTGCTTCATAGTAGAACTGGTGTGTGTGTGTGTGTGTGTGTGTGTGTGTGTGTGTGTGTTCTCTTTAAAAAAAAAAAAAATCCCAGCTCTTAACACTACATCATTCCCAGTTTTTACTCAAATGACACAAACCTTTTCACTATTTTATTTTAATGCTTCCATGCCTCCATGGCGTCTTGATTTTTAAATTGGATTAATAATACTGCCCCACATTTGGATCATCTTCCAAGGGCTCATATTAGTCTCCCCACAACCCTATGTGTTACTTTCTGCACTTTACTAATAAGAGAACCAAAGGTCTTAGAAGTAAACAGGTTTGCCAATGGTCACAGATGTAGGCTTTGTCAAAACAGGGACAGAAACTAAGGTATGGCTTCTCTTCTTTCTCTTAGTATTCTTCTCTCTATAATTGGCAGCGTCTCAGGATGGTTTTTAATGACCTCTGAAAGATTAAGATGACAATGTGTAAAACATTCTGACAGTTGGAATTATAGATCCTAGAAAAACAATACCTAACATTTATTACTAAAAACCTCTTATTATAGCCTGCTATGTGCCAAGAACTCTTTTAAGCATTTTAATGCACTATTTCATTTAACCATCACAGTAATCCCATGACCTAGAAACTTTATTATTACCATTTTACATACCTCATACATATGAGGAAATACACTGACAGAAAGGTTACATAGCTTACCCCAGCATCTCATCTGCATCTCTTCAGTAACATCTGACTTCGGCGACTTTGGAGACTTCCTGGAAATTCTGATGAAAGCTCACATGCTGTCAGAGTTGTCAGACCCAGTGTTGTGTGGATTGTGTTTGTATCACTTCCAACTCTGCCTTCAGTGATGCCACATTGGTAGCTTGAAATTGGCTACAGTGGGAGTATTTATTTACACCATGGAAACTGGGAAATGCAACAAATCGGGATTTGTTTTTTCTGGAGAGCCTGTGGTTAAACATTTACCATAATGCCACTGGTTAGACCTAAGATTATCTCTTATGAATCTACTAAGGCCGTGATTTATGATCAAAATATCAGCTAGAAATTTTAGAGCAATAATCCTTGATGTGATTTGATTTCCAACAGACTTAGTAAGACACAGCAGTAAACTGAGAATGTTTTTGTTGAGATGCATATACAATTATTAGAGTTTGACTTTGGAATATTAGTAAAACAGATGATTTAGGAAGAGAGATGAAGAAGCATTTAGGTGCTTTTAAATTTTATATAAAAAACCTGCTGAATTCTGAGATGTTTTTAATGGAAAATTCTCTTTCTAGAAAAAAATGGTTTAGGGGCACCTGGGTCCCTCAGTTGGTTAAGTGTCTGCCTTCAGCTCAGGTCATGATCCCAGGGTCCTGGGATTGAGCCCCACATTGGGCTCCCTGCTCAGCGGGGAACCTGTTTCTCCCTCTCCCTCTCCCTCTGCTGCTCCCCCTGCTTCTGCTCTCTCTGTCAAATAAATAAATACAATCTTTAAAAAAAAAAAAAAAGGAAAAAATGGTTCAGTGAGTATTCCAGCGAGGCATTGTTTTTTTTTTAACTTGGGCTGGACTGCTGAAAAAGGTCAACACATAATAAAGCAGGATAAAACAAATTATTAATTGGTTTAAAACCCATACACACACACACACACACACACACACACACACACACACACACACACACACACACACACACACACACACTTTTCCTGTTAAGCTTTAGTGACTGCCAGGTTTCAGTTAAGAAAACAAATCAAAACAAAAAAAATCTCTTTTGAAGGATGATTTAAGTGAGAAAAATAAAAACGGAGTTTCTGACCAAATTTGAATTCTGACCTTCTTTGAAGGATTATAACATAATTTCCTTATGAATACAACTGTTTGTTGGTTTTTTAACAAGACATTTTCAAATGTAAATGCCAATATTTTATGAGTTCTGCTTTTGAAAGTGTCCCTAGAGGCTATTGTTTTTCAAAGCTGCAGAGTTGTAAGTCAGAAACATGTGGCCTTAAGGGAAAAAAAAAAACCTGTTCAATTGTCCTTATTTAGATTGGGATATTGCCAGGCAAACTTGCATCCTCAGCCTCATAAATTGCTATTCATGAGGGGAGGCAGCTGACTGGGAGGTATACTTTCAGAGATGGATATTATGTTTACTAATACCACCTAATAACACAATTTATATCTTCATCTTGTTAATGTGAACCAATCCAAGTCTTAGGATTACCATAGTTAGAGCACAGACTCTTGATTCAGAAAGAATGGGTTGTTCAAAGCCTGGATCCTCTGCTCAATACTTCCTTTCTTTAAACAAATTACTTAACTTCTCTATTTCCTAGCTTTATCATCTGTAAAATAAGAATAATGACAATGCTGGCCTCATAGGGTTGATCTGAGGATTAAATGACAGAGTAAAAGTTAAATAATAACCACTACTTTTGTCTTACTAATAAAAATGCAGATACCTCTAGGATATATATCATATTAAAATATAGAATTTATACTTCCAAGTGAATCAAATAATTTCCTGAAAGTAGTTTTTGATCCTGAAAAAAAAAAAAAAAGAAGACAGGTGGGCTATAGTTACCTGGAAATGAAAGCAAAGTCCAAACTGATGGAAAGGAATCTTAATAGGATACACATCTTGATAACAACATTCTCAGTTAACTTCTGTGTCTTACTAAGTCTAAGGGTCCTTCATTTTGTGAGAGATTAATTTGAGCAAGAATGCAGTTATGTCAATCAGGATTTTCAGAAGTTATTCTAGTAGAAAGTGAGTGAAGTTTGGAGCACTTTAGAGTCTAAGCCCCTTGAAATCATCGAGTACAGGGATTTACCAACAAATATTCACTCATGAAACAAATCGTTACTGAGCACCTGAAGTGAATACCAGACACATGGTCAGCAGAATCAAGAGTACAATTGTGCACACAGCTGGTGTCTAGAACTGGCTCAAGAGCTATGAAGACAAACCTAGGCATAAGGACAAATGTTGCAAGTAAGAAACAGGTAGGTTCTGAGTTAGGGAGAGAAACCCAAGCACACTGACAGATTACAGGAGGAAACACTAAAGAGCTGCACTCAGTTGTAATCAGAGAGAGTAAAAGGGAGTAAGAATTGTACAGAGTTAAGATTCCAAACTAGATAGGATTGGACTTGCAGGTATTCCTTAAAGTTAATGAGTTTTGTTCTCTGGCAAAGCTCCCCATGCTCATTCTTAAATGCATGGCTTCTAACAAAAGGACTTAATTTTTTAAAAACGTCTGGAGGGGCGCCTGGGTGGTTCAGTTGTTTAAGCGGCTGCTTTTGGCTCAGGTCATGATCCCAGGGTCCTGAGATGGAGTCTTGCATCGGGCTCCCTGCTCAGCAGGGAGCCTGCTTCTCCCTCTGCCTGCCGCTCTCCCTGCTCATGCCCTCTCTCACTCTCTCTCTCTGGCAAATAAATAAATAAAATCTTAAAAAAAATAAAAACGTCTAGAACATGCTAGATATATGAGCATTGGAGTTCAGAAATATAGTGTCAGAAATGTGAATTTGGGGATTGCAACACAGCGGTCTCAGATTTTTTTATGCTTTATTTTTATAATTGGAATTCCTTTGCTATTTCAACGTGTTCCCTATCCTAAAGTTTTTGGGAATGCTCAGTGAGTGTTTACTTATTTTACCCATCTTTCCTGGTTGTCACTTTCCTCTGCAGCTAGCTCTCTGGCTTCAAACTGCTGAATTGTTCCTCTGCAGGTCCCCTATTTTCCTCTCAAATCCAGCAATCCAAAGGTGGGTACTACTCCCAAGCGTGAGCTCAATGCCTTCCTCCAGCTCCCCAAACTGATGCTAGACTCAGCTGTAACTGCTCTAAGGCCTTCCTGATGGATGCTCTCAAAACCTACAATGCAACCCCTTCTGTAGAGGGGCATTTATCTGCATCCTCTAAAGTCTAAGCCCATCTTCCACACGCCAGCTTATCATCACCTATGGGAGTGCCTTTCAGCATATTTTCCTACTCTGAGTTCGGGACCTTAAGCTCCAAGGCCAAGAGAAAGGAAGGGGGCTATCAAAATTAATGTCAAATTGTGCATTCATCTCAAGGATCAACAACTATGTTCAAAGACTATGCAGTCTAAATCTATATTTAGACACTAAATTTGCAGCAATGCAACTGTGTTCCTAATGAGGACAATTATGTACATTACTGTTCAGAGTGGTTCATCTCTTGCAGGCACATTGTCTCAATCTTCTATATGCCAGAGTAGGGCCTTCACCTTACTTTTGTGTAGCTAATGGACCAATTGAAAAGATTTTTCATATAACAAAAGAGCAGTCTTTCTCTGAAGGTAAAATAAAGCCTCTGAAGAAAAAAAAAAGCAAATTATTTTTTGACTTTTCAAATGTGCATTTTTCTCACCTCTAACCATTAAGCTTTCAAACGCTCTTGGAGTTCCATCTCAATATGGGTCACCATGCAACCTTACTAACCGAAGTCAGGGGACAGGATGAAATGTCAGATAGAGGTGTGGATTGGGAGGGTAGTCAAGGACAGATATGGGAAAGGCAGGCATTGAAAGTTAGGCATGGAGCTACCAGAAAGGAGACATAGGAAGACTAGATCCAGAAGCAAGAGGCATATCTGAAGATAGGAAGCACCAAAAGCCAGTGGAGAGCTGGATTACTGAAAAGGGTAAATCAAATACCACAGGGAGAACCACTGAATGCAGTTAGGAGATCCCTGTTGCCTCTGAGTGGAGTTTCAGTAGAAAAGCTGGCCAGATTATGGTAGTATGAAGGATTAATGTGGAACAACTCAAGAAGAAATTAGATTATTTTTCAAGAATTTGTTAGTGTAGGAAAAATCCAAAATAGAACAATCTATTAGTAGGGACATTTACTTGTTTGTTTCATACTTTTTATAGAATGGAAGGCTTCCATTAGCCTGGAGACAAAGAGTGAAAATGATATTTGGGTTAAAGAGAAATAATATTTATAGAAAGATTAGGTGAGAAGTTATCCTTAGGAAGTTACCTTGGAAAAGAGACAAATGGCCAAGCACAACTGGAATATATAGATAAAGATGGAGCTAACAGTGCACAGCTAAGCCCTTCAAATAAGCAAAATGTAAGTAGCATTGCAAAATCAGAAAGGTTAGTTACTATTTATGTTTTTAAAGATTTTATTTTTTTATTTGAGAGAGAGAGAGAGTGCACAAGCAGGGGAAGTGGCAGAGGAAAAGGGAGAAGCAGATTCCCCGCTGAGCAGGGAGCCCGATGCAGGACTCAATTCCAGGACCCTGGCATCACAACCCCAGCTGAAGGCAGACACTTAACCGACTGAGCCACCGAGGCGCCCAGTTACTATTTATTTTAAACTCAGTTGTTCAGCATGGTTAAGAGCAAGCACTACGATACTTATGGCCAAAATATAGACCATGGGCTATAAAACTATGGGTTCAATGTGACATTGGAGAGCAACCCCTTTGTGGTTAGTCACTACAACCTGCACATCATGATGGCACTGACTCATGTGTACTCCATGGACATTTAGAACCAGCACAGGCAAGAAGGGGAAAAAAAGAGCAGGACTAATGAACACCTTTCATGACTATTTTAATTATAAGTGACAGGAAGCCCAACCAAACCACCTTCAAGAAAGTCTCACTGCCAAAACATTGATGGCTATTGCTGACTATAAGCATAGGTGACTCTGGGCAAAAATGATGTCAAGGGAGCCACTTCTGTGTTTCACTCATTCTGTAATGGCCTCCTTTTGATGCTTTGAGTGGTAGCAAGATGGCAATAGTATTTTCAAGCTTTATAGCCTCACACCTTCAAATGCAGCAGGAATGAGAAAGGGTTTCTTACCCAGAGGCTCCAACAAACACAACCTTTATGTTTCATGGATTCTAGTCGGGTAGTATGTGTATCCCTCAAACAGTGGGTCCAGGGGAGTTGGATATTTAAGTGCAGTGGTCAAACATCTCATGAGGCAGGTAAGAGATCAATTTTATTTAAATCACATGCCAAAGAATTGAGAATGGAGGAGAGTACTTTGCTAAACAACAACAACTTTGTCTTCTCTGGAGTAAAAATTAACATGTTTATGTTAGTATCACATGCGGGGGACCTGGATCAAGATTTGTGTGGGATGTTGAACAACTCCTATCCCGGCTTTGCTCCTACTAAGGATGAGCCTCTGGGCAAGAGTTTTTGATTTCCTTTTTCCCTAGTCATTGGTTTTTTAACATGGAAGATGAAGTCTCCAGTCCATTTCTGTTCTGGAATCCTGTGGTTTTATCCATGGTTGCAAAGTCCCATGTAAAGACCTACTCATGCCTAACCTACTCTGGTCACCATCAGGGTGACAGGAGGGAGCTGCTTGTCATTGGCTTAGTGAGGGAGCATTTATAGATACGGGCTCTTGTATATTTTAGATTGCTTTTATTTGGAGGAGTCTCGGAGGAAATCAATTTGAAGGGTATGTGCTAAGACACTGTTGGAGCTTAGTGATTCACTAAAAAGCAAATTCTGATTTTTATGAACTCCATTTTTATGGTGCGAGTTGTAGGGAGGGGTGGTTGTTTGGAGTGCTGTGTTTGTAGGCTGTTCTCACCCTGTGGATGGAGTGTGAAAACCAGGCTTAGAAAAAGTGGCAGTACATTTCGCTTGATTTTCATATTTTCTGTCCATCTGTGGTATATTACTTTCTATAAACTTTCAAAAACAGCCAGACTAGTGAAAAGGGAAAAAAAAAAAAATTGACCAGATCTTTTGAGAGATGACTAACAAGAAAAAGCTCCATGTATTATATAAGATCTTACTGTTTGTGAAATTTGGGGTCAGAAAAATATAAATGAATATTTACTAGATTTGAAAGAGATATAAATTAGGAGCACCTGGGTGGCTCAGTTGGTTAAGTGTCTGCCTTCGGCTCAGGTTATGATCTGAGGGTCCTGGGATCGAGCCCCGCATCGGGCTCCTTGCTCAGTGGCGAATTTGCTTCTCCCTCTCCCTCTGCCCTTCCACCCCAACTTGTGCTCTCTCTCAAACAAATAAAATTATTAAAAAAAGAGAAAGATATAAATTTAAATATTGTTCTTTCCTAACAATGATATTAATAACAATTAAGATTGTTTGACAATTAACTATACCCAAGGCAACATATTATGCATCTTGCATATATGATTGTATATAATTCTCAAAAAATCCTATGAATTAGATATTTATATTATTTCCACTATAAAGTTAAGAAACTTGAGGCATGAAGAAAGCAAATGGACTTGCTCAGGATCATATAATTATTGTCAGAGACAAGTTTAAACTTAAATCCAACATTAACTCTTCTTCCTCGTCAACAGAACCCATTTTTTTTTTCCAATTATTCACTCTCTTCTGCAAAGACAAGTGATTCAGGGAAGATCAACCCCAGGCCCAGGGTCACAATGAGTGAAATCCTAATTGATTTAAACCAGTAATTAGCCTCCGATTCCCTAACCAAAGAGTTTATATATGGATGCATGATGCAATTCTGGCTAATGGAATATAAAAGGAAGACTGATGGGGGTGTGCACAAATGCTTTCCTCTCCATAAAATGGGAGTCCTGTGCATCTGGGTTTTGCTGTATCTGGGTATGATGTTTGAAGTTGGTACAACCATCTTGCCATAAGCATAAAGCTAAATCTAACACTAAAGGTGATAGTATAGAAAGATGGAAGAAACCTGAGTCCTTGATGTTATTGACCTGCTGATTTTAAAAATCCCTTCATGGAGTCAATCTACCTTTAGTTTTCTTCTTAAGGAAAATAGTAAATCTCCCTCTTATTTAAGCTGCTTGAGGTTAGGGTTGATGTCACGTCCTGTTGAGAGCATCCTAACAGCCACATAGGTCTGCCTTATTTCAAAGCTCAAATTCTTAATCTCTAATCCATCCAGGAAGTCGTTTTACCCTAATAAGAAGTCCTAATGCAAAAGTTTGATTTCTGAGTTAGCTACTTAGAATTCACATTCTATTTTCCCTTAAAACAAGGTAATAGGTTGATTCAGTTTCCAAGGTAGCCCACAAAACCTATTGATTCCATGATACAGCTAAACAACAATATGTGGTCCTTGGGCAAGTGTCAAGTACTAGAAAGTCAGATACTTAAGACTTTCCTCATTAGGGCGCCTGGGTGGCTCAGATGGTTAAGCATCTGCCTTCGGCTCAGGTCATGATCTCAGGGTCCTGGGATCGAGTCCCGCATCGGGCTCCCCGCTCAGCGGGAGCCTGCTTCTCCCTCTGCCTCTCTCTCTCTCTCTCTCTCTCTCTGTCTCTCATGAATAAATAAATAAAATCTTTAAAAAAAAAAAGACTTTCCTCATTAAATACAAGTTATTTCCTCATTCTTTGCCATATTTTATCAGCAAGCCTACTTCCAAAGTATATTTTGCTTCTGTCTACTGTTCCTCACTTTTCTCTCATCTCCATCTCCGTCAGTCTGCTCTGTGTCGCCATCATTTTTGAGGCTGTCTGTCCTGACACACACCATCCAGCTCTGCACTGGGATCTTGTTATCCTCCCATTCCACTTGGAAGTGGGGGCTGAAGTTAGGGTGGGGTATCCAGCTATCTTCTATTCCGGGATCCTGGGAATTTATTTGGGGTGTGTTGTCACTCCCCTCAGGGTTTTTCTTAGTTTGGAGAAGTCAGGCAGGATTCAGGGTCCCTTCTCAAGATCCCTTCTGTCTTCCTTTTCGACTCCTCTTGTTTAACCGAGGGCGTCTGTGCACAGTCCTAGGAATGGAAACTCTGCTCTGACTCGTGTACTCTTCTGTTGTCTTTGCCTGGGCCTTTCCACCTTCCATGGGATCTGGATTTTGAAAAGTCAAGTTCAGGAACAGAAGTTTTCTCCCTTTAAGTAATTGTGTTTCGCATATAACTTGAGTCAGTGAATGAAATCATGGCTGACTATATGGACAAAGGGCCACAGGGTAACAGCAAATATTTTAAAAAACATTTTCAGATATCATCTTTTCACACATGAAGCAGGGCCTGACTGAAAATGTTAACACATATAACATATGCATCAAAACAAACAAAAAATGACTTTGTTGAACAACCACTAAGACTAGAGATTCTCTGCCTATGTTTTTATACATCTATTCATTTATTCAACAAATATTTATGAAGGACAATCTATATACAATGATAATTATTTTGCTATTCTGTTTGGCTCTTGTTCACTCCCTCTTGTCATTCTTGTTGTATTTTGGCCTCATAAGTTTAGAAAGAAATACATTTTTTGTCTTCCTTCACACTCCTGTCCTTCAGATATATTGCAGCTCTTCTAAGTATCTATGTTCCACCCCAACTCAGTTGAGAAACCGACTTTTCTATTTTGCAATTAAGTAACATACAGATAATTCTCATTTGTAACGTCAATATAAAATATTCATTAAGATACCTTTATGGAGATTCTCCCGCCGGTGCTTTCCTGATAGTTCCCCAACACTCTTCATCTCTGACAGTGAAATAATGGGCCTATGGAAATAAGCAGTGCTGCTAAGTCCATGTAACAGAATACAACTGAATCTTGTTTTTCTGACAGAGATATTCAGTTAATTGGCAAGCCGTGAATGGATGAGAGCAGTTCTCAAACCTTCAGCATTCCTGAGAGTCACCTGGAGTGCTTGTTAAAACAGAGTGCTGGGCTCCACCCCCCAAAGTTTCTCATTTAGTTGGTTGGAGCAGAGCCTTGAAGTTCCCAGGTGCTGCTGATCCTGCTGGTCTAGGAACAACACTTTGAGAACTGCGCTAGAGGATGTCAAAATAAGGCTACAAAAAAGAGAGATGAATGTTAGAAATGTAATGGTTAGAATCCTAAGGTCTTATTAAGAGTGTAGCCCAAATATTATCCCATGTGGTATGTGAGATGGTCTTGTGCTGAAATGCCTCCTTCAACCAGGAAATTCCAGCACAATAAGAGGTGCTGAACTGGAGAGGAGCGGTGCCTCAGGGCAGCAAGTCTAGGGCACAGGGGAAGCAGGCCTGTCCTTTGATTTGCAGTGTGGTCAATTCTCCCAGATCTGTGAAACTATATGCCCTTAGGCTTCATTTCTGGCCTGCAGGCCACCCTTTTCTCTACCCCTAGCACTCTTAGTAATCCTCAGACAGACGCACAGTTAGATGAAGAACAGAATGCCCTTCTCTTATGTCTCACTTCTCTGATTAGAAAAGGTAACATATCTATTCCCTGGAAAACAGGGCGGGAAGACAATACTAGGTAGATACTGTGGTGTTGTGATAAAATGTACGTAACATAAAAGCTACCATTTTAACCGTTTTAAAGGTGCAATTCAGTGGAATTAAGTACATTTGCAATGTTGTGCTCTCCGCTCTCTACTTCCAGAACTTTTTCATTATCCCAAAATAAACTCTGTACCCATTAAACAATAACTCCCATTCTCCTCCTCCTCTCAACCCCTGGAAACCTCTGTTCTATTTTTTTGTCTCTATGAATTTGCCTATTTTACTAGGTAAATTTTTAAAGTAGGTAAAAGTTATTTTTGGAGATTCCTCCCACTACTTCTTTATGATCCATAGAATCTTTACATTGTTCTTTGGCTCTCCAAAGTCACTTTAACCAACTTCTTCCCATAAAATGTCTCAAACACTTCCATCCCCATGAGAGGACACCCTCCTTTCCCTTCATGTCAGAAATAGAAATCTGCTGAGACTAACTCATGTAGATGTGTAAATAACTGGGGTTCTTTGAGGACTTTCTTTGTGACACATACTTTTCTAAGTGCTTTCTGTGCATTTAGCCATTCCGTCCTCACAACCCCACCACTAGGGATACAATTATTATCATTTCTCTTTTACTGAAAAAGAAACTGAGACTCAGGTAGGATGAAGCACATTTCCCAAGACCAACAGCAAATAGGCAATGAAGCCAGGAGTTTGACTCCAGAGGCAGTTCTCCTAACCACAGAGGATGGTTATTAATCAAAAAATTTAGTAATTAATGGAATGTGAAGCTTTGTGCCTAATGGCATGTTTTCAAAGATATTTTTGAGCTAAGAGCACTTTCTGGTGGGAAGCCAAGAGTCATCAGGCAGGCTTAAGGCAGTTTTCTGCTTCACCCATTCCCTCCATTTCCATCTCCCAACTAACTCCAAAAATACAAGCTGAATCCCAACTGTCTGAGGAACTTGACTCCTTCTCAGACTCCTCCTGCAACATTCCCCTGGCCCCTTCTGTCTGTCCTAGGGGACGGAACCTCCTCTGCCTAGGCCTCTCTGCTTCCTTGGGTGGGTACGGAGGAGGCATAGAGCCGTCCTTAGACCTCAACTTGAAGAAAACGGCATCTAACTTTAACATTCTCCTTAGCTGGTCTTGTTTTAGCCAAGATTTGCCTCTTGAGAATTAAGCTAAGGTCAGCATAACTAACTTGTCTCCCCAAACTTGTCCCCGGCAAATGTGCAGTCTTAATAGTCCCTCAGATGCAATGGTCATCTTTTCACAGTTCACAAAAAAAAAAAAAAAAAAGGACTAATAAAAACAAAAGAACAAAGTTATCACATAGACAGAAAAAGGAAAGAAAACTGCCAAAAACAACATTAACAACAAAAACTGTTGAAATAAATTTATGAGCCTGCCATCTTAAGTCCTTTTTGGAACAAGACAAGGAATAAACAAATAAATAAATAGCTTGGGTGGTAGCCTGGAAGAATTAATTCAAGTGTATTTCACACTCAGGAAGCAGGTTACTGACAAGTCAATATGGCATTTTGAATGTATCACCTTTTCTCATCCTGACATTTAATTCATTGTACTTCAAAGTACCCTGAAATTCCAGATATATTTCTCTATGAGAGAATGATTTGATGTACCGGTCTTGAAAAATAAATTTGAGCTTCCTCCAACCAAAAATTCCCTGGTGGACCAAATTCTTAAGATTTTTTTTAAGATCAATTATTTTTAACCCTAAATTTTGAGGTAGAAATGGGATAGAAAATAATGTTAGTATCTCCTGAATGTGAAGGTAGTTTGAGTACTTAGTAAGAAAACATGCATTTGAGGTAAAGGATAAGTGAGCAGTTAAAAACTTAAAACTCTGAGATCAGACTTGAGTTCAAAAGTGGCATGGTCACTCCCGGTTGTGTGACTGAGCAAATCACTGAAGGTGTCTGTATCAGTAGAATAAGGGTACTGATAATAATTGTATTTTCCTCATGATGGTATTATGAGCATTAAATGAGGTAAAGCGTGGCTCCTAGCCTGATTCATAGTAAGTAAAAAAGTTAGCATTAGCATCTCTATCTATCCTCAGATAACTGAGGTCTGAGTGAAGCTTTAGTATTGCTCTTAGGGTTTTGGTTTGGTTTGGTTTTGGTTTTGGTTTTTTTGGTGGGGGACTGCAGTCAGCTCAGATCACATATATGTGCTCATCAAAGAAATAACACTAATGGACCTATGTGGGAACCACTTACCCCCCCCCCCCAAATATCCATACTGCAGAACGATCCACTTCTCTTAATCCCCCAGCCATCCCTGGAGGGCTCACTTGGTTTTTTTGGTGGGGAACTGCAGTCAGCTCAGATCACATATATGTGCTCATCAAAGAAATAACACTAATGGACCTATGTGGGAACCACTTACTGACCCCCCCCAAATATCCATACTGCAGAACGATCCACTTCTCTTAATCCCCCAGCCATCCCTGGAGGGCTCACTTGGAAGATATTTACCATGTATGAGTTCAGTACTATCCTTAGCCCAGGGCCAGTATAACTGCTTCCCTGGACACTGCCCCTCATTTTAGAGTGCTCAACGATGGCTCATTTCTGGTGTGACCCTCCCCATGAGGTGATAAGTCTTCAAGCCAAGGACAACTTGAAACACATGCCCCTCTCCCTCATCTAGGTACTTGGACTATAGAATTCCCTATCCTGCCCATTGTGCTCCTGTCCCATATTCTGGACACTGAGATCCCAGAATTCTCTGCCCAAAAGTCCCCTAGTCTGTCTCCGAAGTCTTAGTGGGCTTCTTTCTTAGGTGTTTCCTCCTGAGTGGGCCAGAACACTGTTGATATGGGTACCCCTCCACCTCTAAAGAGTAGCCAAGAAGCAGCTGCTTTCAAAGCTGGGTAGGTTGATGAGAATATTGAGGGAGGCTGCAGTGTCCACCTGCTTACACAGTAAGGCCAGGCTTTTATGAAACTTCTTAAAAGGTAGGAGGATAGAACACATTTAATAATTCATTCATTTGATATAAAACTTTAAAATATTTAATTATATGGTATTTGGGAGAAATGTGCTCCTGCCCTGGGCCCAGCAAATATTAGGGGCAGAACTGAAAGACTTAGTGGCTTATTGAAATGTATCCTTTATAAGAAGAGTAAAGCAGGGAAAAGAAAATTTCAAACCTAAGCAGCCAGTTTCTAACTGTGTCCAGCACTTGAATCTTAACACTCAGTAGGTGTAAATGTGGGCACCAATTGCCTGGAAATAACTGTGTGGGTACACTGGTATAATCATTTTCCAAGAGTCCGCTGTGGACAGAAATATTTTTACTGATATAATTGTAAAAGTCAAAATCTCATGACCTCTCCTTCCGTGGCCACCTCCTTCTTTATTCCCTTCCCCTGAAAATTTTCTAGTTCAAAAAATAAGCCCTTTGGGAGTTGTGTCATCTGATTTCAAGAGAAAATTTGGGATATAAATAACTTCCAAGGGTCAGTTGAGCACTGATTGGACGGAGGGTCAGTTTTCACAGCTCCCTGGCCCCCCATCTACCCTTAGTTCATGTTTAGGGATCCTTAACTTTCTGCTTTATTGACCCTCTTAGGACTAAAAAAGAAAGAAAGAAAGAAAGAAAGAAAAAGTTACATCAGACAGAGGAAGCATTTCTAAGAGGTCAACAGTGATAACATTTTACACATATACTCCTTATCATTTATTTTCTATAGAGTGCATTTTAAGAATTCCTAAGGAAAAATGCACCGATGACTATGTTTTCATGTTGTAAGATTCTTAAACACAAAGTCTTTATTTTTTAAGAGCACTCATGATGTAAACAATTATGCTTACTCTACCATATAACATTAGGATGAAGAGTAATTGAGCTCTTGGATATTTTGAAAGCAAAATTAATTATAGTATTCGAGATCCCATTTTATCAACCTACTTGCACAAATTTATTTCAAAAATGAAATGAGGGCACAACGTAGTCTTACATGTTTTCTCTGTGACATAATCTTATGTAAATATTCAGATATCTTCACATGTCTCAAATAGATGTATAGGAAAACTGTTTATGATAATTCTCTAGCAAAAGCCCAGGATTACTATTCCATATTATACTATAATTCTGCTTTTGCCCTATCTAGCACGAGCCAATGAAACCCAAAGAGTCCTTGTGATGCTCAGAGGCAGGAAGACAGAGAGTACAAGGCAGGTGCCAGGGAAAGGGAGGACAAAATGGAGAAGAGAGAGACGGAGAGGAGTGGGGAGAAATAACGTGTCGTTAGGTCTGTTGTTTTTTTAAAAATTTGTTTATATTTAGGTTTTATTCACATGTCTTTCAAGTTTCTTTTCTCCAAACTGAAAAATAATTATCTTAATGAATCTGCTACAATTTATTTATAACTTCCTTAGGAATGTCTTACTATACTCTACTTGAGAAATGAGTCTAAAAGAATATTTAACAGAAATACTGACTTCCTGGGCTAAAGGCATGCACATAGTGTATACAATTTTTAAAATTTCTTTTTACTGTGCCTATAATTCAAAATGCCATAAAAAATGTTTAATGTCTTTCCCACACCAAATATACATGTTGCCCCATAATTTGCTTCAAAAGTTTTAAAGGGGTTATTCAAACGCAAATTATCCTAAAAGAGATGATTGACAATAGTGAATTCACTCCCAGGATGCTGCTGCTGATTATCAATCAAATAATATAGGACTCTAAAGACTAAAGTTTCTTCTACCATCCCCATCCTCACTCTACTCCTCAAAAGTAATCACTTATAATAGTTTAGTGGAAATATCTCTAGATGTTTTCTAGACATTCAATAGATACATGTTCATCTCCTACTCTGTGCCATGCACTGTTGTAGGTGCTGGTGATACAATAATGCTCAAAAAAACCCAGACCAACTCTTTGCTTTCAAGGTCTTTACAGTTTAGTGTATGAAACATAAAGTGAATAAACAAACCGGTAAACATACAACATGATATCAAGTAATGGTAAATGCTAAGAAGTCAATAGTAGGACAAAAAGACAGAATAGAGGTATTTACTAGTTGAGTTGGGGGGGTCAGGGAAGCCCTCTTTACCTGAATACGGTGAGAAAATGATCCTCTCAAATATGGTAAGAGAGTCTAAGCAAAGCAAATAGCAAGTGCAAAGACCCTAGAGCAGAAGCAAGCCTGGCAGGGTTGAGCACAGTAAGGTCAGTGTTGCTGGAACAAAATGCGTAAGGGGAAACTAGTTAAGAGATGAAGGTAAAGACAGCGCTTGTGATGAGCTATGTAGGACTTTATGAATTAGGCATTGACAAGGTCTGACTCTAAAAGAGGTGTTCTGGCTGCAGAAGAGAGACTAAATGGGTCAGGACAAGAACTGGGAGACCAGTGGGAGGCTACTGCAGTTGGCCAGGAGAGAGGTGATGGTGGCTTTGTCTCATTCATTGCTGGTAGGAATGCAAAACAGTACAGCCACCTTGGGAGACAGTTTGGAAGTTTCTTTAAAAAACGAAACATACTCTTACCATACAATCCAACCGTTGTGGTCCTTGGTATTTACTCAAATGAACCGGAAAAGTCTGCATACAACTATTTATAACAGTTTTTTTGTAGTTGTCAGAACTTGGAAGCAACCAAGATGACCATGGTTGAATGTATAAACAAACTAGTATATCCATACAATAGATTATGATTCAGCAATAAAAAAAGAGCTATTAATACACGAAAAGACAGTTTGGTGTTTAGATCCATAATAGCTAAAAAGGCATTTTAGTTCCTTGCAAATGATTTTTATATTTCAAAACCAGAAGTACAAGTGATGTTCTCTATTAAGTGAATATTAATATAATGCAGAGTTGTGCCTTTGTCATCTATCGGATTTATAATCCATGCGGGTAGTTACCACATAGTGTTCATGAATGATAGAAATATTCTATCTCCTTAGCCTTTATATTATTAGAAAGAGAGAATGAGAGAAAGAGAGAGAGAGAGATTGAAATTAATTTTAAGGAATTGGTTCACATGATTGTGGGGGCTGGTAAGACGGAAATCTTCAGAGCAGGCTGACACTGGCTGGAAATTCTGGCAGGAGTAAATGTTAACAATCTTTAGTCTGAAAGCAGTCTGAAGGCAGAATTACTTCCTCTTAAGGGAATCTCTGTTTTACCTCTTAAGGCCTTTAATTAATTGGATGAGCCCACTCACATTATGGAAGGTAATCTGCTTTACTCAAAGTCTACTGATTTAAATGTCAATCACATGTAAAAAAACACCTTGACAGCAACACTTAGACTGATGTTTGACCAAATAACGGGCACTATACCCTAGCCATGGTTAACATATAAAATTAACCATTGAAGAGGTATTTGTTGCTTTTCCAAAATTTGCTTTTAGTTATAGAATAACATATCTCATGCTTTCCTCTTTACACACTCCTTTATTCCTATATCCACAAATGAATTCACATTACTCTTTCCCCAAGGTTATATGTTCATTCCTTCTTAATGAATGACATCATGCATCATGATGAAGAATAACCATATTACCGACTCTTAAGTCTCATATCCCTATTTGATATCTCATTTCCGTATGCTGATTTTGTTGATGATCTGTCTTGGATAATTTATGAGTTTAGGACATACAGTCTTAAAGTCATCAACATCAAATTTTCAAAGAATCAATTGACCTCCATTACAATGTGTCTGTCATTCTACTTTGAGGAGCTGATAAAACAAGGCAGCAGGAGATTTCTTGGAGCTTGGTGACATCACAGGATTACACCACAATGACTCCCATTCCACCTGTCCTGTTCTGTGGTTTTATCTGATCACTAGATAAGAAATAATGGAAATAGTATAAGCCCTGAATTTTCAGACCATGTAGTGTAGTGACTTACTGCAATGGGCTAAACAGGCTAAAATGGACAAAATGCTAAAAAAAATATTTTGCCAGGGGTTAAAATGTCAGTGTATTAAGGATAAATCAAAACCACCCAAACATAAGTTCCAAAAGAAAATTAAAAAAGATACAAAGTAAGTATTAATCAGTATTAACTTCCAGTTACTTAAGGCTCTTTTATCTTCATACGTATACCTGTAGTTTTGTAACTCCAGCACTTAAGATGTATATATTTTCTCATAAGTCATTTCATAAATTCATTTGTGTGGTTATACCATGAAAAGTAAATATTAGCAAGTGACTGTGCTCTGAATGTTTCTAGAAAAGAGCAGCACATAGAGGTCATCATATAACCTTTTTTTTTTTAGTTTTTTTTTAATTAATTTATTTTTTTGATGTAGTGTTCCATGATTCATTGTTTGCATATAACACCCAGTGCTCTATTCAATACATGCCCTCTTTAATACCCATTACCTTTTGAGACTTTTTCTGGCATCATTGGGTGCTGTGGGTGGGCTTTCTACCTTTTTTTGCCCTTTCCTTGGTCCCTGCCCTCTCAAGATGGTGTGACTTGTCCTGGAGGCCTTAGCACACACTGTCATTCTGTCTTCCTTCCATCAGCTTATGATCCCTGGGCTTCACTCTGTACAAAGAGATTTACCTAAGCGAATGGAACCCCAAAGCCAAAACTAAAGTGCACTAAAAATAGCTCTGAGTTATCGGTGCGCCGACACGGATACAACAAAGTCAAGCGACAGACAAAGGTGGCCCATGTTCTTCCCGGAGGCAAAGCTGAATCGCTCCGTAGAGTGTTTTGTCATTTGTGGGGAGCCTTTCACACTGTCTTCCCTGCTCATACCTTTAGGAAGTTCTGGATCACTGGAGCTGACCAGCCTTAAGGGCAGGTTCTACACCCCTCAGTTCAGTCAGTGTTGTCTATCTGGAGCTTCTAGAGGACAAGACAGTGCGGTGGTTTCACTTCCGTTCACTCCCCCTCATGCAGTTGATTTCCTCGCCCGCGCTTCTAGACACGCCTGGTCTCCACCCTCAAGACAGCATCTGCACTTAACTCGGGTGTCCCTCTCCCACTTCTGCTGGCTCTGTCACCTAAAATGAGCTTCCAAAATAATCTATCTTTTTTCTTCACTTTTTTAATCTG
The DNA here is from genome assembly GCF_964656455.1 of Halichoerus grypus. NCBI lineage: Eukaryota > Metazoa > Chordata > Mammalia > Carnivora > Phocidae > Halichoerus > Halichoerus grypus. The sequence continues at coordinate 143,735,663 of NC_135715.1, read as the reverse complement.
TGATGTTGATCTCAGAATGAATATCTTTTAGAGTACTTGATGAATTATTTTCTAAAATTTAGAGATAGCACTCAGGTAACACATGTGAATGACTTTTGTAGACTCCGAGGCCTTATGCAAGCAGCCTGTGCTAGCTGTATTATGTATAAGCAAGGTTAGTAAATGTAAGACGACTTTGATAGCTTCTATTCCCTGTTTTCTTTCCACTCCAGTTGCCTCCTTTAATAACAGACATCTGCGTATGAACTCTCTTCTCCATTTTAGTTCTGTTCATTACCAGAATAGTATATGAATTGTATCTCCAGACCGGTATCACGGTATCACGTTTGGGAAGCTGCAAAAGCTCAAGTCCGTTAGTGCTTGCCTTCAGAAGACCATCAATTTGAGAAATTCAGAGCTTTTCAAATGTTAATCCAATCATTTTTCCTTTCTTTTTTTTTTAAGTAGCTAGTATTAAGGGATGATCAGAGAGTGATTTGCTATATTTTCAATCCTATTGCAATGTTTGTTTTGTTATCAGATTTTCTTCACTTTTTCCTAAAGTTTAATCTGTATAAATTTTTGTAGAAGACTGCTGGATACCGAAGATGAGCTCAGTGACATTCAGACAGATTCGGTCCCATCAGAAGTACGGGACTGGTTGGCGTCCACCTTCACAAGGAAAATGGGGATGATGAAAAAGAAATCTGAGGAAAAACCAAAATTTCGAAGCATTGTGCATGCTGTTCAAGCTGGAATTTTTGTGGAAAGGTAAGTGAAATTGTTAGTATCTCAAGATGATAAAATTTGGAAGGCAGGAGATATACTTACCATATCAAAGTTATATGAGTCAAACATTTTACTTATTGAGGAACACTTCAATTATAAGTATACCCAGAATGAGCAAATTTAGAACTTTGTTATGAATTTGCCTTAACAAAAATGTTTTGTCCTGGGTTTAGTACTTTTATTTCTTTTAAATTGACATAAAGACTGGGGCGCCTGGGTGGCTTAGTTGGTTAAGCGTCTGCCTTCGGCTCAGGTTATGATCTCAGGGTCCTGGAATAGAGCCCCATGTCTGGCTCCCTGCTCAGCGGAGAGCCTGCTTTTCCCTCTGCCTACCGCTCTACCTACTTGTGCTCTCTCTCTCTGTCAAAGAAATAAATAAAATTAAATAAATAAATAAATAAATTGACCTAAAGACTAAAAGCAAGGGTGTCTGGGTGACTCAGGCGGTTAAGCGTCTGCCTTTGGCTCAGGTCATGATTCCAGGGTCCTGGGATAGAGCCCCACATCAGGCTCCCTGCTCAGTTGGGAGCCTGCTTCTCCTTCTCCCTCTGCCCTTCCCCCCTGCTTATGCACGCTCTCTCTCTCCCTTTCTCTCTCTTTCTTTCTCTCTCTCTCTCATGCACGTACACGTGCAAATAAAATATTTTTTAAAAAAGGAAAGACTAAAAGCAAAAATTTTGAATGGCCAATGCCCTCAAATGTACCTTTGTGAGTAACTGTTTAAAAAATTATAGCATGTTCATGTGTTACACAACTAATTTTATTTGCATAAAATGTAACATTTCATAAAACAAATTCTGTACTACATACTAAAATCAAAAGGGCCTTTCTCTGCATTAAAGCAAAAAGACCATCCTCTTTCCATCATGGGAGAAAAGCTCCTTATGTCTGCTTTTGAAGAGTTTTGACATTTCTGTCACTGAAGCAAGGAATACTTGATGACCCCTAGATGCTCCAAATCGAATCACCATAGTTTCTCATGTGAAATACATGTTAATGTGGCCTAATTTTATATTTGTTTAGCCCTTTAAGAATACAGCCTATTTTTCTGTCTAGGAAACAAGATGTTCCAGAATTAAAACTAAAGAAAATACTTGAAATAAACACGTTACATCTGACAATTTTTGAAAACTAGTTACTAGAAATCGCTTAGATTAAAAAAAATTGCGTTATATTAAATTATATATAAAAAGATGAAATATTTTCTAAACTAATAAAATTGAGGAAGAGAGTTTTTTTTGTCAGTGTGCTTAAATTCAAGAGAGACCACATCATTTTTCATCTTCTGAGATCTCTATTATTTCTAATGAACATTATATACTTTAATTTTCCTCTGATAAAGGAACAATAGGAAACACATTTGGGTTTCTAAAAATGTAAATGAGAATGCATTGCAAGAAATATTTGATGCCATTTAAAAATATAACTACAGCACATAAAACTTGAAGTTTCTTGTTTTGTGCTTCTACTATCCACGATAATAACCACTCAGTGATTATTTAAATTATTTTGAGTATTTATTAACCATATTTAATTGGCTTTGATAAAAGAATCCTCATAATAAGCAATTTGATTAGTGTGGTGAGGTGATACCCACACCCCCTTATAAGGTGCATAAACTGGTCTCAACTCTGCCAGGTGGGACCAGAAGTCTGCAACAGGGAAGCAGGGCTGGAGAGAAAGAATATCCATAACCATGTTGCCATTTTTTAAAAAAACAACTTAGGAAAGTGTATGACAGTTATTGATTTTCATTAACACCAAATTGAAAATATCTCAATAGTAGTTCAGAAAGTCAGTGAGAGAATCACCAATAAAAGAGAATATGTGTGATTTGCTGAAAGAATGTGTATTTTGTCTTTTTCAGGAAAATATTGTAGAACTTGGCAAACTAAAAAGGATGCAAACTGTGGGAGTCAATTTCTATTTCCATCCAGTAAAAGATTAAGATTTCTGTAAAATATATTGATATGCTAAGTTTTCATTTTTTCATATGCTACATAAAATATTTTATTTAATGACCTGTAGAAATAGCAAATATACTTAAGGTAACTAAACTAGCAAGCAGTCTTGAAGAAATCAGTAAGTTACAAACATATGGAAATGAAATCTCTTTGATTACTCTTGTATCCCCATTAGGAGGTGCATAAAAATAGGGGCATATGTTTATCTTGAATTTTCAAAGATGATCATCTTCAATTTTGAAAATTAGAAAGCTTTCCTGAGTATTCTCTCAAGTCTCCCCTCCCCAAGGCTCCGTGCCTCTGCAGGTCCTGGCAATTCATTACCTAGAGATACCTTGAATCTGCTCACTTTCCCATCTCCCCTCCTGCAACCCCAGCCCCCAGCTCTGTCACCTGCCATCAGAAATATGACCGTAGCTTTCCAGTTGGGCCCCCCACTTCCTCAACTGCCGTCTCCAAACAAGTCATTCTACAGTGACGTTTTAGAATATAAATTAGTCCCTGTCACTCCTAAGCTTAAAACCATCTGATGGTTTTCCATTTCACTTGGTATTAAGGGCGACTTCTGTATCATGGTTTTGCAGGATTCGGCACCTTTTTACCTTCTTGCCTCATCAAATGCTACCTTCATTTTTGAGTGAATATCTATATTGCTCTGATTTCAACCCACATTCCTAACTCTTTCTCCCCTTGGGACCACAATCCTATTATTTCCTCTACCAAAAATGATTTGCCCTGCCCTGCCCTGCCCCTGGCTGGCCCTTCCTGTCTTTCCAGATGCCTTCCCTTAGCACTGTGTACAGTGTACATCACTTTGTCTACCCTGACCAGTGGTTTACCTCACAGCACTGAGTGCTGCTTGTAATCATGTATTTTTTTATCTATTGCCCCTCTTCACTGTTCAGTAAGCCTCACGAAAGCAACAACTGTCTTTCTTTTTTTTTTTTTTTTTTTTTTTTTTTAAAGATTTTATTTATTTATTTGACAGAGAGAGATAGCGAGAGCAGGAACACAAGCAGGGGGAGTGGGAGAGGGAGAAGCAGGCTTCCTGCCGAGGAGGGAGCCCGATGTGGGACTCGATCCCAGGACCCTGGGATCATGACCTGAGCCGAAGGCAGACGCTTAACGACTGAGCCACCCAGGCGCCCCGACAACTGTCTTTCTTGTTCGCCACTGGTCTCTTACCTAATGCAGTATCTGAAATAAGAGAGTTTTTCATTTTTGTGGAGTTTTTGAATTACACATTGCAACTCTAGTAAAAACTTCCAAAAAGAATCCCCCATATTACCAGTTGGACTTTCACCACTTGCAGGAGCCCAGGAAATGCATTGTTCTTTTTCAGCAGCTTGTAATATATCAGCGATTTACTCAAGTGTGAGGCAGCTGTGTTAAGGTCTCCCCCACACGGATTCTGAACCGTCATCTTCATTTTTTTTTGTCCTAATATTCTATTCCTTATTATAGGATTAGAAGATGATAATGGGGAAGTTCCTTCATTTCCTCAGAAGGATAATCTTCTTGGTCTTGCTTTACATTCCATGTAATGAGAATGCACACTGACCTTCATTCCTCAAATGTATCCCAGGTCTAAGAGATCAGCACCAGAGTTCCCACAGAGCCCTGGCAGCCCCAAAGAACCAAGAATTGCAGGCAACAGCCCTGGCTGCAGAGTAGTGAGAAGAGTAACATTAATAATAATAATGGCTTTCTTGTATTGAGCATTTATTATATTATGGTAGACATTTATATCATTTACTCTTCACAAAAAGCTTATAATTATCCTCATTTTACAGATGAGTGACATTAAATAGCTTTCCAAAAGTCACATAGTTAGTGAGTGGCTAGTCTGTGATTTAAAGCATGTCTTCTCTTTGCTTCATCCTACTGCTTTTCTGTGCCATGAAGTCACAGGGATTGAAAGTTACTTAATTTTTTTAATTTCTTACTACTGATTATTGACCTTATTTTCCTCGACCATTATCCTTTTATTTCCCCTGTCCCTCCATTTTTTAGTAATGATGACTAGAAAAATAGATATAAAAGACTGTTGTCTCCAAAAAACCCCACAAAGTAACTAAATATCATTATTGACAATAATTATTTTCTGGGTCTGTTATAGTGCAATTACTAATTTCCTTGCCTGCAAGAGTACAATAATTATGCCTATCTCAATGGAGTAATTAAGTATTTTTATTTATAAAATGCTCTGAAATCTTCCAAGAGAGATAGAGAATAAGGATAATTTTTTATTAAAACCAATTACCCACATTCAAAAATTATTTAGAGTCATTTAAAATAAACATTAAATGGAAATAGTGAAATAAAGTAATAAGATCTCTGTGATAAAATGAGGAGATACTTTATCAAGGAAGCCTAGGCTAAAGATATACGTAAATGAAATTTTTTAATTCTGAGCTTTCAAGAAGTCAAGATTAAAAAGAGAAACATGAGAGGTGCCAGGGTGGCTCAGTTGGTTAAGTAACCATCTCTTGGCTTCAGCTCAGGTCATGATCTCAGGGTCCTGGGATGGAGACCCGCATCAGGCTCCCTTCTCAGTGAGGATTGCTGCTTGCCTCCTTCTCCCTCTACCCACTACCCTCTCTCTCTCAAATAAATAAATAAATATTTTTAAAAAGAGAGAGAGAGAGAAACATGAATTATTTTACATAGACACTAAGTAATGGGTCTTATGGATTTTTAATCCATAAGGTACATTGAATCAAAAAGATTAGTGTCTAGGGGTGCCTGGGGGGCTCAGTCAGTTAAGTGTATGACTCTTGGTTTTGGCTCAGGTCGTGATCTCGGGGTTGTGAGAGCGAGTCCTGCATCGAGCTCAGCACTCAATGTGGCATCTGCTTGAGATTCTCTCTCCCTCTCCCTCTGCCTCTACCGCTTGTGTTCTCTCTCTCTCTAAAATAAATTTTAAAAATCTTAAAAAAAAAAGTTAGTGTCTTCTGTAGTGGCTTTATGAAATTGCAAAATATTTTCCAAATGACTATTTCTTATATTGACCTCCCTCATATAAATTAATGGTATAATCATTAAATTATGACTTTGTTCAGGCATCTTGGGAGAAGTTACAACAGTATAGTCTAGGAATGTAGCTTGCCGATGGACTAACAATATGAAAATGAAGGGACATGATTGATAGGTAATTCTTTCTTCCCAGGACGTTGGGGAATGAGCCATGTATCTTCCAGTTCTGAATAGAAGTCTATGCTATTCTTACACATTGGGGTATCACATTGGTTTTCTTGTCACATGAACTAATGGAAGAGTTTCATTTTTTTGGTGTATGTCATTTTTTTTAAAGATTTTATTTATTTATTTGACAGAGAGAGAGACAGCAAGAGAGGGAACACAAGCAGGGAGAGTGGGAGAGGGAGAAGCAGACTTCCCACTGAGCAGGGAGCCCGATGCGGGGCTGGATCCCAGGAGCCTGGGATCATGACCTGAGCCGAAGGCAGACGCTTAACGACTGAGCCACCCAGGTGCCCCGGTGTATGTCATTTTGGTTGCCCATCAGAAGGTCCAGCAAATTACTGATTAATAAAAATACTTTTATTTGTGGTATTATAAAAATTGAAATAACTTCGTTCTGCATAAGGTTTCTTAATTTTTATTAAGTGATAGTTTGAACAAACTTCAGCAATTTTTGTCAATATGGTCTGCCCTAGTATTTTTAACTTTAAAAAAAAGGAAGCTGTATAAATTCTGATGATACTACATGTTCTCTCTTATAATTTCCATTTTATAAAAAAGAAGAAGAAGAAGAAGAAAGAAATCCATAAAGGAAATATTTTAATGGCATTCAGCTTCCAGACCAAAAATTTTGGCACATTAATGGATGCAAAACAAGAATATTCTTCTGTCATTGATATGGTGGCATGCCAGAAAGCCTTGTTGCATATACAAAGGACAGTCTCTTGTAATAGGATGAAGCAAAGAAAAAGATGTCAATCATATTGACTTAATAGGGTGCTTGTGTGTAGACATATTCACATTAACATTTGTCACATTGTAGATTCTCAATAAATGGTGACCATATTTATTATTGTTGCCACAAAGAAAGCCTGTAATTAATGATAAAAGGTGAACATGCCAAAAGTAATCTTTTCCCTTATATTTAAAAAATAGTTGAAAACTTTGAGTAAATGAGTCTTATATATACACTTATTTTTCTTTTTCAGGATGTACAGAAAGTCCTATCACATGGTTGGTTTGGTATATCCAGAAGCTGTCATAGTCACATTAAAGGTGAAATAATTTCAATTATTTAAATTTTTCAAATAGTCATTTTTTTAAAATCTTCTTAAAATGGCTGGGAGAAAATGAGAATAGGTCTTTGCTGCAGCTTATGTATTGGTACGTAAAAAGTACTGTAGCCATTTACAACATGTCATGTGTTCCAAATCATGACTCGTTGTAGACTTAAATGAGGATTGATTTACACTAACAAACTATGTCAATGCATATGCAAGTGTGTGCACACACATATGTGATTTTTTTTTCTTCTTCATGCTTTATTTAGGTGGATCTTGAATTCAATTTTGAGATGGCACCAGGACTTGTCAGAATATACATATTTTCTTATGTATATATTGTGGGAAAGTTGCATGCACTAAAAAAAAAGATGTTCCAGGACAAAACTTATATGAAAGAAATTTCTTTAGAATTTTAGGTCTGAGAACATATAAAAAGATAAAATGAAGGGCGCCTGGGTGGCTCAGATGGTTAAGCGTCTGCCTTCAGCTCAGGTCATGATCCCAGGGTCCTGGGATCGAGTCCCGCATCAGGCTCCCTGCTCAGCGGGGAGCCTGCTTCTCCCTCTGCCTCTCTCTCTCTCTGTCTCTTACGAATAAATAAATAAAACCTTTAAAAAAAAAAAGATAAAATTAAGAAAGAAAGCAAAAAAGATATTCATCTCCCTTATCTCTGCTTTTTCTGTGGCTGAGGCCCAAATGCAGTATTAAATGTTAGAAATAACTCGAGTCAAAACTCTAAAGTGGTGAAAGTTTTTGGTTCACTTGTCTCCACTGCCTGTGTATGCATGAGCACTGTTCCTATTCTAAGCTCATCATTCAACATCCCTTATTTCTTTCTATCATTTAATTTGGGTAGAGAAATTCAAGTTTGTCTCCTCTAACAATTTCATGGTGGTTTTCCTGTATCACCCAAGAATTTAAAGGACACTGGCAACAGAATATCCTGAGTTGCTTTATTTTGGGTTTATTAAATTCCTTTTCTAGTTTAAATTTATATTGCTATTTATATTATATTCCTTTGTTAATTTCCTTTTACTCATCCCCTTTGCATTTGTTTTTTTTTCTCTGCTGCATATTAGACTTTAATCTTACTAATTTAAAAAGGTAGTTTTTCTTGGACAGTTTTTTATATTTATGTTTCTAAAGCTATAAAAAAAGACAAGTATATAAGTGAAATGTCACATTATAAGATATTAATTACTCCTTGGATCTTGTGAGATTTTGATTCCATCAGCTGTAAGCAAAGATATTACTTATTTTTATTTTTTTAATAACCTTTACTTAGAAACGAACACAATATTTTAGTATGAGAGAAAGTAAACACTTTTTCTAAAATATGGTATAAAAAAATGTATAAACTAACAGGTTGAGGGAGGAAATATCACCAGTAAAGAATATTTTTAGTTAAATAGGGGCGCCTGGGTGGCTCAGTCATTAAGCGTCTGCCTTCGGCTCAGGTCATGATCCCAGGGTCCTGGGATCGAGCCCCACATCGGGCTCCCTACTATGCGGGAAGCCTGCTTCTCCCTCTCCCACTCCCCCTGCTTGTGTTCCCTCTCTTGCTGTCTCTCTCTCTCTATGTCAAATAAATAAATAAAAATCTTTAAAAAAAAGAATATTTTTAAATAGTTCGTACTTCCTGAGATACCTTCTTGTCTTGTTTGTTCTCAATGAAGCATCTGCAGTAGTTTATAAATGTAAATCATCATTGTTGATAAAAATCCCCCAAAGTGGAAAACTAACCTTTTATTCAATGGGAAACCCCTAGAAGGAACTATAAATAGCAGCCTCCTAACAATCTGAACTAATTCTTTGGAATTTGATAAAAGATATTTTGGCCTCATTTGAGCTTTACTGATGGCAAAATGCCTTCTAACACAACCTTCAGAGATTTTAAATTTACAAACAGATAAGGCAAGTGTTTGGGAATCAAATCATGGCCAAATGGAAGGAATTTAACAAAGGCGTACAAGCAAATCAAAAAATATCTTATTGGTGTTTTCAAGTATTTAAAAATACCATTTGAAGCTGCTATTGCTATTTTCAAAAGCAGTATTTTTAAAGGAGACTGAATACTATTTATCAGATTCTCAGTTTAGTTTCAGCATGTTATAGTACAGATTGTTGGCCTCTGTAAAAATGTATTAACTGAATAAAGTTCTAAATAATCCCAGCTCAAATTCAAAATTAACACACAGTTTTAAGGTTGCCCTATTTAATACTAAACCTTCTGTGTGTATGTAAACACACAATTTGCGAAGAGTTTCTAATAATCATTAGAACTGACTGTTGTATTTCTTCAAATTTTTAAAATTTCAGTGATTTATTTAGTATTGGAGCTCCCACTTTACATGAAAACCTCCTTAGTGTATAGGACTGGTATCACTTGTTATAAGTCTATTTTGTGAACCCCTCGACAAGTTTTCAACTTGGAATTACCTAAAGCAAAAATCATGAGGTAGCTGGAATGGTTTGGCATAGCTCTCATTGCTTTCTCTCCCACCGTCAGTGGATTTTTTCCAAGGGTATGTATGTGTTTCCCTATAGGCTTGGCCACTTCCCTCAGGAATCGCCTGAAATGCTATAATTACTTTCCTCCTCCTCCTCCTCAATCAAAAGACTCACTTCCTTTTCCTTTCCATCTGTCCCTGGAGGAAAGTATAAATGAATCAGCCAAGGTTAGAGTGACTAATAAGGTGGTATATACTCTATCTTTCTAGGGTATTTGCAACTTAAAAGAAGACATAAAATATCAAAGCTTTAAATCAAAGGATTACTCTTATGGTGGAATTTCAAGCCATGTAGAAAGTAGTGGGTGGGAAAGAGAAGTTGGGGCTACTTTCCCCTATCCCTCCATTGACATCACCCACATAACCTGTAATTCTACCTTAAAATGAAGCCCCCTCTGGGCAAGTGATTTATGGCATGAATTTGAAGAGAGATTGAGAATAAGATCAGTATTATAGTGTTATCAGGTTTATTACATCAGGTTTGATAACTTTGGGATTAAGGGGAAGATTTTAGCACTTACATTACGCATTATGGCCTCACTTTTGTGAACCCATGGATACTAAGTGGCTCTGTCATATAGGACACTGGAAAAAATATAGTCTGATGTTCTAAATTGAAATGTGACCTGCTAAATCTACAATGCCTGATCTCTCCAAGAATTTTTCATAGAAAGAAACAACTATATAATATTGCCATCTAAAGCATTTACTCCTTTTTTTTACAGGACGTTGATAAATGGTCTTTTGATGTATTTGCCTTAAATGAAGCAAGTGGAGAACACAGTCTGAAGTTTATGATTTATGAACTGTTTACCAGATATGATCTTATCAATCGTTTCAAGGTCAGAAACATGGAACAAAAATGAAATGCTCTTAGAATTAGTTATCTGAATAAGAAAGAAAATGCAGAACATCGAGTCATTAATCAATGCATTTTATAATGTTTCTAGTTGGCAGGTCACAGAACTAGGCAGATGAGTTCACCACATGATATAGCCATTTTCCACAACTCACTGACATATATCCACATGGACATCGTGAGGCCATTGTTGCCTCATTCCAACAAGATACCAGCATCCACCTGAATTACCCACAGACCAGTCATGTAGAGATTGGGAGCTGTGTTTTTAAAAAATATGATCTTCTGTGTTCCTAAAACACAGAATAAACCTTTCTTGGCAGCTTTTCTTAAACTGAGATGAAAGGGCTTCTAATTAATTTCATTTTAGAGCCATTTAAGCAGCAGATTTGACCCAGATTTCTAAGCACTCTGCAACCTGTACCTTTCATCATTACCAATGGAATCATGGAAATTTTAGAGCTAGAAGATGCTGGAAGGTCATTTATTTTAATCCCTTGTATTACAGATAGAAAAACTAGACATCACCAATTGTAATTTGGAATTTTACCCTTTTAAGAACTAGCCTTCTGTCTTGACTCTGGAAGATATAAACATTTAAAGACAACAATATGGGTAAGATTGTTATTTCATCTTAGTTAAACACCTGGGGATTACAATCTGTTTTAGGATTGAAAGCTAACAGGTTAATGAAATAGTTTTTCAGAGCAGTCTACATTTAACCTCAAAAAACTACTGCCCACATCTGACTCACAATTGTGTCCCATCCCAAACATTGTTGTGCTCATGTTGATTTAGTGCTACTATTTTGGTCAAAATATAATCATGATTATTACTTTTTGCAGATTCCTGTTTCTTGCCTAATTTCCTTTGCAGAAGGTTTAGAAGTTGGTTACAGCAAGTACAAAAATCCTTATCACAATTTGATTCATGCAGCTGATGTCACTCAAACTGTGCATTACATAATGCTTCATACAGGTATCATGGTAAGAAAGTTTTTATAACTTAAGTTTGTTAGTTTAGAACATTAAATTCCTTTCTCCTACACTGCCATTGTCCCACATTGCCATTGTCCCTTCAATACCCACAGGAGTATTATAAGTGATGATCTTTTGGATTTCTGAGTGTTAATAAGTTATTCATAATATACATTTTCCAAAAAATATTTTAACTCCATGAAAAAAAAATACCCAGAGGCAAATGTAAATACACTGCAAATTTTCCAAAATTTGGACTCCAGAACATTTTTGTTTATAATTTTTCCCCATAGGAATCACCAAAAAACCAAAAAGTGACCTAGATAAAGTCTTGGGATAAAAATTAGTTACAGTGCTCTTCCCTCATATTATCATGTTCTCCGAAGCTGACTTCTGTGGATTTTTCTCTTTTCCTTGCATTGATAATCACAATTAAATCCTAATAGGGATTTTGGAAGTTATTTGTGTGAATTTTTCCAAATTCTCTTTCCTCTTCTTTGCATCTAAATGAATCCATGAATAAGTAAATAAATGATTCAGCAATGCAATCCCAGGACAACAACAAGTAGATGTTAGGAATTCTGACACTGCCTGGAATTTCTGTAATGTCTCAGAGTTTAGGAAAGTGAAAAGAAGGAGCAACTCTTTCTTCTAAAAATTCCACACTGAGGTGGGTTCAAAAGGGTATAGGCCATATGAGATGCCCAAATCTTGGTACCTTCTTGATTCCTTATGTGTCAGCCTATGCTGAAGCAGTGCCATAAATTGCATTTAAGTAGAATGTTCCATCAAATCCCATAATATGCATTGCCTACCTATTTTGACTTCAGAAGTCACACACCTATTCTATTGTGTCATTGGCACTCAGATCTATGTAACTAATACTCTTTGGGGCCCAGAGATCCTCAATACCTCATCTGTCCACACCAGAGACTATTCCTAAACTGGTCCCATGCAAAGTCCCTAGGGCCACAGTATGTTGTCCTGAAGATCTTGAAAATTTACAACAGTTACATGATTCTTCAACTTTGTTATATACAGAAAATGTTCATATTAATTTTATTTTTCCCCCAAGAAACTATAGTGTGCTGTTTACTACACATACAATCCATTTGCTATGGTTCGTCCAGTAGTGTCTCATATGATGATTGAATAAATTGTTTACTCTTCTTCTTCATCTTTCTTTGCCTCCCAAATGTTTGCACATCCATCAGTGCCTTGGGCTCAGATCCCACTCTTAACCCATGTTTCAATTATCTCTTGCTCCAAAAAAACTGTTCCAAAACTTAGTGGCTTAAAACAACAACTTATCAATATCTCTCAAAGGTCTGTAGTTAGAAGGATCCCAACTAGGAGGTTCTCACTTGAGGTCGTTGATGGGCTTACAGTTAGCTGACAACCATAGCTGAAGACATCTGAGGACATCATTGGGCAAGATATCCATGGTGGTTCACTCACATAGCTGGCAGTTGATGATGGCTAATGTCTGAGAGCTCTACTTTTAATAGAGGCTTTTAATAAAGGATTTTCTTGGAATCTCACCACCAATTCAATAGAAATCTGCACTCTACCAGAAAATTACAAAAAATTACCAAATTTACCAAAAAACCAAAAAACAAAAAAAACAAAAAAACTGCTTTGGAGTTAAGTCCTATTTGGGAGAGGCAGAAATCTCAAAAACCTTAACTGAGACAGTAGCATGACCCCTTTGTGACCTTGTAGAAGGCTGAACTGTATGTGTTGTCAACTTCATACCTTGTGTTTTCCTATTGTAAGGTACATATATGGGCATCACAGACTTATGGTATAATTGGCTGAGATCAAATGCAGTCATGGCTAGATTTCCTTGGTCCTTGATTGAAACTTACTCTTCTTTCCAGGAGTCTGATTTGACATGTAAAAGGAGGAAGTAGAAGTTAACAATAATAAGTAGAAAATCAAGCATGCAAAGACATAGCTTTAAAATATTATAAGCTTTTAGAAAGTAGTATACGTAACCTTTTTTATAATTGTTTCTAGCATGTGTGCACACACACACAGAAATCCTTTTAATGTTCCTTTGCTTCAGTAAGACTTCACTGTCACGCTGTTTCTCGAGCTCTCTGCCTCCTGACCGCCGCAAATGCTGTTATCCTTGAAAAAGTCACTTCAACATCTTCCTGGTTAGAGCTGCTTGCTGTTTCCTTTCTAAGGCCTTCGTCTTGAATCTGACAGTGAGATGGTTTTCATTTTAAGCGTGACATGTCCTCTTTCCTGAATTCTGTGGCTTTGAAAAAATTAACTGAAAAATGAAATATTTAAGTGATACTCTGAAATGGAAACTGAGGTGATTAAGTTTCTTCAGAACAAGATGGAATGGAAAAGTAATGCCTACTTCAGTATAATCAAATATCTACTTTAATTATGAAATGCAATGAGAAGATATATACCATTTTATGCTGGGAGGTAACCAAAATTTCATAGTTTAAAAATATGTTTCTGCTTAAGTACATTTTTTATTTTTTTTTGCTATCAGTATAAAGGGAGCCAAAGGAAAGTCTCCTATTTCAGCTTCAGAACCTCTCTTCTGAAGGTGACATGGAAGGGATGAAGGATGCCGTGCTATTGGTAAATAGAGAAATTCAAATCCACGGTGTGACTCTTCCCTCAGGCTTGTGAGGAGGACTTGTATCCGGATATAACAAGCCCTTCCAACTTCTCCAGAAGACGGGAAATCTGGCCCAGCCTGGCACAACTCCTAGAAAGTTGACATTAATAAAGATTACATAGTCTGTAACTTACCAATCATAAACAGAACTTCACTCTACTTTAGCAGATTTCATTGGGGAACTCATTTCTGATTTATTCATCCTTCAGCAACAATGTGTCAGTGGGCTCTTTACTCATCGATTAGTTTGGCCGTTACAAAAATAGTCCAGTGGAAGATTGTCATTGTTGTCTGAGATCAGGAAAATACATTTAAACTACAGGAAGTAATGAGAAATTTTATGATAGATGGTAAGAGGAAAGGCAAAATGAATTACGACTTGATTGCCTATGTTGCCAAAACTAGCTTTCACAGCCAGCTTGATAGCTTTGGGGAAGTTGTTTTAACAAGCTTTTCTTTAGGTGACAAAAGTAGTGGTAGGGGAGTATTAATTTTCACACAGATGAATGTGTTGGTTCTTTGAAACAACAAAAATGTATTATAGAAATATTCATGTAGGTGAAACTCCTTGGATTTGATATGGGGAAGACTAGGTCACTGGCTTTAGTGCTTTTGTTGATCCCCTGCCATTTCAGGACGGTCTTATCCGTGAGACATTTCTGGAGCACTGCAGTGGTAGCCCCAAACTGTCAGGTGACTGATGCAGCCTGCCCCCTGCAAAATGTTCTGAGGACCAGTGCCTGAAGGGGATTCCGATGAAGCTATTGTCCTTCAGTTTGTTACTGTCACGCGGAATACCCTCAGCCTGGGAGTAGACACTGCAGAGGAGGGTTGATGCCAGTACATCCTCTGTCTGTCTCTCTCTGTCCTTTGACACTTAATTAACTTGTAGCCTTGTGCCAAGGTGACAGGGGTGTGTGGTAGCTCAATCCATTTGCTAAAGAGCAAACTGCTTCACCAAATGCTGCCATGCCACCTCCAAGTGTCTCTCTGAATTTGAAATCTTCCGAGGGCCTTGGTAAGAGAACACTTGCATTTAAGGGCTCCTGCCCATGTGTTCTAATAGTAAGAGTAGAAGAAAGAAAGATGACGTGAGGTCTATTTCCTTTGGAAGTTGTAGTCCCCTAACCACACCCAGAAATAGCCTCCCACACTCCAGAATGACTCAGTTTTTCTCCAATCAATGTACAAAAAATATACCACTATGTCTCTATTCTGCCAACTATGTGGAAATTCTGTTCTTGCAAATGGCATCCCAGACAACAATGTTTGGAAGAGTAGAAAGAGTGCAGGCTTTCAAGGCAATCAAGACATAGGTTTGAAACCCTGCTCTACCATGACCTAGATCACTCACTCTCTACCTTGGTTTTCTTGTCATTAATATGTGGTTAATAATACTGACCACCATGTAGGATGACAGTGAAGAGTCAATGATATCATATATGTAAAGCATCTAGCCTAGTTCCTGAATCATAATAGGTATTAACACACATCCTAATATCAATAATAATTGTCAATTTATTTTTGTTATATATTATGTGTATTATGTATTAACATTATTATAACACTCACTTTCTATACTGGATAAGTTATAGCAAACTGTGTTATCCTATTCAAAGGACTAGAGAAAAAAGTGTCCAACCCTATAATTTAGCTAAAAGAGTTGTTAATTATGCTGTTTTAGACACACCAGGAACTAATAGGTCAATGTGATTTTCTGACCTGAAATTCTCCCAACCTTAATATACACACATACACTTTCTCTCTCACACACACACTGAATAATTCAGATATGAAAATTTACATCACAAGTCTTAAAGCTCTATTTAGAGCTTCTACCCATCAATATACCCAGTTAAACTACCTAGAAATTCTGCTTCTGAAACCTTGGAAAAATGTATTCTGCATATTGCCTCCCTCAAGTTAACGAATGCTGTCATCATCCATAGAAGGAATATTGTGATCTCTGGAAGGAACAGAAACTTTGGAATCAGGTTTTGGGTTGAATTCCTGCTCTGCCACTTGATAGCTATGTAACCTTTGGTAGGTTGACCCAATTCTGTAGGAGTCAGCTTTGTTGTCTGCCAAGTAAAGATAAAGACATTTACCTCATAAATGGAAAACAGCATGGTTCTACAAATCAAAAGAGACCGTCTAGCTAAAATGTTAGTTCCTTCTCCTTTCTTTCTGACATCATTATAAAAACTATTGATGGCAGTCAGCATCTCCCTAGGATGATTTGAGACTGCTCATTTTAGAGTTGGTCTACCTGAGCATTTCTCCGGGCAAAATGCAAACTGCAGTTTAGAGGAAGCACAATGTCTGCACTGCTCATGACTCCTCATTGTAACTATGTCTGCCCATGAGCAACCAGAAGCATGTAGGTTATGTACTGGCCACTGTGCTAGTTGGGAGGAATGATAGGACTCAGCCTCATTCTCTCTAGCATGTTCTCATGAATCAATTACAAAATCCATGCATTCAATCATTCATTTTCTGAGTTGGAATTCTCATTTGGCACCAGTGTAGTAAAATGAATGAACACCTAAGGAACTAAAATTCAGCCCAAAATTCTACTTTCACTAATACAAAATAGATGTGCTTTTAAATTAGGTGAGAGGGTTCAACATTTCACTCTCTTCAAACTATTTTATAATTTTTTTTTAAGATTTTATTTATTTATTTGACAGAGAGAGACACAGTGAGAGAAGGAACATAAGCAGGGGGAGTGGGAGAGGGAGAAGCAGGCTTCCCGCGGAGCAGGGAGCCCGATGCGGGGCTCAATCCCAGGACCCTGGGATCGTGACCTGAGCCGAAGGCAGAAGCTTAACGACTGAGCCACCAGGTGCCCCTAAATTATTTTATAATTTAAACTAAATTATTAGGGCCATAGTGTGGCAATAAATAAGAGGGATTCATGGAGGAAGTACTATTTATGGGAAGCAGAGAATAATGAGACTAAAAACAGGAAATAAGTATAATCAATTTTGACAACTAGGAAGATAATAATTTTAAATACTTATGAGATCATCTATAATTAAAATCCATCTCTGCTGCCCTAATTTAGTGTTTTTTATAATTGCAGTTTCATATTCTATATTATTGTAGATATTAAATATTGCTTTTTTAAAAATCAGAGTTAAGTCTGTAAATCTTAAATATATCAATAAGAAATACATAAGGGGCACCTGTGTCCAGCTCTTGGTTTTGGCTCAGGTCATGATCTCAGTGTCTGGAGATCAAGCCCTGCATTGGGCTCCACACTCAGCGAGGAGTCTGCTTAAGATTCTCTTCTCCTTCTGCCCCTCCACCCAATGCGTGCCCTCTCTCTCTCTCTCTCTCTCTAATAAATAAATAAATAAAATCTTTAGAAAAAATAGGATATACTTAAGAAAATTGGTGACTTGTTCCTAGGATCATTTTTTTTAATAAAACAATGAGTTTCTGGGGGTACAAAACCTGGTTTAACTTCAATTGCTATTCATTTCATGGTGTTTAATTCCACAGTTCACTGGGGACATTGAAGGTTCAGTCCCACTTCAGTCTATAATAGAAGCCATTCTTCTTTTTAATGACTCACAATTAAATGCACCCATAAACACAAAATAGCTAGTTATATTAACTCCCATTGGTTCTGAAAATCATTTCTGCTTCAGTCATCCAGCTGTGAGACATTTATTCTTGAATTGCAATCACTAAAGATATGTTAGCTCACTATTATTTTCTAGACTCAATGCCTTCTACAGTTCATTTAAGGTAATACGTTCAGTAAAATGACATTTTTTCCTGTATTTTACTATATGACAAGATTTGAGAAAGGCACAGTGAATACATTAACTTAAAACCTTCTCTTAAAATTCCACAGGGAATGATCACTAATTCTATTTTCATGGGAACTGTGGCTGAGAGGGTAAATAACTTATTCGCCTCAGGGTCAACAAAGATTTGAAACCAGAATTGTCTGATTATCCATAGCCTCTTTCCACTACTCCTTACTACCTCCTCCTAATGCAAACCTGGTAGAATTCAAGTCAGCAGACAAATATTAAGTTCCTACTATGTGCCAATTACTATGATAGGTTATGTGAAGAGGAGCAAAGATTAATACAATCATGCCTCTGTCAATTATGAAATTCAACAATTGTCACCTCTCGTTTTTGACTCATGGACCTACAATGGCTCCCTCTTGCATTTTATACAAAATCCAGATTCATCAGCTCTAATCAAAGTAGTCTATCAACTCTTCCCATAATCTGCACTCTCTTCCCATTCTCATTCCACTTGACTCCAATGCAGTTGTACTATTGGCAATTCAACTTCCATATGGCCTTCTACAGTAACATTCTGCATTTGCTCTTTCTACTTAGAATATCTCTGTTCCTCACATTGCATTTAGGTACTATTTTTGTCCATCCTTCTTCCAAGATTACTGCCACCAAATAGACGTTCTATCTGCCCTTCAATTGTATCTTTTTCTGTGACCTTTTATCAAGTATGCCTGTAGTTTACATTATATTTTTCTGTTGCTTTGTACAATTTAATTGTTTCAAGTATGTGGAATGAGACTACTAAGAGCAAGCTCCATATCATTGGGATCCTCCATTCCTACCATCAAGTACCACCTACTTGCACCTCTATCTAATAGAACTTTCTGTGATGATGGAAACACTTTGCATCTGCACTGTTCCATATCGTAACTACTTGCCACATGTGACTACTGAGCAGTTTTAATGTGGCTTCTGTGCTTGGGAAAGTCACTTAATTTTACTTAATTTTATTTTTTTTTCAATTTAAGTGGTTCCCTGTGGTTACCATAACGGATAGTGTAGTAAAACTGTTATGTAAAATTTCAGTGATGAATAAACTACCACATTACCTGAGTAGACTTATAATAGCAGAGAAATTTTGTTAAACCATCCAATTGATAACAGAAAGATCAATGTATATGAAGCAGGTGTTCTGGATTTTATATGAAAACACTTGTTCTATCTTTTATTATTAAGTTTAATTGCACAGTCAGGATATGTGTGTTATGAAGAACAAATTTGGTAAATTCTTAGAAACTCTTACAAATCTTAATATAAAATATATAAGTGAAGTTCAGTTCTCTAATGAGCAAAGTGAATATTTTCAACTCTTAGGTGAAAAATTTCCTCATAGTAGGGTCTTCTACAAAAGTTGAGCTAAAGATATTTTAATGGTGTATGGGTCCTTATGTTAAAAACTACTAAACTAAAAAAAATTACTAAACTGTAATTGATTTCATGAAAGCCCAAATTCATAAGTCTGTGAATTCAAAAATCCACACAGGGTTTATCTTTTAAATCATAGAAAATTACTCCTTTTCTGATTGGCAAGGAACATTATAATGTCTGTATTTTGAATTTACAAGCCATGAAACAATCATTGACCACATGAAGCATCCATTATGCACAATCAACGAATGTGAAACAGGAAGGAAAAATGTACTTAAAATCAATAAAAATAATTTAATATATTTATATCATTACTTATACTGGGTGCAATGAAAATCTCTTTTGTAGAAATACAACATGGCCTCTGCTTTCTAAATATGATAGTATCTTTCTTTAATTTACTAGCACTGGCTCACTGAACTGGAAATTTTAGCAATGGTCTTTGCCGCTGCCATTCATGATTACGAGCATACAGGAACCACAAACAACTTTCATATTCAGACAAGGTAAGTTACATAAAAGTACTAACTTTTCTAACTTAAAACTTGAAATTTATTTTTCTACATATTATTTTTAAGAAAATTTAAAAATAACAGTGAAGATGTCTAGTAAGTCGTTTTAATGGATTTTAGCAAAATTCCTTAAGCTACAATCAATTATTGATCAAGAAAACTGTATAAATATTTAGTGACATATTTAGCAATTTAAAGAATGTAAAAATGTGTCAGATAATTTCTCTCTGCCCAGAACTTATACTTTGAACTATCACACACGTCAGACATCTACTGCCTGAGATGAATCTCACAACATATTATTTAAGGCAACAGTTTAGTATCATTATGTATTTGAAAGTAATAAAATTGTGCTTTTGAAAAAAATCAAAGAAACCTTATTTCCTGTTTAGTGTGAAGTGCTATATTTAAAATAATTAGAAAATGAGATTTTTTAATGATGGTAATAATGGCAGTTATTTGAATCAAAATACCAGAGTGGAGATATATCTGCCTGCTAGGGCTGTTATCACAAAATCACAGATTGGGTTGTTTAAAGAACAGAAATTTTCTCACAGTTTTGAAGTCTAGAAGCCCAAGAAGTGTCAGCAGGTTTAGTTTCTGCAGAAGCCTCTCTGCTTGATTTGCAGATGGCCACCTTCTCACTGTGGGTACACATTCCTCGTATCTCTTCTTCTTATAAGAACGTTAGCCATATTGGATTAGGCCACACCCTTATAACCTTATTTAACTTTAATTACTGCTTTAAAAGCCTTATCTCCAAATACAGTCCCATTCTAAGGTACAAGGGGTAAGGACTTCAACATATGAATTTTGGGGAGACATTCATTTCATAACAGAAAGGTGCTCTGTGTTCTTTTCGGTTGCACAGAGATCTCAGTGCCTGGGAGGCAGAATGTATCTAGGACCCACCATGATCCAACTTTCTATACATAAGATCCTGACATTTCTCTAAGTCTTTCACCTGTCAGAGATGCTTGAGATAGAGATGGAAGTTGAGAGACGGATGTTTCTCTGGAACTACTGTAGAACCCTCCAGTCTTATTAAGGGAAATCTAAATCTATTTTTGTTTTCTCTTTTTTTAATTAATAGGCTTTATTTCTTAGAGCAGTTTTAGATTTATAGAAAAACTGAACAGAAAGTACATAGTTCCCATATACTCTCTTTCCCCACCCCCACAGTTTCCCCATTGTTAAATCTTGCATCAGTATGGTACATTTGTTATAATGAACCACTATTGATACATTATTATTAACTAAAGCCCATAGTACACATTAGAGTTTAGTCTTTGTGTTACACATTATATGGGTTTTACAAATGTATAATGTGTATAATGCTATGTATCCACCATTATAGTTTCATACACAATAGTTTCACTGCCCTAAAACCCCTGTGCTTCACCTATTCATTCCTCTCTCCCTCCCTACTTTACACCTGACAACCACTGGTCTTGTTAATATCTTATAGTTTTGCCTTTTCTAAAATGTCATATAGTTGAAATCGTATGATATGAAGCCTTCTCAGACTGGTTTCTTTCACTTAATATGCATTTAAGGTTTCTCAATGTCTTTTCATGGCTTGATAGCTCATTCATTTTCATTGGTGAACAATATTCCATTTTATGGATGTGACAGAGTTTGTTTCCTTATTTGCCTATGAAGGATATCTTGATTACTTCCAAATTTTGAAATAAAGGTTATGAATAAAAGGGCTATCAACATTCATGTGCAGATTTTTGTGTGGTCTGTTCATTTGCTTTTTAATGGCAATATTTCTAACAACTGATTTTGCAGCTATAGGAAATTTTATTTTTTTAATGTGGAGCTCATAGGAATATTTTATTAAAAGGTTAGACATTTTTAGAGCTTTCAGTGACTAAAGTGACAGAGAGCCACATTATGGATCATCTAGTCAAGGACTCACAATCTAAGGAGTGAAAACAAAGACCTCAAGAGGTGAAATGACCAATCTGTGTGCACATAGCTGGCTGATGGCAGTGGCAGAATTGAGAAGCCAAGAAGAGGGACAGTCCCAATCCAGTCTACTCATATAACTCTGACCCCATGTCCAAGGCAGATGCATGTGAGTTCCAGTCTTCTATAGCCTGAAATAGGATGGGCTTAGATAACGTGCCCCCTTGATGGAGACAGAGGAAGAGTTGAAATTCCAACAGTGAAATATTGAGGAAAGTATTCTGTCTATCCCCAGAGTCCCTGAGATTGACAGACTGTGAAGGGGAAAGGCAGACCTGGAGGTCTGGTCATGTGCAAGAGGATGTTATTAACCTACACATTTGCAGAGTAGAGGGAGCTGTTCCATTGTTGTGTCAAACATCAAAGCAAATGTGGACCGTGCAGATCATTTTTGCTTGTCAAAGACTCTTCTACATCCACTGAATCCATAATGAGTGAGATTTTAATTAAAGACGGCTCGTTACTGAGCTGGGCCCTGTATAGGACAACAGTTTTAGCAGTTGGAGAAGGGAACAAGTGATTGGTTACCCATGAACACTTCTTGTTTCTACTTTGAAAAGTGAAGGCAATGGACCAGCCTTCTCCAGCAGCCGTGTCGGGCCAGCACTTCTAGCTTTCTCCTTACCATCCATTTGCATCTGATGAAGAGTCCTAACTTCCTTGTTCTTTGGACTGCAGAGAAGGGGAAAGAAATGGAGAAAAAGAAGAGGTGGAAGAGGAGAAGGTGGAGTAAAGAAAGAGGAGAGGGAGGAAGAAGAATTCATTTTTCCCCCCAATTTTACATTAAGAAACTGCATATAAAGGGGAGAAAAGGTCTAGTATTTTATTTATTTTCTTATAAATTGCCTACCAGGATCAATTTAAAGGATTAATTATACAAGAATTTGAAAATTCTATGAACGAAAATGTTGTAATGACCACAAACACAACAATATAATGTGCTTTTAAAACCCTATCACCTTTACATTTTGTCCAAGAAAAAATAACGTCTTATGTTACAAGTATCAATAATTCTATTGTATTTTATATTACTCATTGTTACTTGGATTTAGAATGCTTTTCTAATGTGGAAAACTATATACTGGATAATGCAAAATAAAAAATAATTTAGAACATAGTACAATGCTAGATTTGAGTTCAGTACAGACATTACAATTCATGAAATCCTTGAAAGTATAAATAAATGGAAATAATTTCTTTTTTGTGAAAATACCGAACTACATGTTACCATGGATACTGAATGTTGCTTAGAGTTTTGTTCTTTTCTTAGCAGTCAAAGACTATCTCAAACATTAAGATGGTGCTGTATTCTCAGAATCTTATTGGATTTATGAGACAAAATCATAATAGATTGCTACAATTAAATCTGGTTCAAAGATACATCTTTGCTTGCTGCTGAAAGTAAAAGACAGGGATACTTGGAGTTATGTCATGTAATTACACTGCCATGGCTAGATTTGAGGCCATATGATACAAATGATATGTGATTTATGTGTCAGTTTTTCCCATGATCTGAGTGAATTTTTGGAGATACTTGGGCAAGATATATTCAGTTCTTTCTTAAACAAGGTTTGCAGGTGTACTTTTCTGTATGCGGAGTTATGATTATTGGCTAAAGAACTTTTAGGCCATGGTTGAGATTCAAAGAAATCTATTTTGGAATTATGTACCATTAGCTAACTACATATGTTTTTCTACCTTTATGACAATTCTAGAAACAAAAGATAATTGTTCTGCCTCATAGGTCATTTCCCCTATGTTGGATTAATAATAAAGCTTGGTTTATTTAGTAGATTATTAGATACAGATCTCAAATAGGTTACTCAAATAGGTTACAAAAAGATAAAACCAAAACCGGATTTCTTTCGTTCTTTCATTTATCCTTGCCTGTTCTTTGGTAAACATTCAGTGGTAAAGTCAGTTCTGTAACCAGTACTACTGACTGAGAAGCCTAAAACAGTGAGTCTTAGTGAAGCAGTTTTCATGCTGACAGAGTATATATCTACCACAAGGAAGGAAAAATGAAGAGTCCGGGCATTGCAGCAAGTGGAAGCAAACTTGCACAGGTTTTAACTTGACTTTACTTTTGCTATTTTTGTTGCCTCCAGTTTGGCAACTTATATGGGTTGATTTACCATTTTAATACATTATACATAGTGGTCCTGCTTCCATTCCACATTTGCAAAATGATCTGGCAACCTAAGAGGACAGAGGAAGAAACCAGGGCTCCATTATACAGATCTGAGAATGCTTGGAATATCTCATACTTTATTCTAGAATACTAAATTAAACAATGCTACAGTATGAAGTAGTTTATTTGCTCAAATGATGTGAAAATATGGACAGGTGAAAAGCAAAAACTTCCCTTGATGAATTCATCATTTTAAAATATAATGTTCATTATAAATTGGTGGTAAAGCACACATTTTAAATTTTGGGTTTTTTTAATTTAATGCTGCAGGATCTAAACATTCAAATTGAATCACAACATTATAAGGGAGAAAAAAACTAAAATCATAAATAGAGCAAGTGATTTTCATCATCCCCTCTGCCCTCCATCCAAAGTAATTTTAGTCCAAGGGAATAAGAAATAGTTGGCAATCAACTATCTGGAACGGGTTGATTCATCAACAGAGGGATTGATTCACTCAATGATTGAATGAGGATATCAGGTAATTTTTTTTCTCTGTTTGGCATATGTAGATTATCTCACAGGTATCTGGATTACAAATTGTAAGGAAAAGGCATAAGTATATTCAAACTATGATAATTAAAAAGAAACTAAGCACTATGACCAAATGGGATTTATTCCCAAGCTCAACATTCAAAAATCAATTAAGGAAATCATCATATCAACATGTTAAAGAAGAAAAATACATGATCATATCAAAATGCAAAAAAGGTGTTTGACAAAATCCAGCACATTCATGATAAAAATGCTCCGCAAACTAGGAATAAAGGAGACCTTTCTCAACTTGATAAAGAAGATCTACAACAAACTGACAACTAACCTCACACTTAACAGTGAAAACCTTGAAACTTTCCCACTAAGGTCAGGAACAAGGCAAGGATATTCTCTCTCACCACCTTTTTTTTTAACATCATAGTGGAAGTACTAGTTAATGCAATAAGGCAATGAAAGGAAACAAAATGTATAGAGATTGGGAAGGAAAGCATAAAACTTTGTTAGCAAGTTACATGATAATCTATATAGAAAGTCCAAAAGAACTGACAAAAAAATTCCTAGAACCAATAAGCAATTATAGTAAGTTTGCAGAACATAAGGTTAGCAGACAAAATTCACTTTCCTATATGCCAGTAATGAACAAGTGGAATTTGAAATTAAAATCACAATATCATTTACATTAGCATCAGGCATTGAAATATTTAGGTATAAACCTAACAATATGTATAAAATATATATCAGGAAAACTACAAAAATCTGATGCAGAATTCAAAGAACTAATTCAATGTAGGGATATTCCATGTTCATGGTAGGAAGACTCAGTATTGTCAAGATGTCAATTCTTCTCAACTTGATCTATAGATTCAATGCAATCCCAAACTTCCAGCAAATTATTTTGTGGATATTGACAAGCAGATTTAAAGTTTATATGGGAAGGCAAAGACCCAGAATAGCCAACACATTACTGAAAGAGAAGAACAGAATTGGAGGATTGATACTATCTAACTTCAAGACTCACTATAAAGATACAGTAGTAAAGATAGTGTGGTATTGGTAAAAGAATAGACAAATAGATCAATGGAACAGAAGAAAGATCCCAGAAATAGACACACATAAAATATAGTCAACTGATATTTGATAAAGGAGCAAAGGCACTGCAATAAGCCAAAGATAGTCTAGTCTCTTCAATAAATGGATCTGAAACTACTGAACATGCAAAATAAAAATCTAGACACAGACCTTATTCTCATCACAAAAACTAACTCAAAATGGATAGACCTAAATGTAAAATGCAAAACTGTAAAACTCCTAGAAGTTAACATAAGAGAAAACCAAATGATCCTGAATGTGGCGATGACTTTTTAGATACAACACTAAAGGCAAAATTGACAAAAAATAATTGATAAGCTGGTCTTAATTAAAATTAAAAACTTATGCTCTGTAAAAGACAATATCAAGATAATTAGACCATCCACAAAGTGGGGGAAAATATTTGCAAAGGATATATCTGATAAGGGACTGTTATGCAAAATATACAAAAATTCTTGAAACTCCACAATAATAAATGACCTGACTTGAAAATGTGCTTCAACAGACACCTTACCAAAGAAGATACACAGATGGAAAATGAGCATATAAAAAGGTGTTCCACATCATATGTCATCAGGGAAATGCAAATTAAAACAATGAGATATCACTACACATCTATTACAATGGCTAAAATCTGGAACACTGATGACACCAATTGTTGGTGAGGATGCGTAGCCACTGGACCTCTCATGCACTGTAGTGGGAATGCGAAATGATACAGCCATTTAGGAAGGCAGGTTGATAGTTTCTCAAAAAATGGAACATAGTCTTCCAATACAATCCAGCAATCACACTCCTTGGTATTTACCCAAAGGAGCTGAAAAATTATGTCCACACAAAAACCTGAACATGGATATTTATAGCAGCTTTATTCATAATGGCCCAAACTTGGAAGCAACTGAGAAATCCTTCAGTAGGTGAAAGGATAAATTGTGATAGATCCAGACAATGAAATATTACTTGGTGTTCAAAAGAATTGAGCTATCAAGCCATGAAAAGACATGGAGGAATCTTACATGCATATTACTAAGTGCAAGAAGCCGGTCTGAAAGGGTTACATACTATATGATTTTAAGTATATGATATTCTGCAAAAGCCAAAACTATGGAGAAAATAAAAAAGATCAGTGGTTGCCAGGGGTTATGGGCGTGGGAGGGATGAACAGACCGAACACAGAGGATTTCTATGGCAGTGAAAAGACTAGTGTAATGCCATAATGGTGGATGCATGTCATTGTACATTTGTCCAAAGGCACAGGATATGCAACACCAAGAGTGAACTTAATGTAAACTATGGATTTTGAGTGATAATGACGTTCAATGTAGACCTATAAATTATAACCAATGTACCACTCTGGTGGGGGATATTGATAATGAGGGGGTGGTTTTACATGTCTGGGGTGAGGAGGTATATGGCAAATCTCTGTACCTTCTGCTCAATTTTGCTGTGAACCTACAACTGCTCTATTTTTTTTAAAGCTATCATATGGTTAAAAAAAAAAAGGAACTAAGTACTTCCATAAATGTTCGATTATAGAATTCTTATTGATGAGATATCTTGTGACTTGAGTATATTTAGCAAACACTCATGAAGTCTAAAAGAAATCCTCTCCTGGACATTTTGTTTTTAATTCTTAGGTCAGATGTTGCCCTTTTGTATAATGATCGCTCTGTCCTTGAGAATCACCATGTGAGTGCAGCTTATCGACTTATGCAAGAAGAAGAAATGAATGTTTTGATAAACTTATCCAAAGATGACTGGAGGTGAGTTTCAAAGGAAGCCCAGAGGAAATTTAATTTCAGGAAAAAGTTAAATTATGTGATTTAAAGTGAAGAAAGTCAATCCCTCACTCATATTATAAAAATTCCCCATGACTGGATGACTCTGAGAAGGATTAGTACCTAGAAGATGTTGTTCAGGAGCCAGGCTCTGCTGGTTGGAGTTGAGCTATTTTCCAGGCTAATTTCGCATCTGTATACATCATAGCCAGTCCACAAGACTGCACACCACACAACACATACTTTAGGATACATAATGATGTACTCTCTGGAATGGAGCTCTGCTTAATTGTGGTCCTAACTAAATTCAGAATCTTAGTGTAATATGGATTCCTTCATATATTACTTTTCTATATGTGGAGTTTAGCTTTTTTAAAAAATAAAAAAAAAATTCACTGTTTGAGGAAAAAAATTACAAATACAATATACTAAAATGACACAGATGCGGAGGGAAATCTTACCTGTTTCTCCAAGGCATCCATCTGCTTAAAAAGAAAAAAATCGTAGATCAGTGATACTTGTTGCCACATAGAAATAACAAGATGTACCCCTACAACTCAGCATAACTTTTCATTCTTCTTGATCCTTTGGTCATCATCAGGCCTTTCATTTAACTATAGGGCTGCCAGATATAGCAAATAAAAATAAGGGATGTCCAGTTAAGTATGAATTTCTGATAAACATAGAAATTTTTAGTGCAAATATGTCTGCTGATCCCTACTAGTCAATGAGACTTAACTTATACTTAAAAAAAGAAAAGCCTTATCTTTAACAAAGATTTTGTTAGAAGTTAGTTAATGGGCTGAAAATTTTCCATTTAAATATCAAAGGTTTTTCCATTTTTCTTTAAATTGAGGTAAAAGAAAAGAAGTGCCTTGGGATCAAGAACTGCCTCAAAATAAATGAATGAGTAAATGAATAAATGGTTAATTCAAGATTTAAAACAAGCCCTAATTTTTGATGGTTACTTTTCCAAATATTCAATCTTTCTGGTTTTTCAAGGCCATTTTTGAAGGTGTGTAAAAAATACCAGCTCACTTTTGCAACTATAGAAGCAGATCTAATGTGTGTGGAAGGAGGCACTTTGTTTTGGGAAACTGGTTCGGGTCTTTCATTTTATTCTGCAAGAAACAATAGCCCAGTTGGGTTTCCAGCTAAGAAGGCCAGCATCTAATTGTAAGAGGATCTTAAAGCTACCACGGCTGGGCTGTGTGGAGAATAGAAGAGCAAAAGTAGGTGTAGGGAGATAAGTTTGGAGGTATTTCTTGTGGTCCAAGAGATGATTATTTACATTTAGAGTATTAATTTAATTTTTCATCAGTGATTATTATTCCCAGAGGTAACATTTATATTATTAATTTTTACAGTTATTCCTGTGAATTAACCTTTTTCCTTCTCAAAGTTGATTCTGTTGCTATTTCAGTGTGATTTTTTTACTACTACATTTTTGTTCTTTAACACCTTTATTATTCTAATAATTTATTCCTGTAATATTTTATAAATTTCTGTACAGTAACTTCTCAGAATCATCCTAATTGAATATTTTTATAGAATTGTTTTAACAAATACTATAATATCATATAGATTGTAGAATTTAATAGATCCAACATTGTTTCTAAAAAGCTACAAAAGATACATTTGCTAGTATAAAGTTGATAACAGGTTACAACAAGTTAAAATATGAATAGCTTTTTAGTGATTTGTAGGTTTTCTGTTTGCATATCTATTTATGTCTCAAAGTAACTTTAGTAACCATAAATGCAATAATTTAAAAATTTTGGTAAGGAAGATTCATAAATAAAGTAACATTTCCCTTGTGCACTATTTTGCCTAGCTTATTGATACACTATTTGTTGATTATTGATAATATCTAGCATTTACTAATCACTTATTTACAAAGTACAATGTACTAAATTTTATAGATTTCATAAAACTTTTGTCTCATTTTTCCTTAGTTAAAATAAGTATTTTGGTTCAGTTGCTATTGTAATATGGGTCTCTTCATAATTCCAGAGAAAAAATGTAATTAAGAATAAGTTTAAGGGCGCCTGGGTGGCTAAGTCAGTTAAGTGTCTACCTTCCACTCAGGTCATGATCCCGGAGTCCTGGGGATCTGTGGAGCCCCTCATCAGGCTCCCTGCTCATCAGGGAATCTGCTTCTCCCTCTGCCTCTCACCCCTAACGTTCTCTCACATGTGCTCTCTCTTTCAAATAAATAAATAAAATCTTTAAAAAAATTTATTAACTATTTTTAGTTTCCATTCCTTTAATATTTGGGTAAAAGTGTTCTAAGCAAGCTATCCAATATCATCAATAGTAATCAGAATATTGATTTCTCACAATGCTCATCTAAAAATCCAGTTGAATTGAGCACCCATAATTTTCAGCAAGCATCTCTAATATGTGGTTGTTTTAAAAACAAATCATTCAATCCTACAAACTTTAGGTTAAAAATCTTTGACACGAGATTATAATTCACCTTATAAAGGTAAACACACACCTTTTATTTAGCTTCTATTGGCCATGCCACAGAATGAAAATAAAATACGATTTCCAGTGTGAGTGACCTTTTTATGTATCTGTACTGAGCAAGCAATTACTTGTAGAACATGCAAGGCTTTGCTGAAATAACCAATTTCCTACTTAGTGTGAGAATGTGTTATTCATGCAAAGGTTTTGTGATATGGTCAGTGTTTAGCTCAAATTAAAATTTGATTAAAATTTCAATAATACCAATAGCTCTGTCTACAATATATTGTAGAGTCCAGGGTCCCAAAAGCCAAAAAGAAGAATCCCCACTCACTTTAGCATCTTGGCTTCTCTAGGTTCTTAGAATAGAAAGAAGTGGTCCAAGTGTCAGCTTTAGGAGTGGGAACTCTTGGGGTTGAATCTTGCCTCTGCCATCTACCAGCTACCTATGTGACTGGGCAAAACTGAATTTCCTCTGGTGTGAAATGATAATAGCTCCTCATATAAAAGCACCTAGCACACTGTTTGGACTAAATAGATCCTGAATACATAGTGGTGGTTTTAATAATAGCAAATACTGCATTTAAAATTATGTTTTTAAGTTGGTCAGGATCCTTTCAGATAGAAAAACAGTATTTAGGAATTATGAGTAGGGGAGGGTTGTGGGTGTGCGTGGGGGAAGCATCCAGTTCTTTAAGGGGTGACGTTAAACAACATCATTCACAGATCACTCTTCCGGCAACTTCCTAAAGCCGTAAGAGTTAAAGGGTGAAATAATGTCAATGTTTGTGAGCGCTTTTACGTTTAAAAAATAGCATCTTCCTCTTGCCATTTGCAACGACGTGGATGGAACTGGAGGGTATTATGCTGAGCGAAATAAGTCAAACAGAGAAAGACATGTATCATATGACCTCACTGATATGAGGAATTCTTAATCTCAGGAAACAAACTGAGGGTTGCTGGAGTGGGGGGTGGGGTGGGAGGGATGGGGTGACTGGGTGATGGACACTGGGGAGGGTATGTGTTCTGGTAAGCGCTGTGAATTGTGCAAGACTGTTGAATCTCAGATCTGTACCTCTGAAACAAATAATGCAATATATGTTAAGAAAGAAAAAAAGAAGAAGAAGAATGTAGCAGGAGGGGAAGAATGAAGGGGGGGAAATCGGAGGGGGAGAAGAACCATGAGAGACGATGGACTCTGAAAAACAAACTGAGGGTTCTAGAGGGGAGGGGGTTGGGAGGATGGGTTAGCCTGGTGATGGGTATTGAGGAGGGCACGTTCTGCATGGAGCACTGGGTGTTATGCACAAACAATGAATCATGGAACAGTATATCTAAAACTAATGATGTAATGTATGGGGATTAACATAACAATAAAAAAATTAAAAAAAATAAAAATAAAAAAAAATAAAAAATAGCATCTTCCATGCTCATATCCATAAAGAAAAATAAAATTTAGTTAGTAATATTTAAGAAAATGTTTTACTTGAGAATCATCAAGGACCAAATGAACCTTTCTTCTTTTGATGACTCCACAGGGATCTTCGGAACCTAGTGATTGAAATGGTTTTGTCTACAGACATGTCAGGTCACTTCCAGCAAATTAAAAATATAAGAAGCAGTTTGCAGCAGCCTGAAGGGTAGGTTATTTTCTTCCATCATGTTGAAGGTCCGTGGGCTTAGACTCAGAAAAGACTGTAATTGGTTACTTTGGTCTGATAATTTGAACGTGTCCTTGGTTTGACAGGATTGACAAAGCCAAAACTATGTCCCTGATCCTCCATGCGGCAGACATCAGCCACCCAGCCAAGTCCTGGCAACTGCACCACCGCTGGACCATGGCCCTGATGGAGGAGTTTTTCCTGCAGGTGCCTCCTTCACAAATGTGCAAATGTTTTCGGAAATAGTGACTATGCGTATTGACGTGCACCTTTTTAAATGCAGAATCCAGGACTTGTGACTTACTATTATCAACTGGCCACAACACATCCTTGGGACTTTAAGCAGAATTTATCAGTCTTTCAGATAAATGTATTTCATAATCCTATGTAGTATAGTATATGTTTTAAAGAGAGTCAAGTCTTGGATCCCAGATGCTACTCTTAGGAAAGAAAGAAACAAACAAATCAGCATTGCTGTCTGCTATTAAGAGGTAAAATGCTAGAGTAGAGAGAGCAAATATCGTTCATCATAAAATACGAAAGGGGAGGATATGCAGCGCTGCTGTATACATCTTGTTGGTTAAAATTTAGTCATGTGTGCTCAGTTGCAAGGAGGCTGAGAAATGTAGTTTTTTGCTGGGCGGACATGTGCCTGAGTAAAAACTAGATTGTTATATGAAAAAGCAAGCTTGGACATGGGGAATGGCCAGTGCTCTCTACCACAAGTATACTTTTGTTTTTTTTTTTATTTAAATAGTATCCCTGTTCTATTTCTACTTCTACCTGAGGTACCACAATACAAATATGATGCTAACCACCCAGAGTTAGCATCAGTTCCCAAAGTTAAAGGCTCAGTTTTCCATAAGAATGGCTTTACTTCAAGATGCCAACCTCAAGTGGGGCCCTAGGACACCAGCCCATCTGACCACTTGTTATAAATTCAGGGGTTCCCATGACCCTCCTCAGGTTTGACACTTTGTTGCAGTGACTCAAAGAACTCAAGAAAGCACTATACTTATGGTTATGGTTTAATTATAAAGAATACAATAAGGAATAGCCAATTGACCTTTTACCTATTCTGAAGACATGAAGACTGAATATATTACTATATTTGGAAGACTCTGGTTTCTGTCTCCCATTGTCAATGATTATGGTTTCACTTTAAAAATAGCATTGCATAGTCCTAGAGAAACTTACTGAGTAGCATCTTCCAAATTTAAGTATTTTCATACTAAAAATAGTTTAAACATATTTTAATACATTGTGTGGTAAAAAACAAAAAAACACCACAAACGTTAAAACCTATCCAGTTCTACAGGGCAACTGTGTGCTATGGCCAAATAAAAATTATAATTTCATGTACTCAGCCAACTATTAACTAGAAAATGGTAAATCTAAAGAGAACTTAGAGATCTTTAAGAACACCTTTCTCATAGTAGAGATGAAAACAACAGAAATAAGAAAACAACCTGACTTTGTTCAGGTTAAGAAAAATTTTTTAAATATTTTAAATGATCCTGAAAACACAACTTTTGAAATTTTGTGAGATGCAGTTAAAGCAATGCTTAGAAGAAATTTTATTAGCTTTAAATGCTTATATTAGAAAAGAACAAAAGTATGTATCAATCATCTGTGTTTCCACCTAAATAAGCCAGAGTTAGGAAAATTAAACCTAGTTGATTGAATAAAGTAACAAATATAAAGTTGATTGAAGGAAGTAACAAATATAAAGCTGATTGAAGGAAGTAACAAATATAAAAGCAGAAATCAATGAAATAGGACAGACAATAGCAAAAATTAACAAAGAAAGCAGTTGGTTCTTTGAAAAAATAATAAAATTATTAGCAAGTTTAAAAAGAGAAAAAACCCACAAATTATAAATAAAAAAGAAGTTATCATTATGGACTCTACACATAGTAAAAGGATAAGGAATATTATGCACAATTTATGCCAATACATTTGACAATTTAGAAGAAATGTCAAATTCTTTGAAAGATATAAATTACCAAAACAAACACAAGAAAAAAATTGTAATTTGTATATCCATGTATTTATTTTTAAACATTGAATTTGTAATTTAAACTCTTTCCATGAAGAAATATTCAGGCTTAGATGGTTTCAATTCTTAATTCTCATTTCAGTTCTCAATTCTCATTTCAGTTCTCAATTCAGTTGAGAGATGGTGAGTTCTCTCAAGCTTTTCAGAAAGAAATAATGCCAGTTTTAACACAGAGTGAGAGGGAAAATTATCAGTATAACCCTGACAAAACCTGACAAAGATTTTGCAAGTAAAGAAAATTACATACCCATATCTGTCATGAACCTAGTTGGAAAATTCCTTTAAATGTTAGCAAATCCAATCCAGCGATATAGTAAAAGAGTACATTTTATGACCTGAGTTGATTTAATATTAAAAAATCATTTAAAGTAATTTACTATACTAAGAGAAAAAAGAATCCTACTATCATGTCAATAGATGCAGAAAAGGCATTTGACAAAATTCAAAAGAAACTAATTACAAAAACCTTCTGCAAACTAGAAATAGGGGACCTCTCTCAACATGGTAAAAAGTGTCAATAGCTTTCATAATACTTCCTGGTGAAATATTGAACACTTTCATGCTAAGTTCAAGATATCTGCTCTTACCACTTCTTTTCAACATGGCATTTGAAGCTCTAGCCATTAAAATAAATAGACGAAAATAAAGTATAGATTGGATAGAAATAAAAAGAACTGTCTTTATTTGCAGAAACATGAGCTTCTACAAAGAAAATTTTAAGGAATCTCTAAAAAGCTACTAGAACTGATGAATAAGTTTAACAGAGTTGTAGGATCAATTGTAGTTCTGTATGCTGGCAACAAACAACTTGGAAATAAAAATTTCAATACAATATGATTTATAATAGCATAAAAATAAAAAGTATTTGAGAATATATTTAATTAAGTGCATATAAAACCTAAGCACTGAAAACCACAGGATATTGTTGAGAGAAGATTTTTAAAGACCTATCCATGTAGATTGAAAGGTATACCACATTAATGGATTAACATGTTAAGATGTCAATTCTTCCAAAATTGCTTAATACACTTAACATAATCTTTATCAGAAATTGTAACAGACTTCTTTGTAGCAGTTGAAAGAGAGCTGATCCTAAAATCAACGTGGAAATGTAAGAATCTGAAAATGGCCAAAACAATTTTGAAAAAGACTGAGAAAGTTGGAGAATTTACACCTCCTTATCACATGACTTAGTAGAAAGCTAGAGTCATCAAGACAGTGTGTTATTAACATGGAGACAGGCAAGTAGACCAATAAAATAGAACAGTGAACCCATACTTATATGGTCATTTGATTTTCTACAAAAGCAACAAAACATTTCAATGGAGAAAGGAAAGTTTGTAAATAGCAAGGGAATGATACTTATTAAATATAGGGGAGAAAAGGAATCTTGTCCCTTATATAAATATTAACTCAGGATTGACCCCAGCCTTAATATAAAACATGACTCTAAAGGTTCTAGAGGAAAACTTAGGAGAATATGTCTCTAATTTTGGGGGTAGCCAAATATTTCTTAGAAAAGACACAAAAAGCACTGCCTAAAAAAAGAAAAAAAAAATAGGCAAAGTGGACAAGAGCAAATTTTAAAGCTTCTTCTCTTCCAAAAATACCATGAAGGCAAGCCATAGAGTGAGAGAAAATATTTGTACTACAAATATCTGTCCAAGGGCTTGTTCACAGATTGCATAAGGAACTCCTACAAATCAGTAATTAAAAAAAAAAATCAGACTAATTTGATCAGACACCTCATAAAAGAAAATACACAAATGGGTGATAAATACATACAAGTATTCTCATTCTCATTGCTTATCAAAGAATCGCACAGTAAAGCACAATGAGATACCTCTACATCCTCCCCATAAGAGCTAAAATTAAAAGGACTGAAAATATTAAGTGTTACTGAGGCTGTGGAGCAACTGGACTCCAGGTGCAAGTCCAGGCATCGCAGGTGGAAGTGTAAGTCATTACAACCCATCTGAAAACTACTGGTTGGCAATCACTAAAGAGAAACTTACCATTCCCTATGACCCAGCATGTCCACCCACAGGTGTATAACTCAGAAAAACTGGTGCTTATGCCCACCAAAAGTGGAGTAGTCATAACAGTATTACTTATGATAGTCCAATTTACATCAATACTAGAAATGGTATAGTCATACAATGGAATACCATGCAACCATAAAAAAAATGGACTAATAACACAAACAAGAATAAATCTCAAAAAAATACATACTGTATGATTCCATTTATATGAAGCTCCAAACTGGCAAAATTAATCTCTGGTGATTGAAATCTGAACAATGGGTGCCTATAGGAGGTGAGATTCACTGGAAAAAGTTAAGGGAATCTCTGGAGGTGGTGGAAACTTTTCATATATTAATTGACTGTTAATTACACAAATGTGTTCATAATTTATGTTTTTAAGATTTGTACGTAAGTTTTTCCTTGACTTAAAAAAGAATATATCAGAATAAAGGTGCTTCATCAATGACTTGAACTCTAAAAAAAAAAAAAAAGTGTTAAGAAAAGTCTCTAATAAATTCCAGAGACTTTTTTTTTTAATAGATTTTATTTATTTATTTGACAGAGAGAGACACAGCAAGAGAGGGAACACAAGCAGGGGGAGTGGGAGAGAGAGAAGCAGGCTTCCCGCTGAGCAGGGAGCCCGATGTGGGGCTCAATCCCAGGACCCTGGGATCATGACCTGAGCTGAAGGCAGACGCTTAGCGACTGAGCCACCCAGGCACCCCAAATTCCAGAGACTCTTGAAAATTACTCTTAGATATCTAAACAGTATCATGACTTGTATTATCCCTATCTTGTATTGATTTCAAACCAAAGAATGACTTACAGAACCATGAGAATAATGAATTTAATGAAATTGAGTCCAGATGTTTTTGAAATTCACTATCTTCTTGAGTTTTCTAGAAAAGTGACTGATAGTAATAATGAAGCTTCCAGCACACAGTGATTTTTGACATCTGAAATCCAGGGTAGAGAGAAACTGTTCCGTAAGGCTATTTAGCAATTCTGTCATTCTCAGTGCCTGATAAACAGTGACTCAGATATCTAAATTGAGATTAATATGCATGCAACACAAAAGGTCAAGTCTTGGAATAGGTATAGCATCAATATTTGGAATGTTTTTATGATCTGCATTTTTCAGATTGTGTTAGAGTAAGAAAGTGTCAGGTTTTTGTTTTGTTTTGTTTTGTTTTTTGACAAGATTCTTGATGGGCAATGATAAGCATTTGTATCATCCCAGAATGTTCAGAAATGACAGTCTTTGCTTGAATGACCTTAAGATGAGATACTTGCAGCTCAAAGGAGAGTAAAGCATACATGTTAATATGGACTATTATAAAATCAAATTGTCTCTGCTAGCATTCCCTCTTCTCTTCAACTACGAAATTCCTTTCAGATCATAATAAGTTGATTTAGGAATTGAGCTTTTAATAATGGAATCTTATATTTCTTAGTCTCTGGACTTTTAAAAGTAAGTGACTTTCAAATCCCCTTCAGAAAGATATATTGCAAAACAGGTGAAGGTCAAAACAAGCAAGTTTGTACTACCAACAAACGTGTTCACAAGCAAAACAAGTTTATCTTTATGAGACTTATGCTAACATATGACATTGATGCCAACAGCTAAAATGTTTCCATGCATTCAATTAACTAAATGAATCCCCCAGTACTCTTGTTCTTTGTCATATCCCATATTTTAGCCCTTTGGAGGTGTGTGTGTGCACATATAAATACACACATATACATATATGTGTACATATATACATATATGTACATACATATATATATACACATACGTGTGATTTTATGTTTCAGGAAAATCCTGAGGAATTTTGGGATGTGTTGACTTCTAAGTCACTTTCTTATTAATTTGTCTACTAAGTTTATTTTATCTAACAAAAGGGCTTAAATAGATATTAAGAATTTTTAAAACACAATGTATTTCTGGAAGACAAACCAAGATCGACCAAGATATCTGTACCATCCTTTAAAATTCATCAATGTTCCCCCAACTCTTGGTGTAGCTACTTTAAGCGTACCTTCTAAAGCCATGAGAAACTGTAGCCTGAGAAGATCAGAATTGTATCCAGATTTTGCAGCCTTGAGAAACTTATTTCTGTCTCTAGTAAGCAACCGATGATAAAGCAGGTCCTCATCTCCAAAGCATGTTTCACAGCACTATTGTGATATTCATCGATAAAGTTAATGTCCTCTCCTCGAGTGTTCCCACAGCTCAACACAGTTGCCTTTGCCCTCTGACTATAATGTGTGGATTCGGAAGATGCTCCCTTCTTTACAACTATGAGTGATGAGACAGACATCAGAGATGCAGGGACTGGCCAAGGAAAAAGCATTAGTACAGGAAGACAGGTTTTTGCTTTTTATTCTCTCTTTGAACAGACATATTAGGTTGGCAAGATAATAAGAAGTTACTACCAATAAAGATTTGTTCATGCTTCATACTATATGAACCCAATAACTAAGTGAACTTTTCCCTTTTTCAACTAGTTGTTTTGTGACACACTAAAAAAAAATGACATTTATGTAAAATCTCCATTTACCAATACGTATTACCTTGTCAAACAAATAATTGGGAATGCAATTTTTTGGAGAGGGAAGGACAAAGTAATTATTTATTCTAAATTGTATATCATCAGGACCCTTATGTTCTTCAGCATTGCTAGAAGTAGTATAAAGTGTGTTATCTCAAAATAGATTTTATTTCCCACATTAATAAAAGTGTACTTAGTGCATTCCCAGCCAAGGATCTGGCATCACAAATTCAGACACAACCAAAGAAATATTCATCACTATAAAGAACCCTAGCTATGAGCCAGGATAATAACTTAAAATGTAAAAATCAAAGCTCATAGTTTTAAGAGGCATGCAAGTATTACACAAGGGGTACTAATGTTCTACAAAATATAACTCACAAAATACAATTATACCACATCATAAATTTTGCTGAAAGTGAATATGTTAGCTATAATAATCATTAAACTTTTAGACAGTTTTGGTGGCTTTCTAGAATTTAGAAGGACCGTTTTTAGAAGGAAGGAAGATAATTAGGTGGCCTAAATCCCTTAAGTAGGTTGTGCCAGGAGGGCTAAACTATTGCTTCTTCCCCTTCTCCTCAGTTAAATTCCCCGATAGAACTAGTGGCCCCTCCAATTCATCCTTGGCCTTATAGTGGCCCCCAGGTCTATGGTCAGGAGCTTCCTGTATGTTTATTGGTGGTGTGGCTTCTGTAATTAAAACTTAGGTTTCAATGCAAAAGGTTTCTCAGGATTTCTATACTTCACCCTTTTCTATCTTCTTCAGTTCTTGAAAGCTATAGAAATTGCTTTGGCTTCGGATAAAATGCAAAAAACAAAAAATGTGCCAGTAAGTCACTGGATTTGACATCCAGTTGACAGCGATCAGAGCATCTCACACTGTTAAGAAAATATAAAAATAATGATTGGTCTTTGTTGTGGCCTTTCAGAGAAGAAACCTCAGCAACCTCCAGGGGAACTGAAGACAGGCAGGAGCCTGAGCACCACAGGCTGCCTGGTGTTTCCATGTTGCTGGGGTCACTTTCTCCCCTTCCCCACCTGCAGGCTCATCCCCAAGAACAGATGCGGGGATCCAGGAACAGAATTGAATAGCATTGATTAATTAATTGAGTTTGGTGCCTTAGGGCCCTATATTTTTGCTCCAACCACTGTACAAATCAATGTACCAGAATATATGTATATTCGGTATTTTACTGATTTTTTTGAAAGTACATTTTTGGCCTCCCGAAGGCAGTGCCCTCAAATGAAAGTACATCCTCCAAGAAAAACTAGTTGACTTTTACAATGTCTGTTGCCTTGACCCCTGATTTCATCTTGATGGAAAGTAAATGTTCCCTATTCAGGGATATTATAAGGAAAATTACAAAGTTTGTCAAATTTATCCTCAGGGAATCCAACTTTCTCTTTACGTATCTTTCCCTCTCATTTAGTAGTAACCCCCACCTTGTCCTATTTTGTTTATAGTGCCCTCAGAGTCTGGCTATAGGGCCCCCTACTAATCTTGCACTCATGGCCTTAATTCACCCTAAAGGATAACACTTTAAATATTTATAAATAAATTAAATAATTAATGTGCTTTAGCTTTCAATGTGCTTTAGCAGTGGAAATTTAATATCCCAATTCCATTGTGGAATACAAGAAGCAAACAGAATGTAAAGTTTCTCACTCCAAATATAGGAAGGTGGACCCTACATAAATCTGTCAAATGCCTAAGTCCTATATGAAAATGTTGCCATCTAGCATTCTATAAAATTTAGCTCATGGAAGATAAATCATCACAGTGTCTTCTTCAGGCCCAAATTATCATTTTTAGATCAAAGAACTTCTGTTATATAGTATAAAAATATAGCTATTAAAATACCAGACAGCAGCCCCTGATCAATAAAACCAATCAGTCATATCCGCATAGGTCAGATAAGTATCTCCAATATCGCATTTCCCATGAAGTCCATGAGGAGCTTTATTTCTATTTTAACAATAACAATATTATTATTTATAGTTTAACATAAACAATGATATTATTCTTGTACCTTATTCTCAATATGCTAAAAATCAAATCCATGATAGTCTTCAAATCCAGCCCTCATTCATATTGTCTTACTTCTATTAGTGGTACCAAAGACTGCTCTTCATTCAGGTGTGAAGCCCAAGAGTCATCTTCAGTTCACTTCTTGTCATCCCCCACACTGCTGACAAATCAATCTTTCAAAAGTAGAACTCCTGTCGGTCAATCCCCTGCTAGAAAACAGGGTGTGTGTGTGGGGGAAGCCAATGCTTCTCCGCCACATGCTCAATTAAGTACCAATCCTTTTTCCTGTGGTTTAACACCATCCAAAATATGCATTAGACATCATAAATATCTCACAGTTCTGTTATCTTTGCTATTATTAAGTATGGTTCTTTTTTATTTATTTATTTATTTATTTATTTGTCTTTTTTTTATTATGTTATGTTAATCACCATACATCACATCATTAGTTTTTGATGTAGTGTTCCATGATTCATTGTTTGCCTATAACACCCAGTGCTCCATGCAGGACATGCCCTCTTTAATACGCATCACCAGGCTAACCCATCCCCCAACCCCCCTCCCCTCTAGAACATATAATGTTCTATTAGCTTCAGTGTACCATAAAGTGATGTGACACTTCTGTACCGTACTCAGTGCTCATCATGGATAGTGTACTCTCAATCCTCTTTACCTGGAGGAAGTGTGGTTCTTATTTGCTAATATTAATGACTGTTTACCGAATACTACTCTTCATGTAAATTACCTTAGATAGCCTCAGGATAATCCTACTAGGTAGATACTATGATATCTTTATTCCTAATATGAGTTAACCTCAATTACCAAGTGAGGTAACATATGAGAATTCATTTCAGCAAAGGTTGTGATATGTCTAAAGTAACAGAGAGAACCAACTGAACAGCAGGGATCCAAGTGTGTATTTTATAGCTCCAAGGCTGATAGCACTAATAATTCCTTGCCCTGGATGTAAATATTAATTCCAAATGGAATGGGTGTCGTTATCCTCTAAGGAAGGAGCATGGCTGCTGAAGGAGGTCATGGAAATTCTGTGCCCCGTTTTCTCTAAGTCATGACAGTAAAATATACCCATTTGCAGCTACTTTGCCTACTTCTCTGGTGACCATATCTAGATTTTCCTCTAACAATTCTGATTTCAAACTTTCTGCTCCTTATAATCAGAGGCATGGTTTAGAGGAAGTGCACCAGGCAACATTGTCAATGAAAAATTGTAAAGCCCATAAAACATATTGACATGATTTTGTAAAGATCATGAGAAAAGGTGTTCAAGGTCGCCGAGTGAGTGGGAACTCGGAATTCCTCCAGTAGGCGGTCCATTGTTACCATTGTTACATGGACTCCACATCAAAGCAAAAGTGAAGGCCCTTCCCTTTTGTCTTCTGACTTCAGAACCTGACCATGTGTCCTAAATTGTGGCCTTACACAAGGCCAGTGTAGTCCATGAAGATACACAACCGATAGCGTAGGAAAAAATAGAGTCCGAGGCATTCTTTCAAATAGCCAGAAAATTGAAGCGAAGAGAAGCAAGTAAAGTAGCTTCTCTTTCTTTTGTAAGCACATCCCCTTGAATGCAAAGGAAAGAACCTGTGTTTGATGTTTGATAAACCTTGTGAAGAGAACGTTTTGCCCAGAGCAGCCTTCATTTTAGGAGATGAAAATTGAATTAGTTCTTGTGGTGTTGAACCCAAACATAAATGGAATTCTTTAACATATGTGCTCAATTAACCTACCATAGATAAGATCAAATAATAAAAATCATTGACATTTCAATTTTCTGAGACTATATTAAAATAAAGTGATGCACACAGAAAGTAAAAATGTTGAAGATATTCTTCAATATTTGCTGTGGGAGATTCAATTAAAATTGAATTCAATTAAAATTCAATATTTGCTGTGGGAGAATCAATTAATAAGTGGAAAGATGTTTCAAAATGTTTATATACTTTTAATTTCAAAAAGCAGTACAATCATGAAGTCTTGATACTTGAAGATCTGTGTGATGTACTTGGCATGGGGGAAAAAGAGCATAAAAATCCACGAGCTTGAGTGTTAATTAAATGTGAAATAACACACAGAGATGACTATTTTATGGTAGCTGCTGAAAATTCCAAAGAGCAAAGGTTTGTCTCTTTATAGTAAAGGGGTTGTAATGCCAAAGCAGAGTCTCCACTTGCTGAAAATGCTCATTCTTTTTTCTTCAGCAACATATATGTCCTCAAAAGGGAGACTGAGTAAAGTTACATCAACTTGGACTATACCTTTGGTTTTATAAAAATTAAATAAATAAAAACACAGTGCCAATTAAAATAAAGATGTGGCTTTTTTTAGACTTTGTATCTAGACTGCTCATTATCTAAGTGTCTCCAACCCAAGTCTGTACTAATGAGCTTTCCTTTCACAGGGAGATAAAGAAGCTGAATTAGGACTTCCATTTTCCCCACTTTGTGATCGGAAGTCAACGATGGTGGCCCAGTCACAAATAGGTACTACTCAGGAATGGTGGTTATGGAGGGTGGGCGTGTGTGAGCCAGTTTTCAAATGGATAAACCATGTTGTTCAAAGGGGCAACATCCATGAAAACCTCACTTCATATTCATAATAAATTTGATCTTCAGACTGATGTATATGGTGCTGAATGATAAGAATTTTGGAAAAATTCTCACAAAATGAATTCAATCAGCAGTATTAGTAAATGTAATTGTTATTTGACTTGTAACCCCTTTACAAATAATGGACTTTC
Source organism: Halichoerus grypus (assembly GCF_964656455.1). Lineage (NCBI taxonomy): Eukaryota > Metazoa > Chordata > Mammalia > Carnivora > Phocidae > Halichoerus > Halichoerus grypus. The sequence continues at coordinate 143,692,884 of NC_135715.1, read as the reverse complement.
TTCTTGTGTAAGAGACAGCATTTTTTGTGTTTTGTTGCTGACGATTGTAATCTGTAATTCAATCCTTTGTATGTAGGACAATGTAATGAAAATATTAATATATCTGTGTTATCACTAAGTTTGCAATATATAATACAGTAGCTTATATTCCTTCAGAAAAAAAATTCTTTTGATATAAGTAGATAAGCCAGCAAGTTCAGCCCATTATTAAAACATATTGTTGCTATGCTGCATGGTCCAAATATTTGTAATGGTTATTCCCAGAGCCAGCATCTTTATTACTGCGCTGTAAGATTAATAAACATAAGGATTCCCGCCTAACCTCTCTAGCTGCTTCCGTACCAAGTCCTACAAAGCAGCAGTCAACTGTCAGAAAGCTTCTTGCTCTGACATTTGCCCCTTCCCATCCAAGTTCCAAAAGCTATTTTTCTAGCTACCATAACACAGGTGCCTACGATTGTTTAGCAGGTATGAATGTGACAGGGTAAGAACCTCCTCAGGCAACCTAGAAAGAAGGGAAGTTTCTGAGGCTTGTTGCCATAATATAAATTGCTATCCTGTTAGTGGAGGTGACACGTCATTTGCGAGGCTCCACATCCCAGGCATTTAAAACCACAGACAGAACGGAAGTAGCACACCGGTAGCCGATTAACATTGCTTTGAGTCGAAGGCATCAATTAAAACACAAAACTATTGAAGTTTTCTTGAATTAAAATTTCACCTTAGGGCTGCATTTACATGTCCGGCTCTTGATTTCCGGGGGGCGTGATTTCAGGATTGTGAGATAGAGCCCCGAGCCCCGTGTGGGCTCCAGCCAGGTGTGGAGCCTGCTTGGGATTCTGTCTCTCCCTCTGCCCCTCCCCCACCCTCTCACCCTCTCTTAAAAAAAAAGGGACCCTAATGTATAATATTATTAATCCAGTTACTTGAAATGTGAATTATTTGTATCTGATGGATGGGATATTCTTCAAATGTGGATATTTCTGGGCACAGTAGCACTTAAAAAGCCTCCCTCCAGCTTCCTCTTATATTCGGACGGTCGTCCATAGCTCCCAGGTGTGAGGCCACAAGCACTTGATTTCCAGGGGCACACCTCTCCAGGGACTTTTAGTGTTGAAGTGTGTACAGAGTGCGCAATAGGTTGTCTCCTCCACCTAAACACCACGGGGGAAGGGCTCCCTAGAGGACAGTGCCCCCTCCTCTCTATGTGTCATTTTCTATCTTGATGAGTACTTTACATTTAAAGTTGTTATTCATCCTGACATCTCAAGGTGGTGGGAATAATGCTGTCTCCCAGAGATGTTACTGTTCTCTTCACTGATTTGACAGAACACGCCCACAGGCTGTGAACTAACACTTTACATCCAGAGAATAATAAACAGCAATTTGAAATATTAACACACTGGCAGAAAGCTCTGACTGATACAGTAAGAGGGGGAAAAAGCGGTTGCCTTCCTGTGGCCTGAGAAAAAACTTCAATTATTTCGTTTCTTTGAAGCTTAGATATTATTTTTTGTTGATTAGTAATAAATTCGAAAAGCAAGTGGAGACCTTTCAGAAAAGTAATGATCCCTCTCACTGAGAGAGGAAATTATATTCACTCTGGTTAGATTTGAATTTATTGTTAACAAGAGTATAAAACTGAATATTAAATAGGAAAGCCAATATACATGAGTTATCAGGCTTAAAATTGGATCACTTCCACTACTTGGGAGATTATTTTATAGAGCTATTAAACTATCTCTAAAGATTATGTTATTAGAATTTAAAAAAAAAGATTATGTTATTAGATTAAAAATAATTGCACAGCGTAAGCTGAACCAGTGTTGTAGCTGATAATTACTATCAGGTGCGTCAGACTCTTCATTATTACAGATTTTAGAATTCAAGAAATTGTAATGTTTCAATTTATATATATATATATTTTTTGCTTTTGTAGGTTTCATTGATTTCATAGTAGAGCCAACATTTTCTCTTCTGACAGACTCAACAGAGAAAATTATTACTCCTCTTATAGAGGAAGCCTCAAAGACAGACACTTCTTCCTATGGGGCAAGCAGGTTTGATATTTTCTCCCTTTTTGCATCCTTTTTTATCTTTGTGTTGTTTAATAACCTTTTACTTAAGATTATCTTATTATCTCTTACCGCAGGGCGGGACGTTCTTAAAAGAATTATTAGGTAGTATTTCCACCTAGTGGCTAGGTGTGATATTGCATCTGCCTTTGAAATTCACTTGATGTCCAGGGCAAAGTGTATCTAATGAGTATAACACAAGAGTATTCAATACTCAGGAGAATGAAAATATCTGAATTTTCATGCAAATGCATATATTATGCCTTGGATATTAACATATCTAGTTGTGTCAGTTTGCTTACAAACAAACCAGTTACAACCCACTTGTACATACCAATTACAACCCACTTGTACATCTGGGGAGAATCCTCTACCAAAAGAAGGCTTGTAGCTGATGTGGGTACAACAGATGTGTATAACATGTAACAGTAATACCCATTATATATACAATCACTTACAGTATTTCAAGCTGAACACTTTTCATCAATAAATTTGTTAAGGCATATTATTTAAAGCTTCCAGTTGAAACTAGTCATGCTTAAATTCTTGTCCATCTGAACACACAATTTTGCTAGTGGCACACCAACAGACTCTCTACGTGGGGCCCCAGTGAGGACACTGAGGAAATGTTCTACCTGAGAAAGATTCGGGGGAGCCCCCACTTAGGACTCCAGAATCGTGATGCCCCTTTATTGATGTTCACCAATGGACTCACTGCTAAGTCAGCTCACCTCAAGTTTCCACTGTTCTAATCAGGCCTAGCCACCCCATGATGCAAGAGTGCTCCAACCTGCTGCTCTGGGAGTCCTTGACCGACCCAGGGACTTCCAGCCAGAGTCCCGGCCCTCTCCCTGAGAGGAGAAAAGGAGGGACGTGAGCAGCCCGGACGCACCCTCCAAACTGGGCCTGAGCACTTGCCTTTCTGGGTCAGCGTTTGGTTTTGTAAAGTGTTTCAGGCTTTGCTCCCTCATTTCATATCTTGACCTTTGTGTTTTTTGGGCTTTTTTTTTTTTTCATTGTGACTATTAGTTTCAGCACCTTTCTTGTGTTCACAGCGTTGATTTGTTTAGACGATCAAATATGAAAGGCACCGTGAACGACGGAACCTATTCCCCAGACTACTCCCTGACAAGCGTAGACCTACAGAGCTTCAAAAACAACCTGGTGGACATCATCCAGCAGAACAAAGAGAGGTGGAAAGAGTTAGCTGCACAAGGTAGAGTTGTTTATGAAGCCTAACTGCCACCTCCTTCTTTCTTAACTCCTCTAGGGTTTTGGCTTTCTTTCCCCACCCCCCCTAGATTTCTTCTTTGATGAAATACACAAGCCTTTGGTGGTATCTGAATTTGGCCAACTTTTGATTATCGCTAACAAAGTTGGTTTATCTGGTAGAAATTCTGCTCTGCTTATGTCACATGGGCTGCAAAAGTCTGTGTCCGTGGGTGGCAGTGACCTGAACATGAAGGAGGGGACGATAAAATGGTGACAAAACTTTACGTGGCAGAGTGACCTCCTGTTCATTTCTAGAAGTGCTTTGGAGCTTGTGTTTTAGGCTTTGCAAGTGGCTTTTGTGTTGCATTAGGAATGTAACACCCTGTGTCAGAGATTTGGGTGTGTTTTTTTCAATGTTCCTAAGTTATTTCTTTTGGTGACCGGTCTGCTCACGCGTTGGAAAAAAATAATTTGTAATCAGCCATTAAAGGAAACAATTGGGAAGCTAGCTTCAGCTATTTCTGATATGTTTTCTGATTCAAATAAATGAGTCGATTTGGTTTACAAGGTATGTGAATTAGTATCAGTCATTATCTTTTGTGCAGGAAATTAGCTTCCTAATTCCAAATCTGGCCCCTGCCCCCCGTCACACTCCCGTCCATAGCCCTGTGTCTCTCCCGTGCTCTACTCCCTGCACAGAGGTCTCTGGCAAGTTCTTGAAATACCCCAGAGCCTTTGCAATGACTGTTTCTTCAGCCAGAGATTCTCCTCACAGCTCTCTGCAAGGCCAATTCCTCCTTGCCTGGGAAGTCTGTTGCTTAACTTTAATTTGAAAAACAGCACTTAATTAACTCAATTTAATTTTCACATGGACCTTTTAAGGTATATACTATTGTTATTCTCATTTATGTAAGAAAACCGAGGCAGAAGACACTTATGTGACTTTGCCCCAAATCCCATAACTAGTAAGTGAAGGAGCTAGAATTGACTCTTTCTCTCCAAATGCAGTGCTCGAAAGCCTTATGGTAGGTAGCCGCACAAGGAGGCCCTCCTTGACCACTACGAGTAACGTCCTCCGTCCTGTCTTTCCCGATGAGGGCCCAGTCTAGTGCCTTCGATGTGGTATCACTAGTCCATAATCAATGATATTTACTTATTCCTTTTTTCTGTTTTCCACATGGGTAGCCTATGGTCCATAAAAGTTAGGACATGGTCTGTTGTGTTTTCCAGTATATCCTCAGCTCCTACCACAGTGTTGAGCATGTAAGAGGCACTCAGTAAATATTTGTTTAATGAAATAACTACTTAGTGAGTCACATTATTTCCTCCACCTCTGCTATTAGAAATAAAAGAAATACCATTCTCATGTCTTCATCTGACTCTGTAACTCACATTTTCCCATAAGTCTGATCTTAGTTGAAAAGAAATCTGTTCCCAGGCTTTGGTAGCTCCATACAGCCATGACGAGGGCCATGTCCTATAGTCACACGCCCCCCTCCCCCCCACTCAGAATGGCCCTGTGCTTAATTAAATCCTCTACTATCATCATCTCGAAATTCTTAAAAATTTTTGAGCCAGGGGCCTCATTTTTATTTTGCATGGGGCCCTGCAATTATGTAGCTAGTCCTGGCCATTACAGAGGGCCTTTGTAATACATTATTGTCACTCGATAAAGAACATAACACAACACAAGACCCAGATGGCAATACTGAAATATTGTCAAACCCATCTAACTGGAGACTTCAGATGCCTGGAATTACCCTTCTCTAGGGACAAATTATACTCAAGATATTGACCCTGAAGCACTATAAGACATAAATCCCTAACCCATAAGCTCTTTGAAAACAGGAACAATATGTATCTTATTGTCATCATTTTCTCAGAGCTAACATGTCCCTGGCAGAGTGTAGGTGCTTTAAAATTATTTAATGAGTATAGTTTTGAATGAATGAATGAATGAATGAATACTTAAACTCCACTTTGAATGTATTTATTCAGAAAGGAAAACAAATAAACATATATATTTTCAGCGATGGAAGGCAGAGAAGAGGCAAGCAAGACCTGGGATCCCTCCTGTGTGCCAGGCATTTTACATGGATTATCCAATTTCCTCCTGCAACAACCTTCCTAACTAGAAATGATGACCCTCGTTTTATACACATGTATAAAGGATCACACAGCTTCTAAGCACTAGAGTCAAAACTATTCTGATTCTTTACCCAACATTTTTCCCACTGCACACTAGCACCTCCTATTATACTCTTTCAAAAATTTTTGAAAAAAATTGAGTTGAAGTATTCATCGTCAATGAACCCAAAAATCCAATTGACCAAAACACTCTCTCTTCCAAGAAAGTTTTAACTAAAATAAACAACAATAAACCGCAAACATCAACCTATCACCTGGAACCTATTTGTCATAAACTGGTGAAAGAAAACTGTCAGAATTGGCTTAGGGACTAAAAGTGCTCCCTTCCTAATAAACTTTCTGGCACTGTGCTCTTCTGAAGATTTTGTTGCACAGGGACAGTAAACTTTAGCTGCATATAAAATTCTCAATGTGCGTTTCTGGAATTGAGGAATAATATCTGAGTCCTATCACTGGAAAAGATAGAACCAAGGTTTGAATACAGACAGCCGGTTTTAGCAAATTAAAACCACAGATCATTTTGATAGTATCATTTCCAAGGGGTAGTTGTGTAGAGTACACACATTTTAAGTAAAGCAACTACTGCCAAATTTATTTTATTTATAACATTGCATGTTTGGTTTCTATTTCCAATGCAGTGGTGAACTAGATAAACTTAAAGAAATATCTCATGGTAAAAACAACTAAAAATGTGGGGCGGAATATTGCTAACAAGAAATTGACAGAGACAGTGCTTCTAGAACTATCTCCCTGTCTCCTTGCTTGTAACAAATATTAAAAAGCATGTTGCTTTCAACAAAAAAAGAAGAAAGAAAGAAAGAAAGAAAGAAAGAAAGAAAGAAAGAAAGAAAGAAAGAAAGAAAGGAAGGAAGGAAGGAAGAAAGAAGGAAAGAAAAGCTGATACCCTCAGAACTTATCCAAATAAAGATCAAACAGAAATTGAGAGAGATAAGGAAACTTTGGAGATAGAATCTCTCTGGAGGGCATCTGCTTACGTTTGCTGGAGTCCTGGGTTTGCAGACTGAATTGACTACCACACTGGGTTTACACTAGAAATGCAAATTTGATTCTACATTTATTTATTTATTTTTAAGATTTTTATTTATTTGACAGAGAGAGACACAGCGAGAGAGGGAACACAAGCAGGGGGAGTGGGAGAGGGAGAAGCAGACTCCTGCTGAGCAGGGAGCCTGATGCGGGGCTCAATCCCAGGACCCTGAGATCATGACCTGAGCCAAAATCAAGACTTAGACACTTAACGACTGAGCCACCCAGGCGCCCCTTGATTCTACATTTAAAAATTCTGTTAATGCAACTTACCTTATTAAGGATCAAAAGATAAAAATCTAAGATCTCAAGAGATACAGAAAGAACATTCCAGAAAATTCAGTATCTATTCATGATAAAAATTATTAAAATTAAAGCTTAATCTACTATTTCCATTTTCCCACTTTTCTTGCCTTCAGTTTTACTGCTTGAGTTGTTTCTTTTTTCCATTGCAATTCATTTCCTTGATGGTTTGAAATATTTACTCTTTATTCCTTTCATTTTCGTGATTAATTAGAAAATTTTAAATGCATAATCAATAGTAGATAACAATGAAGTTAATAACTTCACCCTTCCACAAAATAATACAAAACCTTATAAAACTTTGTCTCTGATATTTTTAAAAGCTTCTAAAATACAGACTTTATATTTAATAATTAAAATTTAAAACATGTCCTTGAAATCCAAGAATATGAGGAGTATTGCTTTTTAATGTCGTTTTCAAAAATCAAACTAGTGTAGGAAGACTCTCTCAAGGTCTCCTCCATGCATGCATAGCTCCTCAGCAAGCTGGAGATATGTGGAGAGCTATCTCAGACCTTCCACGGCTCTCTAATTGCTAGGATTTTTCTGTGAAATGCTGCTCATCTACCAGTTACCTAAACTTGGACTGCAGCCTCAGGCTTGCAAAGCTGTGAGTTTCCCCCCATTTTTTCTAAACTAAACCCATGCTTTACATTGTAGAAACCAGGGTCTTTAGCCCTCTGCTCCTATTCCAAATTGAGCCTACCACCTCTAGCAGGAAAACTGGTTTCTGCTGCCATTCTCAGGTCAGGGTTGGCAGGGAGGTTGGGAGTAGCTCTGGGCAAAAAGTTCAGATTCCTGGGACACCTGGGTGGTTCAGTTGGTTGAGTGGCTGACTCTTGGTTTCTGCTCAGATCATGATCTCAGGGCCCTGGGATTGAGCCCCACGTCAGGCTCCGTGCTCAGTTCAGTGGGGAGTCTGCTTGAGGAGTCTCTATCTCCCTCTCCTCAGCCCTCTCTCTGCTTGTACACTCTCTCTCTCTCTCTTTAAAATACATACATCTTTAAAAAAAAAACGGATCACAGATTCCTTCTGTTCTTACCTTTTGCTCATGTGCATCAGAAGACATGAACAAAACATTCAGTCTAGCACTATTCTTGAGAGCAAAAAAACTGAAAACAACAGCAAGATGGATTCACAATCTGTGGTATATTCATATTATGGAAAAGCACACAACTGTTAAGATAAATGAACTTTAGGGGCACCCGGGTGGCTCAGTCATTAAGTGTCTGCCTTCAGCTCAGGTCATGATCCCTGAGTCCTGGGATCGAGCCCCGCATCGGGCTCCCTGCTCGGCGGGAGGCCTGCTTCTCCCTCTCCCACTCCCCCTGCTTGTGTTCCCTCTCTCGCTGTCTCTCTCTCTGTCAAATAAATAAATAAAATCTTTAAAAAAAAAAAAAGATAAATGAACTTTAATGTGTGAGTCCCAACAGGGATGGAAGACACAAATACTATTGAGCGAAATACACAAGCAGCTTCAGTATAGCAAGATGCCATTTATAGAGAAATTTTTAAAACCTATAAACTAACCAAAAGATTTTAGAAGACACTTAGCTTCATACCTAGAACTGTTAAAGAAGCATGTCTCTTTAGAGCTAGCCCCCAAATGACAAACATAAGTATTGGTTCTCCCCTGAGGCAAAAGAGTTACTTTGGTAAGCCACTTGATGGTTTGGTTTGTGTTTAGACACAAAAATTACAAATTGAACCAGATCCACCAAGTCCACCTTGATCAGAACAAAACCACAAATCAATCCCAGATCTATTTTCTTTCCCATCTTCTCAAAGAGGATGTGTATTTGAGAAAAAAACAAGTTATGTCCCAAAATGGAATCAGGGTGTTGGGGGTGGGGGGGTGTCAGACTGAAATGGAAAGCAGTATGTTTCTTATTGTACTGGGTAACTTTCTGATTTATTTGATGTTGATTCAAACCCCAAAATACTAGGGTTCAAAGGCAAGTAACAAGTGAGGAAAGGAGGCAGCGTGGGAACCAAGGCGCCATAAGATTTGCCCATTGCGCACCAGTAACAGCTGTTTAGAACCAGAAGGAAACCTAGTGCTAGCTGAAGGCAAGCTTGACATTAAAATATGCATTAAAATTGTCAAACACACAAGTGTTTTCTAGTCTCTTTTGGGAGCTTATTTCCTACATAAATGCTCTGGAGTGTTCAGTATGATATCATTCATTTGAAATTTTTAAGACCCGCTTTTTCTTTAGTAGCTCGTAAGATCCACCAAAATGGAAAACAAATTAAGATTTTGGTTAGAATTACTTTGATATCAATTTGGAGAGAATTATCTTTATGATGGCGAGTCTTCCTATTCATATATATCTTATATGTCTTCTTCCATGTTTCTCAGAAAGTTTACTTTTACTTCATAGTAATAATAATGGTGATGGAAATATACTTGTTAGATGCCTGGCATCACATTAAGCATATTATATACCATGTAATCACTGTTTATCCTTAATAATAATTTATTTCAAAATGTTGAATATATCTTGTTGGATTTTCCATCAGTATTTTATATTTTTTTGTTATTTTTGCAAATGGCTATTTCTCGCTGGTGTATAGAAGTACAATTTGCTTTTGAATACTGATCTTCTGCAAATAATGACAGTTTTTTTTATTTCCCAAATGTACACCTTTAATGATTGTTTTTCTTGAATCAACTCCATTAGCAAGTTTATCCAGAATCATCTGAAATGGAAGCGGTGATAGCATTTGGCTTGTCTCTAAATTTAGAAGGAAGGTGTTTCATGTTTCATCATTAAATGTGGTATTTCCTAATTTTGTTTGATCTGCTCTTTATGAGGTTACGTTTCCATCAATAATTTGTTAAGAAAATGTATTTTTTTATTTTTTTAATTTAAATACAAGTTAGTTAACATATAATGTAGTATTGGTTTCAGAGAAAATGCATTTTACATGGAACATTTAGTTTTATCAACTGTCTTTTCTGTGGCTTTTAAAATAGTTCAATAATTTTTTTTGATTGGTTCATATAATGATTTATATTAATAGGTTTTCTAATGTTGAACCACCTTATATTCCTTGATTAGGCCCAACTAATTGTGATGTATTAACTTTTTAAAATTTATGTATTACTTTTGCTGATTTAAAAAAAAATCTATATTTATGATGAGATTAGCCTGCAATTTTCCTTTCTCATACTTGTAGTTCTGGTATTAAGGATACACTAGCCTCAGAAAATGAGTTGGAGTTTTTAAATTCTTTTTTTTTTTTAAGATTTTTTAATTTATTTATTCATTTGAGAGAGACAGAGAGACAGAGAGAGCATAAGCAGAGGGAGCAGCAGAGGGAGAAAGAGAAGCAGACTCCCTGCTGAGCAGGGAGCCTGATCTGGGGTTCATTCCCAGGACCCTGGGATCATGACCTGAGCCAAAGGCAGATGCTTAACCGACTGAGCCACCCAGGCGTCCGGAGTTTTTAAATTCTTGAGAGTTTGTGAGCCTTAAATTGACATTGAATGTTTGGCAGAATTTACTTTCAAAAACCATGCAAGCCTACTGTTTTCTTTGTGGGATAATTTTCATCTGCTGATTCAATTTTCTTAATAGTTATAGAGGACTAATTAAGTTGTTTACTTTTTAGTTTTTTTAAAAAATATATTGTGAAATATACCACAAAAGAACATATAAAAACATACATGTACTATTTGTAAATATTTGTACTATATGTAAATAACACAGCCTACAAACAATAGCATGCTGACAAGTTTAACAACCGGCTCAAAAAAAGTGTATACACACACATATATACAGGTTTATCGTGACTGTTACTGATAGAAAGGATGTGTAGCACATAATTTAAAAGTAACAATAAAATATACAGTAGCCTTTGTTGTGAATTCTGTGTAGGTAATTGGTTCTCACAGAATACTTTCACTGATTTTTGCCAAACTCTGTGTCTTTGGTCCACTTATGGTTGCAACTGACAAATGTAAGTTGTTCACATATGATCGATATTTTCATTTATATCAAGGAGTAAGATGAAATATAAAAAACATATGTCAGAACTTAGAAAACATAGAAGGCGTATGTCGCCCTCACTTGTTCATTGAAAATGCAAATGACTTCTTGGTCATTTGATTGGATAATGGTTTTTGAATACTGGAAAAAAAATTTCTTCAAATTTCTGTGCTATTTACAATGTAGCCGTTATAGACATGAAACACTTTTAAATTTAATCTCTATTTTTTAAATCATTATCTCCACCACTGTAGACAACAGTGAAACAAGAAATGAAGCCCTGATTCACAAAGTTTGATGCATCCATGGTGCAAATATTCCCACCATGGCCAGTTTCAAGCTATCAGTATGAAGTCTCTGACCATGGGAGCTGGGAAAAGATGTGCACATAAGATATTTGCATCATACAGATTTGGTGGATATAATTAACCTCAAGACCTAGATAATGAAAAAATGGGTCAAAATAATTACGAAAAGATTTTTAGATATTTATCACCTTTGTTTTAAATACAATATATTTAATTGTAAGTTTCTATAATTTTATTTTTAAGAATGACTAGATTTAACAATTTCATGATAATTATTTCTCTTTCTTTTTTGTTTCTTAGCTGTTACTCCTCTTTGTGTAACTGTAAACAATACATAGTTTAGTTTTGCATGTTTTGGTGTAAATGATATCATGCGTGATACATTCTTTAAGGAATATCTTTCTACTCAGTGCCATGTTTTCTGAGCTTTATCCATGATGAGGCAAGTCGCTATTATCTGTCTCATCAGGGAATTTTTGGATCTTGATAGAAAACAGATTTTTTAAAAAAAATTTAAAAAGAATATTAAGTAGTTAGGTTTTTTAAATAATATATTTATAATATATCCATTTCTTAGCCCATAAATCAGGTGCACAAATAATATAACTTCTGTTATTTCTCTGTGACAAAACATAGTGTCTAGCTGAAGGCCCCATGCTACATGCTTGAAGCAAACAGAAGCTTGTCATTCAAGTGTTTTAACTGAAGCAGAGTAAGCCTATTCCACTTAGGGTTCTTAACCTCCTTTTCTTCTTCTTTTTTAGATGCCATCGAAGTTCCTAATGTGATGTTAACCTTGGGATAACCACCTTGCTTGACTTCTGTTCTTTCCCTTTCATCTCTTTAGACATACCCCGCCCCATCTGCTTCTCGCTATTACCACCTCCTGCCTCTGACACTTGACCCCCTGTTTCAACCACTGTAGGCCACCAAACCTTCACCATCCCCCTTTTGCTTGATCTCTCATTCTCCTTTTCTCCTAATGCTTCTGAGACCTGATCGTTAAGCATCACACCCAAACCAGCTACACAGCAGGACTTTCCCTCCCACATGCCTACATCACTCTGTGGTATATCTCTGTGCTTTTATCCCGTAGATCTCTATTAGGGTTCTGGACCCATTGTTTTTTTCTTATTTGCCAGCAATCCCTATCAGTCCCTAACAGTGCTCCTAACAATTCTACATCTGCTGCTTAGAGACAATAAAAATAGATTGTTTTTCAACAACAACAACTTGTCCATATTACTTTGTATTGAATTACTTTAAAAGGTTATGTTTTTTCAATATTTATTCGTAAAATGTTTGTTATTCCTTCCCGTTATCTTTTTAATGAATCAAAACTCATCATGTAGACAAAATTATAACTTTTAAACTCTCAGGACTAAATCCTAAGCATCTTTTTGAGAAAATAGATGCATACTGTTTAGATTTCAGAAGGGACAATTAATCAAATGGAGGGAAGCAAAGTCTTTCAGATAAAAAACTAGAGCTCACTCTGGGGGCATCTGGGTGGCTCAGTCAGTTAAGCGGCTGACTTAAGCTCAGGTCATGATCCCGGGGTCCTGGGATGAGCCCTGCTTCAGCTCCATGTGCTGTGGGGAGTCTGCTTGTCCCTCTCCCTCTCCCTCTGCCCCTTACACTGCTCATGCTCGCTCTCTCTCTCCCAAATAAAGAAAATCTTACAAAGAAAAAACAAAACAACTAGAGCTCGCTCTCATTTTCTCTCTAATCATGGTTCAAAAACACAACAGCTTAAATGAGATCTTACTAGTAATTTTTAAATTGTATATTTCAAATTATTAGTAAATTAAATTATATATTATGCATTTAGTTTATTCTTATTTCCAATTTAATCTCTTTAGCTGACATTCTATGTTATATTATCAGTACAGTAGAGCAGAAGTATAACAGATATAATGGAACAGAATTATGAAGTTTTAAGAGGTGGTATTCACCAAAGTCACTTACCCCCAGGAGAGCTTGCATACAGTTGGAACAGTGAATATGTGCTTATTCATTCACTCGTTCATTTATTATAAAGGCAGAACTCAATAGTTTTCAACCCTGGCAGCCTATTAGCATCCTCTGGGCTATCTTATTTTTTAAAAGTTCAATATGGCTTATCTCTAGTTTACAGAAGTAGGTCAAAATAGAACACTTTTGTGCATTTAAATGAATGCAGAGGACATGGAGGGGGGAGAGCAGGAAATTAATCAGTTTATGGTCAAGACAAGCCAAGTACAGATTAGAATCAGAGCCAGCTTCACCCTGGCAAGCTGTACTCAGGAAACAACAGCATGTACCTTGGTAACGCTATCCCTTAAAATATCTGTGTCTTAGGTCACATATCTCCTCTGGAACATTTGCCTTCTGCCCCTCTGCTTTCATCCTTGTTCTTTCTTCCTCATGGAATTCACTTCTTGGGCCCCCTCCTCCACTTTGCTGCTTAAAATCCTACCTATCTTCCAAAACTCTGCTAAACTGCCTTTTCCAAGAAGCCTATCCCTTAGTTATGTAAGCATAGCTGTCTTATTCAGACTCCAGTTGGGGTATTTATCACATTCTGACTTGCATTCTCAAAATGGGAAGAGAAAAGTGCATTCAAAAGGGGCCTACCAAAAGCAGTGTTTGGAATACGAGTGGGAATGGAGAGGACTTTCAGGATATGTTTCCAATTGCACATGTCTCCTGGAGATTCCAACATTCCCCTTTGGAGGTGTGCACCATCTCTCCACCTAGCGAGAGCCACTGTATATTATGAGATATTGTGATTTGAGTGTGTCGCAGATATTAAAGCTGTGGAGCCTGACAAAAAGTTGAGAACTACTAACGAGGTCACTACAAAAATATTTACAGAGGCCTACTATGTGCAAAACAAAAGCCGATAGGATTTTTGAAGAAGAGAACTAATGGAATATTCCACTTTAGATCTCCAGTGGTTCCTGCTCAAGGCCAGATAAGAACTTGGTCAGTATCGGGTAGAGGAGAATTGACTCCATTTTATGAAGGTCTGAATTTAGTGGTGAGACCCTATAAATGAAATATTACCCACTATGTTGTACCATATATTTTTTGTTAGCTAAAAGATCTAAAAAGAGTGGCACCTGGGTGGCTCAGTTGTTAAGCGTCTGCCTTCGGCTCAGGTCATGATCCCAGGGTCCTGGGATCGAGCCCCGCTTCGGGCTCCCTGCTCCATGGGAAGCCTGCTTCTCCCTCTCCCAGTCCCCCTGCTTGTGTTCCCTCTCTCACTGTGTCTCTCTCTGTCAAATAAATAAATAAAATCTTAAAAAAAAAAAAAAGATCTAAAAAGAGAAAATAAAAAGCTGATAAATGGAAAAAGGGAAAACTAAATGGGGGGATGGTCCCCAAAAGCCTCTTCTCTTGCACAGTATCTATACTTGCTCTGTTTTCAGACACCCAAAACCTACTCACTTGCTCTAATTTTACTTAGATGAGCAATATGAACAATCACTGCAAGAGTTCACAGGAGTTTTGTAGCCTCTGAAAACTCTGGGATGAACAATGTGACAGTGGAAATCTGGGGGGTAGGGAAAATAATGGTGGGGACGAAAGTAGTGGATTGGATGTTGCACTGTTGAGCAGAGGTGATGGGGGCAGAATAAGATCAAAGCCATGGGCAGGAAGTAGGGACCAGCTCTCTGAGACTGTTCTCTCCTTCTGGTGCTACTCTTTTCTGGCAATTGTTACCAGAATTTCTAACTAGAACTTCGGGGTGTCACACTGCTAAAACACTGGCCTAGGTTCAAGACTTTGTCATAGTCCCCCAAAAATTCCAAGTTCCAAGGACATTGGAAGCTTTGTCGTCTTAACAATATACCTCCGAGCAAAATGTAAATCTGTTTGTCATCACTCACCTCTATTCCTTCTCCAAAACCTTTTAGTCTCATATTCCTCTTGATTCACAATCTCAACTCCTCTCTTTCCCCTCTTGGCCACTAAAATCCCCTCCGTTGTACAGAACAATTTAGCTCTGGCCTCAAATCTAACCCATTTAACAAAACAAAAGCCTGATTAATGGTCTAAAATGACATCTCTAGTTCTTCACGCATGCCTAGGCATGTCTGGAATGATCATGATTTGGTTAGTTATTTTCAACTTCGTTAGAATCCCTATAAAAAGCTTTATCTCCTATCATCATCAGGACATTTTTAAAAAACTTAATCACTGTACCTATGACCTATCTTTGTAATCAGAAAATCATCATAAGAGTTACTAAGTTAGATATTTTCTTATTTTTTCACATTTTATAATTTATTTGAAATGTACTGAATATGTAATAATATTTTAGTCAAACAGAATTATTTAAAATCATATCTTGCTAGAAAATTCATAGATTTTCTCAACAGGAAAAAGAAAATTTTTAAAAATAGGTTTTGTATCATTGCTTGAAAAATTAAAACACAAAACTAAAAGATTTTCCCACCAGAAATAAAGGAGATAATTAAAACTGATGGGAAAGTATTAAAATATTTTTAAAAGATCAAATTTACATTATGATTAACATGACATTTTAATAGACTGTGATAGGTTCACTAATTAAACCTTATGTATTGTTATTTGTATTTGAAATATCTTAAAATGCAGTATTGTGTATTACAGTATGTATGAAAGTGGATGTTTGTAATCTTGTTGGTCTTAATGCTAAATAGAATGCAGAATCCTTTTCTACTAAGTACACATTTACTTGTCAGGCTATACCGAGTTCTGTCATGGTCTCTATCCTATTTAATCAGCCAAACAGCCCTATGATTTAGGTACTATCACCATTTTACCAACGTGAAAACTGAGGTCTGCGGAGGCGAGTTAGTTACCCAAATCACAGGTTTGCACACATATTACAAATGAATCTTGCTCATTCCTTTTCACAGTTTAATATAGTACACAAAAAACAGCATCATGGTAGTAGTAAATCCAGAAAGAGAAAACAACTTCTTCTGAAAACTTACCTCAGAGAGCAGCATAATTGCTTCATCAAATCTACTTCTGTTTAGTCTCAACACAACTGATCCCATAAGCTTTCAAGTGTGTGTGTTATATCCCATAGATATTATTTTAAAAAGTTGAAAATTATGAATTTGGGAGGGAATTTTACATCATTTATATATCTTCCCATGGATCATTTACACAAACATTTATTACAGCAACCTCACAAGGTCAGAATTACAGTCTGATAAAACTGTAGCTCAGAGAATTTAAGTTGTTGAAATCCATACAATTAGTCTTTGAAAAGGCTGGGATTTGTGCCTAGTGTGTCTAAATTCAAAGCCAGTAACCTTCTGGATAGTTTCTGGATCATCTTCTAGAAGTTAGTTATGACAGGTTAGTTTATTTACATTTTCTAAATTTTCTTACAGAAGTCTTGCCCAAACTATTCGCTGATGGCGGAACTGTAACAGCAGCAGAATTTAGGGGCATTTTGGAGCACCGGGTGGCTCAGTTGGTTAAGCGTCTGACTCTTGGTTTTGGCTTGGGTGTGATCTCGGGGTCGTGAGATTGAGCCTGTGTAGGGCTCCGTGCTCAGCGCAGAGTCTGCTTGTCCCTCTCCCTACCCCTCTGCTCCTCCCCCTGCTCGCTCGCTCTCTTTCTCTCTCTCTAAATAAATAAAGTCTTAAAAAAAAAGAATTTGGGGGCATTTTAAGTGATACTGTTCGAGTGTGTGAACTCCCCACTTGTATTTACATGGACAATAGAAGTTGGAAAGAAGGCAGAAGGAGCAGGCTTGCATTCCCTAGTGATTATGGGCTGGCTCAGTGATGAAGAAATGGTTTCTCCACGGGTGCCGGGATGAGGACAAGCATAGATCTGTGCTGGTAGCAACACAAGTAGAAAGATGTGCTCCTTACTCAATTTGGAAATAAAGCTGATTTATCTTTTGAGATTGTATCCATAGTTGGATATAGTCAGATATATGAAATTATTCCCAGAAGGTTCCACTGATCCTCTCCATCCAAGGCATGCCTCTTGTTCTTTCTATTTGGTCTAGGGCACTCTAACAGATGGTCCTTATTGAGTATTACAAATCATTTTTTTTTTCTTTCTCAAGCACTATTTCATTGTTACACTTAACAATTTTAACTCATTCTGTCTTTACCATCATTTTAGTTGGATCACTCAGAACTTATGACATATATTGGTTCATACACAGTGTATCCTACATTTATATACAAATGAATAAATATAAGTAATTCCTATGGTAAAATTTTCAGTATCTATGTTTCAGTGTATTTTTTCAGTGTCCAATATTCTTTTCCTTAAAAATGTATTTCTGTAACTCTCCTAAAGATTTAGTCAATATAAAGGCTTGTGAATAGTAAAGGGAAGAAACTTAACTTCCAATGATTTAAAAATTGCTCTGAAACCCATATTCAGCCAAAAATGTCCTCCTATACTTTACCATAATGTTTATGAGTTTACCAAATGCTTATGAGTTTAAGAAATTACTTATTTTTTTTAAAGGTTTTATTTATTTATTTGTCAGAGAGAAAGCGCACAAGCAGGGGGAGTGGGAGAGGGAGAAGCAGGCTTCCCGCGGAGCAGGGAGCCCGATGTGGGGCTTGATCCCAGGACCCTGGGAGCATGACCTGAGCCAAAGGCAGACGCTTAACTGACTGAGCCACCCAGGTGTCCCTAAAGAAATTACTTATGGTATTTATATTAAATTATAAAAAGTAGGATTATATTGTGCATGACTATAACTTACGAGAGACACGCAAAAGAAAAGTTTAATGATTTTCTTGATGCTTTCTCAGTAGATTAAGGAATGATAGAATGTAATCATACCTAAAAGTCAAGTCATAACCTATTTAAGAGCATTGGTCCTCTAACTCTGTATCTCTACAAAGAATTCGATATTTTGTTAGGATTATCAAAATATATTACTAGAAAAAAGGCAAAAGGGCAGGAAGTACGATTATATTTTTATTTTTAAAATAAGTCACAGATTCCATATTATTTCTTTATATAATATGGTCCTACATCCTAATACTTGTATACTATTTGCTAGTAGACAATATTAATATCCTGCAAGATAGCCTCTTATTTGATTCTGAGGGTGTCTACTCTATTTGAAATCAACTAGAATTGAGCTCCTGAGAATCCAGGCTTTTTAGGCAACAAATCAAATGGTGAAAAAAATGTTGAATTAGGAAAAAAAAAAAAACATCATTTCAAGACCACTATTGATGAATACAAAAATCACAAAAGGTTTTAGGAGCAAAAGTAAAATATATTGAAAATTAAGAAAAAAATCAATTGGGACATCTGGGTGGCTCAGTTGGTTAAGCATCTGCCTGGGATGGGTCCTGGGATCGAGCCCGCATTGAGCTCCTTGCTCAGAGGGGAGCCTGCTTCTCCCTTTCCCTCTGCCTGCCGCTCCCCCTGCTTGTGCTCTCTCTCTCTCTGACAAATAAATAAAACCTTTTAAAAAAAAGAAATCAATTATATTTACCCTCATAATTTTTCCACCATAATTCCTACAAACATGGATAATTACAAATGCCAAGTATAATTTAGTTTTTCACAACTTTTTAATAATATTGTCTCAAGGTTTTTTAAATAAGTACCCTTTTTTTCAAAAGCAAAAACCAGTTCATACCAGTGTTCAGTTTTCCTGATCAGTAAACCTCCTTAAGTAAAACCTCATGCGTGATGGCAGCTCTAGTTTGACCAAAAAACTTGGAGATTTCAATCTACTTGCTGGAAATCTGCCTGGCCCCATGAGAGAAAAGGAATCCATTTTTGCAGATTGCACAATTGGTATCACTGACCACAAAAGCCACAAATTCCTTAATTGACCTGGTTGAACTGCTATGGCCACGCCGGCATCTTTATGCTTTCAAATATCTAAATGGCATTTTGTAGCATTTCTCTTCACTAGAATGATATGGTGTCAATTAATTTTCTTTGAGCATCTAATCACTTATTGTGTCATTTCTGCAATAAAGCTTATATTTTCACTTTGGAGGTCCCTTTTCTAAAACATCAAAAAGGTAATGTGACTTTCATAAACTTTATCTTTTACATCAATTCTACCATTTTTCTGAACAAATTCTGTAATAGTTCTCTGCCACTAAAAAAAAAAGATTGATAAAAATTTAAGGGACAGATATCCTTGGAAAGGTATTTTTATTATAGTAGAAGTGAACAGCAGGAGTAAAATGGCTCCATATACTGTTCTTTTGTGGGATTTGAGAATGACTTGTCCAATATATAATTCAGTTTATAAGTTTAGCCAAGTTATTTTCCCCCTGAAAAACCTGTCTTTTTAAGAGCTGCTGTTATATACCTTCTTTACTGTGATTCCCTAACAGTTGACTTAATGGTTAATTGTAGTAGACTAGTAGAAACACCCCAATAATTAATTAGCTGAGACTGGCTTTGTGTCTAATACCAAAGAACATATTTTCACAAAGAAGTTTATTTATTCTTTTTTTTTTTTTAAAGATTTATTTATTTATTTGAGAGAGCGAGAATGAGAGAGAGTACATGAGAGGGGGGAGGGTCAGAGGGAGAAGCAGGCTCCTCGCTGAGCAGGGAGCCCGATGCGGGACCCGATCCCGGGACTCCAGGATCATGACCTGAGCCGAAGGCAGTTGCTTAACCAACTGAGCCACCCACGCGCCCAGAAGTTTATTTATTCTTATTCTCTGTCTCTGCCTTAGGAAAAAAAAAAAACCTATCATTTACCGTCAGATTTAATTTCAAAGATAAGGCATAAACTCATACTAAGGAAAGAAAAAAACATAGCAGCTATTAAATAAACTTTACCCAGGAAGGCTGCATAGTGTAGTGTTAGGACCTAGAACTCTGGACCTAGACTATCTCTTCAATCCTGGTCCCATCACTTACTTGCTGTGTAACATTGAGCAAGTTATTTTATCTCTCTGTTTCAGTTTGCTGATTTTTAAAGTGAGGATCGTAAAAATTGTGTCTATCTCAAGAGCTGTTGTGAAGATTAGATGAGTCAATACATGTGAAGTATTTAGAATTTAGTGCTTTCTGCAGTAATTCTTATTCTCTCCTGGGCTCACATATGTGCCTTCAAACTACATGGAGATCTTATAGAAGGCTTCCTTAAGGAAGTATATTATAGAAGAACACTACTTGATCACAATAATTTTGATATGAGATAAAGCAATGGAATATTTCATGAGAAAATATGCAATGGATCAATTCCATCAATTGAGTGGATGTATTGTAAATTGATCTTGACTCTTCTATCACCTTTCCATTCTTAATTAGTCCATCAAAATTGCCTGGAAAGTATCTCTTCAAAGTATCTCTCAAGTTCATCCAGTTTTCTGAAGGAGTGAGTGAAGGAATGGAAGTGGCTTATTCCGAATGACGGATATAGCTGCCCAATTTGTAGAGCTGAAAATGAACAACCTTTATCTAAATGATTTCTGTCAAGGATTCTGCCACTTAAGATACTTGCCTTTATTTTTTCTTGGCATAGAATCCTTTAGGAAAAAAACAACAACAACAAATTTTAAAAAGAGTATTCTGTACACCTAAGTGCTCTCAAAAGGAAAAGATTTTAGGTAATCCAGCAAACTTAGTTTATAGCAATTCACTTACTTTCCAAAAGAATATTTTACCGTCTTAGCTTTTATCCTTAAAGTATGCCTAAATTTAGACCAAATACAGTCCAAACTCTTTAGTTCTGACTTTACTCCTTCTGGGACTTCTGTTCATACTTTGGCTAATATAATGTTCCCTTGTTAACTATAGGAATGTAGGGAATTCTCAGAAATCATGAAAAAAAGACATAGCTGAAATATTTGACCTTTCTTTCATATATTTAATTTCTATGAAGAAATTATGAAAAAATGAAGGTAAATAAAAATGATCCAAGGGATCTCTTCAGGTAGGATTTAATACATAAGCCTTCAAGAAGAAATGGTGAAAATCTTCAAGAATCTAATGTCGAAACTTCATTTCCGTAACCTCTTTGAAGCCCAACATAGGCTCATTCTTTAGCAAGATAACTGGTAGTGAGTGATGTTGGAAGTCTTGACTAATTTTGATTTGTATCAGAACACTTTTGTGGAAATAAAGAGGTATTCAGGACAAAGACCCATTCAATAATATTAACTCATGGGACTCATTCAGAAGGGTCCTATGTTCCCAAATCACCCTTCCATCTTGGGCTAGGCTTCTTTAAAACATGCTGAGCAAGTCTGCTGATTAAAGAAAATCCAGAGACTGGTAAGAAATAGAAATCTCATCAAATAAGAAGTTCAACAAGAATAAGATAATAGTTTTGATGTTAGTAATGTAGAAATAATAGAGCACCCATGATTTATTTTAAATAAATTCACCTCCATCATGAGAGTAATCCTGTTATATGAGTCTTGATAGATTAAAGATTGCATCACTCCCCACAATCCTGGCTAAATGTTGTAGATCAATAAAGTGCTGTGTGACTAATTGCTTAAAGTGCTTTTATTTTAAAGCATGGATTTACAATTTATAAGCATACTGTAATAGGAACAACTTGCATTACGACCAAGAGAAGCAATTTATTCCACTACAACTTTTAAAAACTCTAAGTAGATGAGACACTCTCCACACATCCCTTCAAATAGCCTCTCCTCACAGCCAGCCTAAGTTAGATGGGAGGATGTACATAGAGGAAAAAAATATCATGGAAGGCATTTTTAAAGAGCACTAACCCTTCTCATCCCAGGTTAAAGGATAGCTGGATATGTGAAACTAGCTTCTATTTTGGCTGATTTTTGAACCTTAGTCAAGATAACTACCAACTAAGCCCTCTGAGATTTGTGACTTAAAGCTAAATAAGATGGAAGAAATAATTATTTGTTTGGGGTTTAGTTTTCCCCAATTCAACCAGTCTACAAATTTGTCAAACAACATTTACATTCTATTATTAGGAACATCTAAAGACTCCTAGAATTTTAGATTCTGCATACCACCAGTATTCACCAAATCTGCTTTCTGTAGCAGGTAACTACTTGCTAACAATTATATATTCAGCTTGATGAAGATTGTAAGTAGTTTTCGTCTCCATGGGGAAAATGAAGAACAAAATCAAAGGGGACATACTCTCCTGACTCTTTCTTCTGTAGATGGAAACTCATACAAAAAAAGTCTTCTCTCCACTGAAGAATTTGATCATAAACACTAAAAATTAGGAAACTTGTGATGTTTGCCGTCTCTAGGTTAGAGACAGTTTATTGCTCTTGTTGTGGATGAATATGCAAGGAAAACAGTGCAATTTGAAATCCCTCATGTCTACAGTGGATGATTGGTTGTGATATTGCAGGGTGGAGAGTCAGAAATCATTGACACAAAAATGGTAACAGGGTTTTTACTAATTCACAGCTTTTGATTTTTTTAAGCATAGATACTCACCCCAGTCACATATTTATGTTGAATTTTAAATTGAACAGTTTACTCCTGGAGTCACAAATCATTATTTCTCCTCCATGGTATTAACAAGAAAACATTTGATTCCTTCTTGTAGCCTTTTGCTTTGAAATCCTCCTGAGTGTAGGATTGTGTGACCCTGGTATCTGAGTCCTTAGCCTGTCTCCTACTGCAGGTTTTACTACACAGAGTGGCAGTAAAAAGAGTTTTATTTCTTAGAAAATGCTTCTCACAGTTCTTACTATCAAACTACTCATTCTTCTCTGAAGAACTGAATTTTGAATCCTAGTAGCTTGTCAGAAAAATGACATGTTTACTCTACACTTCTCAACTTGAAACTTTGCAATTGTATCTCTCCAAGCAACAAGGAATGCTTTTACTCTTTCAAATCCAATGGAAACTTGTCCCTTTGGGTCAGGGTGTTAGCACTGTGTGACCAAACTCTTTGGTTTAGTAGTGAAGTACATGGCTCGGGGGTTGAAGGTCCAGCTCTTCTCCTTAGATGATATGTGACCTTGGACAATAAAAATTGTTGGGGGGGGAATTAAATGATAAAATATATGAAGCACTTAGCATAGTGTAAATATTCTCTAAATGTTTACTGTTTTTGCTGTTGCTGCTAATATTATTAATAATAATAAAATTTGTCATTCTTATGCATTAATTTATATTCTTTCTTACTCAGATCACTCATTACTGATTTAATAAACCAATATATAACAATATGTTCATGTTAGAATACATATGGACTAATTTTAACAAGGATTGTAAATTGTAATTGCTGTATTATTCCCACTTGATGATTTTGTTTCTCATCCACTTTTGTTAACTGGTGAGTTCTTTATCCTTAGTGTTTTTCCCATTGTAAAAGGTTCTCTCAAAAATTTTAAGAACCAGTGAATTAGTTATATTCCTCTTTTAGTTCAGCCTATTCTTTTCACTCTGTTCTGTTCTAATCTAGTCCTAAGTAACAGAATATTAAATCAGAAGTTTAAGCCAAGAGTCTAAGATGTCAGAAATAAATCCTGTGAGATAGGAATTTCAAAGAAGATTCAAAGCCAATTATGGGATGCTTATGATCCTTACCCAACTCAAACAAATGAAAGGGGCAGGTTGTTAATGGTTGAAAGGATTTGTGAGAAGATTTTCTTTAAGGAGCTATGTGCTGTTGGGAAAGGTGTAGAAATGCTTCCCTCTTTAGCTCAAATCAAGAGAAGAGAACTGCACCAGGACCCTCAGGGATATTGGGAATGGAGTCTAATTCTTAAGTGAAATGTAAAAGAGTAGCTGGTGACAGATGAGCCATATGAGAGGCGGCTATGTAAGTTTCAGTCTTTCCTCACGTAATTTATGGGAACAACTGCCTCATGAGTGTTTTGTGTGAACCAAATGTGGCCCACCCATATTTGGAAGGATGAAGGGACCTCAGCAGACAGAAGCTAAAGATACAATAATAGAATTCCCGGGGGCTGTGAACACTGTACAGGAACCCGAGTTTCACGTGCACATAGCAAGGTGGTGAGACATCTTTAGCCATGGCCTCTGGCAAGAAGTCCCTGAAGAGCCTGTGAATGTGTTCACAGGAGAATTAGCTCCAAACACCTGCCAGGTCTAGCGAGTACGAAGCCGTCTTACCACGGTGCTGGTCAGGTAGGAACTTGGCTTCTCCTCTCAGCCCTTTTTCTCCCTTGCTCCGGCTCAGGAGTCAAGGCAGCCCTTTGCGGGAGAGTGAAACAGAAACATCAGCCATCCCCCAGCCATACACCATTTCTGGGCTCTGCCACAAACTCAAAGTTGGAAAGGAATCTTCTATGATCTTTGTTTTAAGATTGATGTGTAATATATGTGACCAGAGTATCTAATATCAGAATTGAGACTTTGGCAACTTAATGGGATCACACAATATTTTTATTGTCTAAAGATGATTGCAAAAGTGATGATACTACCTGAAAATTTCATTCTGGGATAGAAGATAACTTTCCCCTTTGAATGTATTTTAAAGAGAAAGCAGGAAACAAAATAATTTTGCTTTGTACTAACACCCCATAAGATTTATATATTAATTTTATAACCTCAATAAAAAATCTGTTGCAACTGAGACAACAGGCTTACAATATATGTTAAAGAAATTATCTCAAAGATAACTGGTGTAAAGCTAACTGTTAATTTACACACACACACACACATATATATATATATATTTTGAGCGAGAGAGAGAGGGAGAAAGAGTGCGTGAGCGGAGCAGAGAGGGGCAGAGGGAGAGGGAGAGAGAATCTTAGGCAGACTCCTTGCTGAGTGCAGAAGGCCCCTTGGGGCTGGATCTCACGACCCTGAGATCACGACCTGAGCAGAAACCAAGAGCAAGATACTTTACTGACTGTGCCACCCAGACGCCCTTAATTCTTAGTATATTTTTGATCAAATTTCAAACAGAAAGAGCATGCCATCATATATGACTAATTCCTGAAATATCAAAGTATTTTGAGTAACTGACTCAAAAATCAATTTCTGCTAATTTTGTTTACTTTCTTTTTCACATAAGACCCTTTTATCTATACACTTTGCTTTATATTTTTATTTTTGATAGATTCTCTGCAACCTCTCTAGAAATGTTGGCACATTTTCCACGTTAATTTTTTTTTCTTCAAGGTTTATATACAAGATGAGTGATTCTTGGATTATAAATTCCATTAGTGTGTTTTGGCAGATTATGTCTTATCTTAAAAATTACTATTCTCTTAATAGTCGTTTGTTTAAATTCATAGCAACTAAGGGGTGTGTGGTAAAAGACACTGATCATTAGAGCATTTGTTTAAAACAATTTGTTTTAAAAAATTCAAGAAAGGGGTGCCTGAGTGACTCAGTCGGGTAAGCATCCACTCTTGATTTTGGCTCAGGTCGTGATCTCAGGGTTGTGAGAATCAAGCCCCACCTCGGGCTTGTGCTAGGCCTGGAGCCTGCTTAAGATTCTCTCTCTCTCCCTCTCCCTCTGGTCCTCCCCCCAAAAATTCAAGAAAAGCATGCATAATTTTTATGTTTGATTTAATAAATGTTTAAACATGTCTCATCTATTTCAGTTCTGTATTACCAGAATAAATTGCAACTTCACAACGTTATACAACCACCAGAAGATGCCTTGTTGTACTCTATAAATCCGTAGTCTGGAAAGAAAGTATTTAGTATCTTTGGAGAAATGTACCACAAAATCCATTGTAAAACTGAATCTTCAACATGTGACTAAATTGCTTTAGATTCCTGACCTTATTAGTTTTTTTCCACAGGCTTATTTTGTTTTTGTTTGCTTGTGTTGTAGGTGAATCTGATCTTCATAAGAACTCAGAAGATGTAGTAAACACTGAAGAAAAACATGCGGATACACATTCATAGGTTTGAAATACCTTAAAGGCTTCTGTCAGTTTAAACATGAGAGGTAATTTTATTTTTTAGACAAGAAACCTAATTTCTGAAATGAATGGTTTGTAGAATATCATTAGAGACAAAGTTATCTCATTTCATTGTCCTCCTGGAATCTTTAAAAAAAATCTCTCCTATTTTCTGAAGCAAAATCTTACATATTTACTTTTTCAAAGAGCTTAATTTGCTCATCAATAAAAAATATACTTAGTGAGACATTTTAGTCCTTTAAAAATAATAATCTGTAGGCTGTGGAGAGGTTTAATCCTGATCTCTCTTTCTACTTCATGTAGCAAATACAAATGTTTACACTGGATGATAATAACAAAGCAAGTACATATTATGAAACAAACATCAATGTTTGCTAAAATCTATAGACATTTGTTTGCATCAGTTGTTCTCTTTTTAAAAATTCAGCTTCTAGGGCTTGCCCTCGATCCACCAAATTATTAACTCTGGGAATGAAGCCTTGGAAATCGGAATTTTTAATAATCCTGTCTGTGGTATTTGTACCCTACAGTTGAGAACCGTTGTCTTGGGCCTACAGGGGAAGGGCAAGCTACTGGAAGGGAAGGATGTATATTTATAGTGGAGATGTCTTAGTGTCTCCTTAAAAAGTAAGAAAGAAAACTCACACGTTATAATGAGTCCTGCTTTTGGGTTGATGGTGGGGACAAGAGAAAATGCTGAGGGGACCATATACAAAGTCTTTTAAATGTTACTGGTAGCTCCTCACATATTGCTTTAGATACAAAAGAGTTAAACTGTGTTTGGCTTTTAAGATGATATATCTCGCGGTATTCTTGAGTTGGTTGTAAGACTGTCTTTTATTGATAATAGTAGTTTCATTAATGGCTACTCTCAAGTGTCAGGCCCTGTGGTGAGCATCTTACATGTATTAATCTCACTTAGTCCTCTCAACAATTTCAGAATTGGTGATTGTGATTCCTATTTTACATATGAAGCTTGGGTAGAAATCAAGCCAACAGAGTGGCTGTGCAGCAATTAAAACCCATGTATGTCTATATTTAACAATTTTAATATATTGTCCCATATTAGCTATAGCAATTTCCCTTCATACCCTCCACCCAGACTATAAATTTATTACCTTTGGAACTCATGGCTGTTTCAGAGGAGTTCTTAGGTTCTGATGATATATGATGGACCCTCCAGGTATATATTTTAGGGAAAACTAAATTCAGTGGAGTATTTATAAATGTTTTCAGTACAAAAAGTTTTTGTTTTTTTGTTTTGTTTTGTGGGGGTTTTTTTGTTTTGTTTTGTTTTTTGGTCAAATAAATACCATTAGGACACAGAGTTAATCAAAATTAAGCAAGAGTCTTTCCTACTGGATGTCATCAATCCAGTGCACATTATGTAGCTTCAAAAGAAAAAAGTCTACAAGAAGCATTTCTTATGCATTTGCGATATGGAACTGGAATACTTAGGAACATTTTCCAAAAATTGTGTGCAAGGAACACAGGTCACCAGTACATTGGTAAAAATGACTGTCCAATCTATGAAGATGTCTAAGGCAAAAAACATATATATCTGTAAAATTCTGGCATCTCATCAGTAAAAGGTTTCAGTGGGATTCAACTGGCAGTTAATGAAGCCTCTTTTTTCTTTTTTTCAACTAAAAAGACCCCGAAGCTGGAAGGATTTGAGACCCACTCAAATAGTGGTGTTCAAACTCAAGCAGGCTGTTAGACAATTTTTCTTTCCATCAGCACTAACCAAATCCTGTAGTTTACTTCTCAATTTGAGAAAGCTCTGCCTTCAGGGCACAGTCTTCCAGAAATCATAGCCTTTAGTAGGTGAAATTTATATGCCTTCAAGAAATAGGCAGATTTCTTAAATAGGGGAAGTAGAAAACCAACAGGAGTGGGGACAATTGGTAACTGTGACTCAGGCCCAGTATCTGGGAGATGAGAGCAGTGGTCAGCCTTGGAAACAGAAAGGACACAGTACACCTGAGCTGAAGGTGGCAGCCAGCCACTCTTTGCCTCCAACAAATTTTCACCATGTACAAATTAGGGACCAGTGTTTCCAGGTGTTTCCGTTGGCTAAGAGATTTTCTTTATGTAAAATCTTTCTATTTTTAATGTTGGCTCAAAGTTTTTTGAAACCCTGTGTAGACCAAACAAAATATATGTGAAGGTCAGATTTTGCCTACAGGCTCCCAGGTATTAACCACACCTTTACGACCTCTAGCTAATTCTTTCACTGGCCTCCATCATGGAAAGTATAGATTTTATGGCAGCCTGGCCATATCTCTGAGAGCCATTACCTACTTCATTCTCAGTGTGTGGGCCCCAGTATGGGATATATTCTCAGGAAACATTGAAGTCTAATTCAACATGCACCATGATGAAACCTCATCAATCAATGTGCAACACTATACTTAGGGCAAGAAATCAGCCTTTGAATCTACTTTTCACATTGCTGTATAACTTCACTATTATTTCTAAGACATTTCTGTCCACAGAACTATTTTGTTTTGATTACTTTTTCAAAATGTTTTTGTTAATTAGAGTGAATGCGATTGGAACTGGATATACAATGCCATGCTGCTTTATTATTTCAAAAGAGGCTGGAATATAATTTTTTATATTGTCTTCCTTGAAGGATATGCCAGAGATTTCTGGTGCTCCAAGAGCAAACGATTATCAGACCTGGTACTCCCTGGTGGGGGAAGTGTTCCCCATTCCTACCAATGCCTGCTCTTTAGTGTTGAGTGTACCGTCCAAGAAGAGGTCAAAGCCTGATGGCTTGTGGGCTGGATTTAGTCTGTGCACTTGCTTGGTTGACTCCCACATTGATTTAAAATATCGTTTTAAATATCTTTAAACAGGACTTAATGCTCTTGAGTTCACTACAGTCCTTGTGACTCACACAGGCCCACTTACCTCATTTATACTGTCTTCTAGGCTTGTATAGCTCCTTGAGTTTGTGACCTCTGATCCAAACAATCCAAATTTTTACTGGAATTGAAATATACAAACATACACACACATGCACATATACACAAAGAGAAGAAATAAACAGAGGAATTCTAAGAAGATAGAAAACCAATTATCTATTATACGCTGATAAATCCCTTATTTCTGACAAGGTATATAAAGTCCCATGTGACATTACCACACAGTAATTGATGCATGTATATGACTAAAACTTGATCTTCATTTTCATTTGGATTTTATTTCAGGATAATGACAACAGGACTAAAACATCCTAAATCCTCAACTTTCCACAACGTTATGTTCTCCTTTTTCAGCACACACCTGGATCAGGCCATTTTAATGGACTCCTAGAAGGAACTTATACTAAGAAGAACATAAATTCTGAGCTAGTACCTCCGGCCAAACAAATACATTCAAAATTGCCATCAGAGTTTTTGGCCAGTATTTCTGCCATTGTCTTTCCTCCAAAAAACAGTCTTGGAGGAAATGTTTTGATTGTTTTGATCCAGCTTTTTCAAGCAAGTCTGAGAAATTTTTAAGACAAAAGGTGGATAGTTTAAAATTTTCAACACTCTGAACCCAGTTATAGCATGGATGACCTTGCGACACATGGGCAAAAGATGAGGCATTTTAAAAATTTTCTTTCTTGTATTGTTTTATGCAGACTTCTATAGTTACCAATATTGCAAGGTTTTAAGTAAAAGGAAAGCAAAGCAAAAATATGGAAAATTTTTTTGCAGCTCTGAAGAACGGGCTATTTAGATTGTCCTTATTTTAAATACACGGAGGCAACATGAGAGGTCAGGCTGTTCAGAAGCTGTGGTTGAAGTCCTGTGACAACAGTGGAGCTTTAACCTGGCTCTGCGACCTGATGACCATTGTAACTCTCAAGCTGGGAAACCACAGTGAAACCCATCCCTGAAACCAGCGGACCACCTTGCATCCATCCCTGTGGTTTCAAAGCACGAAAACGTCACCCATCTGGGGATCATCACAATGCAAATCACATATTACCTACACTCCAGGATGACAAGAACCTTCAGCCATTGTTGGAGACAGGTGTTAGAACTGAGAATGGAATTTGCCTTCTGGGGTGTTGATCCCACTAGGACATAACAAAATATATTACAGGCCCAGGGATAAGTGACAAGAAGTGTGTGTGTGTGTGTGTGTGTATTGAAAAATATCTATGAAAATGGAAACCCACACTTTTCTGTACAGATAATATTATTTGGCTTGACTTTTTAATTTTACTACACAGAAACAGACTGCAACTCTTGGAAACTCAGCTTGCTTGTCATGTTTTGCCTGAGCATGTGCAGAGCCTTTCCTTTGCTCCAAACTGAAGAACAGCTTTTGTTAGTTATTAGCTGACAAGAAAGGTCAAGCACAATTAGGGGCTGTAACTTTTCACTGTGCAAACACTTCAGTGATTCTGAGATGAATCCATCTTTGTGAAAGGTAGAAACTGGATGGAAAAAATCAAAAGTAGCCATCAATTAAAGAACAAAGTGAAGGAGGATCCATCCATACTATCAGTTTTCTGTTGCACCTGCTTTTTTCTTGGGTTCCACAATGCTAAGCAATATTTTAAAAATTGATGAAATCAGAAGCTTTTAAGTCTGAGTGGTGGGATTTTAGAACCCACAACTTAGATCTCCTTTAATGTGTAAGCCATATTCTATATGCATATTAGGTATGCATTGTTCTAATTTAAGATATATTTGTGCATAGACTGTGTATAAAATGCTTTTAAATGTTCTGTGAATAAGGTCCTTAGTTTTTGGTTCACCTGAATCTTGTGTAGAACTCAGCTAAAGAATTGATTTGTATCATAGACATTATAATGCAATTGGTATTTTAAACGTAAGCAGTACAAATTGATCTATGATGACGTGTTGGGGGAGATTTATAGATATGTACATCATGGTGACTTTTTGTCTTTTAACAATGGACTTTTTATTTCTATTTATGAAGAAATTATAACTACTGCTTTCAATGTCTTTTTAAAAATAGCTATTTACCAGCTAGGAAATATTCTGCATTTAAAATAGAATCTGACTATCTGGGAAGTGTAATTACTTTTGTTCTTATTTGAGCCAGTTGTCTTTCGGTAAAGCTAGAGAATCTCTCCAGGGAGAAGTAAATTGAGACTGCTTCTCAAGGGTCATAGGAAACTTGTCCGCTTTGTTCCTATTGATACTTTAGGACCTATAGACTTTGTTACTAAAAAAAAAAAAAGAGAGAGGGAGAGAAATATAATGGATTCATCAGTTTCTGTATATGGCCTCTCCCCTAATTTTCCAGGTTATTTAACTTATAAAGCACCGTGACTGAATTTCTGGAGGGAGTGGAGAAAACACGCTCCACTTCTTCCGAAGAATTGTCACCCTGTTGATGCGCTTTTTCTCTTCCTCCTCCCCCTCCCCTTTCTACTTCTCTCCTTCTCATCTCCCTTCTTTCTTGCCTTCTCTCTCCCTAAGACAGCGACGAATTAGTGCCAACTGGCGGGAGTCAGCGCGGAGGTCCCCAGTGCCCATCCCTTCCGCACACACCAGTGTAGCCCGAGTCCGCCCTGAAGCCAGGGTGGGTGAGTCGGCAGTTCTGTCTCCCATGTCCGGCTTTGCATTTTTATTCTCAGCTACACAACATATATCTAACAATCTCATATGCCTTTTTATTTAACCAGTAGCTCTTTTATTTCATTTTTAACATGACAAGCTACAATTCTTGTGTTTTTACTCTGCTGTAATTCTCTGTATTTCCTATTACATATGATTGTTCAATAAATCATACTTGAGGGAAAATATTGTGAAACATTTGGTGTCTGATATAATTCAATTTTGTGGGGCATTGAAAAGTTGGGGGAATCAGGGAAAATCAGGTAGATATCAGTTTTGATATGAGTTCTGTCAGAAAATGGTTTTTGCTCTATTAAAAAACTATTCATTGAACATTTATTGCGGCTGTTATTCGCAAGCTCCTGGCTAAATGCATGTTGCAGAGAGGAATGTGGAAACCCGAATCTTAGCTCTATAAATTTCATTTCTTATAGTGGAGATATTCATACACATAAATAACCAAAATGCCACATATAAAAGTAACCCGGTGCGAGTAAAATGCAGCTCTGGGTATTAAGAAAGGTAAAAATTGCTTCCATCTTCCAGGCTTCTAGGAAGACTTCTTAGAGTGGATTGCACATGAGTTGATACCTCCTTTACAAATCATAATGAAGCTCATACTCGTTGCCTATTTTCTATGGACAGCCTCTGTGAAAACACTTAACACATATTATCTCTAATCCTCAATAATCCAGCAAAGTGGGTTATCAATATGAGCAAAGAAACCAAGTCTAGGAGAAAGCGCATAAGGCCAGGTCTCAGGTGGCGGACTCCAGCCTGGATTTGCTTCTAGGTCTCTCTGGCACCAAAGACCCCTTCTTCTTTCTACTATATCTACGTAGCATGGAGCAGAAGCACCGTGGAAAGGAAAGCTTTGTGAAGAACAAGGTAAATAAGGTAACAGCTGAGAATAATAAAGAAGCAAAGGGCATCAAATCAAGGTGAAGACCTAGAGAGTTTCAATTAAGAATAATTGGCACGGTATGTGACACCTCTCAGACTCTGCTTCCGCGGTGCCAAAGCACTCCATTAAAATATAAAAATGTATGTACTCATCAGATACATGACATTTAACTGAACTTTTTACTTCGAGTGTGATTCTATGATAAATTTCCACTTAATAGCAAAAGGTTTCAAAGGCCATATTTTAATTCTGAAATACAGTTAGATATAAAATACATATTTCCTTTGGAAGCTATAAGCCTTCTGCCTTCTAATTGCTTTTCTAAATATTACAAAGCCTATCCACCATCTAATACAAGCCTTAAACAACAAAGACAATATATATTTTAGAGTCAAAAAACAAACACCTACTAATGTCCCCCATTACACACATGTGATTTCTTTGGAAGGAATCCCAAATATTTAAGATACAAATCCTTATGGACCAACAAGTATATTTAAAGCTCTATTTGGGGCCATTTGTCCTTTAGTAACATTAATAAATGTTTAGGTTGTTTGCTTAAGATTTGTGATGTTTAGAGAGCTTCCTTTGCATCTCAGGCTGATATATTTTTTATCTCCAATAATTAAAGATACCATTATTTAGTGTTCCTTATAGTTTAGTACAGTCTCACTATGGCATTAACAGTATTTTCTGATATTGCCTCTTACTCCCTATGAGTACTCTCTGAGGAATTTTATCTCCATCTATGGATGAGGAGTCATGGCAGAGGGTGAAATAATTTGTGTAAGGTCACACAGCTGATCAGTGGGGGAGCCGGGATTTGAAGTCTAAGAGAATGTGAGTCCCCAAACCATGAGGCTAGACTGCTTCTGGTCACCGTGGGAGGATCTGTCATGTCTTCTCCACCCACCATATTCATTACCTTCCTTTTCTCCCCTTCATTCCATATCCTGACAGAACTGCCAGTGACCACCAGCAAGGGCTGGTGCACTTTGGTGAACCGTTGGATGTTTTACAGCAGAAAAGGTGCCTTTGATTTCTGTGGAAGGAAGAATTATTTTGCATGCCTCATATGTGACTTTAAAAATGTGTTTTTTCAAATAACCTACTGGGGTTCAGCCTAGACCTTTGCTACTTAGAGTGTGCTCCCCCCTCCCCCCCCCCCCCGGAAACTTCTTAAAAGTGAACACTCTCAGGCCCCATCCAGACCTACTAAACCGGAATTGGCATTTAAGAAGATAACTGGGTGATTCCGGTGCCTAGCACTGTTTGAGACAATAACTAAATATTAGGGAGATAAATCTAAACACCCACTAAGCACTCAAACATGGGTTGTTTTTCTCCACACTAGACAAGAAGCTCCAGGGTTCATGCTTTCACCATGGTACTGCTCTCAAAACGACTCCAAAACAAACCCCGGGAGGTTGCCGAACGGGACGGACTCTGTGAGTTCTTCAGTTATTGAGAACCTTGTTTCTCCTCGTCTGCACCGGGGTCAGCAAACGTTTTCTATAGAGGATCGGGCAGCAAACACCAGCTGGGCAGGCCACATTTCATCGCGGTGTTTCTCCTCCTGGTGCCCCCTTTCCTCCTCCTCTTCCTTCCTCATCATTTTTTTCTTCTTCTTCCTCTTCCGTTTCTTCCTTTGTAACCCTTTAAAAATGGACAAGTCATTCTCCGCTTGTGGGGTCAGGGGTGTCCCGCGTGGCAGGTTTGGGGCACGGGCCTCTGCCGGGCTTGCCCCAGTGCTGCTTTTTCCCGTCCAAGGAGCGCGGGACCCCGGGGTAGGAGAGTGAGGCTGCTGGCGCCCGCGGCGGTCACTCCCGGGGGCCGCCGCTTCCACGGGGCCTGGCGGCCCGCTGAGGACTGCGGACAGGAGTGTTTCCGGGCACAGCACACACAGCAGTCCCGCGGGGCTCGCCGCGCTCGGGTTCCCAGCCCTGGGCTGCGTCCGCCTCACCTGGAGGGGCTGCTGAACTCCACGTTGCTCAGGCCCCGCCCCAGGGGGCGGACTCGCCAGGTGCGAGCTCTCGCCAGGTGCGAGGTGGGGCCCGGAGTGATGCCGCTGCTGCGGGACTGGGAGCTCTCCCTCTGAGGACCACTGGCTTACGAGTGAACCTTACACTCCTGGCCGTCACACTCAAAGCCCCGCAGTCTAACGCCAGCCTGTCTTTGGGCCACAGCTTGCATTCACTTCGCCAGTCCCTGTTCCTGATTTCCCCTCTGCCCTCGCACGGGACTCCTCCTCTGCAAGGGTCTTTGCCATTTTTACCTGTCACACTCTCCCCGCCCCACCCCGGCCTCAGGGGGTCTGCACATTTGCTAGCTCTCCCAGAAAGCCTCTTCGCGTTTCTCTGGGCAGGAGCCTCAGACCCTCCTCTAGACGCGCACTGAGCTTTCCCCTCCTTGCTCCAGTACTGTAGCTCGCTCGCCATGGCATTCACTTGCTGCCAGATTATAAGGTAAGGAAGCACTGTGCCTTACAAATGGTAAGTGTTCAGGAAATACTTACAGAATAAGTAAATATGAATTAATGAATGAAGGCAGGCAGGAAAAGTTTATATTTGTTTAAGTGTTTGATATATGATTGAGTTAATTCTTTTCAGATAACATCTCTAGTTAATTCAATCAAAATGAGACTCACTTTTCAAGCACTTTAGATCTAAGTAATTCCAAAAAGCCATTTGTATTTTTTCTCAGAGCAGACACATGGGGAGTGCATTAATTCTTAATTAATACTTAATAGCTGCTAAAAGCAAACCTGAATTCTATGAGAGAAACATTAAGATCTCTCCATCTGTCTCTTGTCTACCCTTGGGGAGATGGGTCTGCTGGTGCAGAGGTATATTAATTGTAGCTAATCTTACCAAATTTGCTAAGGAGAAAAGCTCACATTTCCTGGGTGATTTCTTATAGCCTCGGTGATTAATAATGGGAACCATACAAGCTTTGGAACAGGAATGACCTCAATTCACAGAATGTTTTTGGTGGTTGGTAGCTGTTGGCCTTAACGTTTCCTAACCTCTCACCATGAAGACTTTGATAGAATGGCGAAATAATACTGAGGAATATTTAAGGAATCTGGACAGTATGTGACACACTGTTGGTTCTCAATTAACAGAAATTAATGTAATTATATTAATCCAGATGACATTTTGTTTGTTGAATTTTATGTGCAAGACCTGAGGCAAGAAATACCTTATCCAAGGACTGAATTTGACCCTCAATTCAATTTCAAACTTTGTCATGGTCTCTG
Source organism: Halichoerus grypus (assembly GCF_964656455.1). NCBI lineage: Eukaryota > Metazoa > Chordata > Mammalia > Carnivora > Phocidae > Halichoerus > Halichoerus grypus. The sequence goes on along the minus strand of NC_135715.1, from coordinate 143,657,225 downwards.
TGATCTTGGACAAGCCTCAGTTTTCTCCTCTATGAAATGGAGATGTAAGCATCCCTATTTTACAGAATTACTGGAATGATGAAATAAATGGCCCATGTAAGATGCTGAGAATAATGACTGACACAGTTTTTTCTAAACTGAAATAGTATGAGCTGTAAAAATAAGAATCTACCAAGATTCTCCTTTAAAAGAATCATCCTCTTCTTATAAAATTAATTCGTGATTATAGTTGCAAGATCATAGCATGGCTTTCACTTCAGTAGCAATATCCTAAAAGTCCACAGGATGGGGAGATTTCTCCATGTAAGGAGTAGGCTAGCCATTCTATAGTATAGAGCATATTATCATCAACTGCACGATTTATGTCCTTGCTGGAGGAGAGGAAAGGCAGAATTACATACATGCTAGAGAGATAGAGATAGAGGTGGAGATAGAGTAGATTGAGATAGAGCTTGATATATTAGTGTATATATTTATAGACAGATACCTCTATTGATATATATGTCGATATATGTCATGCAGACGTTCAATTCTAGGGGAAATTGTTTAATGCAAATATTAAGAAGAAAAATATCAGCTTAAAGATAAAATAAGAATAACCTTTAGACTTCCAGGATGGCTTGCTAAATAAAACACATTATTAGACATCCAGGTGCACTTAGAAGCAACAATAGCAGTTTCTCAAAAGTTAAACTACAGGCACACATCCCCGCAAACTCCACCGGTTTCACAGAACCTTCATTAGCAAAACAAAAAGGTCTTTCTTTGGAGGAAACAAAAAAAAGGAGAGGACCTTTCATAATGAGGAAATTGCCCATAAACAGACGCGTCCACTAAATGTGGTAAATCAGATGCAATCTACAAGCCAAGTGGGTCAACACTGAAACCAGAATCTTTAAACCCACCACGGAGAAAAGGGGCTGCTAGAAAGAGCCGGCGCGCAAAAGCCGCATTCAGATGGAGATGACTTGGCAGCCTGGGCAGGAACCTACTAAAGCGAGAGGTGTGGCAGGGCCAGGGAGGGGGCGGGAGCAGGCCTTGCCTCTCCCTCAGGCTCCCCGTCTCTCAGGCTCCTTTCTCTTTCCACCTCCCGCCTGGCTACAGCCTGCTTCTCACCTTCTGTGGGAGGTCCTCACTTTCTTCCTTTCATCTACTTTCTTCTGCACGTCTTCCTCCATTCTCACCTAGCCTTTCCTTAACAGAGATAATACGGAAGTGATAACAGAGGGAAGTATTTATTTCATAGGGTTTTAAGTCTGTGCTTACTTTAATAGCAAGTGGGTTACATTTTTTTCTCTTTAAAGAAAGTTTCCCTTCTTATTTCAGCGCAGTTACATTATATATATGCATTTGTACACATGTATTTTTGTATACACATATGTGTACATATACATGCATACACACGTTTAAATTCTGCACACATTTTCATATATATATGTATATATATATTCCTCAACAGAAAAATATTTTAACTCCAAATTACACAATGAAAGAAAAAGATTTATAAAAATTAATACATTAATAGGAAAAAGGCATACAAATTTAGTTATGCTTTAAATCAAAATTTATTGATTTTGGATTATATTTTCCCCAAAATATTGCATTAGATTATTTTATACCAATACAGCTTTTGGTCGTTTATGATGACAGTGTCTAATTTTTAATACTTCTCTGCCCATACTCTTAAGAATTATTATTTTAAAAATCTCATTTAGCTATCAGTCGGTTCCCAAAGAAATAACTTGTTCCAGTGAACTGCTTCCTATGAAAACTCTATTTATAATGACAGTGAAAATAGGTAGCCCAGGCCTGGTATCCTATGAAAGTCCAGGATAATTGCAGTAGCACGGTATGGTTAGTAGAAGTATAATTAATATTATAATTCCTATCTTAGTCATCACTGGCCTTCATGTCAAGTTTAATTTTTAGACTACTGTTTTCAAAAGCAAATAAAGGAGCCATATAGTATTTAAAACACTTGACAAATATAACAAATAAGTGACAATTTCAAAATAGGAAATCTATGTCCCATTAAGGCAAGAGAGGAATGATGAGAACATCTGGTAATGTAATTAGTATGATTACAGAAACACATCCGTAGAATTTATGCTGCAGGGAAATGTCATGTAACCCGCCCATCTACTGCAGTGCCTGGACAAATGCCAGTCTCTTTAAAAAATAAAGAAGAGAAGATATTCTCCTGCAAGAGATGGTCAATCATCTATGAGCTTTTATTTTTTTTTTTAAGTTTTTTCATCCCGTTGTTTTGATTCATATAAAGCCATGTTCTACCTTTGCTACCGTAGGGGAGGAAAAAGGTTTCTGGCTTGTTCTGAAAGTTAAACTGACAAAGAGATTAATAGGAAAAAAGCATACAGATTTATTTAATAGTTTTTAATAAGTTTTACATGACATGGGAGGCTTCATAAGGAAATGAAGATCCAAAGAAACAGATCTGAGTATTTTCATGCTAGGATTGAGGAAGAATGGGGTCGTGGAAGACTAGGATAAGTTAAGGAGTATGAAGTAAGTGTAGTAAACTGGGGGATACTTAACAGTGCTTGTTTGTTTGGATTCTTCTTTGAGTCCCTTTGTCTTCAGAGACAAGAGTGCTCCTTTCTTCTGGCTATAAGGCACTCCTCACGTGAGGGTTTTATGGCGTGTTTCAGGGAGAAGGGCAGAGGGAAGGTGACCTTCCTGCTTCTGCCATTTTCTCAAACCCCTTCAGCTTACAGTATTCAATGTGCCAGGGTGTCATACTTTGCAGTAGTTGGTCCTGAACCCCATCGCTACTCTTGAGGGAAAGAAGTTATTTTGAAACATCAATAAATTGTTTCCTCAGTTAGCTTGAGGAGAGCAGCAGTTAGAATGTTCTCTTTGGTTCCTCCTTATGTAACATATTGTTTTTTAATGCCATAATATCTATAGTTTATGCCACAATTGTGCATTTAAGTCTATGGTAATTATGCTTGTTTATATTAGTTTTACTTTTGGGGCGATACAAATCTGGGAATGGTAAGTAAAAATTAGCATTCTTCAAATCCTGGGGACAGGGGTGCAGAGAAAGGGAAAGGCCATAACAAAAAAAAAAAAGCAATTTGTGAAATGATTTTTCAGTTTATTAGAAATCAAGGAAAAGAAACTTAAAAAGATTGATGCCTTTTTCTTTAAGATAAGATTATACCCAACATTGTCATAAGCTCAGTAACTTTTTAGATATTAAAGATTGTTTTTTTAAAAGCACAGATTTAAACATAAAAAATATTTTTAAATGAGTCACATAGTTTAAAAGGAGTTTCAAATTTGCTTCTTCTATTGGTTAAAGGTCATTTTAATTTGAGGTCAATATCAAAGAATTAAAGTAGAACTCAGGGGCTTCTTTCTATTCCAGCATCATTAACAAAATTATCCCCCTCTGCTTTAAGTCTGAAATGTAGAAAATTTAATTCCAGTGCAATCTACAAGACACTCTAAGAAAATGCAAAAGCCTCTGGTTTTGAAGGAAGATGGGCTTTCCCATCCTAAAACCATCACAATTTCTCAAAAAGAGCATCAACGAATAGAAGGGTTTGTTGAATTATTAGTTCATTTAGGGCCATTTATTTTCTTTGGGCTCTAGTTTCCTGTCCTATAAAATGAATCCTACCTGTCATACATATTTAATGTGATTATTAACTGAGAAACATAGGTGAGGCCACTTTATTAACTGTAAAGAACTGAACCAGTATTAACTGGCAGGAGGGCAGCAACAATAATAGCCTTTTCATTTTTATAACTGATGCTTAAATAAATAGTTGGTGTGCAGTATATTATTAATATGTATTTGTGGAACTAAACTGAATCAAGACCAACGGATTTGAAAAAGAAACAGAAGAATAAATAAGTATGATGGAATTTGAAAAGAAAAAAGGAAATATATTTGAAAGCCTCTCTATTGTAAAAGAAGACTCAGATTCCAGAATTAGAAAAACTAAAAATGAATCGCTTAAAAGTTATCCAAATTCAAGATCTCCCTTTTCGTAGTAGAGAAAAGTAAATTAAAACCAAAAGGAACTTGGCAAATAGTGTAGCATAAATAATTAGAAAAAATATATAAAAGGAAAGAACAATATCTGAAAAACATGTCAATATTTATGTACCAAATATCTAACGTGCTTCCGAAGGCAATCCAAGAGGAAGAAAGTAAGACACAATGATGCAGGTGGAAGTGATGGTGGTGGTGGTGGTTTTGTGTTGGTATATTTCCAAGCTCCCACAGGAGCGAAGCACTGACAAGTCAGCTTCTGCTTGTTATCAACCCATTTTGCACCTGGTGGAGAAAAAGAAAATAAACTATTCCAGAACACCGTGGAAATGTTCCAGAGAATTTCATACCATGTCACATAAATCTCTGTAAAGGGAAAAATCTGGTATGCAACTTAATAGCCACTAAGCCTGCATGCTATGATAAATTATCCAATTAGTGATTTGTAGGAGGACGTTTTTCTTGGAAAGACTTTCAAATCTTAAGGAAAAAAACTACCACCACAACAAACCAAAAAAAAAAAAAAAATGATTACCGTTTTTTAGATCATCTTCTAAGGAGAAGTTTTAAAAGACAGAAAATATAATTGGTTACAATGCTAATGCTGTTAAATACATACATACATATGGTGTGTATATTTCTAACTAAAACAATTTTGTTCTGTTGACTGTCATATAAGCATACAAAGATACCCTTTTTCTCTTCTGATCCCATTCTCTCTTAATGCTGTTGCTTTCTGTCTATTCCTGTCTCTTCTTTTCTTCTTTGCTGCTTGTCTGCAGTTCCTGAAAGAGAATCAGAGGAAGAAACAGATCTTAGTGTTGGAAGGAGCCTCACAGGAACATCTGATCCACTCCCATATATCATTCTCTCCATTTTACTGCTCAGAAAACTGGGTCCCAGTGTGATTAAAGGGCTTCCCCAAGGTCACAGAACTATGATCAAAGAGGAGATGCCACCCTGAGCCGCATCACCTCACCTCGTTCTTTTTTTTTTTTTTAAGATTTTATTTATTTTGAAAGAGAGAGCCTGCGCAAGCAGGTGGGGGATGAGCAGAGGCAGAGTGCGAGAGAGAATCTCAAGCAGATTTCACACTGAGCACAGAGCCCAACACGGGGCTCAATCTCATGACCTTGACATCATGACCTGATCCGAAATCAAGTGTCAGATGCCTAACGGACTAAGCCACCCAGGTGCCCTGCCACATCACCTCATTCTGTTTCCTTCCAGTAATTTATCACTATCTGACATGATTTCATTTATTATTATTAATAATTTATGTATGAATTCGTATGTATATTGACAGTCTTCAAATACTAGAATATACATCCATGGATTTAAGGACTTTAACTCTCTTATTAATACCTGTATCCTCAGGACTCATTCATACATATTTATTGAATAATAAACTAGAATAATAATCTTTTGTTTCTAGAGTATACTTTTATAAATGACACCAAATTATCCTATGGAAAATACTGTAGAATAATTAAGGATATCTGAATTGTTCTATCTAGCTACAGGCCTATCATAAACATTAACCTAATTTATGCATTTTTAAGTAGCAAAAATATCTAGTGAGTATTAATGTTTTCAACTCTTTGACATGTATTGAATAGTCTGTGCTTCCTTGAGATACCCCAGGGAAGAAGAACTTTGCTGAATTCTGTTCATTTGGGAAGCAGATATTGCTCGTTGCAGATATTGCGAGTTGGAAGGTGGCCAGGTTCCTGGTCTAAAATATTTACTTTTGGGGCTCCTGGGTGGCTCAGTCAGTTAAGCATCTGACTCTTGATTTCTTGGCTCAGGTCATGATCTCAGGGCTGTGAGACTGAGTCCCCCGTCAGTCTCCATGCTCAGCGGGGAATCTGCTTGAGATTCTCTCTCCCTCTCCCACTGCCCCTCCCCCTTGCATGCATGTGTACTCTCTCTCTCTCTCTCTCTAAAAATAAATCTTTAAAAAATATGTACTTTCTCCAACTCCTTTGCATCAAGGGGTAGTCTTACGGCATAGCTCTAGTCCAGTAAGACATTAGTTGGGGGCCTCTGGGACAGCTTTGTTTTCCTGCTAGATTCTTTCCCTTTTTCTTCCCACTGCTCTTTTTGCTTAGAACAGACTGGATGCCTGGGGCAGCAGCTCTCTTGGGACCATGAAGTCACAACTTTGAGAATATTAAGGAAAATGAAAAGTGTCTGGATACCCAATGGAGTCTTGAGCCACACAATTCCAGTCCTGGACATTTTATTGCATGACATAAATCAGCCTGTATGCTACTGTTTGCTGGGTTTTCTATTATTTGCTGTCAAATGCTTGTTCTGAATAATAATGAAGAATCATTTGCCAAACATATTCTAATATTCTGCTACTTCTAGGGCTCTAATCCTAGTGACATATACTCCTAGGGTTTACTGTGCTCATTGCTTCAAATTAGGCTCATTGTTACTAAAAGTAAGAGAAAAGGGAAAAAATACTAAGTCATATTTGTAGAGTGAGAAACAAAAAATGAAGATGAATCCAATACCATTTAATACCATTTTTTTCCCCTCAAGTTTTTAGGCTTGAGTTTTCTCCTTTGCCTACTTCTTCTACTCTCATGTTCGTCTGCCTTCTACAGACCAAGTTTCTCTATCTGCATAAACTAAGTATGAAATGCAAGGAGGAAAGTGACTGCACCAATGTCTGTCCACAGAATGAAGAGGACACACAAGATAAATGTCAAGAATAGTTCTGGAATTGAATGATAGCCTCTTTACAAAATGCAGTCAAGTACCTATGCATTCATGTAAATTATTTAATTCACATAATATTGCAAAATAGAAACCTCACCCCCATTGCTGTGTGAATTACGTGGGATGTTTGACAACTTTAGCACCTTAACTACTTACAGTGTCACTTAAAACCAAAGACGCCCTCCATCATTTTCCTAAAACTCTTCTTCCTCTGATATTTAGTTTTCCAGAATATCATGATGTTTGAAATCTAATAATTTAATTTCTTTAAACAGATTTCACATTTTGGCAGCATGGACATTTTTAATAATTAATACACCTGCTGGAGCTTTGAAAACTGGTTTTTAGAATCAGGGTCTTAGAAAAGTAAGGGCATTTCTTCCTCCTTCATCTTCAGAGAAAGCAAATATTCAAAATCACTATGAGCATTAACACTTTAATGTAATTAGACATGATTTTTCTATTACTCAGTGTGCACTTACACTGCTTTTAGATGTGGGTAAAGAAACAGAATTTTTAAATTAATGCAACATAAGTGGTTTATTTATAAATTCATAAATCCATATTGCCATTAAATGAACTCAACAATACTTACACTTATTTGCTATGACCATACCCCAAACCAGTGTTTCCAAACTTCATTCAATTGTATATCATTTGGTGATTTTGAGGTACCACCTCTACTATGGTTATTTAATATTTTTCTTTAAATTGATTTAAAATATATTCACACATTAACCTTGCCTCATCCTAAGCAACAATAGCAATAAGATCATGATTATGTATCTTTTCTAATATGTATTATGACAGTATTTGTAAGTATAAAAATAAAAGTAATTTGTCCCTTACCAACCTAAAATAATGTTTCCACAATGTAGAAAACATTGCCATAATTGAATTAAAATTTAAAATGGATGGTGAGAACTTTTTTAAGAACAGAAAAAGTCTGAGAATTTTGTTTTTTATAAAGACCCTCACCCTAGCCAACTCTGGGAAGCAAAAGGGCTTACAATATTATTGTCTAATAGAAAGAATCCTGGTCTAGAATTCTGCTCCGCCCTGCTACGTTCTATGCTTCAGTTTCTTATGTTTAGGGAGATTAGGGAAAAAACCCAACATATCTCCCTGACATAACCTTTCTTAGATTCAGTATACACAATTAAAGAGGATCCAACAGCAAGTGGCCAGGATGATGAGAAAGGTTGGGAGGACCTGGTGGTGTTTTAACACAGAGACGAGGCCACTTGGGAGAAGACATCACAGTGCTGGATGGCTGTGATCAAGGAGGTGAAGTACAGAAGAAAGAGTTTCATACAGAGGAGAATAGTTAAAGCTCTTTAGCTGGGTTTGGGATTCAGCTGGAGTTAATCAAGAAGGGAGGGGATCAATCACTGGTCTGTGATGTTGAAGAGGATCGTGTGTTGGGTAAGGCTTGGATAGACAGCATCAGGTCCTTTCCCACCTTGATAACAACAATAGGGACCGATTACTAAATGCTCCCTAAACTGGACTAAGCATTTTAATGTGTCTTATCTCATTTAATTTCCACGATAATCTATAGGGGTAGGTATGATGTTACCCATTTTACAAATGGAGTAACAGTCTAAAATTTGATAGAGATTGAATTTGAACCCAGGCCAGAGTGACTCAAAGATCATCTATTAGCCATTATGTTATATTATAAATGTGGTCTGGGAAAGATAAAGTTTTTGTTTTGTTTTGTTCAGAAAGTTTCTTTGACCATTCAGCCAAACTGAAGCCAAGTTGTCTTCTTGAAAAAATTTTGTTGTAAACTATAATTGTGTGAAAAGGAAACTGAAAAGCTATTATCTCAGCTGGCTTCCTTCAGATTTCTGAGAAAGCCAACATATTTCCCAAGGAAAACTTATGCTTTTAATTGTAATCTCTGTTTTGAGAGTAGAGAACAGAATGGAAGAAACCAACATTTCCTAAGGAAAACTTATGCTTTTAATTTTTATATTTTTGTATTTTTAATAGAGAACAGAAGAATCCAGAAGCCATGCTACTTATTTATCCAAATGATGTTACAAAATCAGCAAAAGCTTTGATTTCTTTTGTTTGCCTGAATCCTTTTGAAAAAAAAAAACAAAACATTTTGAAAGTATGTTCAGGAAAGGGAGGGCAAGTTTTATTTTTTAGCACCTTGGGGTATCTCAAATAGTCTCAAGGGGTATCAGAATGTTTTCTACAAATAATTCAAAATCATGTAAAACAAATCTGTGCCTTAATCATGTTTTAAGTAGAAAGAAATTTAGGAAATCAAACAATCACAGCAGGTGGTCTAGAAACTCCAGAAAGTTTTGATTGAAACTGGCTTAATAACAACAACAAAACCCATAAAAGGCTAGGGGTGGGGGTGGGGAGGAGGAGAGGAAGGAAGGAAGGAGGGATGGAGAGAGGGAGGGAGGGAAGGAGGGAATAAGGGAGGAAAGGAGGGCAGGAAGGAGGAAAGACACTTGGAACCAGAGTACTCACTCATACTTGGTGATACTACTTATCAATGAGTTTTGCATTTATTTTCTTGAGGAAAATATCCTAAGAAAAATGATTGTTATCTCTACTGCATTGTCTAATAGATTCACATATTTCTCTTAATCTCTATATTGTAAAACTTGCATTCAAAATTAAAAACAATAGTTTTACTTCTTTGAATCTTGATATAAGATCCCACAGTGGATTTCACATTTGCTTTTTTTCTTTCCATCTTAAGTTCCCTCTTTACTGACTTTTGAGAAACGTTTTCATTTTTTCCATCCATGAAACATTGAACCTCACCAGTATCATCAGTGTGGGAACCAAACTGAGCATTCCACCATCCTCACTAAATTTTATGGCATAGATATTTTACCTTGAAATGCCATAAATCATTAATGGGGTGTCTGGTGGCTCAGTTGGTTAAGTGACTGACTCTTGGTTTCCCCTCAGGTCTTGATCTCAGGGTTGTGAGATCGAGCCCCATGTCAGGCTCCATGCTCCACAGAGTCTGCTTGAGATTCTCTCTCTCTCTCTCTCCCACCCCCTCTGCCCCTCCCCCTGCTCACGCACACACTAAGCTGTCTCTAAAATAAGTAAATAAAAATCTTTAAAAAAATAATTAATATTGTCCTGGAGGCCAGAACTTTGAATAATCAAAAGCTTTATTCAGTAAATATATATATATATATACTGTCCTGGAAAACCTTGCTTTATACTGATGCTTTACCTTCTCTGCCAGTTTTAAGGATGAGAAATTATCTTTCCTTTATTTTTATAACCCCCAGCAAAGTCGTTTGCCGGAGATAAACTCATTAAAAATAGTTATTGAGTTAATGAATGACTATACGCATGAATTAATGGAATTTCTTATTTGATGAAAATAGAAGATTTATAAAATGCTAATGATTCCTTAAAATGCAATAGGAAATAGCTCATATTTCAAGTAATAGCCAAAAAAGTGGCAGGGGAGATTTTGGCATATTTTATTTTAGATTTAACATTTTTCTTTCTTAATAGCTAGTGGAAATGCTGGGAAATATATCTCTCACAGCTCAGAAAAATGAGAATTCTGCAGTCCTTTAGCCATTAACATGTTGGAGGAAAAAGGATGGTTAATACCTAAAGACCAATATATTATGATCTTTTGAATCAAGAAATTGGGCATTTCTTCATCATTTTGAAATAAATACCACATACTGTTCTGTATACAGAAACATGATAAATGAAACTTAAAAGTTTCCTTAAGGGGCGCCTGGATGGCTCAGTCGTTAAGTGTCTGCCTTCGGCTCAGGTCATCATCCCAGGGTCCTGGGATCGAGCCCCCGCATCGGGCTCCCTGCTCAGTGGGAAGCCTTCTTCTCCCTCTCCCACTGCCCCCCTTGTGTTCCCTCTCTCGCTATGTCTCCATCTGTCAAATAAATAAATAAAATCTTAAAAAAAAAGTTTCCTTAAAATATTCCTCTGTAAGTTAAACCCAGACACACCATGTCTAAATGTATTTAATATTTATTTTTTACTCTTAAAGTGAAGCTATTTACATTTGACCTTAGAAGGCAAATCACATCAGTAGGACATCAGGGATTAAGCTCTGCAGTATTAAAGTTAGAACACTCACATATTTGCAAATGTCTATGCAAATGTCATTAAAAAGAAAAATCACCATAAAATAAATGTTTGTTCTTTAATTGTAAGCAATATCGAACAATCTGTACTTGGTTCTAAAGTTCAATCAAGGAGAGCTTCCCAGGAGGTGTATTACTACTGTATGAGTGTAGAGAGCAGAGGTGGAGAATGCTTCTGGAGGTCAATCAAGGAGTGGCCTTCCATGGGATATTCAGAAAAGTTAATAGTTCAGTTATTCCCAAGAAGCCTTCTTGCTGCAGACCCGTAATTAATGTTCCCACTGCTCCTCTCTTTCGTTTACACCTTCTTCTTCTTCAGGGAATGCTGATTCATTCTGGCCTTTCAGATGCTTAACCCCTGAAATTATAAAAAATTATGCTCTATTTAAGTGAAATTTATTTCTAGCAGATTCATTGCTTTGCTGCAAGAGATAAAGAAAATGAGTGGAAAGTTTTCGCTGGTATATACACGTTTTCTCCAAGAATTTCAACCATCTAACCCTATATAAACGTTTTAATTCACTGAGAAATCAAAACACACCAGCCAAATTTCCATTAGAGACAGGCTTCCTTTATAATTAAATCTTCTCCATTAAGAATTGCATCACAGCCTATTAAAAACCTGTTAACTAAAAATCTGCTCACAGGCTCTTACTGTAATTCTGATATATTACTTAGCTCAAATATTTCTTTTGGCATCCCTGAACTTCATTACAAGCAGAATCATTGAAGAAACCCCTAGGAACAAAGGGGGGTGTGCACCATTTCTGTAACTTGTAAACAACAAAAGAATCACGATATTGTTAGTCTCCTTCAGGAATCAGAACATATTCATTTGATTACGAAACTTCCATAGACAAAATTCTCCAGTAACTTCCCCCACCGCCCACAGAGGGGCAACCCACTGGCACCTGCTGCCTGCTCCACAGGCTGATAGATCCTGGCCTCTCCCCACCTATTTGGCCTCATTCCTTCCCAGCCCTTCCTGCTTCCCCCTTTCACAGTAATTTATGAGTTACTAGTTAGGGACACTAACCTACTCTTCCACATTCCCTGATCATTCCGGGCTCCTTCCAGCCTCCATGCTCCTCTCCTTGCCTTCTCCCTGCCAAATAGCTTCTTCCTACTCCCCCACTGATAATCTCCCGCTTGTGCCTCCGCCTCAGCTTGCCTCCTCTGGGAAGCTCCTCTAATTTCCCCAAGCGGACTTGGCTAGCTTTTTCTCATATTTCCCTCCTGCTCTTGGATCATTTTCTCTTGTATCAATTAGTTTATAGAACTGATTTGTTCACATATCTTTCTCATTGGAGCAAACTTCTTGATGTCAAGATTACATAGTTTCAGTTTGGGGTCTCAGGCACAATGCCTGGCAAACAGTACGTACTCATCCATATTGACTGAATAAATGAATGATATAATTAATAAATAACTTGGTGTATGTCTTTGGCATATCTTTTTTCAAGATTTCAAAATTAACCCAAATTTGGAGTATAAACCAGAAGGCAACTACCACAACTATATACTCAAAATCTACAGAATTACCTTCTGTTTCACTTGGGTCTGTTCTGTTAAAACATCATACCAGTGGACACTCCATGTGTCCATTGCTACTTAACATGAAAAACTGTATACATATTTTATATTTTAGAAAATTGGTTTATAAGATTTTTCTAAGTATTACTGAAAAATATTCTGGTTAGAATTGATAAATGAAAGGAAGTCACTGCTCATGTTTGCTATGAAACAAAGAAACTCAAAAAATGTGTGGATTTGCATTTACTGCAGTCAGCAAGCCTCAGAGTGCTGTTTGGCAAAGAATGACATCCTTGGGCTTGGTGGATTATCTTGCAAAAATATTTGATCAGTTGTAATAATATCTAAATACTTTAATTTCATCTGCAAACACAGATCCCTCACAATTCCTGTTGACTCAAAACTGTAGATGGACATTTATTATTAACAAATGGAACTTATTTTATATTATTATAAATTACAGTGTGGGAGGGAGATGTCTAAATGTTAAGGAGAAGGTAAGGGAATTCATTCATTCAATAAGCATCCAATCAGTTACTCTGCTAGAGTCTTACATAGCTTAGTCACTAAACCTCACAACTCCATGACAGAAATACCTGGATGGTGAAATTTAGACTTGAAGAAGGGAAGTGATTTGTTCAAGGTTATAAGGGTGGCGTAGTTTTAAAAGAAGTTATGACACATCATATTTCCTCAGTATACACTGATGACTAAGTGAATAGTGAATGAGGCATAAAGTTCCATTGTCAGGAGACCCTAACTCATTTTCACCTTTAGCTTTTTGGATGTTGATATAGATTTTCCTGTCATTCTCTAGGATTTATTATAGGTTTACAGTACCTATTAACCTTGCTTAGACAATGTTGGGATTGACTCTGAAATATTAAAGCACAATAATCATTCAGCCACCTGTCACTCTAAGCTGAAATTGTCTGTGCCTCTCTCAGTTTGAAAAGGTTCTATTACCTCTAGAGCTCATCCCTTTCATCCACAAGGTAACTACAGAGTAATAAAGTTGTGCTTAAGACAATTTTCTTTAAATTAGAGTTAATAACTTAATGGCAACATTGATTCATTTATATGAGGGGCTCAAACATCAAGAAAATATGGTAACCAAAAAGTCCAGGGGCACCTGGGTGGCTCAGTCGGTTAAGCCGCTGCCTTTGGCTCAGGTCATGATCCCAGGGTCCTGGGATCGAGCCCCGCATCGGGCTCCCTGCTCAGTGGGGAGCCTGCTTCTCCCTCTGCCTCTGCCTGCCTCTCTGCCTACTTGTTCTCTCTCTGTCAAATAAATAAATAAAATCTTTAAAAAAAAAAAAAAAAGTCCAACTTACTAAACCATTAGTCAATTACTTCCCTTACTTGAGTATAGGCCTACTTGCTTGTCCTGACCCATATTTAATTTATTTTATAACCCAATAATGGTCACAAAGTTATATGAGGAAGCCTTTTTAAAAGTAAAATCACTCACTTGGGCAAACCTTGGAGGATGCCTTTTTTAGCCTTTTTCAAGTGTGACATTAACTGTTTCTAGGTGAAAGATGGGAGGTGATATCATGAACATCTCTACAGAATCACACATTCTTTGGTTCTCAAAGCACTTTACATTCATGTCATCTTTCCATTGAATAACGGATAGTTGGTTAACTTGTGTCTTGAATCTTTTTTCCTATCAGTAATATTTGTTTGGTTACGGATGCAATTGTACTAAGATTAAAGTGTGAGGTCTATGAGGACTTTCTAATAATTTCTGTCTCCCCACGCCCTCCTCCTATTCCCAAACACACATATACTTTGTGTTTACATTTTCTTTAAACCTTCATTTAATATTAAGGTAATTCTGAAGGTGGAAGAAAATAACTTGGTCTGGGGGCCTGAGAAAATCCTCAGAGCCAGAGCTGCCTCCTCTGCTGAATGCTAACGAGCATATATTGAAACACTTCGCCTGCACAGGACTGACTCGGCACAGCATACAGCAAAGAGTCTCCTGGAACAAACGCAGACTCAGCCAGCCCTGCACAAAGCAGAAGGCCAAGAGATCCCAAAAAACACAATGGAGGTTCTCTTCTCCATAGCAAATGGACACAGGATAAGGAACCAAATGTAAGACCAAGATATGCAGTATGAACCCATGAAGGAATGAAGAATACAGAGTTTGAGGAAGGGAAACTAGACTGAGTAAAAAAAAAAAAAGGAAAGGAAATAAATGTTGCCCCAAACAGGACATAATCCTCCTGCTCTTCTCCATTCTGTAAATCAGGCAGTTAAATGTGAGTTGGATGAAGCTGGGAAGTGACAGAGCGAAGGATGAATAATGAATCCACAGAGGGAAGCTTGTATTTGGCAAACCATGGGTCAATATGTTTATCAATTAATTTGGAGTGAAAAAAAGGGCAGGCTTATTTACATTTGTAGATGACACAACACTTGGAGGGAAAGATGGCATGATGAAGGACACAACTAGTATTCCCAAAGCTTTCTAAGAGCGGGGAAGAGGCTGATGCGGGTCAGGTGCAGGCCAACAGGCAGTTTTGCTTTTAGAAAGATTACTCTGCTTCTAAGAAATAGAGAATGAGGGCAGTCTCGATTGATTATAGTTAGGGGTTTCAGGTGATCACAATTCCAACAGGACCCAGCAGAGGCACCTGTTTAGGGACCAGGCTCTTGGTGGTGTCAGCAGCCTTCCTAACATCAGGCAGCAGGCAGCAGGAGTGACTCCCTAACCTTGGGTTGTCAGACCTTTTCTGGAATATACTTACTAAGTGTGAGCTCTCTGTTTCAAGAGTTCTATTGAAGAAGGTAATTGAGATTAAAAGTAGTCTTATGAAATCACTTTTCTAGAACAATTGTATTTGAAACTGAAATGCCTGGCATAGAGAAAATTAAGAGAGGACAAAAGAGGCTGCCATTGAATTCCTAACAGACTGGAAAAAAAACTGAAATTTATCTATGTAGCTCCTGAGAGCAGAAATAGGGTCAATAGCGGACATTTACATGGTGAGGGCAGACTATAGCTCAAAAAGAAAAGAAAATTCCTAAACTCTTTGTTTGCCGAGCAATAAACATGTGAGCGAGCTCTCATCACCATATGGGTTCAAGTCTAAATGTCTATCTCTGAGATGGGTCATAGAAGGAGGCCCTGCATTGTGCAGCACGAGGGACTGACCACCTTGCTGACCCTGAGATGCTATTAATCCATAAAAGAGATCTTCTTTCTACTGAAAAATTTGCTCTGCTGTGAGTATTTTAAATTACAAAAAAGTAATTATGACTTCTAATGACATAAATGGCTCAAATCCACATTTTAAAACTAATTCACATTGGGAGTAGCAAATGTAAATGGATTTTTTTTTTTCAACCACATACTTTAGACCTTAAAAATCATTCTAAAGTCCTCTAGGGAATATGTGGGTGGATTTTACAGAGCCTCTGACACTTTTGGAATTCTATTTATAGTTGTATTTGTGCTTTTTTGGGGGAAGAAGGCCCATAGTTTTCAGCAGAATCTCAGAGCGGTCTCTGACCCACAAATAATTGTGAATATGAATCCTGGTCTAATCTGCTTAGCTTAAAGATGAAGGAGCAATATCAGATGGCAAAGTGACTCGTTTAAATTCACACAGCAGTCATTGGCTGAGCTGGGACACAAATCTTGGCCCCTAATTCCTACTGGGGGCTCTTCATCTGGGTCACCAGGACCCAATCTTGCCCTGTCATTGACCTTTTCCCAAGTTAAAACCTGAAGGAAAATCAGGCAACAAGATCATAAGAGCTTTTTTTATTATCACATTCCTTGAAAGAACTTTACATACCAGAGAGATTTAGATGTAACTTGCCAGTCTTTTGTTGTTGTTACTGTTTTTAATGGAATTTGGAATCAGAAAGATATAGAATTTAATCTCACCGAAGAATATTCCCAGAATAGAACCAAGTTACAAATAATGTTCAGGTTATCGGAAAAGAAGCAGCCTTTCTCTCTGCCGTGATCAAACCTGAGACAGGACTCTGGGAGACCCAGAAAACATGTCATGGTCTAGTCTGGGAGATGAGACATAGTAGTCATCAAGCAATATGAGTTAAATATCATAAAGTAATAAAGCCCCTACTGTGTGTTAGGCACAGGAGAGAGACACAACTACAGATCAAATGGGGATGAAGGTCAAGAGGCGATGATGTATACATAAATGAAGTTAATTCTGTGAATATGTGTTACAGACCAGTACTACAAATAATACATTTGGAGAGTTCTGATATGGGAAAAAAGAGCTCCAACTTGGGAGATATTAATTTGGAGAGCTATTTATTGAGCAATACACTGGATAGAGTAAAGGAAACAGCAAGTCTGAGTTCTATATAAGAAAACTATTTGCAAAATACAGTTAACAGCCATTTATTTTCTGAAGGCCTACTATGTACAAAAGAGTGATTTCAGTGGCCCTAGAAAGATTATGTTCTAATGGTTCCTGGTATATTGACCCTTCAAATTTTATCAAAATAATCATGCTAGATATACTTGAGGGATGTAATGTATCCTATAACATGGTACAGCAGGGGGATGCCTGGGTGGCTCAGTCAGTTAAGCATCTGATTTCGGCTTAGGTCATGATCCCAGGATCCTGGGATTGAGTCCCACATCGGGTTCCTTGCTCAGTGAGGAGCCTGCTTCTCCCTCTCCCTCTGGGAGCTCTCTCTCTCAAATAAATAAATAAAATATTTAAAAAAACAAACAAACAAAACATGGTACAGCAGGGCCCATCATCTCTCAGCTTGAAAATGTGCTTTCCATTTCCCAAAATGCTTTCATATGTATTTGTTTAATCTTCTTGTCATTCTTTTATAATGCCTAGCTATATATTAATACACTTAGGGTCACAGAGATCAAGAGACATATCAACTTCATTCCAAAGCTAAACACATTATCATGTCCTGAACTCACCCTAAAGCTATCCCTTTCTACTTTATCTGAAGTAAATTACATATATGCAGTACAGTTAATCTCTGTTCTAATATGGTAACTGGTCAGTTAACATAAACTGCAAATCAACACATTGTCATTTCATTTAATACCCTTTTACTTAGGGAAGCATTTTTCTGGAGAGGAATAAATGTGTGATATGCTTCTCTCTTCATCATACACAGAAATAGGGGCAGCATGTTTATGTGATATTCATAACTATTTGTGAGTATTATATATCTTATGTATATTTTTACTATGATATATTTCACCAAAGCTCTTGCCCAAGAGTAAACCCTAGGTAAAAGATTTAGCAGTAAATACAAGGGAGAAGGTAGGGGAGGAGGTACAGTTACATACTGTTTGTTAGAAGTGTGAATTCAAATAATATCTTTGGAGAGTAGTTTAGTCTTACTTAAAATGTAAAGTGCCCACATCTTTGTCAGTAAGTATGAGGTAGGAGCCAGAATTTTGTGAGAATCCTACTACTCAGCCTAGGATGAGAATCACTTTGATGGACTGAGTGCCTCTTTTGCCCTCTACACTCAAGTGCCCTTCTAATACTCCTTTTGCTTCTAAGCTAATGCATTCCCTATGAACTCAGAAATAGAGTTAAATTTTTAAGCCTACATATAATGGAGCTAAATGTGTTGAGCAATTTCACTTTAGAAAGGGACAGAATGGCTCCCTAGCTAGCAAGACTTGACTGCCATTGATTGAACACAATAGCATGTCTAAAATAAAGAATGCATCAATCAGCAGGAGCCAGTGGTTAGCCTTGAAAGCACTAAAAATAAAATAACGAAAGGGGAGTTGCATTTACAGCCACAGAAGCTAATGCTGTCTGTGTTTTTTAAGCACGCCCACAGGAGGATGTCCTGTGCTGGCATTTTAAAGGCTCTGTTTTCCAGGCAGGGTAGTTTTCTATTGAAGCAATGATCTCTATAGGCTACCATAGCCTGATGCCAGTATACACCCAATGACACAGCCAAATCATCCAGCTCTGATTCTAATCTCACTGAGAAACCTTCTGACAACAACAGAGCTTCTTCACAAGGAGAAATGACCCCAGCTAGACATAAAGAAGGTAGGAGTGAGTCGTGGAGCTATCTAGAAGACTGTTCCAGGCAAATGGAACAAGAACTGTAAACACTTTGTCTGAAGCACACCTGCCATGGTCAGAGGACAGCAATGAGCCTGGAGTGTTGGGAATGAGGTAGTAGGAGGAGGTAAGCTCAGACAGCTGAACTCAGGCTGGGCGGAGGAGGAGCCTGACAATGTAGGACCTCAAGGGACCTTATAAGCATTTTGGCTGTTATTCTGGGAAGCTACTGACAGATATTTTTGGTGTTTTTGTTTGTCTGTTTGAGTAGAGGAGAAACATGATCTGATTTTCAAAGCATTTTCAAAGAATTACTCTACGGTCCAAGATGTAAGAGCTTAGATGTCACCACTCTATTCTAACAAGTAAAAAGCTGAACTAGCTGAAAAAAATCAACAACTCTTCTTAGATCCATTAGAGAAGCAAGGTCACAGAGCAAACCATTGCCAAAATATGGCAACGCAGAAAAGTGGATATAGAAGAACACAGCTTGCTGGAGCAGAAACCCATGTGGAAACCAGTGCCAGG
The DNA here is from genome assembly GCF_964656455.1 of Halichoerus grypus. NCBI lineage: Eukaryota > Metazoa > Chordata > Mammalia > Carnivora > Phocidae > Halichoerus > Halichoerus grypus. The sequence goes on along the minus strand of NC_135715.1, from coordinate 143,638,236 downwards.
GTAGGAAAACCTGAACTATAACTGATGAATGCCTGAAGACTCAGTGTGGACAACACAGACAGATTAAAAACTCTGGGGACAGGAGGGCAACTGTTTAAGGCCCTCACAGTCTTGTGTATTTTACCTCCTGGAGCTCTAATAGGTTCTCACAGTAGAAATCAGAGAAAAATCTCCTCATGCTTTTGACAAGGAAGGGGGATAGTGGCCATTTTCAAAAACAGAGCATTCTATTCTTCTTAACAAGGTCTGCTCTCAGGAGGTTCTTTACCAGAGCCTAACCTTCTGGGATTATATCAAAGACTAACCTACCTGGGGGGGAGAGAAATACCAAATTCCATCCCCTTTAGCCCTATTATTCTACCTAGGTGGGGAGGAGCAGAACCAAGAAGCACAGGTGAGGTTTATAGTCCACAGGCACAGACTTGCTAAAAGGCTGAGACCTTTTCACAGACCGTAGAACACTTCCTCTCGACCCCTTACCACCACATTACTAAAGATCTGTTTACCACTGTTCCTTTTAGCCAGTACATCATGTTCACCTTTCCACAAAAATTACAAGGCATCTATAGGCAAATAACACAGTTTGAAGAGACTAAAGAACCATCAGAACTGGAGTCAGATGTAACAGGAATGTTGGAATTATCACACCAGGAATTGTGTTTTAAACTACACTTAATATGCTAGGGACTTTAATGGAAAAAGTAGATAACCTGTAAGAACAGATGGATAACGTAAAGAGAGAAATGGAAAGTCTAAGGAAGAATAAAAAAGAAATACTGGAGATCAAAAACACTGTAACAGAAATGAAGAATGTCTTTGACAGGCTCATTAGCAGACTGGACATGGATGAGGAAAGAATCTCTGAGCTTGAAGATATGATAAGAGAAAATTCCAAAACTGAAAAGCAAAGAGAAAAATACAAAACAAAATATGCAAGAAATATGGGACAACTATAAAAGATGTAACATGCAGGTAATGGGAATATCATTCTGGTATGAGAAAAAAGAGAAAGAAATAGAGGCAATATTTGAAGCCATAATGACTTGAGGATTTCTCTCTAATTAACATCAGGCACTAAACCATAGATCCAGGAAGCTCAGAGAATTCCAAGCAGGATAAATGCCCAAAATACTACACCTCTGTATATAATATTCAAGCTACAGAAAATCAAAAATAAAGAAAAAAAAAAAAAAAAAGAAAGAAAAAATAAAGAACCCGGAAGAAAAAAACATCTTGCCTAGAGAGGAATAGAGATAAGAATCACATCCAACTTCTCCTCAGAAACTATGCAAGAGAGGAGTGAAGAGAAATATTTAAAATGTTGACAGAAAAACCCAGCAACCTATAATCCTTTACACTGTGAAAATATCCTTCAAAAATGAAGGAGGAACAAAGACTTTCTCAGACTAACAAAAATTGAGTGAATTTGTTGCTAGTACACCTGCCTTGCAATAAATGTTGAAATTCTTTAGATAGAAGGAAAGTAACATAGATCAGCAACATGGATCTACATAACAAAAGGAAGATCATCAATGAAAGAGTAAATGAAGATAAAATAAAAACTTTAACTTTTCTTATTCTTAGTTGATCTAACAGCTGATGTTCCAAAACAATAACAGCAACAATGTATTCATTTATGTATGTTTACGTATATATGTTATATGTTTATGCATGCTTATATATAAGTGAAATAAATGACAGTGATGATATAAGGTACAAGAGAGAATAAGATTATTGCATTATTATAAGGGACTCACACTATCTGTGAAATGGTATAGTGTTATTTGAAAGTAGACTTGGATTAGTTGTAAATGTATATTGCAAATTCTAGGACAACCACCAAAATTTTTTTTAAAAAGTATAACCAATAGGGCGCCTGGGTGGCTCAGTCGTTGGGCGTCTGCCTTCGGCTCAGGTCATGATCCTAGGGTCCTGGGGTTGAGGCCCGCATCAGGCTCCCTGCTCTGCGGGGAGCCTGCTTCTCCCTATCCCACTCCCCCTGCTTGTGTTCCCTCTCTCGCTGTGTCTCTCTGTCAAATAAATAAATAAAATCTTAAAAAAAAAAAAAAACGTATAACCAATAGACTAAGAAAGGAGAGAAAATAGAATGATACAAAATGCTCCATAAAAACTACAAAAGGCAAAAAAAGAGTGGAAAACAAAAATAGAGACAAAGAACAAGGGCAACAAATAGAAAGCATGATATTTACTAATGTAACACCCAACTATGGATTGTCTATAAGAAATTTCTTTAAATAGGGGCACCTAGATGGGTCAGCTGGTTAAGCAACTGCCTTTGGCTCAGGTCATGATCTCGGGGTGCTGGGTTCGAGCCCTCCATGAGGCTCCCTGTTCAGCCAGGAGTCTGCTTCTCCCTCTGCCTCTCCCCTGCTCATGCTAGCTCTTGCTCTCTCTCTCTCAAATAAAATAAATAAAATCTTTAAAAAAAAATAAATTTCTTTAAATATAAAGATATGTACAGATTAAAAGTATAAATGGGTGGAGAAAATATATTTTGTTAACAATCAAAGAAAGCAGGAGGGGCTTGGTGGCTCAGTCTTTAAGTGTCTGCCTTCAGCTCAGGTCATGATCCCAGGGTCCTGGGATTGAGCCCCGCATAGGGCTCCCTGCTCAGCGGGAGGCCTGCTTCTCCCTCTCCCACTCCCCCTGCTTGTGTTCACGCTCTCGTTGTGTCTCTCTCCGTCAAATAAATAAATAAAATCTGAAACAAACAAACAAACAAACAAAACAAAGAAAGCGGGAGTAGCCATATTACTTTTTCACCAGCTAGAACCCAAGACCTGACCTTTACGCCCACCTGCTTGTACTAACTCATCTCTGTCCCACATTTTTCTTTAAACTCTTTTTTCCACCTTATCCCTAAACTCAGGTAAATGGAAAGCAAAACTGCCCCTTGAGCTAGAGTGACTGCCCAGACCACCCAGACCAGTTTGAGCATAACCCCAACTTGGGCCTGCACAGGTGGACCATGGGGTAACCTCTAGAATGACCAACAATTACACTTACCTCATTGTAAAACTAAAATCTCTGCCCAAGGAGAAGCACAAGCCTTATTTACATTACATACAATGTATGTATAGGCATGTTTCCTTAAGGCATAACATTACTCCTGCCTCTACATGGTGACAAGGCTCCCCTTTTAAAATATTTATCCTAATCCTAAATAAAAGGAACCCATCCACCCTTGTTCAGGGAATCATGGCTTTGGAAGTTACTCCCTGTGATCTCCTTATTTGTTGCAAAAATAAAGTTGACTTTGTGCGACAACTCCACCTGGTGTATCTATAACTCACCAAGGAGGGAACTCATGTTGGTTTGATTACGCTTTCAGACTGAATAGATTTCAAAGCAAGGAAAATTATCAGAAATAAAGCCGGGCATTATAGCTGACAAAACTACAATTGAGATAAACCCAACTTTACATTCCTAATGCCTGAACCTAGACAATGAAACACAACGGACAGAAAGCTTACAACCTTGAAGACCACTTTCACATAAAACTTTTAACCACATTTCTTAAGTAAGCTTTAACATTTCCTGAAAAACACTTTATTTTCCTGTTTAAATCATTAATTTTTTTCACTTCTGGAACAGTGCCTTAATAGCATAGATGCTCAGTTCATTTTAAGTGAAGAATTAAGTGACTTCAATCTCACTTTCATTAAAAGTATTTCCCATTCAGAGTATACAGAATTTTCAACCTACTCATTTCTTTTTTCAGATGAATGAAATTCTGCCCCACCAATATAAGTCACACCTTCTATGGCAGAAAAATTAGAGTGTTCTCGGTCTGAAGTTAGTTTGTTCTTCTCAGGCTCCTATACTTTTTTGGACTTACTTAGCAATTACAATTCAAGAAAATGTGTAGTAAATCTTAAAGATGGAAACAAGAAATGATACTTGCCCCAGTATATAATGTTGCTTCGATACCCAAACACAGGTAATTAATCCCACTGGGTATATAGCTTTTATAACAAATGGATTTAAGTACTGAGGTCTCCCCAGTGTTTCTCTTGTTACTTAAAATCTTCAGGAAAGTGCTAATCCTGATGACTTGCTAGTTAACATCCAGTCCCAAATTGTGCTCAGTTCTCTCCATATCCTGAGGCTGTTTTCCTCCACTTTGTCTGTGGAGGGCCTCAGCTCAGTTTGCTTCTCATTATGCAGCTCGCTTGCCGCCAGGAAGCTTCTGAATGACGACATTGTTCTGCTGTTTCATCCTCTGCCCGACCCAAGGACATGCAGTTCACACTCTGAGCCTTGCAACTGTTTTGCTCTGACCCTGCTTTTCTGTTCATTTACCATTGTTCTTGTAGGCATTCTTGTTCACCGGCAGCTTAACTCTCTGACCATCCCTTTAAATAACAGCAATTCATTGTATTGCCATGGGGCTCACTGACCTACTTTCTTCTTTGATGTGCTGCCCTACAGTTGGTCTGTTCCACTTGTCTCCCATATGTAAAATCACAGTATCTCTTCTTCTTACATATCTTTAGCAAACTCTCCTTAGATGAGCTGATACCATTTTATTTCTTTCTTCTTAAATTCTGATTTTATTAAGAATACTTGATGCAAAGGAGCAATTGTATATTCATTCTACAGGCAGTAGCAATTTTATATGGTTTACGTAAGGAAGAAAAAAATTAAAATTTTTTGCTTCAAATTGTAATTTTCTGTTATTTCTATCTTATGATATTCAAATGTAATAACTGGGGGAGGAAGTATTCACTTACCTAATTTCCTTAGTTTCTCAACACTTACCTGAAAAAATTTCTTTTCATTACCAAAATTGGAACCCCCCCAACACACTCAGACATTATAAATTAATTGCTCTAAAATCATGGCTTTTGAATTTTCAAATTCTTCTCTTAAAAAAGTAAACAATCTTAGTTTCAGTGTATACACACTGCATTCAGTTTATAAAAATTTATTATCTTTGTTTTAGAAAACTTCTAAAATTATTAATAAAAATTGAAGTTTTTCAAACCCCATGTTGAATTTCATTTAAACCCATAGTTTGAGAGGAAGAATTCTCTTAAAGTATGTTTATGGCTTATCACACCCCAAAATGATGTAAAATCATTTCAATATGTTCCCAAATTTACTGCACATCTATCTTTTTAACTTTTCTGAGTTACTTATTTTTATTTCTCCCTCAAATAATAGAAACTACTCTGAGGAAAAATATATAGATAACCGGTAAGGTAATCACCAGATTTTTAGAAATAACATGAAATTATTGAGAATAAACAGCACTTTTATTTTTGGCTTGATACACTGACTAGAAATAGTCTCCAATTTACTAACACAAGGCAGCAGCATCTCTCACACAAAATGCCAGAGGGTCATTTGGCTAGTGTCTCTTATGCACAATTGGCCATGAATTAAACTTTTGATATTTTTCTCCAAATGAGTCCACAAATACAATCACAGATATTTATTGACAAATTTAGTGACAATTTTTTTAAAGTATATATCATTAAACTTCACAGACATTTGACTACTGGATCATTCTACCTGGATTATGCCATGAATTATTCTTTTTTATAAATATAATTATGAATAATTTAATTGTATCATATCATAAGTTTTGTTGTGTCAAATGAAAATATTGACAAATCTATCCTTTTTGCAATTCTGTTTTGGCATTACTTCATTTGTTAATACAGGAAACCTCAGAAAAGGAGAGTGGCCAGACCCCCTATCAGCCAGAGGGTTTATTAAGAAAAACATATAAACCAATGGACACAGAAGGAAAATAGCTTGCGCTCCTGGTCCACTTCCCTTCTAGTCCCCTCCCCATATAACTTAGCTCAAAGAGCTGTCGTCCCTTAAGTAGCGATAGTGCTGTAAGAAAGTGCATTTTCTCAATCACAAAAGTACAAGAGTTGAAAGCACTTTAAAAGGCAGTCTTGAATTAAAACAACAGTCCAACTTACCCCTAACACACATACATACACACCATCACCACCACCACCATCATATTAAGATGTGAAAACCAAGACCTGTTTTCTGAAGTCTCACAGCAAGTAGTAGTCACTCAATCTAGAACACAGGTTGTGAGACTTTCATTCCATATTCTCTGCATCATACTGCACCAGACACAGAGAGTGCCTGGGAATCCCAGCAGAGTTCCGTTTCCTGCCTTCTCTTACCCAACCATGATCTGGTTGCTTGATGTCGACTACGAGATAAATCACTAAGAGGTAAAATGTACCATGGTGTGTGGAAGCTGGGCCCTTTAGAAAGATACTCTAATGAATGTTCAGTGACATTGAAATGGACTCTTACTATAATAATTTAGGCATATTGTATTCTACTTCTATAAACTGACCTAAAAAAATACCACTTGTAGCATTGATTCTATATATTTTGAGATCCAAATCCTTTAGAAGTCAATTTTCAGAACACAATCCTTTTTTATAATTGGAGGCTGCATGTTGGGAAGATTCGCCAACAGTACTACCAGAATATAATTAGAAGTAGGCAGAAATAAGAGGTATAATTTTCTAAGTTTCTAAGAAGATTTGTTTATTTCTCAACAAATAATATTATCCCCCAGGTGTTCCTGATTTGTTCTTTATAATGAGTATCTATTGATAGTCTTTTCAGCAATGCTCTCTACCCTCCCGTTTACAGGGAATGACTCCTTTCCACTCACCTTCCTTCAGGAATCAATCCAAACACAGAGAACCATCAGCGCTGCCCGGTTCTCCTGTCGCCTTGCCCTCTGTCCATCGTGCCAAGATGAAGGGCCCTTGACCCATGCTGGGCCAATCATAATCCTTCCCCCTATGATTTTGCTGTCTGAAACCAAGTCTTTACATTAGAATTTTGAAATTATAGGTGGTATAAGATGTTAAACTTGTTTGCATGGCCATATTTCCTCCATGAGGAGAGGGCTCATCTGCAGGGGACTTAGAGGAGGATGAAGTTCACAGGCAAAGTGAAGGACATGGAAGACATGGCAGCCTTTGATTATCTATTTCCTGAGGCTCAGCTGCTTCCTCTCTTTCCTTTCCTAATAGTTTGTTTTCCCTTAATGTAAAGTAACTGAGTAATCTTTCAATAAATTTCCCTTTTGCCTGAACTAATTAGATTTGGGTTTTGACATGTAAAACCCAAAGTGACCTGAACAGTCTATTCTCCCTATCTTATATCTTCCTGGAAACTTCTTTCAGCATGGAAGACAGAAAAGAGAAATGGAAGGCAACTGGGGTATCTCTTTTTTGTTCCTTCTTTTCTGCCTCTACCTCCAGCTTTGAATGTAACATATGATGAGCTAAGAACCAGACAAAATGGGAAATGTTCCATTATATCTCAGGAGTGTCCTTCAAATTTAAATCTTAGACTCATTACTGGAACTAAAGTAATGAAGAAAATTTAGGAGATTTTTTTAAGTCAGTAATTGTCTCCTTATGGGCAAGGCAACTTTTGAAGGATGGATATCATAGACTTGCAGGTGAGATGTCAAAATCATCTTATTTCATGCTTTCTTTGGTTCCTGAGGTAATAATTTTATTATTACAAAACCCTGAACATTTATGGTCAGCTCTCATTGTGTGGATTTGTAAATAATTTGTAAAGATGACAGAATTTGAGTGATTCTAAAAGAAGTGGTTTGCCCAGAATTATCACAACTTAGGCTTTATAATGCTTAAAATTTGTCAGTTTTCTCAGATTAAACATCTACTTCGGTAAATTGTGAAGACATGCAAGATATTGACACACATGATGTTATAGCACATTAAAAGCAGTCTTCTGAAGACTCTAGAAAAATATAGCAAAGAAAAACTTTTTAAATACCATAGTTAGCTCTTGAGCTTCCTCCTTACCATTATTTCAATTTGGCTTTGAAATACAAGTAAATAGTATCTACAATTTTTGATGTCATACATTTGCTATTGTTCATCTATGTTTTCCCACTCACCTAGTTTACCCTTATATTATGATCTCAGCCAATTCTAGGTAAAATTAAGGTTCAGCTACTGCATGGCTTACCTCAACCTCTTGGTGGGACATTTTTTTAATTAACATATAATGTATTATTTGTTTCAGGGGTACAGGTCTGTGATTCATCAGTCTTCCATAATTCACACCGCTCATCATAGCACATACACTCCCCAATGTCTATCACGCAGCCACCCCATCCCTCCCACCCCCCTCCACTCCAGCAACCCTCAGTTTGTTTCCTGAGATTAAGAGTCTCTTATGGTTTGTCTCCCTCTCTGGTTTCATCTTGTTTCATTTTTCCCTCCCTTCCCCTATGATCCTCTGTCTTGTTTCTCAAATTCCTCATATCAGTGAGATCATATGATACTTGTCTTTCTCTGATTGACTTATTTTGCTTAGCATAATACCCTCTAGTTCTATCCACGTCATTGCGAATGGCAAGATTTCATTGTTTTGATGGCTGCATAATATTCCATTGTGTATATATATATATATATATATATATATATATATATATATATCACATCTTCTTTATTCATTCATCTGTTCATGGACATCTTGGCTCTTTCCATAGTTTGGCTATTGTGGACATTGCTGCTATAAACATTGGGGTGCACGTGCCCCTTCGGATCACTACATTTGTATCTTTGGGGTAAATACCCAGTAGTGCAATTGCTAGGTCATAGGGTAGCTCTATTTTCAACTTTTTGAGGAACCTCCATACTGTTTTCCAGAGTGGCTGCACCAGCTTGCCTTCCCTGGTGGGACATTTAATCTGTCTTGGGGTAGAAGATTACTTTGGAAGTTTCCCTCTCTTTCCTTTCTTTGTACCTTCATCCTATATTATCAATGTTTATGATTACCACTAGCTAACCTAAAATGGGCCTCCGTTCTGCTTTTCCTATTATTTTCCTGATTTTAATTCTATCATCCTGCTTATTAATAATAATAACATATTATAGCACTTTTCAATTTTTCAGGGCAATAAACATTTTTCTATCCTTAACACAATGCTGAAAAGTGGGAGGGACTACTGCTATTATTCCCACTTCACAGTAAGAAAATTTTTGTCTGCCAATAATTAAATGAGTTGCCCAAGATCTTTTAGCAAGACAATATCAGAATGAGCATCAGAACTCAAAATTCCTAAATTCTAATTTAGTTCTTTTTCTACTAGGGCATCTGCTTTCTCATTCCCTTTGGGTCAAGATCTCATTATTTGAGTTATAAGCTCTTCCTAATTGAGGCTCTTCCTATATTCCCTGGAGACATAATATGATGAACATTTTTTTTCCTGGAGAATTTGTATTCTTTTCTCATACCCCTAAAAAAAGGTTCAAATAATGGCAGTAGGTGAGATGATATAGGAAATTAGGACTCTGTATTGCCCCTTTACATCATAATATGTAGATAGGTTTCTGTTCTCTGCCTATTTGCAGGGCTAATGCTACTTAGGGAAAAGGCAGATATTTTTCTAGAACAGTACTACTTTCAAATATTCTTAAGTACTTTTCCCATAAATTATGGAAATATCTTAGGAATTCCAACATCTCCTGAACTACTTCCTGTACCAACATTATTGCAAAATTGCGAATGACCTCAGTCCTGATTTTTTTCCTAGAAAATATCATCACTAAAAGAATGTAGAGAGATAGATTACATCTGTTGAAGAGTTGGTTACTAGAATCAAATTTTTCATGTTTTTTTCCTACAAAGTTATTTTAGGAAGCTTATTATGATCTCCCAATTACTTTTAGATATTTGTTCTTAGGTTAATACTCTGTACACAAATAATTGTAGATTAGTGTGTGTTGAGACAGAACAGCTTGTACCTTTTTGTTACATAACAAATATCATCATAAGAAACCACATCCATCATATTCAAAGAAAATCCAAAAATTAATGAGCATTTTTTTCTATTTCCATTAGTCAAGAAGTCTACAAATTAAGAAGAGATTGTGTTCCAAGAATGTGTTCATAAGGTTTGGAATTCAATCTATTTTTTTATAAGGACAGATGTAAAATGTGGGGAATTTTGTTTTATTTTTCTAGATTGCTGACATACAAATCCTCCAGAGGAAAAGACCTACATTTGCTGTTTTGATAAATTCATTAATCTTGGAGGCTGGGGCTTTGGGGCCTGTGCTATCAGTTGGTATCTAGGATTCAGAGAAAAATGTAGGGCTATGCATGTGAAAGAAAAGGGAACCTTTTGCTTTTGGAAGAGAAGGGACAGAATCAGAAGGGCCTGGGCAGCATCTGAGGTAAGGGAAAGGGAGGGGATGCCATCTGTTGGATTATAGGAGAGGTAGAGATACCTAAAAGGAGAGCAAAGTCTCATGAGAATTTTGAGAGTTTACATTGGAATATTTGATATTAGACCCTCTCCTCATTTTATCTTATGAAATTGTCAGTAAATTCTACACTGCTGCTTACACCTTTGTGCAATACATGTACTTGAAGGATCAGGAAAAGAAAAATGGGAAGACATAGTTTGGGTTTCATGATAGTTATGAAGGAAGCCTTCAATGCCTATTCAACCCATAAAGATCCAGAAATGCAAAACCGGCAGATCCATTTTAAGCCAAATCAAGACTGGCCTTGTTTCTGTAACCAAATACATTTCAAGTTATAATGGGAAGTTCCAGAAACAATTTTCTCAAATCCCATTATTTCCCATAGATGGAGTAAAGGGTTGAATGGCACTCTTAGTCCCAGTAGTAAATTAATTTTTTATTCTCAGGTCAATTCACTCAAAATTGGTTTGGGGGTGGTGGGGAGGAAAGAATTCTCATTGTTTGGCTTTATGTATGAGTGATTGATTCCTAACTGGTATGTTTCCTATGATGTACTGAAAAACACATCAGAACAGAGAATGTGATATGTGTGAGGGTACATGTACAGGAGTAAATAAATATGTGTTAATTTTATCTACCCCTTAGGGACAGTTGATTAATATTTCAAGTACACTAATCAGGACTAACACTCCAAGGAGAGCTAGCTAGCATTTGAAGGACCCTAATGGAAGAGCCACTTCAAAGGAGCACTATTTGTAACTCTAATCAATATAAGAAAGTTTATTAATTAGTATATAATGTGCTAGAAATAATTTTTCTTCATGGAAATGAGTGTCAGTCAAGATATTTCTACCGGCTAGATACATTGAATGGGCACACTTGTATTTGCATGAGTAAGGTTTGAGTATCTAATAAGCCTAATAGCATATATTCTTCAAAGTAGAATCTAGGGAGTCCAATCTGTTCTGTGTGCAGTCTTTGTCACCTGGTTCTCCTATCAATTTAAATTAATCCTGCCACTAGGAAACCTTCCCCCTTGCCTTGAGTAAACCATTCATGCAAGCTGTTTGTTGGAGAACTTAAAAGGGCAGAAAGCTAAAATACACTGAGATTTCAGAACAACTTGTATGGTTCTGCAGGAAGGAGCTGCTTGTTAATGCGTGTTTGCACATGTGGCAAAATTAGCAACCAGCCATGTTGATTATCTGAAGGAAAGAAATTGCAGTAAAGGAAACTGAAAATGTAAAGGCATAGAGACTGGAGGGAGCTTGACATATTTAAGAAAAAGGAAGAGGGCCACTGAAGACAGAAAATAGGAGTGCATTTCAAGCCAAGTGGAGATTGTGAATGGAGGTCAGAGGATGGGAGTAGCCAGCTCATGCAGGGCCTGACTAGCCATGGTGAGGAGTTTCATCTACTTCTAAGGATACTGGAAAATCCCATTAGAACACAAATTACTTGTTAGTTGAATACTATCAATATTATGGATTGTAGACACATTTGCCCAAAGAGGCCAGGCAGGATGAAGCAACCATAATATGAAAAATAGTAGCTCAAGTTCAATAATAAATGGTGACTGACAGTAGATTTAAGTGTTGAGGATATCCTAGCGAATGGGTAGGACTTTGGCAAATGAAGAGCACATGTTTTATCTTGTGAGACTATGTCCCAGAGGGTGGTGGTGAGGGGACAGCCTTAAATCAGATCCAGGTGATTGCTGTCATGCAGAGATGAGTCAAATATCGCCACATCCTCTTGCTTTCCAAGACAAGCCATACATCTGAAACTCTGAGTTAAGTCTAGTGTTTAAATGATGGCAACTTATTAAAAACAAAATAAACTATCATATGAGATAAACCAATGATGAACTTAAATAAGGCTTGTGAGCCATTTAAATAGGGCTTGTGAGTTACTCCACAAATAACATCTGATCAATACAGTGAATGTTTAACTTTCAATATATATGAAATCTCTCTTCACCTTACCTTTCTTGTAAGTTGCAGCTTAATTATTCCTACTTAACGTAAAAAAAAAAAAATCTGTCAAGCTAATCCCAACATTTTTAAAAATTATACAATCCAACATCTTTCAACAAGTATTTATTGAATGTCCACCATGTTCTAGGTGCTTGAAATATGTGAATGAACAAAAGATACACATCTCTGCCCCTGTGAACCTCATAGCCCTGGGAGGACACTTCCATTTAAAGGATAAGTGGGAACAGTAGGAAATGAAAGGTTCACAAAAAGAGATTGAGGGTAGAGAGGTAGAGAAGACAAGTGATAAATGTAACAAATATATGAATTATATAGTATTATGGAAAGTAACCAATGCTGCAGAGGAAAGAAAAACAGAGCAGGGTAAGGGGGTTTGGGAGTGCTGATGGTCTTGGAGGATTCCCACACACATCCTCAACTCCAGTCTGCTCAGGGATCTGCCTCTACCTTCTATCTAGAACTTCATTCTCTCCTCTCTCTACTGCCTTATTCCACTCAGTTTGTAAAACGTACTCAACTATCTTCTATCCTAAAAGTAAGCAAACAAGCACAAACCTCCTTTAACCATGCATATTCCTCTTGCTTCTATCTTACTTATCCTGAAAGAAAGGAGCTGTCTATTCTGCTGGGCCCACTTTCTCACCTCTTGTGCACTCAGTCACCTACTCTGATATGATTTCCATTCCAATCTCTTCACCAAAATTGTTTGTAGTGACCTTTGATTGTCCTAATCCAACTGGTGTTCCTCAAGCTTTAACCTAACTTCACCATTCCTCCGTCTTTGCCACTCTTTCTTGAGGATTCAACTTCTCTTGCCTTCTGAGAGATCATTCTACCGGCGGTCCCTGTGCTGCACTTAATTAATCCTCCTTCTCAGTCCCCTTTTTGTTCTATTTTTCTGCTTTTACTAACTTCTTCTTAAATGTCAGTATTCTCCTGATGTAATTTATTACTTCTTTAAGGTTAAAAAAAGTCCTTTGCCAACACAAAATCAACATATCCAAAACTATATACTCGCTTATTCTCTTTTAATATTGCTCTTGGTTAACTGCTTTCAGTATTTGTTTGGGGAAAGGAAGGCAAAATTTTTGAATAATTTGATCTGCCCTGAGAAACAGGTTACCTATTTTTATTTTCAAATTTTAAATTTTTATTTTTTAAATAATGGTTTATAATAATGTGAAGACTGTGCATGTGTGAATAGGGAATTTGGGTGTTAAAAATTTAGTTTGAGGCTTTACATGTTATGGGATACTTACCAGTTATCATCTGAAAGCACCTGACTTTCAAAACCTGGCATATTACCTAAATTTATTCTTAGAGAAATTAAGATTATATTGTCATTTCTGGGAGATTGCATTCAGAATATTTTTAATCTATTCATCCTAGACTATCTTTTCAAATAAGATTCAGTGTATCGTATGGAAGCTCTATTTTCAACTTTTTGAGGAGCCTCCATACTGTTTTCCAGAGTGGCTGCACCAGCTTGCATTCCCACCAACAGTGTAGGAGGGTTCCCCTTTCTCCGCATCCCCGCCAACATCTGTTGTTTCCTGACTTGTTAATTTTAGCCATTCTGACTGGTGTGAGGTGGTATCTCACTGAGGTTTTGATTTGGATTTCCCTGATGCCGAGCAATGTTGAGCGCTTTTTCATGTGTCTGTTGGCCATTTGGATGTCTTCTTTGGAAAAATGTCTGTTCATGTCTTCTGCCCACTTCTTGATTGGATTATTTGTTCTTTGGGTGTTGAGTTTAGAAGTTCTTTATAGATTTTGGATACTAGCCCTTTATCTGATATGTCATTTGCAAATATCTTCTCCCATTCTGTCGGTTGTCTTTTGGTTTTGTTGACTGTTTCTTTTGCTGTGCAAAAGCTTTTTATCTTGATGAAGTCCCAATAGTTCATTTTTGCCCTTGCTTCTCTTGCCTTTGGCGATGTTTCTAGGAAGAAGTTGCTGCGGCTGAGGTCGAAGAGATTGCTGCCTGTGTTCTCCTTTAGGATTTTGATGGACTCCTGTCTCACATTTAGGTCTTTCAACCATTTTGAGTCTATTTTTGTGTGTGGTATAAGGAAATGGTCCAGTTTCATTCTTCTGTATGTGGCTGTCCAATTTTCCCAACACCATTTGTTGAAGAGACTGTCTTTTTTCCATTGGGCATTCTTTCCTGCTTTGTCGGAAGATTAGCTGACCATAGAGTTGAGGGTCCATTTCTGGGCTCTCTACTCTGTTCCATTGATCTATGTGTCTGTTTTTGTGCCAGTACCATACTGTCTTGATGATTACAGCTTTGTAATAGAGCTTGAAGTCTGGAATTGTGATGCCACCAGCTTTGCTTTTCTTTCTCAACATTCCTCTGGCTATTCAGGGTCTCTTCTGGTTCCATACAAATTTTAGGATTATTTGCTCCATTTCTTTGAAAAAAGTTGATGGTATTTTGACAGGGATTGCACTGAATGTGTAGATTGCTCTAGGTAGCATTGACATCTTCACAATATTTGTTCTTCTAATCCATGAGCATGGAATGTTTTTCCATTTCTTTGTGTCTTCCTCAATTTCTTTCATGAGTATTTTATAGTTTTCTGAGTACAGATTCTTTGCCTCTTTGGTTAGATTTATTCCTAGGTATCTTATGGTTCTGGGTGCAACTGTAAATGGGATCGACTCCTTAATTTCTCTTTGTTCTGTCTTGTTGTTGGTGTATAGGAATGCCACTGATTTCTGTGCATTGACTTTATATCCTGCCACTTTACTGAATTCCTGTATGAGTTCTAGCAGTTTTGGGGTGGAGTCTTTTGGGCTTTCCACATAAAGTATCATATCATCTGCAAAGAGTGAGATTTTGACTTCTTCTTTACCGATTCGGATGCCTTTTCTTTCTTTTTGTTGTCTGATTGCTGTGGCTAGGACTTCTAATACCAGCAATTGCACTACTGGGTATTTACCCCAAAGGTACAAATGTAGGGATCCGAAGGGGTACGTGCACCCCAATGTTTACAGCAGCAATGTCCACAATAGCCAAACTGTGGAAAGAGCCAAGATGTCCATCAACAGATGAATGGATAAAGAAGATGTGGTATATATATACAATGGAATATTATGCAGCCAACAAATGGAATGAAATCTTGCCATATGCAACGACGTGGATGGAACTGGAGGGTATTATGCTGAGCGAAATAAGTCAATCAGAGAGAGACAATTATCATATGATCTCACTGATATGAGGAATTCTTAATCTCAGGAAACAAACTGAGGGTTGCTGTAGTGGTGGGGAGTGGGAGGGATGGGTGGCTGGGTGACAGACATTGGGGAGGGTATGTGCTATGGTGAGCACTGTGAATTGTGTAAGACTGATGAATCACAGACCTGTACCTCTGAAACAAATAATACATTATATGTTAAAAAAAAAGAAGAAGAAGAAGATAGCAGGAAGGAAAGAATGAAGGGGGGGAAAATGGAGGGGGAGACAAACCATGAGAGACTATGGACTCTGAGAAACAAACTGAGGGTTCTAGAGGGGAGGGGGTGGGGGGATGGGTTAGCCTGGTGATGGGTATTAAAGAGGGCACGTATTGCATGGAGCACTGGGTGTTATATGCAAACAATGAATCATGGAACACTACATCAAAAACTAATGATGTAATGTATGGTGATTAACATAACATAATAAAAAAATAAAACAAAATAAAATAAAATAAAATAAATAAATCTTAAAAAAAAAGATTCAGTGTAAATATTGAGCACAGAATTTAAAGAAACTGAGCTTGTCTAATCATCAGAGGTTAGAGCAGAAAGAAATTCTCATCTGGTTTTTATCTGTTATACACGCCAAATGTCACCCGATTTACTACTTGTTTAAGGTTGAAAAAAAATCCTTCACCCAGCAGCCTTATTTTAAGAAAAGTATATTCAACTACATAGCTTCATCTCTCCCTCTCTTTCTCTCTCTGTCTCTCACACACACACACACACACACACACACACACACTTACAGTTCAAGAGAATCCTTTAAAAGTAATAAAAGTAATATATTATTAAATGCTAAAAGCAAAGTGAAAAAGTGCATATGATATACATACACACACATGAAAAAAGAAGAAATAAAAACATACACTTATTTTTCTAATGAAAAAGCTTACCTATAGAAGGTACATGCGACAGACAGGAAAGGATGGCAATAGGAAGTAAGATTCCTAAATAGATCTTCTTATATAGTTTTGATTTTAAACATGTAAACATTTTATATTTTCAATAAATAAATTTTAAAATGACACAAGATCAAAGACTAAAGTTCAGTATGAACAGTAATAAACCTAAATGCATATTAAAATGGTAACAAATTGGGGCACCTGGGTGGCTCATTTGGTTAAGCGTCTGCCTTCGGCTCAGGTCATGATCCCAGGGTCCTGGGATGGAGTCCCAAGTGGGGGCCCCTGCTCAGCAGGGAGTCTGCTTCTCCCTCTCCCTCTGCCCCCACCCCCACCTGTGCTCTCTTGCTCTCTCTCTGTCAAATAAATAAATAAAATCTTTTAAAAAATAAAAATAAAATTGTAACAAAATCTTAGAAAATAAAAATTTGTGCAAGTAAAAAAAAAAAAGTAATTTGACATAATATCAGATGACAAAATGAATTTTGGCTTAGGTTTTCAACTGCTATCTAATCAGAATTAGTATTTATCTTTATACAAAGTATTTTTTTGGATAGATTTGTTAAGTCTTGATAGACAAGAATGTCCAAATGAAAGATATATACTATACATGTACACTGAAGGAAAATAAATCCATTTCTTCTTGAGAGATTAAATATTTATACTTGAAATGATTTGCTTTTGGTCAGATGTTCAAATGAAAATCAAATTCAAATGTATAATTTAAAATATGTGAGTATTAAGAGAGAATATATTATAAGCATGTAAAAATGGAATAGACTTAAATAAATTGTTTTAAAATATTTGTGCTTTGGAAGATAATGCTGGGCACAGAGTTAAACTAAGGAAACTTATTTACCTAGACAATGAAATTGTTCAATCTAATTTTTAGAGATTGATATGTACTATTATTCATTTCATTAGTAACATAGTATATAGCTAAGAATAGTACCAAATTAATTAGCAATATAGTGATGATTACTATGGTTAAAGGAAATTGCCAACTGGTTATCTACCATGTTGCTCTGTGAGTATTTTTGTATACTTTAAATAATACTTTATGCTGTGTAATGAAAATGAAATAATCTATAGAAATATCTGTACCTGCTTGCATTTATAAAAAGGCAAAACATTGTGCCCATTTTTTAAACTGGATTATTTGTTTTTGGGTGTTCGGTTTTATACATTCTTTATATATTTTAGATACTAACCCTTTATCAGATATGCCACTTGCAAATATCTTCTCCTATTCCATAAGTTGCCTTTTAGTTCTGTTGATTGTTTCCTTCACTGTGCAGAAACTTTTTATTTTGATGAAGTCCCAACAGTTTATTTTTGCTTCTTTCTTTTGCCTCAGGAGACATATCTAGTAAGAAGTTGCCTACTGCCAATGTCAAAAAGGTTGCCACCGGTGTTCTCCTCCAGGATTTTGATGGTTTCCTGTCTCACAGTTAGGCCTTTAATCCATTTGGAATTTATTTTTGTGTATGGTGTAAGAAAGTGGTCCAGTTTCATTCCTTTGCATGAATAGACATTTTTCCAAAGAAGACATACAGATGGCCAACAGACACATGAAAATATGCTCAACATCACTCATCATCAGGGAAATACAAATCAAAACTACAGTGAGATATCACCTCACACCTGTCAGAATGGCTAAAATTAACAACATAGGAAACAACAGATGTTGGTGAGGATGCGGAGAAAGGGGAACCCTCTTACATTATTGGTGGGAATGCAAACTGGTGCAACCATTCTGGAAAACAGTATGGAGCTTCCTCAGAAAGTTAAAAATAGTACTCTACAATCCAGCAATTGCAATACTAGGTGCTTACCCAAAGGATACAAAAATACTGATTGAAAGGGATACATACAGCCAGGTGTTTATAGCAGCATTATCAACAATAGCCAAATTATGGAAAGAGCCCAAATGTCCATCAACTGAAGAATGGGTGAAGAAGGTGTGGTGTGTATGTGTACACACACACACACACACACACACACACACACACACACAGGAATATTACTCAGCCATAAAAAAGAATGAAATCTTGCCATTTGCAATGATGTGGATGGAACTAGAGAGTACTATGCTAAGTGAAATAAGTCAGCCAGAGAAAGACAAACACCATATGATTTCACTCATATGTGGAATTTAAGAAACAAAACAGATGAACATAGAGGGGGGAAGAGAGAGGCAAACCATAAAACAGACTCTTAAGTACAGGGAAAAAACTGAGGGTTGCTGGAGGGGAAGTGGCTGGGGGATGGGCTAAATAGGTGATGGGTATTAAGGAGGGCACTGGTTGTGATAAGAACTGGGTGTTATATGTAGGTGATGAATCATTAAATTTTATACCTGAAACTAATATTGAACCATATGTTAACTAACTGGAATTTAAATAAAAACTTGAAAAAAAAAGAAACAAAACAAATGAACATCGGGGAAAATAAAAAAGAGAGACAAACTAAGAAACAGACTCTTAATTACAGAGAACAAACTATGGTTACCAGAAGGAAGGTGGGCAGGGGGATGGGTTAAATGGGTGATGGGGATTAAAGAGGGCACCTGTGATGAGCACTGGGTGTTGTATGTAAGTGATGAATCACTGAATTCTGCACCTGAAACTAATATTACACTTCATGTTAAGTAACTGGAATTTCAATAAAAATTAAAAAAAATAAAATAAAAAGGCAAAAAAAGCTAACTGTGAAACAAAATACACAATCCACGAACAATTATGACTACTGAGGAAATGCATAAAAAGTTTATCTCAAAACTGGCAAATTTTAAATTTTCCTGGAAAAGGACTATCTTTTCCAACTGGGAAATATGCACATCTAGCAAATATTCATTCTTATGCTTGGAATAATTTGAGACACCAAGGGACTTGAGGTAGTTGGGCCAGTTAAAACCACGAGCGAGAATTAATCTCTTCCTCTTACTATCCCTTCCAAGCTCCTGCTGAATGGGAGGGCTCTTTAAGGATTTGGCTTTTATGTACCTGCAACTCCAACCCAGAATTTACTACTGATAGTCCTTTTCATGGCAGTATTTAGTTGTTCTTGGGTTGAGATAATCTAAACAGCTGGAATCTATTTCAGAATTGTCTGACTCTTGCAGGACATGCCTTTGCAAAAAAGCCTCCTGTTCAGAGCTGGATTTTTACTGTAATCACAGAATTTAGTTTATAAAACCAAGACATAAATGGTGTTCATGCACAGGGCCAGTTTGACCTGGTTGCCTAAATAGAAGAAACCCCAACTGCTTATTCATTCTTTTTCTCCACTATTTGAGATTATCTTAAATATATATATATGATATGATATGATATCATATCATATCAAAAAGGTTTGGTGTAGAGGTCTAGTTCCTATTGGGATTTTGTTAAGACAGTATAAATGAATTTAAATAAGAAATGTTGTGTGCACCAAGTAATGATTCTGATTCATTTACATCAAACATGTTTACAGTGTGCTTGCTACTAGAAACCCTATGAGCAAAATTGTTTATCTTAGTTTTGATTACATTGAAACAAACATGTAGAGCTAAGGAAAGAAACACATTACCAAGGAGCAAGGGTAAAGGAATAGTCAATGTAGTTGAAATATCCATGAAGCTTTTCAGGGTAAGAGGAGTTGAGTGATAAAAAAACTGCCAAACTCTCAGTCAGCCCTGCCAGATGTCAGTCTCTGTGTCATCATGGGAAATCACACATCTTCCTTATAGCCTCACTCTGTGTCACCGTCACCTCACCACTCCCCATGGACTCTGATGACCAAGCAGGTGGATAAACACCACTTATGGGGCAGCTATGCAGGAACATCAACAACCCTCCTCTAAACTTCATCCAACTGTGGTTTCCAGTTTAGTGATAGTTTAGAAGTCTCTTGAAATGTAATTGTGGACTAGAAAATTTCTACAGCAAGAGTCCCCCAAAATTTCTACAGCAAGAGTCCCCCAAATTTGTAAATTATGTATTTACTAATCTAAAGCATGGTGGTCAGAATTTACCAATAGTAAAGTCCCTGAGTAGGAAATGGAGAGTTGTTACTGTCTCCTTATTGGTTACCCTGGGAAACCATAGAAAATGTTCAAGGCAGTTGCCTGAGAGAGAGAAAGCTATCTGTAAAGCTTTGAATCTTCCATGCAATGTCTGTCTACAGTTAGAAAATGTATATAGGTTTTAAAATTTTCAAAATAAAAGTGAGGGAGAAAACCACCACAAAAGTTAAAAACAGCTACTAAGAATTACTGGGAAAAAAATTTATTACTCAGAATGTAGCCAAGGAGAGATCTCTCCACTCTCTGAGGACGGGGATAGCATTTGGACCAGGTCATGTTCATAGCATCATCTGCGCAGCAGGTGATTACCATCACTCCATTTCTTAGTCTATGGTTATGCCCTTTGGGAACTCATTAAGTACTTACTATCTTTGTGTAGCTTATAAGGCTTTATAAGTATTATTAATTTGAAGCAACAAAGAAAAATATATGCTATCATAAACTATGGACTTGTGACCAAAGGTTGTGTCATGATTAATAAATCCACTTCTCATTCTCATTCATCCATTCATTCATTCAGCAAATATTCCTATAGTATACTAAATGCTAAACCATATGCTAGACTCTGGGAATCCAGCAGTTACCCACATAGACATGATCACAGCTTATAATCATTTATAGTCCATTAATTCACTCAATGGATATTTCTGGAGTATCTACCATATGGCAGGCATTCTTCTCTATACTGGAATATGCAAGTAAACAAAAAAGAAAAAAAAATTCCTGACCTTGTGGGGCTTATTTTTAGTGGACAATTTCCAATAATAAGCACCAAACATGATAAATAAATAAATGATAAAATATGCTAGAAATATAAAAGTATCATTAATGGCAAAATATAAAGCAGGGGAAGGGATCTCAGAAGTTCAGATTGACTGGTTGTAATTTTAAATATAGTAGTCCACGTAAGTTTCATTGAGAAGGTGACACATTTGGGAAAAAACTCAAAGGAGCTAGGAAGTTGGCAATGCAGGCTAGAGAAAGAAAGTACTGGGGCAGAGAAAACAGACAGTGCAAAGGCCCTAAGGTGAGTGGATGACTGGCATTTTCAAGAAAGAAAAAGGAGGCACTGTGCTTCAAGCAGAGTGAGCTATTGAGAAAGTAGCAGGTGAAGAGGTCAGAGAGGTAACAGGGATCCAGACCCTGGGCTTTGCAGGTCTTATGAACAATCTAAAGTATCGCTCTTGCTGATGTAGTTAGAGCAGACTATAGCGTACAAAGTTAAAAACAGACCCAATAAAAGGTAATTGCCATAATCCAGGTGAAGAGTATTGATAGCTTAAACAAAAGTGAAATATCTTCTGAAAGGAGAGCTAGTGGGATTTCCTAATGGACTAGATGTGAAATGTGAGAGTAAAAAGAAGTCAAGGAAGACTAAAGTTTTTGATCTGAGCAATTGGGAGAATGGAAGTGTCATTACCTGGGAGAAAGAAGGTTGCAAGAGAAGCAAGTTTTGTTTTGTTTTTGTTTTTTGGGGTTTTTTTCCTCCTTAGTGAGGGAGTTGCCAGAAGTCTGGAGATTATGGTTTCTGTGAGGGGCATATTAAGTTTGAGGTGTCTGTTACATATCCAAGTGAATATCCCTTATATTTCCAAGGTGGTTTGATATGTGAACATGGAATTTAAAGGATATAAATTTTGGAATCATTTGTGTTTAAAGGCACTTGGAGCTGCTAGGCTGGATGACATTACCAAGGAGGTGAATATGGATAGAGCTGAGGACCCAAACTAATCGCTGGGTCATACCACCATTGAGAGGTCTGAGAAAGGAGGATTAAAAAAAACAAAAAAGGAACCAAGAAGGCACGCCAGTGAGGTGGGAGGAAAACCTGGTAGGAGCAGAGCCTGAAAGTCACCGAGAGAAAGTACATCACGGAGAAGGAAGTAATCACATGTCAAATCCTGCCAAGTAAATCTTGTGGTAATTCACCATAGTAAGGGAAAGACCAGAAAAATCACTAAAAATATGATTAAAGTCACAAAAGAACCATTTGTAATAGACCTTCTCAGTGATATGTAGTAACTGATCACCAGCTAGTAATAAATTTTCTTTCAACTCTACAAATATTAAATTGTGTGGTGTTCATCATTTCTCTCATTGATTCATATATAAACTTTAATGGCCTAATCTTAATGTAGAAGGTATAGTGTCAAATATACTAATATCCTAAGGTAATGCTATCTAAACTCACCTCAGTAAAGGGGAGAAAGATATATTTTTTTAAAGATTTATTTATTTGAGAGAAAGAGAAAGAGAACGCAAGCACACATGAGCAGGGAGAGGAGCAGAAGGAGAGAATCTTCAAGCAGACTCCCCACTGAGCACAAAGACTATCGCAGGGCTCAATCCCAGGACCCTGAGATCATGACCTGAGCCAAAATCAAGAGCCGGATGCTTAACTGACTGAGACACCCAGGTACCCTGAAAAAGAGATTCTTTATACAATTTTTATGTCACTATGGACCTTCCAATCTGTTTACAGAAGACTATATTCTTTACCTGACAAGAAAAATAGAAGAAAAATGTACTCCCTCAATACTACCTATCCATGAAAATTGTATCAGTCACATAGTAGGTCTTACATAGGTAGTTACTGTGTTAATTAATGGATTTATATGTCTATGTGATATGAGATAGATTTAGATATATTAACTGATATTTTGTGTACAAATGTAGAACCCTATTATTTAAATCCTTCAGTTCCTATCTTGATTTAAAACTGCCTTTCATACTAGTAACCATTGTTAATATTGCTGTATTTTTTTCCCATTTTCACTATAAAATTGAGATCATACAACAGATAAGGCAGGTATCCTTGTGAATCCAGGTTTTTTTCACTTCATGTTTTATATGGTTATTTTTTCCATGTCATGTTTGTAACAGATCCATGAATGCAGAATTTTGTAATAAGAGGTTGAGTATTTTTCTGTTTCTTACGAAAGTGGAATCAACTTATATTCCAATAACAATGTATAAATGTTTCTTTTCCCACACTCTCACAAAGTTTGAATATTATATTTGTAAAGAGAATTCTAAATTTATAGGTGTTTTATTTTATATTTCTTTAGTTATGAAGGAGATTTAGCTGTTTGAGGAAATTAATATTTTTCTACAAAGTTTTCATGCCTTATTTAATTCATTCTTCTTTTAAAGTATTTGTTTTATCTGCCATGTTTTCCAGTATGCCACTTATCTTTCAATAATGTTTTGGTTTTCAGAATTTTTTCTATTCACTTCTATAGTCCTCTCTTTCATTTTTTTATTCTCTGTAAAGTCTCACCTTAACTTTTCATTTATGTCTTAGATATATTCTATAAATATATTTCTATTTCCAGACTCAATATTTTGTACATACCCACATTGTCTTCTAGGTTATTTTACACTATCATTTTAAAGTTTTTATTCTATGATCTATCTAGAATTCATTTTTAAAATATATTTATCAATCTACTTTCATTTGACCAAAACACTAAAATAAACTGGAGGGCAAAATAGACCAAACATGTGTGTTATGTGATCAAGTTTCTTATTTGTCCCTTCTCTGTTTTAAAACAATTTCCCTTGGGGCATGTTGCAGTATAGTTTATTCATTGAAGAAATACCAAATATTTGAACTTCAAGAAATATAACTGGGGTCGATTCTGTCATAGAGTCAAAGCCGACAGTTGCTTTAGATAGAAAAAACATTCCATGCAGCAAATTCTTTAGGGATTGCTTTTAGTGTGAGAAGCTAGAGGCGATAAAATACAAGACATTTCCCAGTTTGTCTAAAGTGAATTGAACCAGAATTTAATTATCTCTTAGAAGTATCATCTTTGGCACCCACATTCACACTTATATTCCAGCGGGGGCTGGAGGGTAAAGCTACATAAAATACTGATAAACATTTTAGAAAATAATTTTTAGTAACTACCTATTTACTACAATGAAAGGATGAATATTCAGAATGTTTTACTTTTATTGGAGAGAACTGTACATTTTCTACAACCAAAGAACAAATACTTAGAACATTTTACTTTTATTGGAGAGAGTTGTATGTATTTATGTGCATGGAGATGAGTGTGTATAATGGAAAACTTGCAAAATAAAATATTTAAGGGAAAACTAATTTTTATCTTTAATCTAATTATTCAACTCTGTCAGTTAGAAGACTCAAACCAAAAACCTATAAACAATTGGAAATACGAAAATTTGGGGCGCCTGAGTGGCTCAGTCGGTTAAGCGTCTGCCTTCGGCTCAGGCATGATCCCAGGGTCCTGGGATCGAGTCACGTGTCAGGCTCCCTGATCAGCAGGGAGTCTGCTTCTCCCTCTCCCTCTGTGCTCTCCCTCTCTCGCTCTCAAATAAAAATTAAAAAAAAAAAAAGGAATTCCAAAAATTTAATCTTTTATAATTTGACTTTCCCAGACTTTAGCAACCTGAAGATGTAATGGGGTCTTAAAAATCACTGATACTTCAAATCTCTTTTTTGACTGTTGGACCCTCCTTAGACCTCTTTAAAAATCCACTCTGTCCCGGCCCTGCGTTCCAAGGCATTCAGGACTTTTCAGGGTAATAGTGTGTAACAAGTGTTCATGCATAAGTGTATTCCAGTGGGACTGTATTGACTCTGTCCCACCAGGTACAGCAGGCTCCCACTGAGTGTCACCAGACTCCACTGAGTGCTGCAATTTCCCATCAGGTGCATCTTTGTTCCATAAAGTGTTGTCAACTAGACCCCTCTTGATATTAAGGCAAAGGGTGGTCTGGGTCAAAGTAGGAAAAAATATCCCTTCTCCCTTCATATCCCAGTTGATTAGAGGGGCCCCCTAGTAATATTGCTTAGGTCTCTGATGTTCGATCGTGCCTTTACTGGAACAACTCTTTCAATCTCTTAGTCTTTCGTATTTCTCATGCTAGCATAGTCAACATATATTTAGCACTTATTAAGCCTACATTCTTCTAGGACTCAGACATGGGGCCAATAAAAGCAGAGCAGGAAACAAGTGTGAGTGACAGAATGGACCCTGAGCTCAGATTCAGGCGTCTTCTATGACTAAGGCTCTCTTACCATGTCATACTGAAACTCCGTGAGGTGGGTCTCTTTGTCCTTCAGAGTAACTTTCCAACCATGATTCCTATGCCATAGACATGCAAATATGCTTTAGAGGCAATGCTTCATGATTTTGTCAGACACAATCTGAATCCTTAACAATCAGGTGAGATTTCTGCTACAAAGTATTTTCCTAACTGTAGCCCCTCTGATCACCTTTCTATCACTTTAAAAACAAATGACTTCCAATATCATGTGCATGTACTCATCTGTTGCTTTATGATGTGTTTCTATCCTTTGTGTGGGTGCAGTGAGAATTCCTAACCAGCTCATAAGCTGTTTTTGTGTGTCCTTTTGGGAAGCAGGGTGGTAGGTAAAGGACAATATGCAACCCTGCACAAATTTCAATATGTTGTGATCTACTTTGTCAAAGTAATACCCCCGTGTTTATTTCTTTAAGCTGCTTCAAAAAAAGACATTTTAAAGATGGATGTGTGTAGGGGCACCTGGGTGGCTCAGTCGTTGAGCGCCTGCCTTCAGCTCGGGTCGTGATCCCAGGGTCCTGGGATGGAGCTCTGCATCGGGCTCCCTGCTCGGCGGGAGGCCTGCTTCTCCCTCTCCCACTCCCCCTGCTTGTGTTCCCTCTCTTGCTGTGTCTCTGTCAAGTAAATGAATAAAATCTTAAAAAAAAAAAAAGATGGATGTGTGTATACGTAGTTTGAACTTTTTGGTATTTATTTTCCCATGAGGCTTCTCTCTTAGACATTTATGACCTACTACTATGGAGGATATTGTTAATATGTGGAATAAAATATGTATCCATACTGAAATAGACATGGCCTTACACAGGATATGAGGTATATGTAAAGAATTGTCTGAGTGTTTTCAACCACACACATTAGACTCAATTAATGTAATTGCTGTTAAATGCAGTTTTTGATGGCGTGTTATTTTTAAAAGAAGTCATCCAGAAGTTATGAAAGCTCATCTCTATTTTGATCCTGCTAGTTCTATCTCAGAATTAAGGCTCTCGTTCACTTTACTGAGTGATCACTTTCAGCTGATCCAACATGCTTCAGAATCTCAACATTCAATAGGTGCTGAATATATGTTGATTGTTCTAACAGTAGAAATATAAGGATTTTAAGAGCTTCTATCACAGTGCTCTAATTCTTTCTGCCCAGATATCTCATGTAATTTCTGCACCATAATGGATTTTTTGAGTATAATCGACACATAATGTTACATTAGTTTCAGGTGTGCAACACAGTGAGCCAGCTTCTCTGCACGTTATGCCATGCTCACCACAACTGTAGCTACCATCTGTCACCATGCAATGCTGTTACAGTATCATTGACGGTTCCCTATGCTGTACCTTTTATTCCCATGACTTACTCATTCTGTAACTGCAAGTCTGTATCTCCCGCTTCCCTTCACCCATTCTGCCCATCCTCCCACCCAGATCACATCCTCTTTTTTTTTTTTTTTAAAGATTTTTATTTATTTGACAGAGAGAGAAACAGCGAGAGAGGGAACACAAGCAGGGGGAGTGGGAGAGGGAGAAGCAGGCTTCCCGCGGAGCAGAGAGCCCGATGTGGGGCTCGATCCCAGGACCCCGGGATCATGACCCGAGCCGAAGGCAGACACCTAACAACTGAGCCACCCAGGTGCCCCACATCCTCTTTTTGAAAGAATGAAAAGAAGTTAAGAGCACCCATTGATATTCACCTAGAATCTGAGACCCAAAACACTCTATTTTGGACAGCCATCATTTACTGAATGCTCACTGTTTGTTGTTTAATTCTTGTAACACATTTTAACCCCTTTTTATAGGTAAGAACACCAGAGAGCACTAGGCTCAGAAAGAGTACATCCCTGCCCTAAGGATTTGCCCAACAGCAGCTAATGACTCTGAAGCCAAGTTCTTCCTAACAATTGCACACACTGCACCCAAATCACAGGGCTTTGTTAAAATGCAACAGAATCTGGAAATACACTTTAAATGAAATGAGCCATCACATGAAACAACAAATAGGTGCAAGAATTTTAGAGAATTAAGCTCTACAGGATTCTAAGATTATATCTAATAGTTAACATTTATTAAGCATGTGTTAAGGGCATAGTACTATTCCAAAGCATCTTACATATAGTTTTCTCATTTAATTTTTATGTCAAACTTATGGGTAAGTATAACCTTAATTAATGGATGATAAAGCATCATCTGTAGGCTTAGAGAATTTAAATAACTCTTTCAAGGTCACATTTTTACTAAGAAAGCTGAGGCCAGGATTGTAAAATGTCTGGACAGAATCCATGCCAGATCACCATGCCTTTGTTTACATCTTATAGATTAGAAGCATAGTAAATATTTTCCTTTTTCCCCCCAAAGCTTCTCCTTTCTCTATAATAAAGCTAGCTCACATGCAGAACTAAGCCCTCTTTATTGTATATTATAGCACATATTTTTTCATTAAATCATTAAATAGACATAATATCTGAGTTAAAGGAAATGTTATTTTTCTGTCCTCTGAATTACATATGTGTGTGTGTGTGCATTTATTGTGATTTACTGTGTGATTGTATTATGCTATTTCTCATCTGGGGAATATTAAAGAAGCCTGACCTGGAAGGGAGAAAAGAGAGTATAACAAGTTAATTGCTCTCATGGTACACTCAATAGGGCCAAAAGGTTGATTAGATAATATAACAAAGAAGGAGGAGTTATAAATGCTGAGGCTTTGAATCTTGGGAAATGAAGGACAGGTAAATGGGGTTGGTGATACCACTTATAAGAATTGAGGAATCCAGTGGTTCTCATTTGGGGTGAAATTGAGGGCAGTTTTAATTGGCTTGTGTGTAAGGTACAGGGGGCCACTGTACATATTTGTAACTGGGCATCTGTAATGTGGGTGAAACTGCCTGAGCTACAGATAAAGTTTTAGAAGTCAACCTATGAGTTGTCCTATGAGGGGTGTAGTAGTTGAATAGTGCCCCCTAAAATTCATGTCCACTTGGACCCTCAGAATGAGACCTTATTTGGAAATAGGGTCTTTGCAAATGTAATTAAGATGAGGTCTTACTGGATTGGATACAAATACCCTCAGTCCAATGATTAGTGTCCTCATAAGAAGAGGGGGGGCACTCAGAGAGGACAGACCACGTGAAGACAGAGCCACAGGCTGGAGATGTGCTGCCACATGCCAAAGCACAGCTGGGGCCACCAGAAGCTGGAAGAGGCAAGGAATGATTCTTCCCTAGGCCTTTTGGTGGGAACATGACCCTGCTGATAATCTGGTTTCAGACTTCCGGCCTTCCAATCTGTGAGAAAATAAATTTCTGTTGTTTTAAGCCATCGAGTTTGTGGTAATTTGTCAAGGCAGCCGTAGGAAACTGATAAAAGCATACACTTTTATATCAGCATTTTATCAGGGAAGACAGAGAAGCAGAGATAAGGCATCCCACGTACTCTCTCAAGGTCACAGCACCAAATAGAACTAGAATTCAAACCCAGGTTTTCTGACTTCAGAGTTCTGCACTTAACCACTACCTGTTCTGCCTCTATTATTTTTTTATTACCTAATAAAGAGTGACCTAGCCTGTGCACAAAGAACTAGAGACAGCACAACTCTCCCTAGAGGTAAACTGTCACTCAGAAAATATAAACACAAGGCTCGAACCACTTTTCCCTATCCTGCTATTTGATTGTGAAACCACTATTTACTGTCTTGTCAAACCTAATAGAGTAAAATAAACACTTTTACTGCATACGTAGCAAAAGAGAGCTATCAAAGATATGAATATATGTGTAATAATCTATGACAAACTCTACAACTCATTACCTAAATCCTCTTCATCAGAATATACTGTTTACCTAGCTTTACTTTTATAGCCCAATGTAATAGGTTTCTGGGACCTACAATTCCGTAGGGTCAACTATACTTCTGACCTTGTCTCCATATCAAAAGAAAAAAAAAAAGAGGATTGGACTGTAGATTGTGTAACTATAGTGAAATCAAATCACATTAACTTTTTTCAATAGAAGTTATATGTTTTATATGATTGAACATATGTTATGTGGCCACACTTTTAGAATTTTTGGAAGGGACGTTGTTTCTCTTTGACACTCTCTGGATCATTTGTTCACTGGAGGAGAAACCCAAATTTCTTAGTAATAGTGGTAACTACAATTAATATATATCTGCTACACTCCAGGCACTATACATACATGACTACTTAGCCTTCTGAGGCTAAACAATGACTCTCCGAGAATTTTATCTCCATATTATAGATGTGAACAAGAAAGAGCAGAGAGAATAAATAACTTGAAGAAGTCTATACAGATTTTGTCAAACCTGGGATTCAAGACCATGTTTCTCCAACTTCTGACCTCCCTTTTTTGACTACTGTTAGCCTACAATACCAAATGAAGATGCACAGGACTTTAATTGATCAGTTCGAAAAAGATGTTTATTTCTTTACATCTTTCACTTGCCACCCCTCTAGATGGAATAAGGGTAACGTAAGGCCCCCTATGAATAATGCCCTGACTTATGGAGGGATAGAGCTATTAAGGTGGACCTGATAGGCTCATGAATCTTACTTTTGTTGGAGTTGTCCAGAAAAACTACCTGCCTACTGTTCTAAAGCTTGCTTTTTATTGCAAAGAGTAAGACAGTACAGGCACACAACGGTAGAATGATTAAAAACAGAGTGAGAAGGGTGGCTCACAGCTTAAGAAACATAAAAATAAGAAGCCTTTCTGTTGCTTATTTCTTTAGTTTAATGCCCTTGCATACCTGAAATGACACATTTTTCTCTTAAGAGGCTCTAGTTCATAACATTGTCTACTGTACTTTTAAAACTTTGTGAACCAGCAGAGGGAGCTATAGGGTCACAAGCAGTTTTTTTCTTTTTAAAATGATGTAATAAGTACTGAATGTGAAGCTCTTCTTTCTGGTTTCATTGCCAATGAAGAAAATATGACCCTCCCCCCCTTGCCCATATAGTGTTTATTTAAGGGATCAAAATACTCCTGGGGGGGTGTCTATTGGCCAATTACCAGGGGTAGAACAGAACATTATTTACACAGCACACACTGGAGTGGCTCCATGGGATCTGTTCTGTTCTATTGAGTAATTATATAATTACGTGAAAAATATATTTATCTCAGAGATCAGAAGGGATTAAAATGTCTGTCTGGAAAACTAGGAATGCTGATATAAATGAAAAGAATTCTTTGGTTTGGCTTTACAAGTAAAACATGGGACCTATGGTGATTCAACAATTAATTAATCTTAATAAGATGAAAGAAAGCTTTGGCATTAACAAGGCCTTGCAATATTTACTTTTGGAATATTTTTCATTGCTAACTTTAATAAATTGATAAATTAATTAAAAATATTTGCATTAAAATGAAGGCTATGCGGGTGTTTCTCCATTTTATCTTGGTTCAGCTCTTAGAAAATATATCTTAATCCAAAAAATTCATTTAAGTTTATGACATTTTAAGTTATTCAAAAACAAATAGCATACTGTAGCAATGTTTAAGTAATATGCAATTTGAAACATATTTTGCCACGCTTTGGGATTCCTTGAGGTTATAAAGTACGGTTCTAGTTTTCATTTTTCAAGTGTGTATTCATGTACTTCTTAAAATTTGAACATAGACTAGAATTTTTAAAAGTTTTCATTACTTTTAGAACACATCTGTATGTCCAAGTAATTATAGATTAATTAATAATAATCAAATGACATTTGCCTATCATCTTCTAAGAAAGCCCAAAGTAAAATTACTTCTATTATTATTTTTTCATAATGTTTAGGATGAGTAAGACAGGTACAAAGGAGTATGTAGGGATCAACATTATCATATAGGCTAAGATTCTTTGGCAAATGAATCTCCTTCCCATATTTCTTCATGCTAGAATTTGCAGGTGTATTATAAAAACCCAGTTGAATTTAAATGTTGAAGAAAATAGCATAAGCAGGATACTATAGGCATACGTAATTGGGAAAGATCAACAGAAAAACATTTTGGAGGAAAGTATTGCATAAGTGCCAATTAGTTTATTGTTTAGAGGAGAAATTACATCAAGGAGTAATAGTAGGGTTGGAAGATTTAAAAAAAAACAACAACTCTGATCAACTTCATTAGCCATCAAGGCTTAAAGCATGAAAGGGGAGCAGTGCCGGAGGGAAATTTCAACTCCAATAATCCTTTCCTCCATTCCTCTAACCTAATGTTTACATGTGTTCTTTCTTCCACAACATCAAAAGTAAGGGCAGGTATTTTTTTCTTGTGCGTTTTAAGAAGATGAGCAGATGGAAGGAGAGGACCTCTCTTCTTGCCCCATTCTTCTAGAACTTCAAAATCCTTGATAGTCACTGTCGGAGACACTAACCACTGTCCCAAAAGATCTAGACTAATTCCCACAATAATAGAATAAATGTTTTCAAAAAAAAAAAAGAATAAATGTTTTCAAGGCAAACATCAAAATAATAAATAGAACTATTTATAACAGTCATTATAAATGCATACTAAAAATACATTTTTAATCACTTTTCAAAACTTTTTTTTTTCCCCCGTACAGACTCTGTATTGAGACCTGTTGTTACACAAGGTAAGGGTCATCATGCGGTGGTGATTTTCAATATATGAATATGTTTATTTTTCATGTAAGTACGATAAGAGGCAAAACTGATAATCTAGAGATTATCAAATGAACCCAAAATGGAAACCATCTTCAAAATTTTAACTGCAATGCTTTGACTTCATAGTTTCACATGAAATGGACAGAATCTTGCTCAGGGTCAAGAGTCAACAAGAATTTTAAATGAAGTGATATAGTCCT
Organism: Halichoerus grypus; assembly: GCF_964656455.1. Lineage (NCBI taxonomy): Eukaryota > Metazoa > Chordata > Mammalia > Carnivora > Phocidae > Halichoerus > Halichoerus grypus. The sequence continues at coordinate 143,605,871 of NC_135715.1, read as the reverse complement.
CCAAGTATCATAGTATGGAAGAAGGATTTATTATTACTCTATTAATTATTTCCTGAAATAGTCCATAAAAAGAGCATTTCAGTGTGGTTATCTGTGGTTACAAATCCTGATGGCATTGGCAATTTCGCTCCAGACAGCTCACCACCACAAAATAAAAAATAAAAACACTTCCTATTGTTTCAGAGTGACCCTTTTAACTTTCCAAACCAGATGAAATTCTTTGTAGGGACTGGAAGAAAACTTGAAAGTTGGTCTTCACCTTTAGATTTCTGAGAAAGATTTTAAAGGAAACCTCTGCTGCCCGTAGGAGGTAAGGTGCTTACGTAGGAACATTGCTTAAGTAGGCCAACTTTGTTTTCACACCCTTCCGAAGGTCCTGGAATGACTAGAATGCCAGTGTAGGAGCTGCTGAGCTCTAGATCTCTCCCCATCTCCTGTCATCTCACACCCTCATTAACCCAGTCATCACTCTTCAAGATAACAAGAGTGGGTAGGCACCAAGGCTTCAGAAAAAGGAAGGATGACAGAATGTATACATTTGTATTGCTGTGGAATGAGGAGCACATACCACATTGAATACAAACTATTTTTTTTTTAAAGCAGGATCTAAAATCTTTCATTGTGTAGTTTCACTTTCCTGTGTTTTAAAATACATATTATAGGGGCACCTGGGTGGCTCAGTCATTAAGCGTCTGCCTTCGGCTCAGGTCATGATCCCAGGGTCCTGGGATCGAGCCCCGCATCCGGCTCCCTTCTCCGTGGGAAGCCTGCTTCTCCCTCTCCCACTCCCCCTGCTTGTGTTCCCTCTCTCACTGTCTGTCTGTCAAATAAATAAATAAAATCTTTAAAAAAAAGAAAATAAAATACATATTATAATTAAAACAGTACGAGTTTTTCCTTAGTGACTCCAGCCCACTGTTTTGGTCATCTTTTGTCCCACGCAGTGCTGTAGTCGTGTACATTTGTGGTGCTTCTGCTTCTTCCCTGCTCAGACGGCTCTTGTAGCCTTGTAGTCATTTTACTTGTTACTTCTCCTGCTTACTTCTTTCCTTTCTTTCATTTGCCTCTAGACTGCCAGGATCTAGGAGGACCAATACACTATCAAGAATTAAATATTTAACAATAGACTCAGCAACAGCCTCAGATGGAGAAGAGACAGGATGACATCATTTCAAACGCTCACAGTCCTTTGTCAATTCTAGTCTAGCTGTATGTAAAGCTAAGATGTCTTTTGGCTGTTAACCTGATGGAAACATGTGAGAGCCTTGCCCTATGACGGCTTCTTAGACATAAGATATCAATAAGATAATTTTTTAAGGATTTTTCTTTTTAATTTTTAAGTAATCTCTACATTCAACGTGGGGCTGGAACTCACAGCCCCAAGGTCAAGAGTTACATGCTCTATGGACGGAGCCAGCCTTCAATAAGATAATTTTAAGTTTGGTTTTGAGAATAAAATCTTACAAAGTTACTCAAGAGTGCAGTGAGTAAAATTTCTGTAAAAGACGACGCATAAGGAAAGCACAGCATGGTTCTCATTGGTGATTATTCCAGAAAGTAGGGATTATCATGCCATTTTTATCTTGTAGGCCTAGTAATTTCCTGAAACTGTAACCTTTGGACATTCTTTCTTCTACTTGGTATTTTGTCCTTTAATGAAAAAAACCAAAATAGTAAACCGCCCTCAAAATTTGACCTAGGGTCATTTGTTTAAAGTAACACACAGCTCAGAGCTTAGCACAGAGTTTGAGTTAAATAAATATTTGTATACTGATTGACAGCAATGCTGATACCTCTGCTAGCCTATAATAAACAGGCCACAGAAAGAGTACAGTCAGCTCTGGCAACTGAAATGTGGGATATTTGGTCATGAGGACCTTTTGGGAAAGGAATTAATGAAACTTTAAAAAATTATCTTGAGATTCAGACCTTTTTTTTAAAGGTTTAGACAAGAATGTAAGGTTTTTGTTTTTTGGTTTTTTTTTTTTTGGTTTTTAAGAATGTAAGGTTTTATGAGGGAAAATGTTTAGAAAAGTTTCATAGACTGGCACAAATTTGTAAAGAATATAATCCTGTCTTAAACTTGCCCCACTAAGCACTAGTTTCTCAATTTATCTTGACATTTTTATATTATAACACATTACTAATTGGATTGTCATTAACTTTTTTTGGAAGATGATATGGTGACTATTTTGGCTTCTCACAAGTCGTAGCTGTTATTTAGAAAGTCTAAATGCAGTAAAGAAAAAGAAAGTGAGGTTGGTACTAGTAGTTAGCCATTCTTATATAAATAAGAGCATTGGAAACAGGCAGATGAACTGAGGCAAATAAAATCTAAGGTAGACTGACCTTTAAAAATTAGCTCTGTAAATCAACTTCTTTGTTCCTTCCCCCTGCCCCCTATTTTCAAAGCACTCAAGAGAACATGGTAACATATCAAGGAATTTTAGGAATTGTCCAAAAGTCCTCTGATGTCTCGGGATAAATTCCCAACACATGAGCACATGACACACAGGACCTTTGTTTGATAAGTGCCCACCATTCTCTCCACACGTTCTACCCCCAGCTTCACAACGTTACAGGTTCATAAGCCCTTTCACATTCTGTGCCTCCCCATCTGCTCCACCCTTTGCCTGGAATCCACCCCTCAGTCTTCTCTACGAAAATCTTATTGATTCCCTCAACTAACAGGTGATGTTTCTCTCTTCGAAGTCTTCACTATCTGTGACAGGGTGAGCTAGCGATTTCCTCCTCTGCATCTAAATACTGCTTTCCAAAGCAGGAAAGAAGGTCCAATTGAAAAAAAGATAGTCTCTTCAACAAATGGTGTTAGGAAAATTGGACAGCCACATGCAGAAGAATGAAACTGGACCATTTTCTTACACCACACACAAAAATAGACTCAAAATGGATGAAAGACCTAAATGTGAGACAGGAATCCATCAAAATCCTTGAGAACACAGGCAGCAACCTCTTCAACTTCAGCTGCAGCAACTTCTTCCTAGAAACATCCATCGCCAAAGGCAAGAGAAGCAAGGGCAAAAATGAACTATTGGGACTTCATCAAGATGAAAAGCTTTTGCACAGCAAAGGAAACAGTCAACAGAACCAAAAGACAACCGACAGAATGGGAGAAGGTATTTGCAAATGACATATCAGATAAAGGGCTAGTATCCAAAATCTATAAAGAACTTATCAAACTCAACACCCAAAGAACAAATAATCCAAGCAAGAAATGGGCAGAAAACATGAAAAAACATTTCTCCAAAGAAAACATACGGATAGCCAACAGACACATGAAGAAATGTTCAACATCACTCGGCATCAGGGAAATTGAAATTAAAACCTCAATGAGATACCACCTCACACCAGTCAGAATGGCTAAAATTAACAAGTCAGGAAACAACAGATGTTGGCGAGGATGCAGAGGAAGGGGAACCCTCCTACATTGTTGGTGGGAATGCAAGCTGGTAGAGCCACTCTGGAAAACAGTATGGAGGTTCCTCAAAAAGTTGAAAATAGAACTACCCTATGACCCAGCAATTGCTCTACTGGGTATTTACCCCAAAGATACAAATGTAGTGATCTGAAGGGGCATGTGCACCCCAATATTTATAGCAGCAATGTCCACAATAGCCAAACTATGGAAAGAGCCAAGATGTCCATCAATAGATGAATGGATAAAGAAGGTATGGTATATATATACAGTGGAGTATTATGCAGCCATCAAAAAAAAATGAAATCTTGCCATTCGCAATGACGTAGATGGAACTAGAGGGTATTATGCTAAGTGATATAAGTCAATCAGAGAAAGACAATTATCATATGATCTCACTGATATGAGGAATTTGAGAAACAAGACAGAGGATCATAGGGGAAGGGAGGGAAAAATGAAACAAGATGAAACCAGAGAGGGAGACAAACCATAAGAGACTCTTAATCTCAGGAAACAAACTGAGGGTTGCTGGAGTGGAGGGGGGGGGGAGGGATGGGGTGGCTGGGTGATAGACATTGGGGAGTGTATGTGCTATGGTGAGTGCTGTGAATTGTGTAAGACTGATGAATCACAGATCTGTACCCCTGAAACAAATAATATATATTAATAAAAATAAATAAATGAAAAAATACTGCTGTCCGTATAATATTATGGAACTTATCGTTACTTCTTTTTTTTTTTTTAAGATTTTATTTATTTATTTGACAGAGAGAGAGAGACAACGAGATAGGGAACACAGCAGGGGGAGTGTGAGAGGGAGAAGCAGGCTTCCCACTGAGCAGGGAGCCCAACGTGGGGCTCGATCCCAGACCCTGGGATCATGACCTGAGCCGAAGGCAGACGCTCAATGACTGAGCCACCCAGGCACCCAACTTATCGTTACTTCTTACACAACTTACTTTTTTCACTTGACTACATTTTTCCTAAGTACAGAGACTGCATTTAACTCATCCTGAACTAACAGAACCTAATAATAATAAATAAATAATATGAATGACCTGGCAGAGAGTAGGCATTTTATACGTGGTTGTAGAACAAATAAGTGAGTGAATAAAATACACACCAGAAATTTATAATTTTTTTCCATATGGCTAAAATTAAGCTATTAAATTCACATTTTTAAACCAGAAAGATTATTCACTCACTGATTCAGCATTTACTAAGAGCCTTCTGCAAGACAAATGGAAGACAAACAAGACATTGGTTGTGTCCTCAAGGAATTCTGTCTAGCTAAGTGGGATTACAGATACATACAAATAGGTGTGTATAATGTATTCTGAGTCTCGAACTACCACAGCTCAAAGAATTTAGAAGTGGGGCGGGGAACAGAAAAAAAAGCATTCTACGCAGATGAAGCTTCAGAGCAAATGCTCAGGCTAGAAACCATGTATTATTTTCAAGGAACTCAGTATAGCTCAGCATTGCAGGGGCCTGAAATACAAGAGGCAGGAGGTGGGGCTAGACAGGTATGAGGGGCCAGATCTTAAACAGTCCTCCACATTCTTTCCATGGCCTTATTCTAAAGGAATTGGTACACATTTGAAAGGTCATAAAACAAAATGTCATGGGGTCAGATTTGTGTGGTCAGCTGTCAGAGGTTAGAGGAAAGGTGGATTGGAGAGAGACAAGATAAAGGCAAGCTTAGTCTGAGTACAAAATTGTTATTATATAGGGACCTATAAGGTGAGCCTAAAATACAAAATAATTAAAAACAAAGGTGCTAAGCCTTCCGTAGGACCTTTGGTAAAAAAGATCTTATAAAAACTTTCCATTAAGTTACGAGGTTGAGGGATCACTGGATTTTATTAGGGTAAACAGGATGGGTACAGTAAATGGAAAACATGAGGCCTATTGTTATTCTAACAAAAAAGCAAAAAAGGCTCATGTCACAAGTTAGCCTTGTAAAGAAGAATGACATTTAACATGGGAACCCTGCTCTTCTGTGAACCTCATTTTCCTCTAAAGTAAAAGATCCTGCTTATCTTATAAGCTTGCTGTAAAAAAATAGATTATACAAAAACATGTACGTTGCAGCACTACACAAGTATAAGGTGCTATAAATGTTACTTTTTTAAATCTCTGATTTAAGTAAAGCAAATAACCAATCTCCAAGAAAACTGCATATCTAACTCCACATCCATAAAACAGCAACACAAATGTCATCCCAGAAACATTGTATTAGGTTTTAAATGAAGGAAGGCAAGCCCATAAAGACAACATCTGCTCTTAGGCGCTGTTTTTTCTTCCCAGAATTTCCATTAGCATTAATAAGAGTGGAGAGTGTACATCTGTATGCTGATAGTGTAGCATTAACCCTCCTAAATGCTAATGGATATGATCCACATACATTTCTGCAGAGCAAGAAATAGATTTCTCTATTTTTAGTAATTACGTACTGATGCATACATACATTTTACAGTATACTGACTCAAATAGAAAATAAAATTGTAACGTGAGGGCTTCTTGGAGAAAAGGTGATTCTAAGACTGGGGCAGGAAATACACAAACAAGCCTGGAGGATCTTGAAGTGCCAGAAGGTAAGAATATGCTAAAACAAACAAACAAACAAATGAATAAAACAACAACAAAACCCCCATAATAATGGGTATGTCCAAGGGAATAGGAATTAACCAGAAAAACTCCCTAGACCCAAACCTGGAACAATTTGTGCAACAAAATAAAGTCGTGCTGATTTATAATCTAAAGTATAAAATAAATATCCATGACTCCATAGTGATAAAAATAAATGATTGAATAAATAAAGGGAGGAGAAGAAACAAATGTCCTGTGCAGAAGAATTCCAAATAATTTATACGTTTCCTTCAAGAAGGCGGAATACAACCTCTCCCTCATTAAGTGTGAACTACATGTGGGGACTTCATTCCAAAGAGTACAGGATGGAAAGGAAGTAAAAAACAGTAACTTTCCTGTAGAGCATCTTGGCAAATGCCACCTCCAGTCAGTGATCAAGGTCAACATCAACAGTGGTAAGTCAGGGTAACTGTAGGTACCTTGGATACCATGTGATGAGAAGGTATATCTGCAGTCTTTCTCCCCAAAACCCACAAACCCAGTCTAATCAGGAGAAAATCATCAGACAAATCCCAATAGAAGAACCTTTTAGAAAATACCTGCCCAGTATTATTCAAAACTGTCAAAGTCATCAAAAATAAGGAAAGTCTGAGAAACTGTCACAACCAAGGGGAGCCTAAGAAGACTTGATAACTAAATGTAATATGGTGTCCTGGATGGGTTGCTAGCACAGAAAAAGGACATTAGGTAAAAATTAAACAACAGTAAATAAAATATGGACTTTAGTTAATAATAATGTATCAATATCAGTTTATTAATTATAAAAAATATACTATATTAATATATGGTATAAACAGTAGGGGAAACTGAATGTAGGGCCCATGGGATCTCTGTATTATCATCATAATTCTTCTGAAAATCTAAAACTGTCCTAAAATATAAAGTTTATTTTTAAAGTATAATTTGAGCTGGAAATTACTGCTTTAAAAGTAACCTTCTTAAGAGGAAAGACAAAGATGTGAACCAGAACTTTTAAAATGGAATCAAATGCACAAGGATTTCCAAATGCTTTGGAAAGTGTTGTCTTCATAGTCCATTAGTGGGACCTCTTTAAACTTTGTATTGCAGCAGAGTTCCCATGCAGGATTTCACTCTCTACACTAGGCTGTCATCGTAAATGCTTTTCAAGTTCACATGAATAGGAGGAATGAAAATGGTGAGCTATGTATTCCACTTTTCCATGACCTGGTCTGTTTTACTCTCCAGGCACATGTGTACAGATAACTGTTCCTTCTGTGATATGAAAGTAGCTTCACTATCCTGTCCCCCAGGCCTAGTAAGTCTTCTCAGATCTCTGATAACTCTGTCAAATCCCTATTGAAGGATTCACTTGGATGTGTTCTACCTGTGTACTTCGGTGTTGCTTCCTTTAGATTGGTCTACCATTGGGAAGAGACTTTGCTTTTCATCTCTGTAGATACGACAATTTATTGCAGTATTTGATACACAGTGGAAGCTCATATGTGATTTGTGGAAGAATATGATTAGTGTTTATACAACTGAATTTCACAATTTACATATTTGGAAATAATCTTGACACTGTATCTTAATGAATCTGTTCCAACCAAATGCAAAAGTTTATCTCCTTCCCTGCTTCTAAGATACGAGGCAATTTTTAAAGTTGCATATTATTTATACAACAATGTAAATTTAAAAGATTAATTTAAAAATAGGTAAATATACACAAACACACAAATGGAACCATATTGACAAATAGTGGTCTCCTTTTCAAAGTATAAGTAGTACCACATGAGATTAAGTTTCTTGTCCCAAATATTAAAGTTGCAATTTAATTCATCTAAGGTCCTTTAGGCCTCTCAACCTAATAATCATTGACAATGCTATAAAATATGAAGTCCACTCATACTTGCTGGCATTTTCCTCTTGCTTCACTCTCTCTCAGTGTTGAACTCAGAAAAAAAGACATCATAGTGGCTTTCAAGAAAGGGACAATCTCATATCAGTTCTCCACACTAACACCACCCTCTCCACTTAAAGATATGAGGAAAGATGAACAAATACTTAGTGGAAGAAATTAAAGAGAAGTGAAGGAAGTGGATCTAGAAATAGAAGCATACTTTTTTTTTTTTTAAGAAATAAGCAAGACTTGTGTATCTTTAGAATGTTCCTTGTTATCTAGAAATCTGTTAAAATGTTTCTTGAATTGCATAAATAAACCCTACCCTACACAGTAAATAAATCAAGTCAGCACAAACAAGAAAGCCAAGGTTTAGAAAGGCAAATGTGATGAATACCTGGAAAATACCCACAGAAGGACAGAAATGTTTTAAAAAGAATGTAGTATGGTAGAGACTGCCTGATGAGAAATTAAAAGATCTTGCAAATTCTCTCTCTGCCTTCAATTTTGACTGTGCAGGGGGTGATAAGAACAGGCTGATCTATTCCTTCTGAGTATTTTTTCAGTCACAATTATAACAGGCTTGATTTCAGGAGGAAAGAATTGGTTACAATTCAATATAATCATTGTTAATCTACCTTGGTTGGCTAATTATAGGCTGAATTTATATGATGTGATTCCTGCTCATCCTTCTTTTTTTTTTTTTTTTTAAAGATTTTATTTATTTGAGAGAGAGAGCATGAGAGGGAGGAGGGTCAGAGGGAGAAGCAGACTCCCTACTGAGCAGGGAGCCCGATGCGGGACTCGATCCCGGGACTCCAGGATCATGACCTGAGCCGAAGGCAGTCGCTTAACCAACTGAGCCACTCAGGCGCCCCCTGCTCATCCTTCTGGCTAGACATATCTGTTGCATAATCTTTAGCAATCCCGAAATTCACCATTAACCATCACTTTGTTCTTATGCTTTTTTGAAATATAAGATTTATAAATTAAATACAAATACTTCTGCAAGGGCTGTTAGCTGGGAAATGAGGGACACAGTGTCTGAGGTGAAATGAAGGAAAAGCCAGTTGGGTTTTGTTGAAAAGGAACTGAAAGGTCAAAGACTAGTTGCACAAATCCACCTGAGACAGGTGCAAATAAAAGTGGAGCAAATGTTGCAAAGCTGGGTAATCCACACGCTTATCAGATGGGCACTCTTAGGTGGATGGGCACCTTATAGGATTGGACACCTCTAACCCTGACTTTTCAATTCCCACCAGGGTAAGAGCAAAATCCTGGCATGTATTTTATTCTCCCCCAAGTCCTTTTCTCCCCCTTCCATCCCTCTCCTGGGTTCCTTCCTCCCTTCTCCCAGGCTCAGTGAAAATGGAAAAGGAGTGCACCTGACTCTTCATCCAGGGTTCAAAGAAGTATTCGAAGTAGTTCCTGCCTAGCCATGCCTGTTCTAAACATGCTCTTTTCACATATTGTTTTCTTATATCTCTACAGCAATACTGTGGGGTAAGTATCATCAACATCTTACCGATGAGAAAAGAGAGGTTAAACTCCTTGACTTGCTAAAGCTGAAGAGTTAATAAACAGTGGCGCTGAGGTTTGAACCCTGATTGCTTGCCCCCCAAAGTCCATGTCCCTTCATGTTGGGTCCAGTAAAATTATTATGATCAATGGCTTTCCCTGATTTGAAGATTATCCTTCAGTTATTATTATATGTCACATCCTTGCCACTGTCATCCACCACCCTCTAAAAACCTATCCAGCTTTTTTATGGTTTCCCATCCTAAGTTATTCCTTATTTGCATTTATTGCTTAAGTATGAGAAGAGGCTGAGTTAAGATAAAATATTGAGATCACAACCATCCTTGGAGAAAATAAAATGTAGGAGTTCCAATGCTGCAAGCATTCAAAGACCTCTTTGACATACCAGAGGAACCACCTCTGGACACCAAAGTAACTAAAACTTTCTTTTAAAGAAATTACAAAGAATGAGAGGATCCTTTTTAAAAGTACACATAACATCTGACTTACTATGCATTAAAAATGGTAATGTAATACTAACAGAGCCTGCTATACAATGTAATTTTTCAGTCAGCTGCTTCATTTCATGTTCAAATTTCCTTTTTAAATCAATAGCACTTGCTTTGCTTTCTTCAGTTGAAGACATTTTTGCATTCCAGTAAAACACGCACACACACAAAATGAGGATGGAAATGAGTCAGCTCTTTCCTGTCCCAAGACTCAAACCTACTTTTGCTTTTCTGAAAACGTGATTCAAGCTATCCAACAATAATTTGATTGGCTATGCTGTAAATTACAAGGCTGACCACCATATAAACACCAAAAAAGTGCACATGAGTATTCAGTAGTCAGCTGTCATTTTTCTGATAATCCTCAGAACTTTCTACTTACATAATTATAAAGCACTATATTACAAAGGGTAATAGAAAAGCCTGTTTTCTATGCAAACTTCAACTTCTGTCATTTCTATGCATCAAACACATTATAAATTTATGACTCATCTGTATAGATGAAAAAATGTAGTCAGCACAAAATATCTGAAACACAACAATGTATCTAACAATAGTGTTCACAATATCCTCTGGTTTTATGGGATGGAGTCCTGATATAGAAGTCTATTTGATAATTGGTTGAAAGGTGGCTTTCAGGGGGATTGATGTCAACTAGAGAGAGATATGTATGCTACTAGGCCCTGTTCTGTTTGATATGTTTTTTACAAATGTGGATAAAAATACCAAAGATAAGTTTATCTTATCTGTGGATGATACATGATTGAGATAAGAAATGGATGATAGAATCACAGTACAAAATATGACATGTTCATGTGACAGCCTGATTCTAACAAGAGGAAATTCAATTGGGATGACAACACTGTCTTACTTTTTCGTTAAAAAAAGACATATGTTAAAATGGGAAATGCATGGTGAGTAAGAGGGCTTAAAAGCAATACATAAAAAAGCCTTGGGGGTGCCTGGGTGGCTCAGTTGGTTAAGCGACTGCCTTTGGCTCAGGTCATGATCCTGGAGTCCCGGGATTGAGTTCCGCATCAGGCTCCCTGCTCAGCAGGGAGTCTGCTTCTCCCTCTGACCCTCTCCCCTCTCATGTGCTCTCTCTCTCTCTCTCATTCTCTCTCTCAAATAAATAAATAAAATCTTTAAAAAAAAAAAAGGCTTGGAAGTTTTGAATTTATAGTAAGTTCACTATTTTTCATCAATGCATATGGCTGCCAGAAAAAGTTAATAAGATTTTAGGTTGCATTATTAGAGTTAAATAATCTGGGAGGAAGGAGGTGATAGGCATAATGGAAGTCTCTGTTCTATTCCGATCAAACCACACTCAAATATAAGGTTGCTACTGAATGATGCACTTCTAGAATGATATAGGCAAAGTGGAGCTTATTAGGAGATCAAGAAAGAATGTAAAAAAAAAAAAAAAAACCAGAATGGCAGGCATAACTAATATTGAGATATTTTAACCTTGAAAGACGTAAATTAAGGGTGAGGTGAGGACCCAATAAATATCCTGAAATATTTAGATAGTTGCAATTTTAAATTTTGCCACAAACAGTAACAAGATATAAAACAATACATGAATACAAATTTCTAGGGCCCTCAACAGAAAAAAGGTCTTTCTAATAGACCAGAGAAAAGGTAGATATCATTAGGAAATGACTGATTCACCAACACTTGTGATTGGGTATATTTTAAAAAATTATTTAAAAATATATTTATAAGCACTGCTTATGTCCCAAGCATTATGTGAAGCCCTGTAGATATGGTAGTAAATAAAATAGACACTATCACTGTTGCCACATACATTACTTGCAGTCTAGTTGAAGAGAGAGACATTAGTAAATAGCTGGACATCATATTTACTTGCTAGGAAAGAACTCTAGAGATTATAACTATCAATAGGGAGTTTATAGCTATAGAGAATTTAGATTGGAAGGTTAGCGAAAGCTCCTTTCAGAAACTGATCTTTAAGGACAGGGCTTGAATGATAAGTAGGAGTTTGCCAATAAACAATGGGGATGAGAAGGAGGCAGGGAAGAACATTCTAGGTGAAGGGAAGAATGTGTGAATCTTTCCTGAACCAGCAAAGAGCTTGGTGTATTTCAGAAGCTGGCAGAATACCAGCATGTCTGGGACCTAGTCGGGGAGAGAAGAGGCAGATTGGAGCCATGGGCCAGTAAGCTTTGAAAACTTTGCTCTGGAATAGGGATTTTATCTAATGGAATTGGGGAGCTATTAAAGAGTTTTAACCAAGGAAATAGCATATAAAATTCACTTTGGCTACAGTATAGAAAACTCCTGGGAGGCAAGAAGAGAAAGACTAGATGTTGTTGAGTAACCAGTTACAGGCATAGCTTGATTTATTGTACTTCTCTTTATTGCACACTGTAGATACTGAGTTTTTTTTACAAATTGAAGGTTTGTGGCAACACTGCATTAAGCAAGTCTATTGGTACAATTTTTTCAATAGCATTTGCACACTTTGTGCCTTTTATCACATTTTGGTAATTCTCACAATATTTCACACTTTTTCTTTTCTTTCTTTTTTTTTTTTTAAAGATTTTATTTATTTATTTGACAGAGAGAGACACAGCAAGAGAGGGAACACAAGCAGGGGAAGTGGGAGAGGGAGAAGCAGGCTTCCCACGGAGCAGGGAGCCCGATGTGGGGCTCGATCCCAGGACTCTGGGATCATGACCTGAGACGCTTAACGACTGAGTCACCCAGGTGCCCCTATTTCACACTTTTTCATTGTTATTATATTATGTGATCTCTGATTAAGGATCTTTGACATTACTACTGTAATTGTTTTAGAGCGCCAGGAACTGTGCCTAAATGATGGTGAACTTAATTGAAAGATGTGTGTTCTGATTAATTCACCGAACAGCTATTACCTACCTATCTCCCTCCTTCTCCTTGGGCCTCCCTATACCCTGAGACACAACAATATTGAAATTAGGCCAATTAATAACCCTACAATGGCCTCTAAGTGCTCAAGTGAAAGGAAGGGCCGCAAGTCGCTCACGTTAAATCAAAAGTTAGACATGATTAAGCTTAGTGAGGAAGACATATCAAAAGCCAAGATAGGTCAAAAGCTAGGCCCCTTGTGCCTAGTTAGCCAAACTGTGAATGCAAAGGAAAGTTCTTAAAGGAAATTAAAAGTGCTACTCCAGTGAACACACACATGATAAAGAAGTGAGACAGTCTTACTGTTGATATGGAGAAAGTTTGAGTGGTCTGGATAGAAGATCAAACCAGCCTCAATATTCCCTAAACCAAAGCTTAATCCAGAGCAAGGCCTTAATTCTCTTCAGTTCTATGAAGGCTGAGAGAGGTGAGGAAGCTACAGAATAAAAGTTTGAGGTTGTTTTTTGTTTTGTTTTGTTTTGTTTTTAAGAGAGAGAACACACAAGTTGGGGTGGGGGGTGGGCAGAGGGAGAAGGAGAGAGAATCTTAAGCAGGCTCCATGCCTAGCATGGAGCCTGATGTGGACTCCATCTCACAACCCTGAGATCATGACCTGAGCCGAAATCAAGAGTTGGATGCTTAACCGACTGAGCCACCCAGGTACCTCTGGTTTATGAGGTTTAAAGAAAGAAGCCATCTCCATAACATAAAAGAGCAAGATGAAGCAGCAAGTACTGATGTAGAAGCTGTAGCAAGTTATCCAGAAGATCTAGCCATGATAATTAATGACTAGAGATATGGCTACGCTAAACAACAAATCTTCAATGTGGATGAAACAGCCTTCTGTTGGAAGAAGATGTCATCTAGGACTTCCACAGCTAGAGAGGAAGAGTCAATGCCTGGCTTCAAAACTTCAAATGATAGGCTGACTCTCTTGTTACGGGCTATGTAGCTGGTGACTTTAAATTGAAGCCAGTGCTCATTTACCATTCTGACAATCCTAGGGCCCTTAAGAATTATGATAAATCTACTCTGCCTATACTCCATAAATGGAAAAACAAAGCATGAATGACAGCATATCTGTTTATAAAATGGTTTACTTAATATTTTAAAGCCCACTATGAGAACTACTGCTCAGAAAAAAAAGATTCCTTTTAAAAGATTACTGCTCAATGACAATGCATTTGATCACCCAAGATTTCCGATGGAGATGTACAAGATTAATGTTTTCATGCCTGCTAACACAATATCCATTCTGTAGCTCATGGGTCAAGGAGTAATTTTGACTTTTGAGTCTTATTAATTAAGAAATACATTTCATAAAGCTATAGCTGCCATAGAAAATGATTCCTCTGATAGATCTGAGTAAAGCAAATCAAAACTTTCTGGAAAGGATTCATTATTCTAGGTGCTACTGAGAACATTCGTGATTCATGGGAGGAGGTCAAAATATCAACATTAATAGGAGTTTGGAAAAAGCTGATTCCAATCCTCATGGATGACTTTGAGGGGGTTCAAGACTTTAGTGGAGGAAGTATCTGCAGATGAGGTGGGAACAGCAAAAGACTAGAATGACAAGTGGAGCCTGAAGATGTGACTGAATTGCTGGAATCTCCTGATAAAACCTTAACAAATGAGGAGTTTCTTCTTATGGATGAGCAAAGAAAGTAGTTTCTTAAGATGAAATCTATTCCTGATGAAGATGCTGTGAAGACTATTGAAATGACAACAAAGGATTTAGAATACTCCATAAACTTAGTTGATAAAACAGTGGCAGGGTTTGAAAGGATTGACTTCAAGTTTGAAAGAAGTTCTATTGTGGGTAAAATGCTTTCAAACAGCAACACATGCTACAGAGAAATCATTTGTGAAAGGAAGAATCCATTGATGCGGCAAACTTCACTGTTGTCCTATTTAAAGAAATTGCCACAAGGGCGCCTGGGTAGCTCAGTTGGTTAAGCATCTGACTCTTGATCTTACCTCAGGTCATGACCTCAGGGTTGTAAGATCAAGCCCCTAGGATCGGCTCCATGCTCAGCAGGGAATCTGCTAAAAATTCTCTCTCTCCCTCTTCCTCTGCCTCTCTCCTGCTTGCACTCACTTGTGTGCCCTCTCTCTAAAATAAATAAATAAAAATCTTAAAAAAAAAAAAAGTAATTGCCACAGCCACCCCAGCCTTTGGCAACCGCCACCCTGATCAGTCAGCAGCCATCAATATGGAGGCAAGACCCTCCACCAGCAAAAAGATTATAGCTTGCTGAAAATTCAGACGATGGTTAGTATTTTTTAGCAATAAAGTATTTTCAAATGAAGGCATATCCATTTTTTTTAGACATAATGCTATTGCAAACTTAATAGACTACACTATAGTGTAAGCATAGCTTTTATATGCACTGGGGAACTAAAAAATTCATTTGATTTGCTTTATTGCAGTGGTTTAGAATACCTTCAAGGTATGTCTATATATTCTGGCAAAGAGATGATTGTGATTTGAAATATGGTGGTGATATCGGAGATAAGAGAAAAGATGGGAGAGATAAGAGATACTAATGGGGGAAACCCATGAGAGCGAGTGTTCGACTATTAAAGAGAGTGAAAGAGAGGGAGGATCCCTGGAAGCTCTCAGAACTCGGCAATATTCAGCTAGGCAGATGGATATTCCACTTGCTGAGAAGGGAAACAGTGGAAGACAAACTGATTTGGTGTTGAGAAGATTCAAAAGTCAGTCTTGAACATATTAATTTTGATCTCATTATTATTTTGATCTCCATGAGACATGTTAGGTAGGTGATTGGATATTTGAGTCTGGTCAATCTTTAGACTTGCTGCAGCAGAATCACTTGGAACTTTTGATTATCTGACTCCACCTCAGGCCTAATATACTGGAATCCGCAAGAAGACATAGCCAGTGTAATACCTTGAGGTTAGATGCAGTGGAAAAAACTCAGTTCATCACTTGATAGTTGCCCTAGTTAACATTTAAGCTCCTTGAACACGTTGAATGCCTATAATGTTATGAATAGAAAGACAGCCAGACCAAGTACTAAATCTGTTATTACGTTCTAAGAGTAAATGTGCTGGACAAACCATGAAATGCCTCTGAAGGAAGACAGCCATATACAGATTCTTCTATTTACATTTCCATATTTGTATCATATGGTGCTGCCACCTTGGCCATAAACTAATTGATCCAGGTACCAGGCCCTAAAAGGCAACCACCCAATGATTCCAGTGGTCACTGAGATGATCTTTCTTAAGAATCCAGCCCAACTGATGCATCATTCTGGATGGTAATTCATTTACCAAATCATATTTTTCTCTTTGACCAGAGGGGAGGGGAGTGGGAAAAATTAAAACTAGAAAAACAGAAGCATTTGGATAAGTAGACCTGGACATGTCTCTGTTTGCTGAAACCTGGTGGAGACATAAGTACCACTGTTAGTGAAAGAGAAAAACTAAATGTACTTAGGAGATAGACTAATCTGTCCATGCATTAATTGAAACAGAAATAGTTGGGATGTAGCATCTCTCCCCTCTTGCCACTTTGGTTTCTATACCTGGTAATTCCTCACAACTGAGCAAAGGAAGGGAGAAGGAAGGATTTTGGCCAGTTTGTTTTTGTTTTGTTTGTTTTGTTGTATTTTGTTTTGTTTCACCAACCAGTTATTTGCTAGGTCTTTCAAGAAGTCCTCCTTGGCCTTTCTGTAGAGTAATTTTTTTAGAACTATTAATCACATCTGTTGCTGCTTTGCTCTCCCAGCAAAAAAATTTTTTTATACTCAATAATGTATAATGATGTTCCACTGCATTTTGAAGAAAATTACGCATTTCAGAGCAATTGTATTATTGTATTTAGCATCTCAATAACATTTCCTTTGCTAATTCATCTTTCTTATGATTGATTTCTTAATGTGCTCACAATGCACCATATGTTACCATAGCTTAATTTTGTCTTGAAATATTCATTTCTAGCTCTTGGGGACAGGTAGACTGAATAAAATATGTGGATTTGGCTTTCTCTCTCTCTCTCTCCCTTTTTTGAATCAGAAGCAGGAGATTTACCCAGGTATTTACTGGTTATAAATGAGGACCTAAGTGGCTTGTAATAACATCCTGGTAGCCTCTTGAAAGAATTACTGTGCTTTCCCAAGCCTTTAACTCATGACCAAACTGACTGTCACTGAACGGCCATCTTGGAGAGATAGACAGTAGTAAAGTAAGGTCACATGTGAAAATATGCAATATGACTAACTTCCCTAAATGTTAGGATCCCACATTCTTATGATATTTGAGAGCTAAATATAATCAAAGCTCTTGGGGCTTTGATTTTAAGAATTTCCTTTAAAAATAATATTATTCTCTGAGGACATGAGAACAGTATTACTTTATTTAGTTAAGCCATCCTAAAATAGAACAGAGGAAATCATTAAATTGTGAACATATATCTTTTACTTTTGCCCATTCATGCCAAAACTGATGCGTCTTAAAAGTACAAGATGACTTACAATAGGAAATAGATCTTCAAATGAGTATATTAATCTTTGGAGAGGGAAGCCTGATACTCTCAATAATTACCCTGGAAATACAGTACAATACTGATGACTGTGTTATTTACTGCAGTCTTACAAACAAACAAATAGGGTATTTTATAGCTGCACAGGAAGGAAGTTTACTGAAAGTAGTTATTAATGTGTCCATTTATATTTCACCTCCCTGAAAAAAAGCCTCAAATCTAGAGAGAATACAGAGTGGAAAATTTCACTCCCAATTTAGACATCTCTCCAGACTCCAGAGGAAACTGCTCAGCTGGCCTCTCTTGTAGTTGAAACTGAGCTTGATGAGCCACTGGGCCAACGGCCCAAGTGACAGACTGGAACAGGAGCTACTGGACCGAGCACACTCTGCCTCATGTCAGGAACGTTTTTGTGTGAGAAATAAAAGAAGCCTTCCCTGGAACTGGTGTCAGTCAAAATTCTGACACACTTAGATGTTCTTTTAGCAGTTCCAGTTTTGGGGGAGAAATCTGGGAAAATGCCAGGATCTGAGCTAGCATTTTTAGTTGTTATTTGAACAGCTGTTACATGTATGGCTAATCGCTGTTTCATTGGGCTTCTTAGAGCTATTCTTGACATAAGGCAATGAGGCAACACTTTACACTAAATATGCCCCAAATTCAAGTTATTCTACTTTGCATAAGCTAAGAAAAAAAATGGCAATGGTCTGGCAGCACTGTCAAGGGTAATTAGGGATTCTGGAAAGATCCCTTCAAAGAAAATATGTGAGGAAGGGTAAAAGAAAAATCTTTGTCATTATTTTGGAAAATGAGAATTTCCAGACTGAAATTCTGAGACATCTCTAGTTATTCCTTCTTCAGCTACCTATTTTACTCTTGATGAAACTAAGTTTTAAATGAGTAAAATATCTTATTGAAAGTCACATTATCAAGTTGTAGAGCTAAGACTAGATCAAGCTTATAATCAAGCATATGGTCAATGAAAACAGACAGCCTGCCAGCCATGAACTCAACACTCACAGCAACCCGAAACAGTACCTGAACAGTACCTTTCATGGCCGGTGGTGTGTACACGCTCTGCTTCCTTTGCTTTGGGGATGCATTTTGTGACTGTGGACAAAGAGAAAAGAGGAAAAGCATTATTTGAGTAAAAATTAGCCCTGTGAGGGAAACAAACACTGTGCCATATTTCAAAGAGCTTTCTGATTCCCCCTGTTATGACGTACAACTCAAATCAATGAGAAATTATATACATGTTCGCTGACAGCACAGTTTTAAGAGATATATAAAGCAATTTCATCATACAACTCTTTATCACAGTCCTGAAATTACTCTTTTTCTCACCTAGTAGCATTCATTTATTTTTAAAAGAAAGAGAGAAAGAGACACCAATCCCTTTTGTTTGGGAGAAAAAACACAACTGCCAGAACAATGTATACTCCAAAAGCTATGTCCATGGGATAACTATACCTGCTCAAAGGATTTTTGAGTGGTTCTGGATAGACAATGAGGGTTTTCGTATGTAATATCAATTTATAAACTTCTGGAATTGACACGTTCAATCTAACATCTCCATTTACTTGGAATTAGTGTTGAGATAATATTCTCTTCTATTTTCAACAGATAAATAAGTCCTTTCCTAACAAAACTGCTGTGTAACACTTACCTACATATACTAGATCAGGATTGAATTATTGAAGAGAGAATTTTTGCATTAAAAATTACAAAAATTGGAACATAGAAACATATTTCATGGTTAAAACCACAAACTAATCATATATATGTGAATATGTAAATAGTATTATTTATTATTGTAAAATACATATATATGGTCTATACCCCAATCAGAATATGTCAAAGATTCCTTTTTAATAGTGTGTTGATTTCTGTTTCAATGTGGCAAAGGCAGTGGTCTTAATCAATGAGTTTTTGTGCCTCGATCATTTTTGCTTTGAAAAGGTTAGGTATAAGTAGTTACAAGACTCTTTTTCGGAATTATTCTAGGCAAAACTAGAAACTGTTTCATTGACAGTACACAGAATTTGAGGTATCTTCCCTTGTACATACTAAAGCTTATTTGCCTTCAAAAGTATCATCAAGATAGACATTTACTTGATGCAAAAACAATACATTAAAAAGTAAAAAATTTCAACCAATAGTTGTCAAATCCATATCAGCCAAACATATGGTACAAGCAAATTTCTCCAAAATAGAATGTTTCAGTACCACCAGTTCATTATGCACAGGTATAGACAGAGCAACTCTATATTAATGTTCAATGTGTGGATGATTGATATTTCTGATGTTCCTTTACTGTATTCAGTCTCATCTGGTTGATTTCAAGAAGCAATCACTTTTGGGATTTCTCATATTTATTTCCATATACACATTCAAAGATCAAGTGGAAAATTAATCCTACAGAAAAGTTTGTTTAGTACCATGTAGTAAAACTTCTTAAGCAATAAAAACTGCTTTATATGTATGTAAGAGTTCAGTTGTCAAAGCATTTTCACATACACAATCTCATTAAATTTTTAGAAAAGTCTTAAGAGATACTATTTGGTATTTTGTTCTTTCTATTGCTCTCTGCCTAACTAATGCAGCCATGGGAATGACTTGTATGTCTGCACACTAGTCAGTATTTGTTCTATTTCTGAGCATAAGTTTACTCGCTTCCTTGTATTCAATATATTTTATATTATCAGCTCCCCTAGCCTTCCCTGGTTCCTATTTTCCATCTGAACTCCTACATGTGTATGTGAACCTCTGACCTCAGGGTCTGCTCTTGGCTTCACATTCCAGAAGACCCTTTAAGAGGTGCCTGCTCCCTATCTTCTTGCTCCAGGATTCCAACAGTGGCTGGCCCTAGCCTGTAGTTGGTCATAAACAACTAGTCACTAAATTGAAAGTATCAATACCGTATCTTATCACTAAAAGCAATGGTTTATTTTACAAGTTTTTTCAGGGGTTGGCATTTCATAGGTTGAGAACCAAAGTAGCACAGAGGCAGAGATTTAACGACCCCATTTTACTGTTTCTTCAGTCAGGAAAAGCAAACTAGTTCTTATATCAATTGTCTTGACATATTTTATAAAACATTAAACCAACCTAATTATGTTTTTAATTGATTTGAACACCTATTTATACAAAATATAAGAAAACTTACTTCGGCTTGGGTGTTGGTCACCCTCTTGTCATCTGTTTCTGCAAGAGAAGTAGATATATTTTATTAGAAAGGTGGTTTCTTCTTTATAATATGCATATTAACATTTTCAACAATTTGATAAAAAATAATTTAATAATCACCTTGTGTTTTTTTTTTTAAGATTTTGTTGATTTATTTGACAGAGAGAGAGAGCACAAGCAGGGGGAGCGGCAGGCAGAGGTGGAGGCAGAGGGAGAAGCAGACTCCCCACTGAGCAGGGAGCCCGACGTGGGGCTCGATCCCAGGACTCTGAGATCATGACCTGAGCCTAAGGCAGACGCTTGGCCACCCAGACGCCCTGCCTTATGTTTATATAACATCTGTGGCTAAGGTAAAGGGGGACAGAAGGAGATGGTTTCCTTCTGAGATAATCTTTTCCCTAAGTGTTAAAAAAGGCAGGGGGAAAAAAAAAGGCATCTGTCTCAAAATTCCAAATTGCCCTCCTTCCAGTAATCCAGAAAGGAAACCAGGGAAATGGCCCTTGAATCAACTATTGCTGTCATCAACCTCACAGTGTTAAGGCATAAATAATCTCCTCTGTGGATTTTGCTGCCAGTCTACTCACTGTAGCTTGTCAAATTTCCTCAAGTTGGCCACTAAGCTGAACAAAGCTCCTTTTCCATTCTGCCCAATCACTCTGACTCTGAAAGCGGCAGCACCCTCTTTTCCATAGGCCCATGGAAAGAACCAGTTACTTTGTCAGAAATATTTCTTATGACAAACCTAGAGAAACGTGTAGGCTGTCTGTATAAAAAAGAATGTGAGGAGGCAGAGACAGGAGGAAGAGGAGCTCACATACTGCCTTTCAATGGGTGGAGGACCTCTGGGCTGAATTTCTTTCATACCTCCTCATCTACTTTACATGGATCTTGACATTTTTAAAAATATTTAGATGTTTAGTTGACTTCCTTAAAACATCTGTCCCTCTCTCATCTGTACTGCAGAGGCTGGGTTTCTCCACGTTTCAAAAACTAGGACTTGGAGGGGCACCTGCATGGCTCAGTCAGTTGATTGTCCCAGTCTTGATCTCAGCTCAGGTCTTGATCTCAGGGTCGTGTGTTCAAGCCCAAGTCGGGCTTCACCCTGGGCATGGAGCCTACTTAAAAAAGAAAAAAATAGGACTTGGAGACTCTCTTCTCCAACCAAACTGCAGCCAGATGTTGTGCAATCCCCTGACTGCCAGGTGCCAGGGATTACTGCAGCATCACCACTACTGGACGTGGTCAATGTGGGTTCCCACTCGGGGCCCCTGGGCAGGGGTGGGGGGTAGTTGTTCAAGTTTGCAAACCACAAAGCTATCCTATATTACCAAAGCCATCTGACTTTAATTCTCCTGAAACATCCAGACATGCAGAACCTAGAGCTCCTTAGTCTCCTACCTTTTAAAATGTTCACAGGCTTTGCAGTTACCCTAGCCAGCAATTGTAAGAAACCCTGCCCCATGCTGGGTTTCTTACTCCTGACTAGCCCTCCGGCCCCTGTGAGGAGGCAGTCTGGCGCTGGCTGACACACTGGCAACTGCTAAATCAGGGAACACAGGACAGAGGTAGGAACACTAACCTGGTTTTCTACAGCAGGCTGAGTTTAACGTTCCTGCACTTCATCCTATTTCTCGCTGCAATGGTGAAGGTAAACCTTTTAATCCACTGAGTGGCACATTTAATACTGAAGGCTGGAAATTGAGCTGTGCTCCGTGGCATTAAATTTGTTCAAGTTTAACAGAAAGGTCCTACACTTTGCACCGCTTGTGAAATTTGGCACTAAATTCACACCCAAGAAACGTGCCTCAACACGGGCTCTGTCTAGAGCTCGCGATCTGGGTGGGATTTCGGAGGGCCTCTACCAGAAGAACCCAGATGTTCTGCACAGGCGTGTGTCTTCACTCCACAACGCAGCCGGAGGGCTTGAGAGTCAGCGGGTCAGTAAATCACCCGGAGCAGCCACTGTAGGCTTCCCGTGGAACAACTAGAAGCGACTCTGAGGATGTCTTCTAGCTTCGCATAGCAGATGAGTGTGCACAGCTCCAGGGCAGCTTTCTGGAACGGGTCGCCAGCACCTGCCTCCCCGCATTCTCGAAGATCACAGGCCTGCACTCCCGGTTCAGCATGAGCATGGACATGAGCCGCGCCTTGGTTCGCTCCAGCGCCACCACCCCCACATTCCAGCCATTAAAATGAATTTCTTCGTGATGATTTCCACCCTTTCTCGAACCTGTCCAGGGTCGGCCCTGGCGTGGACGCACAAGAGGTCCGTGTCCCCGTAGCTTGGGGGGGGCGCTGGGGGGCGCTGTGCTGTACACCCGGTGGTGCCTGTTGAGCACGCTGACGTTGAGCCTGGCAAATACTCCCGTGCTGGGCTGCCGGGTGAGAAGGCGCCGCCGCCTCCCAACCTGTTCTGCACAGGAAGGGATGAAAATTTCCTCCAAGAAGTAACAGCTCTCCAGTCCTATCCTGACGTGCGTGAGCTCAGGGAACGGGGCAGGGCCCAGGCTAACGTCGGACAGGTGGTTTTCCAGCCTGGCAACCTCTCCCCGTGGACTCTAACACTGATCTGTCCACGTCCTCAGCCTCCTCACAAGCCCAGGCGCGGCGGGTTCCCAGGAGGTACTTCCCGGCGCGTTCCACCAGGTGCGCATGCTCCGACCCACCCCAGCCCACGCCGTGGGGTCTGGGGTGTATTTAGTAGTTTGTGGGGAATGAAGTACTTGTCCATCTATCTTCGCTGTATTTTCTGTGGCGCAGAAACGGTAGAGACCCACTGTGTTCTCCCGGTAAGCGGCCCTAGGAATCACCTCGGGGAGAAGCGGTTCTGGGTCAGGCCGCCTATGGAGGGCCTCCAGCTCAGACGGACAGGCATTCGCGTCTTGTCCTGTCTTCCCCTGTGAGCCTGGGGTGCAGGACGGCGGCAGCAAACCCGCCGCGGTGCGCCGGCCTTTACAGTCAGCAGACGCGGTGCACGAGGCGCTCTCGACGCCTGGCTGACACATAGAATAGCCCGCGCTTTTCCAAGGTAAGCAGAACTTCTTTGCTCAGACCCATCGGTAGGCGAAAATGCCAGTTTCTCCACTAAGATGTTTTGCCTCATATCGCGATTCTGAATTAATAAGAATTCCTACCGTACAAAATTGTCCACACTGGTTTGGGGATGCCACCCGGAAGCGCGTTATCCAGTGTGGTTACTTCAGTTTCAAACTTTTCCTCCATCCACTGTAGCCAAAACGGGCGTGGGCACTGCGGGTAAGGGTGAAGAGAGCGGGGGTACCGGGAAAAGCACCGCTGCTGCTGAATTGGCTGTGCGCGGGCTCCAGGGCTGGCCTCCCGCGGCGCCCTGGCGGCTCTGCCTCCCCGACCCTAGCCGCCATGGGGAGCAGGGCGGGGGGGGGGGGGTCTCCCCGCCTCTTGACCTATTGGCGCAGTTACCCTTTCCTGACTCTTAGGTGAGTGCCAAAGCTGAGAGACTGGGCCCGTGGTCCAAAAACAACGAGCAGTTCATCAAAGAGTAACTCCCTAAAGACAAAGATACAGATCTGCATTTATTGACGTGAAGACATATACTGTATAAATTAAAAGGATTTCAAAACTATAGGTATGGTATTTTTATTTCATAAAGTATAGATAAACTATCTGGAGAGAGATGATAGAGAAATGAATGTATATTCATAGAAGGATATATTCAGTATCTTAACTGTAATTATCTCTCGATGATTGAATAACTCATTCCATCTTCTCTCTCCCTGTACTGTTTCTTTTTCTAGTGAACATGCATTACTTTTATAATGAAAAACTATATGTATCGTGTGGATATATAGAAACACGTATATGTAGTGAAATTTCTGTGTAAGTCCACAGTGCAGAGAGTTGATATTTCATATAGTAAGAAACGAAAATAGACAAGCAGCAAAAAATAAATAAATAAAATAAGTTTAAAAAATAAAAATAGACAAGCAGTTAGAATGAATAGTATATATCACTATTGTTTATTTTAATCTTATATCTTGATTACTAGATTTTTAGAAGTTATGGAACCTTCTAATGAATTTACCCTCCCTTGTATAGGGGTAGGCAAACAGGAAGTATTGGCTGAGGACAGCAATCACAATTGTTTGTTATAATCACTGGAAGTATCTGGGTGATTATCAGATAGCTGTGAATATATTGAATTGAGCAATTCTATCAATGCAAAATCTTTTGCTATCATCTTTTAAGTAAATATCAAATATGATCCACTTTAACAATGCATGTATTCTGATCCATTGGATCATTAAATGCCAGTGGTGTTTCTTTTTTTTTTTAAGATCTACTTATTTATTTTAGACAGAGAGCACAGAGGGGAGGGGCAGAGGGAGAGAAAGAGAGAAACTCAAGCGGACTCCACCCTGAACGGGGAGCCCACTCAGGGCTCCATCTCAGACCCTGAGATAACGACCTGAGCTGAAACCAAGAGTTAAAGGCTTAACCCAATATGCCACCCAGGCACTCCAACCAGTGGTGTTTCTTAATATTTAATTTATGCCCTAGGAGTTTTCAGAATTCAACCCAGGACTCAGAACCTATTATTTTAAGAACAAAATGGTGTCCAGTCATTCAGCCTTGTGCTTTCCTACTTTCTGACTATAACACACACTAAAACAGTGTCTTTCCAAGGCAACTGTGTAGACTTCACTCATTGCATAATTCAATGAAAAAGGTTTTTATTCTTCTTGGTTAGTTTTTCTTATTAATATTCGTCTTGAACTGATTAGGTTAGCCAGATATAAAGCCTTTTTAAAAAACATAGAATTTTGTTTTATATTATAAGCCTGTTTTGCCTAACTCCAAAATAGCTTATATTTCTTCTCTACTCTGAGTTTTTGGGGAGTATCAAAGAAAGAAACATAAATTACATTTTGTTTAGAATTCAAACATATGTTTTTTTTCCACTTCACTCATTTGAGACTTGTTCTAATTAACTGACAGAAATTTAGTCTATTTAGTCACCTGACAACAAAATATAATCATACATGTTTGTTATATGATCATATCATTTTATTTTACTGAAAATATTAGAGCACAATAAGAAAAAACTGCATATTTTGTGATTTCAGTTATTTCACACCAAAAGACAAAAACAGAAATAACTAATTCTAAAATGTGGTAGATAATTTCCTTTCATCAAGGTTGAAGCAATGAAGCAACATTCTATTGTGTTGTTGCAATGATCTCGCATTTGTTTTGATGTGGGACTGTCATAGGAGAAAGTAGTGTGACCAGTCATCATCCAGTCCAATAGAATTCACTACAGTAGGATTGAATTTCACGAAACCACCATTATTATGTGTGATGACAAGTCTCTCTTTTACACACACACCCCAGCTAGATTATTTTATTTATCAAGGCATTCCTTTGGCATTGTCTAAACATAACTATTAACAGACAGAGTTAGAGCCAAATATGCCTGCTCAAACAGGAGGAAGGAAATTGAGATTTCCCAATATCCTTTGGTTTCCGTGGCAAAGACTGTAGGTTTGTTTTCACTGATTCTTATTTTATCTGACCAATTCGGCATGGAATCAGATCTCTGGCCACCTAAAGCATATGCAGAACTTTATTATAAATACCAATTTTGAATTGCTTTTGTGGTCAGTGGCACTCACTTGATCCAGTGTATATACTCCATCATTTAACTGTAATGTGATAAATTTAGTTTCCATAGCTTTTCTTCTTTGTAGCAGTTGCCATAAAAAACTGTGCTTTAATCTGTTAGTTGCCTATGACTTTGTTGGAATAATAGGTTAAGAAAAATCAGATTCTCTCATCCCTATTGACTCTACCAAAGGAAAGTTCAGGAATGAACATTGGAATGGTGTCTTTTAAATGTCTCTTTGCCATCCACATTGAGGTTTCTATTGGATTGTCTCCTTGTAGGGATACTTAAGATTGTCACTTGATGTTCTAATTAGTACATATTTCTCTACTTAGGAAGATGGCTATAAAGTCAGGTGAAAAGAATTCTAAAATCTAGAAAAATTTTGTGTATAACCCCCACATTCTAGTTGGTCATCACACCATGATACCACCGAGCTTTCTGCTGTGTAAGTTTATTTCATATGATAAATTGACTGCTTATGTTACATTAACAAAAACCTGGGTGAAAATTGATTCAAGGTTCTTAATTTCCTATCAATTAAGTATTTTGTTGTATATGTAATTAAGTGTTCAATCCATTAACTTACAGCAATTTCCATAACTTTTATTAATAACTGAAAAAAATATTGCCTCTATCCCATATGAGGCAATCTAAGACAGTGCTTCTGCAGACAGATCCTTCTAAAGGTAGTGATTGTAGGAGCAGAGGTCATTGACACCTTTATACTTAAACTATAATTATTCAAAACCATCCCTTAAAATAAATCCTGAAAGAGATCAGACTAATTTCCTGGATTACCTTGAACCAAAAAAAAAAAGTAAATTTTTTATTTATTTTGCTGAAATTTTTGTTACATACAGTGTCACTTAATACTTTTTCTACCAAATTTACCATTAAAAATCATCAATCTATAATCAATGTTTTATAATTTTTAAAAAAATATAAGAAAAATATATAGTATGAATGATTGTATTATCATATTTTTTGTTTTATAAAATATTAACCATCCACCTTCACTAGACCTGAAATATTTCATATGCATCTTTATATCCAAAAACAGATGGCTTAAATATATTTGAAGAGTGGAAATAGATATGGAGAGGTCATTATTTGTCAACATTCATTCCTATATGCTAGTCACATTTTTTATTAAAAAATATATTCTACGTGTCTTCTGAGGCAATGAGACTCATCTAATGTATCTCTAAGAATTCCATATGCTTTCACAGCAAAGTTTAAATTGAAAAATAGAGGTCATGTAAGTTTATGAAGCATGATGACAAAGTAATAATCTCTTGATTGATTTTTTTTACTTTTTAAAAGTGTCCATCAATGGAAATACTGCAGCTCATGTGGTAATGATGTTTAGTTACCAAGAAAAGCCAGGACCAGCTCTTATGAACCTTACCACTTTTCCCTGGTTAATTCTGCACTGAAAAACTCCCTCATTAAACCACAATATTCCAGCTGCCATAGTAAATATTACTAGAAGTTGATTTTTACCTCTTCTACTAATCTACTGACAAGAGAGTAAATACTACAATTGCACAGACTTTACACACTAGCCAGCATCTAAATTATTCTATAAGTTAGTCAGGAGAAAATATTTGACTGCTATAATACAATCTGGTTGAAATTGCAGTCAATTGTGTTCTGGGACTCACACTCTAGGAAATATATATAAAGCACATCCAAATTGATAAATGATATGGAAAAAAAACCTTCTACATTACAGTATTTTTCTTTGAAATTTCCTCTCAGGTTTGCAGTTGTTTTATACTCCACTTTATTATAAAAATACAAGTACTGGCTTATGGATGACAGGTGGACAGGTATGACTCAGTGGGGCAAGATTAGTACTTATTTTGGCAAGGGCCTAGAATAAGATAATTAAGCAAGGCTGTAGCATCAATGCATGGGATCTATTACCAGAGTGTGACACTGATCAGAGAACCGGTGGGGGTGGCATCTGAACGGGTGGTCCAGAGGTACTATTACGAGTTAACAAGCAGAAGGTTGCAGAGTGTCAAGTGGGGGAGAGAGGCAGCATTTTTGTATCTGAAAGACCAAAGTGGAACAATGTCATCACATAGAGTTCTGAGAGGCAATTCAGTCCTAAAGACCAGAACTGGGATTTCAGGTTACAGTACAAGCTAGTGGGGTCATATAAATAGGTTGTAAAGATCAACTTTCATGAAACTAAGCGTTAAGACCAGGGTCACAGCCGTGGAGAGTCTGGGCTGTTAGAGAATGTTTACTAAGAGACAATAGAAATTACATGGGATAGTTACAGAGCTAGGAAAATAAACAGAACAACAACAAAATACCTGCTTAATATTAAATTTTGAGGTTTTGCTTGGGGCAGTCTGTACCAGTTCACAGCAGGCCAGTGATACCACTTATTAGACCTAGAAAAGCAAGATAAATTACAGAATGCATCCAGACCTGCAGAACAAACTACAGAGATCAGAGACATCACAGAGTGAGAGGCTGACAAGTCCTCTTCGGCCACTGGCAGAGGGTACTGGAGGGGAACAGAGAATCCAGGGATTTTGGTGATTGTGTGGGACTAGAGTAATAAAACTGAAGACTTGCTCAGCATATCTTACAGTTATATGTTCCATTCCTTGTCTAATAAATGGTGTTATCTGCTTTGGCAGAAAACTGGGATACTATCCTAGGTCCTTAGTGTCCTTGCAATCAGCTTTTCTTTTAATTTTTCCTAGCACTAATTTGTGGGAGAAAAATTAATTCTGTTCTGTAGAGGAGTAGCAACGAAGGAAAGCAATTTATAGCCTTCTTCTTGAGGTGCCCTAGAGATTTAATCACAAGGACATTGGTGCTATCTTTGACAGTCTCAGGAGGAATTTACCATCAGATCTCTGAAAACAGCAGTGAAATCTAAATCATCACATTTCAGCAGATTCTCTATTTTGGTATCTAACATAGTTGAAGGTAGAATATCTTTCTTTCCAAAGACCCTTGGATCACAAGTGTTGAGGAGATCTTTTGTGGCTGTGCCATACAGAGAAGGACAGAGTTAAAGACAGAAATTCTATAGATGGCTTTAGGTCTACTAGTTGAAGAACAATCACTGACCCGTAAGCCTTCAGGACTGAATAAGATAAATCATTTACAAATGAAAGAAATTGCCATGCACAGCTTAGCTCTTCATTTTGTATGTGTTATTACCTTGTGGTTTTAGCATTCTAGCATAGAATCAGCCGGTCCAAAGTGCCAGAGAAATCTATCATGTATTTCTTACATAGAGTAGAGGAGTAGAACACTCACTGCTTCTTTTTAGTAGAGCAATGCAAAATCTCCTAAGACAGCTATAGTGAAGCCTCTTCCCTGACTTACTATCAAACTCTCCACTTTTCAAAATGAGCTCAAGTCAGCAGCCTTTTTGCTGAAAGCCCGCTGGGCTCTGTCGGAGGCCTATCATTTGGGGCTGTGAGTTAAGCCACTAGGCAGTGGTTTCAGCTGTGTTTTTCTTTGAGCTCTTAGATTTAGTCAAAACTGGTGCCCAAATTAAAACCACCAGAGCAATGAATTTATATGCTCTGGAAAGGGAACATGGGGAAAAGAAGCAAACAGTAGAAATAGTTTCATCCTGTTTTGCCAACATTCACACAGCTGTATTGTTCTTTCAGTGTTATTTATAGCTTTCCACTTTTAATTGATAGAAGTAGAGACCCAACCTCATTACCATATAGGTTTTTATCTCTCAGAGCCCTCTACAAAATAGTTCATTTTAGATGAGAATCAGGTACAAAGTATTCTATGCGGAAATAGTGAAGGAGATGACAAGGAAAACACAAAATGGATCATGTTGGTTTATTAAGAACTCTCAACCAGCAATTGTCTTGTGAGAGAGGTTAGAAATCTTCCAAACTACTTTTATGTTTATATTTCATCATTTCTGCTGCCATTTCCAAACACAGTAGAAGAAGAACAGAAAAATCAGATCGTTTAAAACCTCAGAAGTCTGCTTTTCATTAGTATTTTTGATTTTTATAAACTTAGTTTCTCTTATAAAACATTTTATCCTACCACAGAACTAGCTTACATGAGGGCCAAAGAACTGTTGCATCATCTTATCAGTTGTGATTTTCAACCATTGGTAAAGTTTTTCTGCCTATTTGGAGTTTAGATTTCGCACATTTGCTCCAGGAAAAGAAACTGATTTCTTTAATGCATGTTTTTTATTTTTTTTCAAGAGGCGGTGGGGAATGACATCAGTTTAATCATCTACACTTGTTTTAGTAATTCTAATTTTTAAAAATTCAATATCCTTTTCATAGAATTACCTAAAGAACTGATTATAAATTATACATTTTATTTTTGCATCAGTTTTATAGATTTATTTAAGATGATCAGATGTTTCAGGCAACGCAGACAACCAATCAAGTCATTATTTAATAAGCACTTATTAATCTTCCCAACAAAGTGCTCTGTGTCATTTTGACCTAATAAACTTAAGACTAGTTAGGATTTGAATAATTCAGCTTTTAACCAATTTAAAACACTAAAATAATTTCATTATTTTATCACATAGGATATCACAAAGATATTCTTAGCAGAGACCCCAGATGAAGTCCTATAACTAGGTGCCTTAAAGGTAAGAGTAGGAGAAATGATTGAGGTGAACATGAGAACATTATTCAAATGAGGTCAATCTTTTGAACAGTAATGATAGAAAATTTTGTGGAAATTTTGAGAACTTTAGAGCTGGGTCTGAGTAGCACTGGAGTTGGAAAAGAATTAGCTGCTTAGCAGTATTTGGAATATTTAGTATATTTAGTAGTCTTTTCAGTCTATAGACTATTTCCTCTTTTTTTATACTAGCTGCCAAAATTGACAGTGACTTATTAATTCTGCTTATTTTTTAATCATGCTATTTGATATCCTCCATTGAAAAACACTTTAATTTTTTCCCAAACTCTTTCGTGTTTCAACTGTGTAGACACACCACTGTGAATTTCAAAATAATTTTATCTGAGTAATTCTACTATGAGTAGACCATTGTAAAATGGCATAAAGTAAAATAGCAATCTCCTTTTAATGAGAATGTTCTATAACAAAAGGCAAACGTCCCTTTTTTAGTTGTAAATGGAAGATATATTCCTAAAAGTTACAAAGTGTCACTCTACACATTGAGTACATGTGAGTACCTATAACAACATGATAATATTTTCATGGCTTAATCAAGTGAAGGCATCCTATCACTGGTGGTAAATATGTTTCTGTTAGTAATGAAAAGAAAGGCCAGTGGAACTATCTTTAAAATTCTACTCTACTTTACATAACTTTTTGTAGAAAAATCTTAAAAGTCCTGGAAAATATAGAAGTTAGCTTTTGTCAGTAGATCATCTATAAACATTTACCTCACATTCTGAGTAATATTTTTCAAGAAAAGATACTTTATTCATTCAGTTTTAAGATTGAAGGAATTAAATATCTATGGAATCATGTTCTCTTTTCAACTCTTGGTATTTTACCTGTCCTGGAAATCTTAACCTTCATGCTATCTCTCAATTTTTTTTGTCTCATATATAATTTACTTGAGGATTTCACATTATAGAAAGCAATGACTATTTATAGCCATTAGAGGAAAAAGTACTATAATTAGATACTACTTCAGTATGTTTAGCACCAAGTTTAGATAGGACAACAGAAAAAAATGTGTGTGTGTGTGTATCAGGAGGGAAAATAGCTTTATATTTATTTTTATGTCTTTAAACATTTTTTCCTATGAATGGTGATATAAGAGGAAAATTAAATGAAAACCCATACTTAAATGCAGTTTATCAGTTATATGACAGATTGTGTTTTTTAACAAGGCTGTCACTAGGGATCTAAAATACATCCAGTATTAACAATAGTCTATTGCATGTATAATATGCGTAGGGCATCCTGCTGGGAAATGGAATCCAACCCTTCTAGAGAACTTAAACTTTATTGAAAGAGACAGGCAAAGACACAACTACGGTACAGTGTGATAAATAAAGGCTGTCATAGAGGACGCACAAGGTGTGGTAGAAGCATATGTCAAGGGTATCAAGCTTAGCTTTGACAGAGCCAGAAAGACTTCTTGGAGGAACAGACATCCAAGCTGACATGGACAGCAAAGGTAGGTGGAGTAGGGAAAGTTGATGGGGCAAGGAACTTGGCTGGAGTGGGACTAGGGAGGAGAAGAGATTTTAATCAGAAGAAACAATTTGTGGGAATGTCCTGAGGTGAGAAGAGGGTGAAGACTTAAGAAGGAGTTGGATAATATGGGGTTTTGTAATAATATTAAGATGTTTGGACTTTATGCTAAAGTGATGAGAAACCACTGATGGGTTTTAAGCAGAAAAAGGCATGATTAGATTTCCCTTGTAGAAAGATTGTTCTGACAGTTGTATGGAGAATGGATTGTAGGAGTCCATTTGGATATATAGCTAGTTCAGCTAGGAAGGTATTCCAGTAATTACGGTGATAGAATATGATGATTTGAACGAGGTTAGAGAGCTGATTAAGAGAAAGAATGGACTGGACTTTGTGACTGACTGGGGGAAGGAGGGGAGTGACAAAAGGGGAGAAGGAAGCCAAATATTGTATTGATTTCTGACTCATAGTTTGAGTGCTCATGGAATTGTTGATTTTGAGGGACTTACTGATGATCCAAGTAGGAAGAGTTCAGAAATTGTCACTCTTAGAAGTGAAAGCAGAGTGAAGATACAGGTCTGGGAGTCATGAGCATCTAGGTGGTCAGTGATGCCATGGGAAAGGATGACAATGCCCAGAGGGTGGAGAACTAGAGAAGTGGATGGCCCACGTGACAACCCTAAGAACAAAATGAAGAGGTAGACTAGGCAAGATATGCCTATAACACAAAGGAGCAGCCAAAGGGTAGATGGAGAAACTTCACTGGTGATGTATATGATTTAAGTCATTCTTCAGGGGGAACATGAATTTGTCCTTGGTCATCCATTCCCCTTTTAAACTCCTGGCATATGTGTAAACTGCTTATACAAGGCTTGCTGTCTAGATAATTTGTATTATACTGTATCTGGACATATATATAGTAAAAATAGATACTGTGTTAATCTTCTGTCTTTTTGTTCATGTATTATGCTTGGTTTCAGCATGAATGGCAATGTAGCAGATAAATACTTTTTTGCCTGTTTTTTTGCTCTTAATTAAAAAAAACCCAGCATATTTGAGAAGGTTCAGTACAATAGCCATATTTCAGACTTTTTGAGCAGGTTTGGCAGGAGGTCAGGGATATCATAAGACTTGTTGGAAATCAGTTCTTGTAAAATAAAATGTTGGTGGTTTGAGAAAATAATTCAGGAACAGATGGATCAAATTTACTTCCACACACATGAATTTGAACATGAAATGGTTGACCAAATGCATTTTGCACTCATCTAAACATAACTCTGTGAATACTGAATTTTAAAAATGCTGATTTTTGTGTTATTTTACTCTTCTAATATTTGGCCATCATCTTTTACTAGTTAATTCCTTCTTTGATTTCTCTGGTGGCTCAATGTTTGGAGTTGCATACATAATTTTAAGGAAGGAAGTGCAAATCAAAACTACAATGAGATATCCCCTCACACCTATTAAAGTGGTTATCAAAAAGACAAGAAATAAGCAGTGCTGGCGAGGATGTAAAGAAAAGGGAACCCTTGTGCACTGTTGGTGGGTTTGTAAGTTGAGAACAGTCACTATGGAAAACCGTGTGGTAGTTCCTCAACAAATTATAAATAGAGCCACCATATGATCCAGTAATCCCAATGCTGGGTATATAACCAAAACAAATGAAACCACACTCTCAAAGAGGTGTCTGCACCCCCATGTTCATTGCAGCATTATTCATAATAGTCATGACCTGGAAGCAACATAAGTGTTTGTGGATGGATGATGGGATAAAAAAAATGTGGCTCTCTCTCGTGCGTGCACGCGCTCTCTCTCTCTCTCTCTCTCTCTCTATATATATATATAGCATAGAATATTATTCAGCCATAAAAAAGAATGAAATTCTGCCTTTTGTGACAACACTGATGGACCTTGAAGGTATTATGCTTAAATGAGATAAGCTAGATGGCACAACGGGGGTGATTGATCATGCTCTTCTGTGAGGGCTCACTGAAGAGTGGGGGGCATGAACTTTCAGCTCTGGGGCTAGAGAGCGGGGCACAGCCATATTCATCCGGCCCATTGGTGCTGAAAGCCTTCAGGGATTGAAACAGCACCACCTAGTGGAGGCTGGAGCCTTGTACACCAAGCCCTGCCTCCATACGCCCTGGAGATTCATTTCCACTGAACCAAGTCAGCCTGAGAATCAGCGCAGCAGGCCCCTTCCCCAAAAGACCAGCAAAAACAACTTGCTCACACCAAGCCTACTGACCACAGAGTGCTGCAAAGCTTTCTCTCTAAGGGAAACAGGATATAACTTCCTTTTTACTTTTATTCTTTACTTTTTATTTTTCATTTATTTTATTTTTTTCAATTCCCTTTTTAAAAATTTTTATTATTTTTTCCATTTTTCTTTATATGTATATCGTGTGTGTGTGTGTGTGTATAGTATTTTGGAATCTAGGTTCTTTTAATAAGCAGACAAAAACACAACAAAGATCTAGTTTTTTTGGTTTTGGGGTTTTGTTTTTTGTTTTGTTTTGTTTCTCTTTCTTCTTTTCTTTTCTGGACAAAATGATGAGCAGAGAAATTCACCCCAAAAGAAAGAATGGGAAGTAGAACTCATGGTCAGGGGTTTAATCAATACAGATATAGGTAAGATGTCTGAACTAGGATTTAAAACAACGATTATAAGGATACTAGCTGGGCTGGAGAAAGCATAGAATACACTAGAGAATCCCTTACTGCAGAGATAAAAGAACTAAAATCTAGTCAGGCCAAAATTAAAAATGCTATAACTGAGATGCAAACACAAGTGCAGGCCATAAAAACAAGGATGGATGAATCAGAGGAGTGAGTCAGTGATATAGAAGATGAAATTATAGAATATAATGAAGCCGAAAAGAAGAGGGAAAGAAAAATAATGCATCATGAAGGTAGACCTAGGGAACTCAGTGACTTATTAAGACATAATAACATTCTTTTTTTTTTTTTTTAAAGATTTTATTTATTTATTTGACAGAGAGAGACACAGCAAGAGAGGGAACACAAGCAGGGGGAGTGGGAGAGGGAGAAACAGGCTTCCCGCAGAGCAGGGAGCCTGATGCAGAGCTTGATCCCAGGACCCTGGGATCATGACCTGAGCCGAAGGCAGACACTTAATGACTGAGCCACCCAGGTGCCCCAGTAACATTCTTTTCATAGAAATCCCAGAAGATGAAGAGAGAAAAAGGGGCAGAAGATTTATTTGAACAAATTATAGCTGAAAACTTCCCTAATCTGGGGAAGGACACAGACATCAAAATCCTAGAAGCACAGAGAACTCCCATTAAATTCAACAAAAACCGACCATCACCAAGGCAATGTCATAGCCAAATTCACAAACTACACAGACAGGGAAAGAATCCTGAAAGCAGCAAGGGAAAAAGTCCTTAACCTAAAAAGGAAGATCAGGCTCGCAGCTGATCTGTCCACAGAAACTTGACAGTCCAGAAGAAGATGGCAGGAAATATTCAACATGCTGAATGAGAAAAATATTCAGTCAAGGTTTCTTTATCCAGCAAGGCTGTCATTTCAGAGTAGAAGGAGAGATAAAGAGTTTCCCAGACAAACAAAAGCTAAAGAAATTTGTGACCAGGAAACCAACCCTGCAAGAAATTTTAAGGGGGACTCTTTGAGTGGAGGAAAGAAATAAACAAAAAAAGACCCAAAGTACCAAAAACTAGAAAGGACCAGAGAACATCACCAGAAACACCAACTCTACAGATAACACAATGGCACTAAATTCATATCTTTCAATAATCACTCTGAATGTAAATGGACTGAATGCTCCAATCAAAAGAGGGTATCAGAATGGATTAAAAAAACAAGATCCATCTATATGCTGCCTAGGAGAGACTCCTTTTAGACCTAAGGCACCTGCAAATTGAAAGTGAGGAGATAGAGAGCCATCTATCATGCTAATGGACATCAAAAGAAAGCCGGAGTAGCCATACTTATATGAGACAAACTAGACTTTAAAACAAAGACTGTAACAAGAGATGAAGAAAAGCATTATATCATAATTAAGGGGTCTGTCCAAATCAAAACCATGATGAGATACCACCTCACACCTGTCAGAATGGCTAAAATTAACAACACAGTATTGGCAAGGATGTGGAGAAAGGGGGAACCTTTTGCACTGTTGGTGGGAATGCAAACTGGGCAACCACTCTGGAGAACAGTATGGATGTTCCTCAAAAAGTTAAAAATAGAACTACCCTATGATCCAGCAATTGCACTACTGGATATTTACCCAAAGGATACAAAAATACAGATTCGAAGGGGTACATGCACCCTGATGTTTATAGCAACATTATCAACAATAGCCAAATTATGGAGAGAGCCCAAATGTCCATTGACTGATGAATGAATAAAGAATGGAATAGTAGCCATCAAAAAGAATGAAATCTTGCCATCTGCAATGACATGGATGAAGTTAAAGTGTATTATGCTAAGTGAAATAAGTCAGACAGAGAAAGGCAAATATCATATGATCTCACTCAAATGTGAAATTTAAGAAAGAAAACAGATGAACATATGGGAATGGGGAAAAGAAAAAAAGGAGAGAGGGAAACAAACCATAAGAGACTCTTAAGGATAGAGAACAAACTGAGGGTTGATGGAAGGAGGTGGATGGTGGAAGGGCTAGATGGGTGATGAGTATTAAAGAGGGCACTTGTGATGAACATTGGGTGTTGTATGTAAGTGATGAATCCCTGAATTCTACTCCAGAAACCAATATTGCACTGTATATTAACTAAAATTTAAATTAAGGGGAAAAAAATAAGTCAGAAGGAGAAAAGCAAATACTGTATGATCGCACATATATGTAGAATCTAAAAAAAGCTAAATTTATAGAAACAGTAGAATGGTAGTTGTCAGGGGCTGGGGGTGGAGGAAATGGGGAGACGTTAGTCAAAGGGTACAAACTTCCAGTTATAACAGTAAAGAGTTCTGGGGATGTAATGTCCAGCACAGTAACTATAGTTAACAATACTGTATTAAATACTTTAAAATTTCTAGGATAGCCGATATTAAATGTTCTTATCTCACACACACACACACACACAAGGTAATTATGTGAAGTGATGGAGTATCTTATTGTTGTAATCATTTTGCAGTATGTACATGTATCAAATCATCATATTGTACACCTTAAACTTACACAATGTCATGTGTCAGTTATATTTCAATAAAGCTCAGAAAAAATTCCTACTCAAAGCAAGAAATCTTTCTTTGAATCCTAGCAGACTTTCAATATCAGCTGTTTTTAAACAGTTTTAGTAAAAGGGAGTGAATTGAGAAATTTTTATATAATCTATTATAAAATCTAACCATTAGAAAATTATTTTCTATTCTGAGCTAAAGTCTACCTTCCTGGAGCTTCAGCTAACATCTTCATTACTCTTGTCAGCTGATGGCCCTCAAAGCTGATTTTCAGAACTGACTCTATATTCCAAATGAGGGTATATCATAGTTCTCTTAATATCACAAAATATTATATCAGCTGCCATACACAATAAGCTCACAGAGCCTATTATCTCTTTAAGTCTATAGATTTGATTCACATAAGCTTTTTCTTCTTTGTTCTTTCTTTTTTTGATTTTGAATAGTTAAAGGATCTTACATTCTTCCCTGATATATTTAATCTGGAAGGCTTTCAGCCCATCCAAACACTTTGTATGATTGTTTTTGTCTTTCATTCTACCATTCAATGCCTATATAAATCGTTCCAGCTTTGGGGTTTTAGCAAGACTTTACTTAGAGTCACTAATAATAAAATATTGAATAAAATGTCTCAAGAAGAAACAAATCACTAAAATATTTACCAGGCCCATATATATCCACTGATCTTTAGGTAGGGTTCCTTGAAAAATTATGAGTTGTCTAAATGCATTATAATCCATGATTATTTTCCATTCTATATATATATGAATATCAGGAGATATTTGCCAAATATCTTACTGATATATATATGTTTTGAACATTGTCTTGATCAATTAATATAGTATAATCTGCTAAAAGAGTAGAAATAAAGTTGTGGGAACATGATTTGTTTTGAATGAACTTACTTGTGTCTAGGAATCCACATTTTAAAAAGGCTGCAATAGTCTTTCCTTCAAATTAAGGTCAAATTAACAGTTCACAGTTTCTAAACTCCACTATTTTCTCAGCTGTAAACATCAAGACTTCCTACAGTCTTCTGCCAGCTCACTTATTTTGCTTCTATCTTTAAATGTTGACAGCAATAGCTCTTTGGTCATAATTGCTATTCTTTTTATCTTGTGATATACTTTTTTACTGAGCCTGGGCACCTAAACTTAAAGTAACAAGCAGCACTTTCATTTTTTTGTTGTTGCTGTTACTAAACTTAACTTCTTTTAACAATGTTCATAGCACATTTTCACTTGGAGGAAAATTCCCCTTGTAGAAAGAGATGAAAGAAATATAAAAGTTGAAGACCTCTTTTTGTTTGTTTGCTCTTGTTTTTAAGCTAATATTACAGCATCTTAAAAACAATTTGGAATGCTTTTTTCCCCCCTTGCTCCTAAAGGATCTAAAAGCTGTTTTATATGTGTGTTTTATTTTCAAGCTTCAACTTGTTCTGGTATTTAGTCTCTGCTAGAATTTTTACAAATTCACAAAGTCTCTTAAATTTATGTGTTGCTATATGCTGCTTCTTTCATCTTTGTGTTGTTTCTCAAAACAATGTATAAGACTTTATTCTTTTTAAAACTGCTAACTATGGGCGCCTGGGTGGCTCAGTCGTTAAGCGTCTGCCTTCGGCTCAGGTCATGATCCCAGGGTCCTGGGATCGAGCCCCGCATCGGGCTCCCTGCTCCGTGGGAAGCCTGCTTTTCCCTCTTTCACTCCCCCTGCTTGTGTTCCCTCTCTTGCTATGTCTCTGTCTGTCAAATAAGTAAAAATCTTTAAAAAATAAAAAAATAAAAAAAACTGCTAACTAGCATAACAGAAGGATAGGATAAAAAATATAGGCCTCTAGTGAATTTACCTTGAAAATGCAACTTACAAATATAAGTACTCATGAATGGGTCATTTAATATTATATGTGTGTGTGTATACACACATATACACATACCTATATATGTATACACACAGTGATCTTTTTAAAACAATATTTTGATAATATACATTATGACTCTATGTCAAATATTTTGTCAGGAAGTATAAGGTATAATTATTACATTGTGTTCTCAATAAATATAGAACTATGAAATGTTGATAGTGGGCTGCATAGAACTATCTTAGGAATCATCTTCTAGATGAACATGTAGTTGATTATTAAATACTAATACTAAAAATTAAATTTATACTGAGAAGCAGAATTAAGTATTAGTTTGCATGTGTAGTAATTTCATGTTTAAAATGTTTGTGAATTTTAAATACGCAATGGAAATGAGCAGTAAATAACAATAATAAAATAATAATCTAATAACTGCTATTTAATGAGTACTTACTTTGTGTCAGGACTGTGCTAAGTCCCTTAACATATGTTACCCTATTTAAACCTTTCAGCATTATTGGGTAGTTTTCACTATCCTCAATTTTTTAGGCAGTAAAAGAGACAAATCAAATAGTAAATGGTAAAATCAGGATTTGAAACCAGATCTGAGCAGACCCACTGAATCCTTGATAGGAGAAACTGTCTAGACATACAGACTATAAGAGGGAAAGGGGCTCTTGTTCTACCAAATAAATTTAAACCCAATTTGCATTGAATTTGTAGCTTTAGTCTTCTAACTCTTTTCCTTGAAAGGACTTGTTTTGGAGAATGTTTTCCCTTCCACCATTTAGTCACACTCCTTGTTTATGAAGAAGCAAAATAAGATGTGTTTAAAGCACAATGAAATGAATGAGTACAGCATAGGTCTCTATAGTAAAGCCATTGTGGGATTACTCAGAAACAAATTAGGCTTCTTTTTTTTTACCCTAGGGTATCTAGAGTTGGCAGCAAGAATGCCAAGAAATAAACTCT
Organism: Halichoerus grypus; assembly: GCF_964656455.1. Lineage (NCBI taxonomy): Eukaryota > Metazoa > Chordata > Mammalia > Carnivora > Phocidae > Halichoerus > Halichoerus grypus. The sequence continues at coordinate 143,565,478 of NC_135715.1, read as the reverse complement.
ATGCAGAAAAAATATATATATATATAATTCTCATGGCAATTATTTTTATAACTGAGGCACTTACATGACTAGTTAGAGGTTTATTCTCCAAAACATAAGTCGAGCAGTTATTAAAAGCTGATGAAACATTGTGAAAATATTTTACTTAGGCATTTGATTTGAAAATCTAGCTTTGCATCATAACCATTTTTTCATTTATTCACTCACTCACTCATTCATTCATTCATTCAGTAAACTTTGTGAATCAAGTATCCTGCTCCATGCTGGGGTAAGAAGCAATGTGATGTAGTGATGAACATTCCAGATTCTCAGTCAGACTGCTGAACTATTTAACAGAAGTGTACATGGGCATAGTCACTTTTCATTCCCTCTTCAAGTAGTTATTGAGCAATTAGGTGCCAGGCACTGGGCTAGGTACTGGAATACAGACTGAAATCAGATACATTTCCTTTCTCTTAAGAAGACACAGACCTGCTAAGTGAAATAAGTCAATCAGAGAAAGACATGTATCATATGACCTCACTGATACGAGGAATTCTTAATCTCAGGAAACAAACTGAGGGTTGTTGGAGTGGAGGGGGGTGGGAGGGATGGGGTGTCTGGGTGATAGACATTGGGGAGGGTATGTGCTATAGTGAGCGCTGTGAATTGTGTAAGACTGATGAATCACAGACCTGTACCCCTGAAACAAATAATACATTATATGTTAAAAAAAAAAAAAGAAAAAGGATAGTAGGAAGGGAAAAATGAAGGGGGGGAAATCAGAGGGGGAGACGAACCATGAGAGACTATGGACTCTGAGAAACAAACTGAGTGTTCTAGAGGGGAGGGGGATGGGGGGATGGGTTAGCCTGGTGATGGGTATTAAAGAGGGCACGTTCTGTATGAAGCACTGGGTGTTATACGCAAACAATGAATCATGGAACACTACATCAAAAACTAATGATATAATGTATGATGATTAACATAACATAATAAAATAAAATTAAAAAAAAATAAGACACAGACCAAAAAATCACAGTGCAGTGCAGGAAGTATTGTTAAAACTGTGTAAGCGGCTATGGGAGTACAGTTCAATCTGGATCTGGTTAGATGTGTATTATAAGACTGTCATTCTGTTGGAAAAGAGAAGTATAAAATCAAAGTTGGCATGAGCCAGACAAGGTTATTGCAGACTGAAGATGATAAGGGCCTGAGTTAAGAAGTGGTGGTAGCATTGGAAATGTGGGATACATTTGAGAAACAGAAGATGAAATTGGCGGTAACTGGAGATTGGTTGGTTGTTAAAGAATACATGAGAAGGGGCAGATTTGGGGAGATGCAAGGAAGTGATAAATTTGTTTTCTGATATGCTAAGTTTGATATGCCTCTGGGACACCCAAAATGAAATGTCTAGACAATTTTTAAACATAGACATCTGAAGATTAAGCAGTATTTTTGGATCAAGACACTGATTTGGAAGTCATCAGTATATGTTTGACAGTTTTCTAGTTTTAAAAAGTACTCTAATATTTCTACAATGTAATGGGAGGAAAAGATACTGAGATAAAATTTAGAAGATGGTACAGTTCAAGTAAATTTTTTTTTCACCAAAGAGGTAATAGCTCTTTCAAGATCACTCTAACATTATGAAAATAAAAGGTAATAGAGACCATTATTTTGACTACGATTTCAAGTGTAGTTCTTATCAATTGACTATACTACGAAAATGAAGAAATTAGAACTTTTTTCTTTCCTCAAACTTCTTAAGTCCTGAATTTTTTGGTTTTAATTCTTATATTTCAGGATTTGTAATATTTACATTGATTAACCTTAATTGTAAGAATATAGAAATGCTTGCAAACATAACAGCTTCTTCATCACAAATATTTTTTGTTTTAATTTCTCTTTGAGTTAGCTGGATATCATTATTAATTTCTTTTTTCAGAAGACCTAAGAGAAACTCTTTCTGAATTGTTGCATGTTTGAGAATATGCATACTTTAATATACAAAGATAATTTGGCTAGAGTAAATATGTTGAGTTACACTTCCTTTAGAACTATGTAGATATTGCCCCTACCACCTTCTGTAATTTAGTGGTGTTGTGAGAAGGAACGATTTTCTTTATATGCCTGCCCATCAGAAAAATCATTTATTATTAAATTGTAATAATTTAATACTAATATTATTTTATCTTAGTCACACTGCAATAGCTTTTATTGGATCATCAAATGCCCTTTCAATCTTCAATCATTTCTTTCATTATTATAATTAAAAATTTGCTAGTATAACTTGGGGTTTCTTATTTCATTTTCCTTTGGTGGAGGGGGTGGGGGTGAGACCAGTTGTCCTTAAGTTGGATTATCTTTGCCCTCTCTATCTTTTTCCTAATTGTTTCCATCTGTCTTTTCCCTTTGCATAAATCCACAGTATCTCAAGCTTTTCCTCTGTATTAGAAATTCCACTTTTGGCTTGCTTATTATGTTTTATTTCTGTTGGTAATATATTCATCAGTCCTGTAGTGGTGGCATGCTGGCCTAAAGTCTCCCTTTTATTTTATTCTCTCTTCTTACCATCTCAAGTTTTAGCTATGGATCACATTGTTACTAAGTATTTTTGTATTAAGCATTGATGAGGAAATTTTCTTCTGTCCTTGCATAATATGTTCTTCCATACTGGCTTCTTCATCTGTATTTAGCAATGTGCATTGCCATGTTTATTTTTTTCTCTGTATTGTTTACAAAATTGCCATTCTATATCTTTTTTTTCATATGATAAGCTACATATCATTCTTTTTGATAGAATTCCCACTTAACATTTGACTTAATTTACCTTCTTGCCAACTTAAAATGGAGAACTGGGGATTTTTATGTCTACTTTTATATAACTTAAGGATTTAATAGGAGAAGAGTGGGAAGGGAGAGCTCCATTGGTCTTGGCTCTGCTATTTCTTCAACATCTTACTAAATTCCCCACCTTAGGGTTTACCCCACCAGTTAACAATGTATGTTATTCATAAGAGGGATACCCTTATTCTTCCCATTATATATGGAAGCCTGAATATGATGATCTCTAATGGGTTTTCAAACTTCTACTGAGATCCTGAGATTTTATAGTAGTGGATAACAGCTTTCTACTCTTCAGAATTTTATTTTTTCCCCCACAACTTTTATTGGATGCCCCTGAATAGAGGTCTCTCCAAATTGAAGGTTTTAGATAAAACCAGGATGTATTATTGCTCCACTTACGGGGATGGCGTTGAGGATGGAGGAGAAATGAGGAGCTACTCTGAGTTGGGATGGAATCATCTATTTCTTTTCTTGGCTGCCACTTTAAAGTTCATGGCATGTGATTTTACTCTCTTTTAGGTACTGCTAGTTTTTACCTTACTATTTTCTTACTGGTTTTACTTTAAAAAAAAAAATATTATAAAGAACTGAGAAGGGACAGAAAGTAATGCAGCTCCATTAAACTGTCTTTACTCAGGTTTATGAGTTATGCTCTCTTTAAAATTCATTTCAAAAATATTTTGGAACTGTAAGTTTTGGGGTGCCATTCAAGTTCAGGCATATACTCTCAAACAGATACATCTCAAAAAATTTTTAGAACAAAAACATTAGAATGATAAATTTTTCATTTACAAAACTCTAAATTTGGAGTATGTTTGGAAAATTCATACTTTTAAATAATGAATTATTTTAAAGTGGAAATACAATCCACAAACATTGATTAGCTCCCTGCCATTTGTAGAGCAATCTACCCTGTAAATCTGCCAACTGGAGTATGCAGAGGGTACCATAGTTGTTCGTATTAAACATGATTGTTATTTAAATTGGTAAATGCTGAAGGGATGCACAGTTTAGTGGGCAAACTATAGTTAGCTGATAGATGTGCACTTGGTGACATTCATTCTGAAGCAGAGTAAAGAGTAAACATTTGAGCCCATATTGAGGATGGTAGGGACAAAGAGCTACCAGTCAACAGTACTGAGAAAGAGAAGTCATCCTGGCCATGAAAGAAAAGAAGGGCATAGAATCACAAAAGCCCAAGGTGGAGAGAATTTCAAGAAGGGAATTGTTAATAGTTTTAAAGGCAGCTGAGAGATTGAGAAAGATAAGCACAGAAAAAAGTCAAGTATGTTTGGATAAAGTGACCTTAGACGATTTAGTGAAAGCCACAGAGAACTGGGTTGAGTAATTAAAGAGAATCTAAAAGCAAGGGCAGGCTAACCTTTGAAAAGTGAGTCATAAACAGCCAGAGAGAAATCTAGTAACATATAGAAAGGGTTGGCCAAGGTCAGGACAAGAGTTTTCATCTTCCTAAGATATAGGCTACTATTCACATTACAAGGCAGAAGAAAGGAAGAGGGTAAAGATACCAGAGGATGGGGGACTAAGAGCTTTAATAAAAAGAGGAAAATAATCCAAGAATAGAAGGAGAAACTACATGTTGAGGAGAGTTATGATTTCCTCTTAGGCTGTCAGGGGAAACATGCAAAACAGTGTTCAGGGTGGGAGGGACCTCAAGGGGCCATTTATTTTACTTTAGCTTTCTTCAAATTTTCCCTTTACCCTTAGGTCCATCATGGTTAAGAAGAACCCTTATATGGTTCTCAGAAAAAGAGATAGAAAAGTACAGGTTGTATAGTCTTTCTTGTTCTTATCCCCAAAATCTAGAATCTAATAATTTTTATTACTTAAGATATTCCTTTTCTTTCCTCTAATTCTATGCAATGATAATATGGAAATTAAAATGTATTATCTATTTACCTCAGGTTTCCTATGAAGACTCATAGTATGAATATTTATGAATACATTAAAACAATTTATCAAATCAGAAATCAAAATAATGCTACTTTCATTTAAATACCTATAGGGGATTATAGTCCTTTTAATCTTTCCTTCAGTTGTCTGCAATCTCATGCTCTAATCTGAAAACTAATTGTATTTCTAATGAGTTTTCAATATTAAATGTCAAACATACATCTAATTTGTTTAAACCAGTTTCAAGGGGTGCCTGGGTGGCTCAGTCGTCGTTAAGCGTCTGCCTTCAGCTCAGGTCATGATCCCAGGGCTCTGGGATCGAGCCCTGCATCGGGCTCCCTGCTCCGCGGGAAGCCTGTTTCTCCCTCTCCCACTCCCCCTGCTTGTGTTCCCTCTCTCACTGTGTCTCTGTCAAATAAATAAAATCTTAAAAAAAAAAAAAAAAGTTGCAACATGCTCATATTTTTAGGGAACTTATTTCTTAAGCATCTCAATTATTTAATATATCTGATATATTAAGTTGCTGTTGCAGAGATGTATCTACATGTCATTGTCTACTTTGAAGAAAACTTCACCAAATTAGTGACTAAGCTTGACTTCAGTTCAGGGATTTCTGTTTGTCTTGTTGATTTAATAAGCCTCTGGATCTGATCCCCAGAGCTTATTTCTATGCTGTCTTATGATACTGCATGACATTCATAATTATTCAAAATTCTGTGGTTAAGAGTACAGGGTTTGCAGTCAGATCTGAGTTTGAATCCCAGCTCTGCCACTGATTTTTCATATAGCATCTGCCACATTACTCAATTTCTCTGAACTCATTTCCTCACCCAAAAATGGGGAAGGGAGCTATAAGTAAAATCTGAAAGAGATACTTCACATCTAAGCATTTCAGAACCCCACTATTGGGCTAATGCCAAGAAGAGAGAGGCTCTTTTTTTTTTTTTTGAGAGAGAGAGAGAGATAAAGTATGGGGGGTGTGGGGGAGAAGAGGGAGAAAGACAGAATCTTAAGCAGGCTCCACTCTCAGTACAGAGGCGGATGCAAGGCTCGATCTCATTACCCTGAAATCATGACCTGAGCCAAAATCAAGAGTCGGACTCTTAACCAACTGAGCCACCCAGGCATCCTGAGAGAAGCATTTTTGACCAAAGCCTGGTGCCATTGAATCACCAGGAGGCTCAGGGCAGAGGATGGCTACAAACTGAAAAAAAAAAAAAAAATGTGCCTGCTGGTTGAAACAGTTCAAAGTAGTAGCAGCTGTGCCCAGTGAAGCAATAAAAATAATGAGAAGTGGTACACGTGTGATGCTTCACCCAAGGGATCTAAGAAAATATTTGATTAGGGAAAGCACTTTGCATGAAGCTGGAAGACCCACATTAGCAGGCGATGGCTACTACACAAGGGAACTTTAGGAATTATAAATAAGGTCATATCTACATCCATAGGTCGGGAAGACCTAGGAAACTTAAGGCTGCATCTATGACAATATAAACCTCTACTTTTTTAAAGCATCTGATTTTTAAATAGACTCTATCATTTGGCTTTATTTTTTTGAAGTTGGGTTTTTTGTGTATAAGCATGCTGTCATGGCATAAATAGGGTTATAACTATAATATACGTAAAATATCAGCAATGTGTATGTTACATATAGTCTATGAATTAGTTTAATATGTTATAATGTAGTTACATAACTACTACTTTTGTATTTATGATTAACTTCATTTTTACTGCAAAATTATTTCCCTCCCCCAGGTCTCCCAATCCCCATAATGGAGCCCTGCTTTACTCTCTGAGCTTCCTCATCATATACCCATTCAGACAATCAATGATTTAGGGGATAAATTGACTAATTTTCCTCAACACCTTACAACTTTGTCTTTCACAATCCATTACTTTGCCGTTGCCCAGTTTATTTTTTTTAAGCTTCATGAATCCCCTATTTTAAGAATCTCTTTTGCATATGAGAAGAATACTGTTAAAATAAAACATTTTCCCCAAAATTAAAGCGTTATATGTTGATCAAAGTGATTCTGAAAGTTTAAATTTTAAATGTTAGAATTTTATGTTATTGTTAATTGTATTCCTTTTTTTTTATGTTATGTTAGTCACCATACAGTACTTCATTAGTTTTTGATGTACTGTTCCATGATTCATTGTTTGCGTATAATACCCAGTGCTCATTGCAATATGTGCCCTCCTTAATACCGATCATCGGGCTAACCTATCCCCCCCTGAAACCCTCAGTTTGTTTCCCAGAGTCCATAGTCTCTCATGGTTCACCTCCCCCTCTGATTTCCCCCCTTTCATTTTTCCCTTCCTTCTCCTAATGTCCTCCATGCTATTCCTTATGTTTCATATATAAGTGAAACCATATGATAATTGTCTTTCTCTGCTTGACTTATTTCACTTAGCATAATCCCCTCCAGTTCCATCCATGTTGACGCAAATGATGGGTATTCATTCTTTTGATGACTGAGTAATATTCCATTGTATATATGGACCACATCTTCTTTATCCATTCATCTGTTGAAGGGCATCTTGGCTTCTTCCACAGTTTGGCTATTGTGGACATTGGTGCTATGAACATTGGGGAGCATGTGCCCCTTCTTTTCACTACATCTGTATCTTTGGGGTAAATACCCAGTAGTGCAATTGCTGAGTCATAGGGTAGTTCTATTTTTAACTTTTTGAGGAACCTCCACGCTGTTTTCCAAAGTGGCTGTACCAACTTGCATTCCCACCAACAGTGTAAGAGGGTTCCCCTTTCTCCACATCCTCTCCAACATTTGTTGTTTCCTGCCTTGTTAATTTTTGCCATTCGAACTGGTGTAAGATGGTATCTCAATGTGGTTTTGATTTGAATTGATGGCTAATGATGTTGAACATTTTTTCATGTGTCTGTTAGCCATTGCCCAGTTTAGAACCTTACCACTTTTCCTAGACGACTCCATTGGTCTCCCAAATGACCCTCCTGCTTGCTATTCCCCTTTCTGTACTTGTGCTGCAAGTCTGAGCTTCATTTGATTACGACATGCTCTAGCTCATACAATACCAATAATTTCCACTTTGCAAGACAAATTCAGAATTACTCATTCTAGCACCTCTGCACATTGGCTCCCACATACCTAAATTCTCATTGGTCTTCTGTGTTAACCATCTGCTCCAGTCCAGTTGACCTGAGCAGTCAACTTCACACATTCTACCTCCATAAAGATATGCCTGGAATGAAACTCCCACTACTCCATAAAGTCAACTTGAAGAGCATCATGAGGGTTCTCACTCCTCTGAGCCCTTGTAAGCATATACTGTTGACATCATTCATTAAATAATGAATCGTCTTCTGTCTTACTGTAACTATATGGTTTTTCATTTCTATCATTTGTTCTAACTTCCTTGTCTTATTTCCTAAAACTATTTTGTAAGCTCACAAATCGAATCTTGCAGTCTATTTTATCTAGCATACGTAGCACAAAAACTGAACTATTACATTCTCAATATTTTTATTTTGGCTTTGTTTGTTTATTTATTTATAGATTTTATTTATTCATTAGAGAGAGAGAACAAGCAGGGGAAGTGGGAGGCAGAGGGAGAGGCAGAAGCAGGCTTCCTGCTGAGCAGGGAGCCCAACACGGAGCTTGATCCCAGAACCCTGGGATCATTACTTGAGCCAAAGACAGACGCTTAACCGACTGAGCCACCCAAGTGCCCCTAGTTTGGCTTAATTTAGATATATCATTACAACCAAAAGCTATACAGTGTAAAGTCATTTTTTCACATTACTGTCCATTTTTTTCTTTAAATATTGAAGAAGATAGGATCACAAAGACAAAATTTGAGAAAAATCAATAGAAATGGTTATTATTGATTAGGCTGAATGGAGATAAAGGCTCAAAAAACTTGAGCTATAACCATCTCCTTTTCACTGACATTAACTCAGAATAACAGCTGTCATCAATATAAACAACACATTGTTTTAAATATTTTTTTTAAAGATTTTATTTATTTATTTGACAGAGCGAGATACAGTGGGAGAGAGAGCACAAGCAGGGGGAGCAGGAGAGGGAGGAGAAGCAGACTCCCCGCTGAGCAGGGAGCCCGATGCAGGGCTCGATCCCAGGACCCTGGGATCATGACCTGAGCCGAAGGCAGACGCTTAACGACTGAGCCACCCAGGCGCCCCAAACAGCACATTGTTTTAAAGTACAAAATGGAAGAGCATTATTTTTCTTTTTGTTGACTTATGCCAGAAATCTAGAACTTTAGCATCTCACATTTATTATGAAACCACAGGTTTGCAGTATGTTAGTTTCAATGAAAACAACCCATTTCGTAGTAAACATGGAGGTGAATGAATGTATTTTGCCAAATACAGCACAGGCTATACATTTTAATTTATTTTTCTTATATGACAGAACACAAACTCACAGAAACTTCATATTGGAGATAAGGACTTAGTGATTAATGACTCTTCCCACTAGTTCCCACTAGAATGTGTATCTCAAAGGAATGTATCACTTCACCACTGTATCTTCAAATGCCTAGAACAGTGCTCAAAGCCTATTAGTTTATTGAATAAATGAGTGAAACAAAAATTATTTCAAGTCTGTACATGTTAACATTCTAATGTGCAAGTGCAGTGCTGCAGTCCGTGAAGAGCAGATGCAAGATCAACAAGACACAGAACTGTTTTCCAGAAGTTTGCAATCAAGTTGAATTAACTGAGGTCTGTTCTAAAGTCATGAGATTGGAGCAACAGGAAATACCTCTATCCTATCTCATTCTAACATCACTCATTTCTCATTTGTATGCAAACCTAAAGCCATATGGGCAAGAACAGTTAGCAAGGAGAAAGTATTATGAATTTTGTAGGAAGTAGGATAAAAAATTAGGTTGAAATGAAAAAACTCTTTTAATAATATTGAATGTAGCAGTAGGAAAAGGTAACTGGAGAATGGTTTAAAGAGTCAAAATGTATAGTTCTGTCAGAGATTGAAGAATACTTTGGCACAACTCTGAGAGTTTATTTAAAGAATTTCTACAATGGCATATTTACTTTGCATTATGTAACTCTCATTTGTGTTTTTGTACAAAAGTTTTTTATCTCACCTATAGCTAAGCAGGATATTCACAAGAAGAACTCCAATGAAACAATAAGCAACCTCCAGTTTAGGGATCTACTGTAGCATTCTGGAAACCTCCACCCAGTTTGATTTGCTTTGCTTTTCTCTTTTCTTTTCTTTTCTTTTTTTTCTCAGTTGCCTTTTTCTTTTTGCCCCCCAGCTTTATTGAGGTATAATGGACAAATAAAACTTTTTTGCTCCCATACTCCCTCTCCTGAATATGAGTGATCATATGTATGTACATGCACATACATGTGCACACTGGTGTGAACATTTTATCTTTGATGTCAGATTTGCACAAAGATTTTGCTTTCTCTCCTCTCTGTCTTTGATTATACCTCAAATCTGCTCTGTTGAATAAACTTCCAGTATCTTCCTCATACTTGCCTAGTATCTAAACCCTGCCAAGACCCTGATCTAGACTTAGCCTTGATTCTGAAAGCCCATACTGGTCTCATCTCATCAAAGGTAATAAATAAAACACTATTTTATAGATGAGCAAACCAAATGCCTGGAAAGGTTTATTAACCTGCTAAGTACCATAACAAATTGGAAGCAGACCTAGACTAGAACTCTATGAACTGTATTATCCATAAAATAGAAATATAAATTATTAACTCCAAAATGTATTAACATACCTTTATTACATTTATGTGCTTCCAGAAATGTAGCTTTTTCTTAATTGATTTATTAATTTATGAATAAATTCATATGAAATGAATAAATAAATACCCTAAAAGTATAGTTGATCCGCTTGGAATGCTTACCTTCAGTGGAAACTTATAAAACCTGTTCGCCCACCAAGTATTTGGCAAAGACTTCAAAGATAGTTAAACCTCTGCAAAGATGGATAGACTGTATTTTGTCATGTATTTATGATGACAAGGAAAGATTCCTTTTGGATCATAGATGAAAGTGAGATTAAAACTTTAGTTCTCTATTAGAAATTTGTCTGTGAATCACACAAATTTAATATTTTAGGGCTTAGCCTATAAGTTGACACAAAAATTAAACATGTCTAACCACTTTTAGGCAGTTAATAGAGTGTAAGTGCAATTAACCATATAATCAGGAACCCGGACTCTCACAGTTCATTATCAGAAACAAAGACAAAATTAAATACTCAGTCTGACTAAATGATGATTTAAAGAAGCTGGATGTTAACATGTTTTAGCTCTAAAGAATAGGAGACTAGGAATCAGTTTCTCTTCCAAATACTATATATATATAATTTATATTATTTAGTAATATAAATTTAATAATTTAATACTAATTTTAATAATAAAATGAATTTAATAATTTTAATTATATATATAATTTCTTTAAAAATGCCAAATCAATCAATTTTTGTTTAAAAAAGGAAACTAACATTTCATTAAGAAACTACCATCACTATTATTTTATTTAACCCTCATTTAATATTCACATGAGATGAATAACCCTGTACTGTTTTCCAGGTAAAGAAACTGTGTTTCAAGAAAATTATGTTACTTTTGTAGGATCCCTTAACTACTAGGTGGTAAAACTGAGATACAAACTTGGAACTATCTTTTTCTTTAAAGATTTTATTTATTTGCTTTAGAGAGAGAAGGAGAGAGAGAGCAATCACACAAGAGCAGGGGGAGGGGCAGAAGGGCGAGGGAGAGAGAATCTCAAACCCTGAGATCATGACCTAAGCCAAAATCCAGAGTCTGACACTTAACCACTGAGCTAGAAACTATCTTACTGAAACCTAGAACTGTCTTACTCCAAAACCCTTATGCTTTGTCCACTACTTTCAGAGGTAAAATTATCACAAAATATTTTCTAAGTTTTCTTTGATTGCAAACCATCAAGAATTATAATAACAGCATTTTAAAAAGTGAACATAACCTTTATGTCCTTTGAAGGCATTGATTCTGTTGCCCTTTACCAATATGCCTTTACCAAAGGTATGAACAGTGACTTGGAGGGGTCTGTCCTATCATACCAAGCATATCACATATACTCATAGCTCACATTAAATATAATTTCTTTATAAACACATTTGCAAATGTTGCAAATAACTAGCTGAAATTGTATTTTATAGAAATTTATTCAAATACATTGATTTATATTTTGAAATATTTTAAAATACATACACTAAGTCCATTTAAAATTTTTAGGCCCTACATTTTTCAGTAAGTCCAGGTAAAACTCACAGTCTCCAGGCATTATACCTTTATTGAGTAATGGGAAAAAGCTGGAACTGAGAAAATAAAGGCAAAGTGCCTTATTGAAGTTACTTGGTTAGTGGAAGTGAGGACAAGTATCCTTATTGTCTAGTTTTCTTTTATTTCACCATCATATGCCTCAATATGGTATTTATTCTCAAAAGCATAGAATTCTGTACAAGGCATATATACAAGGCATATTTTGGGATCTCTGTTCAAGTGGTCTTGCATATGATGCTCAGGGTTTGAGCAGAATTTCAATCGGATATTTAATGACATTTGGTTGTTAAAGGAAATATAACTGAGGTATTAATGGTATTAGTATTTTCTGAAATAAATAAACCATAATATACAGTCATAGGATGATGGAACATAATGAGCAATCAGTTATATAGTGTGCTAGAATATCTGGGCAGAAGTTAAATACCTGCGTGTGTGTATGTATATGTGTATATATACAATAATAACCATAAAATTGTTAAATTTCAATACAGAGAAAGAAGATACCATCTCATCAAATCTCTTCATTTCACAGATACAGAAAATGATGCTCAAAGACATGAAGTGATTAACCCTTTCATATAGGTAGATCAGGTCAGACTTGAAATTAATATCCAAATTTCCTGAATCCCAGTATACAATTGGTTTTGTTTTTGTTTTTAATTGTTCCCATGTCGCTGCTGCATAAATAGGGTAACAAAAAGCAAACAATTTCTATAGATAAAACATGGTAATATAGGCAATAACCTAACCAGTATTCCCTTTAAGCAAGAAAATTTGTACCCTACATCCTCATTTTAAAGATCAATATGATGAGTACTCTGAAAATTATTAACAAGCACTGAGACAAGCCAAGTTAACCAGTTCAGATCCTGATATTGCAATATTTCTTCAGTCCATGGTTTTTACTTTGATCATTGCTCAAAACTTTAAGCTTCTTGCTTTTTTTGTAATACCTCAAATATTTCAATAATGGCTCAGGTTTAAGGTTGGGTTTCAACTTCTTTGTATTTCACTCATAATGGTGCATGACCTCACATGCATGTGTCAGCATATCTGCCTTATGGGAGAAACTGCTTAAAACTCAAGGCTGCTGTTAACAAAAGAGGAGATTAGACAGAAAAGATGTCAGGAAATTTTAAAGACAATTTTTAAATTAGTCCATACAGTTTTGTTCACATTCAACAATAACATTTATCCTTCAATACTGAGAACCAAGTGGGTGTCACCAGCAGATACAAACTGGCTAACGTGTCAGTTCTTTTTTTAAAGTCTTCTAATTCCTTCAATGCTCTAGACCATTTGTGCAGATCTGATTAACTTGAAATCCACTTTTAGTCTCTCTCATCTAATCCTTATATTCTAAAAAATTAAAAGACACTATTTTAAAAGAAACTTTGGAAGGTTCCAGTGAAGATCAAAGTAAATGTCTTTGATCTTTCATAACCAAAGCCTTCCTTCCAAATATCATTGTTTTTATTTTGTTTAGTAAAATCCTAGGCAATAATAATAGATATTAGTCTAAATTCTCTTTCAGTGGTTTTTGAGTTGCCAATTCCTTAATTTTAACCAGTATTTTTTGGGACACTTCATCCCCAATTCTTAAAATCACCATTAAACACGACCAGTAAGTGTAATGACCATATTGACAGGTTTTCCAGTTGAGGAAAGTAAATCACACATATTCTTTGCATCAACAATCTAAAATAATTAATGGTGTGCCCTTATTGCTATTGGCTCTAAGACTCTGATGACACGCCAGACATTTTCATTCATTATTTTCATCTTCAAAACAACTGTATGGGGTAGATATTATTAATTATATTTTATATGTGAGCAAATTAAGCTCAAAGAGGTTGGATGACTTAAGGCCACAGAACTAGTAATTGACAGACGGGATTCAAGCCTAGGCCTTTCTGGTTCCAAAGGTTATATTTTTTTATTATACCATGCTTCTAGACATATAATTTTTCTAAGGTTGAAGTGGAGTGGACTGAGAACAAGAGAATGACAAAGTAGATAGTGTAGTGAGGCATTTACTTGAGACCTGGCAATAATGGGATAAATAACACAAATGATAGAAAATATGTGTGTTTATATGGAGTATAACAAATGCCCTTACTTACAGATTGAAACAATTTGCTGCTTCTGACTTCCCAAATCTTCAAAACTTCCAAGATCCATACTTAGATAACTTGTTTAGCCACACATGCTGACTTTGCTAAACATTGAAAATGAGAAGGACATAAAACTCATCAAAGAAGAATAAGAAGTGTTCTGATTGGACTTCGAATTTAAGTAGATGTGTTGAACTGAGGTCATGCAATTTAGGATTAGTTATTCCTTGGAGCCCATGCATATGGAACAGCTGTCAGAGGTAGGATAACACCCATCCCCTAGATTGTCTGGCAGCATGTTAGTGACTCAGCAGATAAGTAGATGTGAGTCGGTAATCTCAATTGCCTGACTGGTGATGTATATGTTTAGTTGGAGTTTTTAAGAGCAATAATTGTTTTTCAGGTAGTTGTACTGAGCCTATAGTAGATATATTGCTAACATTATTAAGATAATAATTACTCGGTAAACATTTCCTTTTAAGCACATTGTGCTTACTCTTAAGAGGCTCTAGTAAATTGATTTTTAATACCAGTGCCTCCATCATTGAGGCATTACTTCCAGGAATGTTATGCATATTTCATATGGAATTAGAATGAGAGCTATTTATTTTATCCACTATATCTAAAGTAATGTGTTTCATTCTGAACTCATCACCTTTCTCCACTCCTCTGCAAATGTGCTCTGCCTTTGTATGAAAGGCCCATCTATAGCCTGAACTCAAACTTCTTTTTTATCATCACCTCCCTCTCTGCCATCCAATTAAGCAAGTCCACTGACCATGCACCCAGACTTTCTCCCACATACCCATTCTTTGCAGCCTCAGAGACCTTTCTAGAATAAAATCTGAGCATGTGAGCCCTTCTGTTTGCTGGTTCCTAATCATAATTCCTTAAAAATATTTATAGTACCCCCCAACATAGTGCCTGCTTGATCTCCACCCCCACGCGATGCCATTCCTTGCTGCATCGTACTGGACTCCTTTCAGTTCCTTGAACCTTGAATGCCTTGCCCTACTTCTGATGTTTTCCCCCTTTGTCTTGAATGGTTGGTCTTCCCTGCTTTTTTTTTTTTTTTTCAAGTTTCTCTAAACTTTTTTCTCCATTCAGCCTACTGACTGGGTTATGTGCTCTTACTATGTGCTTCTAAAGTATCCTGTATTTCTGCTAGCACAAACTCCATCACATTTCATTGTGAATCCTCACATGTTGCACACTACAGGTAGTAGTAGATGAGCAATAACTAACTGTTA
This sequence comes from Halichoerus grypus, assembly GCF_964656455.1. Taxonomy (NCBI): domain Eukaryota; kingdom Metazoa; phylum Chordata; class Mammalia; order Carnivora; family Phocidae; genus Halichoerus; species Halichoerus grypus. Next base: position 143,550,053 of record NC_135715.1, on the reverse strand, counting down.
AATGAGTAAAATTTGGGTACTATGCTGAAAAGTATGAGTATCACCATGGGGCAGAATGGTGAGATTTCTGAAAACCATATCATAATTGGAAAGCTAAATGTAACTGAAAATTTTAGAGAAGAGAGAACTGAGGGCAAAGGAGTTATCTGTCTACAAACATATGAAGGGTTCTCAGTTGGAATAGGTATTACACTTTTTCTGAGATCTTTTAGAAGGACATACCAAGATCAACAGTTGAAAGATTCAAGAAGGATATTTCAACTAGATGTAAGGCAGAACTTTCTAACAGTTAGAGCTATCCAGTCATAACCATGATGCTTCAAAAAGAGCTAAACTGTTCATCACTGAAATGGTCAAGTACAATCTGACTAATCATCAGTTGGAATTCCTAGAGAAAGTAATCCTGCATACAGTTGAGACCAAAATAGAACCAGTACCGTGGCTTTTACCAGTTTTACTGAATGCTTCCTTTGCTTGTCAAAATTAATGAAAGAGGATGTTTTAGTGGAAGGTAGGGTGGCTATTGAGCATTACTTTTTTTCAGTGATTATTTACACTTATGTCAAGTCCAAATGGTAAGGTTCATTTTCACACACACACACACACACACACACACACACAGAGGCAATTCGAAAAACATCATAGAGGTTATCATAGAGTTTATTAGGTTGTAGATGCCACGAGACTGAGTTAATGTCCATCTGTAGTTGAATGTGGGAAACGTGAATTTAAGCCACTACCAAACTGTACTCTACTTAGCAGTATTTTTCTAGCTCTGAGCTGCTAGAAGACATATTTCTGATAAATCTTTCTAGAAATGAGTAAAATGAAATATAGCTGAGCATATTAAAAACTGCAACTATTTGGTAAAATAAAGTCATGGTAAGGGCATTCTAAGTAGGACAAAATTTCCATTTAAAGATTTCAGGTGGAAATGGTTAGAGGACAACTAGCCTGTCTGACCAGTGATGCAGGTCCAAGCCCAGGAATAACGTTTGAGTTAGAGAATTTGGCTTGATCCAGACTGTCAAGGATCTTGGATATTAGGCTAAGGAATCTAAGTATTATTCCATAAGGAGCAGAAAGTGAGCAAAGGTAGTGAAACACAGGAATACTACTTGGAAAAGATCAGGCAAGAATATGTAGAGTAGGTCTCAAATATAGTGCAAATTACATATGCCTTTATCACAGTAGTTTAAAATTTTGACAATTTAGGTGTTCTTTTATAATTCCAACCATGTTGATAACAGTTGATCCTTGAACAATGTGGAAGTTAGGGATGCCAAATGCTCATGCAGTTGAAAACCTGTGTTTAACTTTTGACTCCCCCAAAGCTTAATTACTCATAGCCTACTGTTGACTTGGAAGCCTCAGAGACAACATAACATGTAACCATGATGCTTAACAATTTATGACTTTCTTCTTTCCTGAATTTTTACTTTTCCAAACTGTCCCCTGTGACAGTTGATCTCCATATTTAAATGACTTCTGATTGAATTCAGTGTATCACAAAGCTGACTGACTTGTATTTCACTTTCTACAGAGGCCATTTCCATGACAATGACAGGAGTCTGTGAAATCTTACACACTGTGCATGTGGTCAGTGAATTATAAGTATTTGGCTTTGTGCGTGCACCTGTGACTACTTTTCAGTTGAGTGGAGATGCTGTTGTGTACTTATAAAATATGGCATTTTCAAGCATTACTGATTTTATTGTAGCTTTTTATCATTATGTATTATTTTCAGCTGTGGGTGCTAAAAATACAGCTGTATATAAGTATTCTCAAAGTCATTTTCTGTTAAAAGGTCCTCATTTGGAAAATGCACTATAAGCAAATCTTATAATAAAATAAGCTAGAGACAAGAAAATGTTACTAAGAAGACCTTCAAGAAGAGAAAATACATTTAGAGTACTGTACTGTATTTAAAAAATCCAATATAAAATACTGTAAAAAAAATCCATGTATTATAATTGGACCCAAATAATTCAAACCCATGTTGTTCAAGGGTCAACCATAGTTGTCATGTTTTTAACCACCACCACCCTTCACCGAAGGAAGCTCCTTGCTATTTGCTTGGCTTCTGGGAGAAAATACAGACCAACCCTGTCCCAACAGGATGATTGATGGCAGTTTTGGGGTTTTGTTTTTATTTTTGTTTTCACCAAAACTCTGCATGGAATAGTTCTACAAGTTACAGAAGAAGAAATTGAGAATTACAATGTACAGATATTTGGGAAAAACTTACAAACACATCTTTTTTTCGTATATGCTTCCTACTACCAAATGTTTGGTGACAATTAGTATGGATGCTACTGTATTTGTAATTTGGATTTGAAGTGCTTAAAGCATGTAAATCAGTGCAGATAATGAGGATATTAATGAACAATCTTAAATGCCAGTAATTTTATTTTTCAGTTTTGAAATAATCCTCTCAGTGTTTTCTTAGTCATTTTTTTCATCAAAACATTAAACTAAAGCTATTAATAAAAAATAAAATCTGAGTATTCTATTCTTACTCATTCTAAATCTTATTACTACATAATTACATTATTGATAAAATATAAATTTGATGACTTATGTATAAATTATGTTTTAAGTTGTTTTTATTTTTGTTTTATCTTATTTCAATTTGCATATATTCATTTGTCTGTAAAATTTGGAGCAGGAAATTATATTCCATTTCTTCTTAATTTATGTCAAAGTTTCAGGTTTCTTTTACATCTAAGAAAGCTGTGTTCTCATAGGAGCTTGATGCTAAAGCTTTTCAGATATTTTACTGAGGTGAAATGTAGGCCTATAGCTCTAAAGACAATGAGAGGAATTCTGTGTTCTAGCTGCTGCACAGAAAAACTTAATATTAAAAGGGGAAAAAAAAAGAATCTCAATAGAAAGTGGATTGTGGTATGTCTGGAAAAATTGCCAAAAAGAATGTCAAGTTAAGTTAGAAATAAGGAAATGGAGCTGATGCCTGCAATGAACTCATTTTTATGTATTATACTAGCAGTATATCCATAATGATAGACATGTTAATAAGTACCCAGATAACAGAAATACATAGAATACAATCTTATCTGACTCAGAAAATAATAAAGCAGCTGGAATGTTGTAATGTAATGTATAGATATGCTTGTAAATAATTCACTGGGGCCAAAGTAAATTGTTTCAGTGGTTTCCTTGTGTAAAAAGTGAGGGAAAGGAAGAATAAGGTACAAGGTCCACTCTAAAATTATTTTTCTTGCAGTCATTAAGTTCCACTTACACAGAAATCTTACATGCAAGCCAGTCAAATGGATTTTTTAGATAAAATGATGTCATTTTCAATGCTTTTGATAAGTAATGAACTGTTTGATTTTCAGTATTGACTACAGCTTGCTAACTACTCTCTGGTAGCTTATCGTTGAAAAAAGGAGATAGTTTAAGGGGAATTGCTAGGTAAGATGTTTATTTCACAATTCAAAGGAAATGAAAAGAAAACCTACCCCCTATTTATGGACCCACATGCTAGTTAACATAGAAGGAAAGTATATAGTCTTTCAGTGGGATAGATTACTCCTATTTAATGGTATTGAATTGAACTCTTGAACTCCCATACTCTTGTAAGAAAGCAGCCAGACTGATTATATATTCAGTTTTCCACCATCACCATTTTACTAACATTTTAAAATCTGTTTCAATAATTTAAAGACAGCAAAAGAATAAAACTGGTCATTAGACAAAACATACTCAGGCTTTAAATTGTCCTATAAAACATAAGAAGTCCCCAAATTATTATTATACAAAAATATCTATGTATCTGCAGTCACTAGTTGCCTGTGGTGCTTAATTCAGAGCATTTCTATATGAAAATAATGAAACAACCAGCTCAAGTCTTCTACTACTAAAATTTACTTTCTCAGATCCTCAGAACCTGATTTTGCAGCCTGCTACCCAGAAAAGACTTAACTAAAGTCTGTTAACACATGGAAGGCCTTGTGACCCAATCTTTCTTTTTCTTTTTTTTTTTTTTTTTTTTTAGATTTTATTTATTTATCTGACAGAGAGAGAGAGAGAGACAGGAGAGAGGGAACACAAGTAGGGGGAGTGGGAGAGGGAGAAGCAGGCTTCCCGCCGAGCAGGGAGCCCGATGCGGGGCTCGATCCCAGGACCCTGGGATCATGACCTGAGCCGAAGGCAGCTTAACCGACTGAGCCACCCAGGCGCCCCACCAATCTTTCTTTTTCTGACTCACATTAAAACCTATTACTTCTCTGAGAAACAAACTGAGGGTTCTAGAGGGGAGGGGGGTGGGGGGATGGGTTAGCCTGGTGATGGGTATTAAAGAGGGCACATACTGCATGGAGCACTGGGTGTTATACACAAACAATGAATCATGGAACACTACATCAAAAACTAATGACGTAATGTATGGTGATTAACATAACATAATTTAAAAAAAAAGAAAGAAAAAAGAACTATTACTTCTATAATCCATTCCTTCAGGGCAATACTAGGTGACAAAGGCATCGACAATCATTTAGAGCAAATGGATCCACTCACTGAGTTGCTATTTCTGCTGGAGTAAAGCCTTCCAGCTAGAGTGGTCAATGAAGATTTCATGGAGGAAGGGAGATTTGATCTTAGTCTAGGAAGATAAGAAAAACTACAGTAGATAGGAAGGGAAGATGGCATCCCAGTATGTGTACAAATCAGTCATGTTCAGAGTCAACTAGAATCCAAATGTAAATGTTAGCCTTCCAACTAATGTTTTGAATCAAGACAATGGTTTTTTAAATAAGTGTAGACATAAAGGTAGACAAACAGAAACATGAATAAATAACAGCATCTAACTCTAAGAATGGAATAATGGGTGAGATTTATTTTTCTGTTTGGTTATTTTTTTGCTTATATAATAAAAAAATCTAGTATTAGTAACTCTAAGGTCCTCTTATCTAATAAATTATCAAAGAAAATAAAAAGAAAAAGATGTAGAATTACCACTCTAGAATGAACTCACTTATGTTGGGATAGAAAGAAGTACATTCTGGTATTACATCAAACAGAATCTCACTTGAGGGTGCCTGGGTGGCTCAGTTAAGTGTCCAACTTTGGATTTTGGCTCAGGTCATGATCTTAGGGTCAGAAGATTGAGCCCTGTATTGGGCTCTGCACTTAGAGGGGAGTCTGCTTGAGATTCTCTCCCACTGCCCTTCACCCTGCTAGCACTCTCTGTCTCTCTCTCTCTAAAATAAATATAAACAAGCAAACAAACAGAATCTCACTTGGCCAAGCTACAATGAGGAACTTGCTTATAGTTACTTCCATGAGGAAGACAGAAATAAAATAACAAGAGTATAATACTGCTTATTTGTAGAAAGAAGAATGTTATTAATGTAGTGGAAAGTGCTTAGACCTTGGGTAGATAAGCTATGTTTAAATTTCAGACTACTGGGCGCCTGGGTGGCTCAGTCATTAAGCGTCTGCCTTCGGCTCAGGTCATGATCCCAGGGTCCTGGGATCGAGTCCCACATCGGGCTCCCTGCTCGGCAGGAAGCCTGCTTCTCCCTCTCCCACTCCCCCTGCTTGTGTTCCTGCTCTCGCTGTGTCTTTCTCTGTCAAATAAATAAATAAAATCTTTAAAAAAAAAATAAATAAAATAAATAAATAAATAAATAAATAAATAAATTTCAGACTACTAACTTACTAGCTTCTTTGACCTTGAGCAGCTCACCTATCACCTTCCTTTTGTAAAATGAAGGTTATAATATTTATCTCACAGAGTTGTTGAGCATAAATATTATAGGTGAAAATTATGTTTTCAAACTATAAAATTACCAAAAGGAAGATACATTACTATTAACCACTTTAAATTTGCCTTTGAGGTTTATTTATTTACTTACTTGAGGGAGAGAGAGAGAGAACATGAGCAAGGGGAGCCTGAGCCAGGTGATCCTACCACCCCCAGACCGTAACTCGAGCCAGACCAAGAGTCGGCTGCCCAACTGATCGCGCCACCCAGGCGCCCCTGCCTTTAAGTTTATATGGTTTTTAAAATTATATGTAGCTTTGAGGTATGCTTTTGTCTTTTATGTCCTAAATATACTTCAGAATATATTTGCATATGTTTCTTATACTGTAAGTGTCCATATAAACAGTATAGCTAGTTTTTGCCTTGATTCCAGTGACAGCTGTGAACCATAGAACTAGCATATGAAGTTATCTTTGCTCATCTCCAAGACCTTAAGCAAAAAGGTGCCCTTCATTGGCTGACTAAAGCAGGAATTCTGGGCTATTCACCAAGTCAAATGACCTGTGGCAGAATTTTGAGATGAGCCATTTTAGCTCAGTCATTCATGACATTTTACTTCACTGAAATGTGATGGTGAGTGGGTCTTCGGCATTATTTCTTGAAAACTTTTTACTCATTAGGGGCAAGTGGGCAGTGCTTAGGATCCATGAAGGGAAAGTGGATAATCCTTAGAGTACTTTGGAAAGCAAATCCAGCCTGAGTCTGTCCTGCTTGATCTGAAATTCCTGCACATATGGAAAAGTTATTTTCAGTAGGAAGGTACCTATGGCAAATGAGCAAGTTTCCTGTATTCAGTTTTAGAGCCCTCAGCCAAAAATAAAGGAGGCAATAGAAAAGAAATTATAAAGCAGTGATATTAACCATAATCTAACACAATTATTTTCATTTTTCTCTGTGTATTTCTTTCCTTTAACTAAATCTCAACTTTAGTACAGTTATCAACAATTTAGGTAATATAGATTAATAGACAATGGAGGAAATAACTGACTTATTTAAAGCAAGAAATAGGAATGATGTGAGGATTATGATTAAATATATGAGCTCCTCATGAGAAGACCTCATGTGCCTTATCATAGCTAATTAAGAGCTTGGACCGGTAAATTATAGGATATAAATTACAGCTTTTAACATATCAATTATGAAAAAGTAAAGTTGCCCTAGTCAATCACCCATTATATAATTAAGTCTGCCAAAGTCTCTCACACAAGCCAGAGTGGAGAAAAAACAAATCTACCATCAATAGTGTTGCTAGCATACATTATCTCACTCGATTCCAGCAGCACAACCAGTGTTGGAGTTACCGTGATCTGTACTTCATGGAACTGGAAACTAAGACAGCGATTCCCAGTCATGCCGTGTTCACTGATTTTAACATTAGGCCTCAACTGTATGCAGACCACCTCCCAGTTTTAAAGGCATGGAAAAGCAGTTTGGAGGTTACTGCTTCTACTACTACTGATTTTGGAATAAAGCAATAAATGTCCCAGACTGAGCAGAGACAATAAAAACATAGAGGGATAGAGTCAACCTATACAACAGAATCAGCAGAAAAGCCGTTGATAGATTTAGGGGGCTAAGGGGGAGAGAAAGGTGTCAAAGGTGATTCCAAGGTTGTGTGGTTCAGCAAGTAGAAGAATGGGGATACTATTAACATAATCACTGAGGTTAAGTGTTAAAATGCTGATTTTATTTTTTTAATTTTTTTTTAAGATTTTATTTATTTATTTGATAGAGAAAGCACAAGCAGGGGGAGTGGGAGAGGGAGAAGCAGGCTCCCCGCTGAACCCTGGGATCATGACCTGAGCCGAAGGCAGATGCTTAACTGACTGAGCCACCCAGGCGCCCCTTAAAGGTTGATTTTAAATTGGATGACACATTTTGGCTAGACATTGACTTGCAGATGGTAGCAGGAGGAGCTCACTTTTTATATCTAGTTATAATACTTCTTGTATTCATGAATTATGAAAATGGAAATACAAAATCTACCCGAATGAGAAGATAGTCTTAAAGCAATTAATATTTAGTAAATGTAACTTATTTTTTAAAATGCTCTTTTGATTTAAAAAAAAATAGTAATTTCATCATTTAAATCCATAATTTCAATGTTTTTTATTCATGGTTTTTAAAATATTGTGATTAGTTTCTGATCTATTGGTTTTAAAATCAAAGGATTAGAAATTTAAATAATTATTATTAACTTTATTCCATTTATAACCCGAGTTCACAAACCTTTTCTAGATACTTTGGTAGGTCCTGGCCTTTTTGTAAGTAGGTCATTTAGTGGAGGTTGATTTTATTACATGGATAAATTGCCTGTGATATTTGGACATATACTTGGGTATTTGACTTATATATATATATATGCGTGTGTGTGTGTGTGTGTGTGTGTGTGCACATGTAGGTCTGTATATATGTTTTATAATATTTCGATTTTGTCAGATAGGAAGGAAAGTATAAAATGATGTTGCATTGAGTCAAGTATTTGAGTCAAATTATTCTAAAAATTGAATTCCAAAATAACTGTTGTTCTCAATCTTCATTTTGTGCATTCAGTTCTGTTTTTACAAGGAAGTCAATATGTATTTATATGTAAAGACTGTGATTCTGAAAATTGTTTCCTATAATGGTAGAAAATTGCTCCCAGAGAATGAGAAAGAAGGAACAAACGAACAAACGAAAGAAAGAAAGAAAGAAGGAAGGAAAGAAAGAAAGGGAGGAAGGGAGGGAGGAAACAAATTTTCTAGCTTTTCTTATTTTACACAGCGCTTTTTCCTCAGCATTATTGCCAAGGTCAAACTGTAGTTGTATTCTAACCAGACTTGTCAATATATCCCCCTCTGATGATGCAGATTTTGGCAATTTATTTCACAAATTAGCTTTGTTAGGCACTATAATTGTCACTATATCAAATTACTCCGAGTGATACAAAGTCATTGAGTTAAATTCAAAGATAATCTTCTACCCACAACACAAGGAAGACTCACAGATTTGGATGTAACATTTTCTAGCATGTGCCGGGGGCCGCTGAAATACTGGGGAAGACCTGAGGGGGACAGAGTATGGAGAAGACAGTGACAGCAAACAGACTGGGAATGGGAGATGAATTCCCAGGTTTCAACTACTTTGCAGCTGGGACATTTGCTTCAGGACATTCCTCTCTCTACCTAGGCTTTCACAGGTTCCTTCTGATCTCCAGGTATACTGCTTTTCTAGTGTCAGGGACAATGTGTTACATCTAGTAAAGTACTTGCAGTATAGAAGGTAGAGTACAGTAACAGGAACAACTTTGAAAGGTGCAACTTTAGGTCCTATGGAAACTTACCACTTGGGTGCACCCATTCCTCACAGTGTTTTTTCTTTCTTTCTTTCATAGTGGTTTTGTCTATTTGTTTCATCTGAAAGATTTGAATGGAGTTTGCATCCTCCATCACAATGTCCCACACAGAGCCTAGGTACTCATCATCTGTGTCTCCTGACTGAGCCCTTGGGGCATTTCAGTTTAATCCCCTGGTAAATTCTGCTACCAGATTGTGTCTGGAATTGCTGGAACAGTGTCACATCACTACTTGGTTGAACTCAAGGGTAGAAAATGGTGGGAGAAGAGGAAAAAACGTCCCAAAGCTTGAAGCTTGTTCTGGAGCTATTCTAAAATAAAGAAACATGGAAATAACTCCTCTCGATTCATTACAGAACTTGACTAGATTTTTTATGAGAGGTTGTCAAGTACCACTAATTTACTGTTTGTCTTAAATATGGCTATGAACTAGAAACAATTAGAAAGAGCTGTTTGTAACTTTTTCAATCTTAAATTTGAAACTGAATGTGCCCTTAAACTCTCCGTAACAATCGACGATGGTGTGGTACTTGTATATTATTCTGAAGACACAAAAATGCACATCTTCTTATTCAAAGGACTCAGAATAGCTTCTAATGAATATATTTTATATTTAGTGAAATATAGTAATGTTAAAAAAAGAAACCTGCATTTCAGAGCCACTTGAATCCAGCTTTCTCACTTAATGGGCCTGGGAGGATAAGCCACTTTCCTGGCATAAACTTTACAGGCAGTAAGCAGCCATCTGAAATCTATATCCAGACCTGAGTGATTCCAGCGTCTCTACTCCTAAGTGCCATGTGCCTGCCACCCCAAAATAATAGTTGCCATTTATCAAGCACCTAGTCTTTGTACTGTACTTTATAGTACTATAATTGAATTCCCCAAAATGTAGACATTTCTATACTGAATTGAAATATATTTTATATTTTTGCCACATGCTGTTGATTCTACTCTCAATATACATGTATCAAATTATAAATGTCTCAAGTAGGTTTCTCCACGAAGGCAGAGATAGTGACTTAACTGTTTTATCTCCTAGAGCAGCTAACACTGTGTCCTAATCAGAGTAAGTACCCAGAAAGTTTGATGGATTGCCATTGGTTTGAGGATCTTTTTTTTTTATCCATTTAAATTTAATAGCTCATGGGCATCTAACATCTACTCAACTCGATGCTCAGTCTACTAGTTTGAGTAACTATATCTATTATACTAGTTTGGAATAAATAGTAAAATTTTAGTTCTGACCCAATCCTTAAAACTTAAAGCCCTAAGATCAAAATAAGTCATACAGATGCTTTATAAATTAATGAACATGTGAAATAAGTTCCTCTATGTCTTGGCCAGAATTAATCTTACCATGGTCTGAGCAGTTGGGATTTCTGGCATTTACAGTTGTATCCTGGTTCATGTAGACATATTATTCTCCACTATCTAAACCACATGTTCCTAGAGGATTTAGAATAAGGACTCAAAAAATATTTTTGAATTGTATTGAATATATAAACCAATAAATAGCTTTAAGAGTTGGAAGTGAGAAGACAGTATTGGAATAAAAATGCCAGACAATGATGAAACTAGTCAGAGAAAATTTTTGAGATTTAAGTGAGTTTCATGCTGCAATTTAAATAAGAGAAATTGGTGGAAAAGATGGAGACTGATTTACACAAATGAGCCTGTCTAGACTAAGCTTTAAGATCTGGCAAAAGAACTAAAAGAAGGAACCAAAAAAAGAAAGCTTAGCCAAAATATGGCACAGGAATAGTGTATGGAAGGAAGTGAAAACAAATGGAGTGGAAATAAATGTGAGCAATCACATGAATGTTTGATAGATATCTCTAAAAGATTTTTATACTTAATAATCACATACTATTAGAATATGGATTTCATTTTTGGTCAAATACAAATCTGCTACAAAGATCTCTATTGCCTTTTGTAACTTTAAAGACATCAGTAGCTTGCCTTTTTTTTTTTTTTAAGATTTTTTTATTGGGGCACCTGGGTGGTTTGGTCAGTTAAGCGTCTGCCTTCAGCTTGGGTCCTGATCCCAGGGTCCTGGGATCGAGTTCCGCATCGGGCTCCCTGCTCTATGGGGAATCTGCTTCTCCTTCTCCATCTCCCTCTGCAGCTCCCTCTGCTTCTGCTGTCTCACTCTCTCCTCAAATAAATAAAAATATTTTTTAAAATAAATAAATAAAAATAAAGATTTTATTTATTTGAGAGAGAGAGAGTAAGCGGCGGGGAGGAGCAGAGGGAGAGGGACAAGCAGACTCCATACTGAGCCCAACACAGGTCTCAGTCCCACAACCCTGAGATCATGACCTGAGCTGAAATCAGGAGTTGGACGCTTAACTGACTGAACCACTCAGGCACCCCAGTAGCTTGCTTTTTTTAAAGAAAATTCTAAGGGACTCATATTTCATGGAAATTTTATTTGTAAGGAAGACAGGTTTACAAATATCACAGTATAAGACACATAACAATTCCGTGATTGTGTATTCTTATCCTGATGAATTAGGAGATAGGATACATCTTCTCTCTTATCAAGAACCCCCATCTCTTGAGGAAACTGACACTATCTGACACCATAGCCAGAATTGGAAAGGAGCTGGGTCATCTTCTGATAAATGTAAGTTTTAGGAGAACACCGTATTTCTCAGCATGGGTATAATGATGCAGGGGGTCGCATGTCTTCAGTATCTACTTGGTTGCAGGCACTGTGCTAAGCATTTTCTCACACCTCAATATCCCCCTTACGAAAGGAGGAAACTGAGCCCATAGAGGTTAACTACACACTCAGTACTGGCAAAGCTGAAATTCAAACACACGTATTACTCCAAAGCCAGTGCTCTACCTACTACCAATACTGCCTCCCCACATCACGCAAAAGTACCTCCGAGTTATTTTCACCTGCAATATCCCCCCACAAGTAGGCAAACAGAGAACAAGAAAAATGAAGTGAATTGACCCCTACTGTCATTCTGTCATATTTCACTAAGGTATTTCTAATTAAAATCAACACAAAAATAAGCAGTATATGTTATTATTCAAAATGAGCAAAAGTAGTAATTTTGCTGAAATGAAGTAGAAATAAAACTATTTCATAGTTTTATGATTTGCCCTTTCATTTTTTCGTTCATTTAATTTGAAGATTATGCTAGTTCCTTTAAATACTTACAGTATAGCAAACCTTGGCATTACTAAGAACTGGAACCTCATCTTTGGCTCACAGTTAACATTCTGACTGAATGGGCTACTTGGCTGCCCAGATTGAGTATTTATGGGAAAATAAGTCAATCAATTGTGCAGTACATGAATCTCTGAAAGTCACTGCGTCACTTGTCTTTAAATTATTCAGCATGGTTTGGCATTCAATAACTCATAGAAATAAATGCTGAGGAGAAAAAAAAAGGCTTTTCTAAAAATTCCTTAGAAATTAATACCAGTTAACTCCTAAGTAATCTTCAAATATTGGACTTTTCTTTGTTTTATATTGCCATTAATAGTGAAAAGGCAAAATAAATGCTGAATAATCAGCAAGGATTGTGGATCAGAATGAATTACAACAACAGTTCCACAGAAGATAAGAAAACTGAGAATGAACCAAAACTGTATGGACTGTGAGTCCCTTACAGCGTTTATTTGAGTACATTTGATTGGAGGTCCTTGGAGGTGACAGGCACCTCAGGTGTGGGGTTGATGATTTCCTACCTATCCTTAAGTTCCAGGAAAATCCTCAGTGTGATTCTTGGAGCTTGCAGTCAAGGTGCCCATTGCCTTTTGACTACAAATCATTCATTTGGTAAAACAGAAGATCTCCATGATAAGAGATTATGTGCATATGAATGTCCTAACACTGGAAATAAATCTCCACTTTAACTTTGTTGACCCTGCAAAACCTCCCCATCATCAGAAATTCCTGGAGCCCCTCTATTTTGAACAACTCAATCTCAGTCCAGCAATGTTCTCTAGCTATCATCCAATGTCTCAGGGTTATCAATCCAGAGCTTTCAAAACCTCATTAGTTAACTTAGTGTCAGAGTCCTAAAGTGCAAGCTCCATTTAGAAAGTCATATGCTACATCCAGAATGGACTGGGGCTTCTTTTTCAGTCTGTGGCATCAAACAGCCCAGTCAATTGGGAGACCCAATTCTCTCTCCTGACTAGACTTACTATCTTACTATCTCAAGGTTGAAGAGAGATAAGTGTGATATTTAATTCCTGTGTCTCATATTAATTAATTTTTAGGATCCTCACCTATTTGAGAAAATGCTTTGTTTTTATTCCTCATTTCTAAAAATGTTTAAAGCCAAAAGTGTCAGAGAGAAAGTCGATCTCCCCCAAATTCGGCTATGATAGGAAGTTCAATAAATGGCCCCAGAAAATTATTTTACTTTGTATTTCTGGTCCCACTTTTTAGATGTACAGTAAACTTTTAAATGGTGCCCAAACTCTTGGGTACTTACCCAAACCTTCACTAAGCTCCAGGCCTCTTAAAGTTCACTCATGCATGATAGGCATCAGGTCCATTAAATTTAATTGTAACCGTATTGTCTCTATTTAAAGTAAGTGGAAGACAATGAATGCCACAAACTTTAGTATTCAGAAGATCTAGGTTAGCTTTTTACTGAAAGACCATATCCAGCTCTGGGTTCCAAAGGCCAAGAGAAAAGGAAAATTTGGATTGAGTTCATTAAGGCCCTTATAGGGACTAGGAGTATTCAATTTAGAAAAGAAAATAATAAAGAATAATAATAAAGAAAAATAATAAAGAAAATAATAAAGAATTATTTTTTGTATTTAAATAAAATAAACTTTTATTGAAGAGAGTAAACAAGGAGTTATTTTAGAATAAAGTGGGGATATCACCCAAGTTTGATAAAACTATTTTCTAACATCTAAAATTATTGGATCTAGAATTGAAGAGTAGGGGTAATTATGGATTCTTCTTTGAGATATATGAAGTGGAGCAAGTCTCAGGGACTTGGGTTGATTTTTGTATCTTTCACAAAGATGTGTGGTTAAATTAGGTATTTTCTGAAGTTCTTTCCAATTCTAGATTTCTAATACTGGTAGCCAAATATACAGTCTTCTCATAAGTCTACTTAAAGACAAATAATGTTTAAATCTAGAAATTTGATGAAGTAAATTGCAAAAGTTGGCATTGCCATTTATTTCTAAATAGAGAGGATTTGTATGTATTTCTCTAAATAAAAATACAGAAACCAAAGCAGTTAGCTCCAGATTATGCAAGAGTAAAAGCGAACAGCACACAGTATAAGAATAGACAATGCAGCTCTACGGTATAGCCTCAGAGAGCTCATCATCAATAGGCCCTTAATCAGAAGATGAATTGAAAATACAGAAAAATAAGCAGTTTGCTACAAGGTCACTTAGACTGGGAGCCCCAGAAAATATTTGAAAAAGTTGAAATTAGGGGCATCTAGGTGGCTCAGTCGTTAAGCATCTGCCTTCGGCTCAGGTCATGATCCCAGGACCCTGGGATCGAGCCCCGCATCGGGCTCCCTGCTCTGCGGGAAGCCTGCTTCTCCCTCTCCCTCTGCTGCTCCCCCCGCTTGTGCTCTCTCTCCCTCTCTGTCTCTGTGTCAAATAAATAAAATCTTAAAAAAAAGAAAAGAAAAGAAAAGAAAAAGTTAAAATTTGTCTTTGGTCCTTTTCTAACTTTACATGTCAGGCTTCAAGTCTCTTTTTACTGCCATCTGGCTCTTTAGAGTCATTCCTAGAAGCAAACACATTGTTTCTGCTCTCTCCACCATAAAGACATACCCATTGCTATTAAATTTTGGGGGGCATGATGACTTCAATTCAAAATTTTTAGTTCTGCTTCCCATTGTTTTAAGTTATGGTTGTTAACCTATGCCCAAGGGTGATATATCCTAAACAGGTTGTGTATCTGTTTCCATAGTGCTTCTGCTGCTGAGAATTCTGGGCCATTGGATGGAAAAGGACTGAGAGCACATTTTGCTGCCCTGAAATCCTACCAATCAAATGCCTGCCTCATCTATATGTTTAGACCAGCATAGATCAACTAGCAAACAGTCTGGATGTACATGTTAACATCTTTCTATTCTGTTTCCCCTCTATCAAATATAAACAATGCATGTTTTTCTGAATCTAAAAGCAGATCAGTCTTTCAAATACTTCTATAACTGACTATTTCTGCAAACTCCAGGAAAGGTTAGAAAAAAGGGAAGCTATGTTTAATTCATTTAACAGTGATTATAAGATACCTGTCTCATTAAATGAATTGGGAGGGTTTGTTAATTATGTCTCTATAATGGAAAATTTAATTTTCTTTGCTACATTAATTGGAAATAAGGAAAGATTTTCAGGGATTTGAATTTTAAGTAGCATTAATGACAGGTGATTCCAAGAACACTCAGTTATTTTCTGGGAAATTTCAGTAAAATTGAAGAGATTTTTTTAGTTTACCAGGATTTAGAGCTGTACACAATTGTTATTTGTTAAAGAATATATCACTTTTTAGGGCTCGAAGAAACAATTGCTTAAATAAGGTCATTTAACACTTGAAGTTTTTGTTGTTGCTGTTATTTTGTTTTGTTTTGTAGAGAATGTTCAGGTAATATTTGGAAAAAAGAATTTTTGGGTCAGTCAGAAATATTAAGTACAAATGAGATTATGAAAATTCTGTTCTTACGTTAACTTTTAAATATCACATGCAAAGGTTGTATTCCAGAACACATCAGCTAATGACACCTAACATTTGCTGCACTTTACAACTTTTAAGGGTGTTCACATTAATTCTTTCAATCATTGCAACAACCTTGTGAAGTAGAAAGGATGGACATTATCTCTACATTATAGATGAGAAAATAAAGCTTGGAGATGTTGTCCCTTACCCAACCAAGACCACATCGATAGTGAAGATTAGTATCTAGGTTTCGTTTGGTTCAGTATGGTGTTTGTTCTTTTGTTGCTGTTTATTTGGTTTGTTTGGTTGGTTCTTATATTTATTTCTCCAGTAATCATGGTTATAGATCATTTTTACTGGGGAAGCGATGTAGTGTTTGGCTTTTTTGCTGCAGGAACCCAGAAATCTTTTTAGTTCAGAAATCTCTGGTTGTCACACACATTACTATGCACAGGCAAGGGCTAATCAGTCCCTTTTAAACTATTCTAGTTTCCAAAAAGAGGCTGAAGATGCAGGGAGATGACATTACTAAAATGACACAGTTCTCTGTGAGATGCTATTTGCATCTAAGTTCTCTCCAGTGGCGATTAAAAACAGAGAAGTATGGAGTCAATAAGGGAGATAGAACAATGCCATCTAGTGATTAGGAGGTCTGGTAAGAAGATTTCTAGAGAAAATCTAAATTTGATTCACAGGGATACTTAAGTATAATTCCTAATCTACTAAATTTAGTGATCTAGACAAAAGATTTATTTAAGGTTCAGATTTGCTTGTCAATAGGGCCTGAAAGTCTAATCCCATTTACAGAGAATTCACTATGTAATGCAAACTGAAATTTGCAGGGCCAGCATCATGCAGTAGAAAATGCATGGGCTTTAGAATCAGACTTATCTGAGTTTGTCTGTATAATCTGTCACTTACAGTGGAGTAACTTCCACAAAAATTACTTCACCACTCTGATACTTATTTCCTTCATCTATAAATGGCACATATTTGGCTTTCAAAAAACATTAGTTACTATTTTGGGGGGCTTGAATGAGAGCCACAAGGGTCATTTACATAGCTCCACTATGTTCAAACAGTAATAATACCTGTAGCAGGACACTTAGAAATCAAGTTGGGCAACACCTTACAAGGTTGGCTTGGGGCAGGTAAATTCTAGGACATTGTAGAAAAGTTGCTGCTGTGAGCAAAGACAGTGATGGAAAATTGCTGTAAAATGACTTCCAATCTGAGAAGATTATATTTTTCTATTTATTTATTTATTTATTTTTAGAAAAGGGGGCAGAGAGGGGCAGAGGGAGAAGAAGAGAGAGAATATTAAGCAGGCTCCACACCTAGCATGAAGCCCGCCACACGGCTCCATCCCAGGACCCTGAGACCATGACCTGAGCCAAAATCAAGAGTCGGATGCTTAACCGACTGAGCCACCCAGGCATCCCAGAAGATTTTAGTTTTATGTTTATTTGTAAATTGTGAGTGCGTACCATTTACACTTCTTATTAAACCAAAATAAGTTAACATTTATTGAGATAATACATTTGAAAATGATTTTCAAATGCTATAGCACTTTAAAGAAATAGAAATAGAAACAAACCCTATTTTCATCCGGAATAAATTTGCTTTGGTTTCCCATCAGCTGAACACCTTCCTGGATTTAGACTCAATGATGAATATTCTATTAGAATTTTACTTTCTTATGTATGCTTCTCTAATTAGAAAGGAATTTGAAAAAAAAATCAAAGACTATTTTGCCTTGGTATTCTTAAAACAGATTATTCACTACAGCCTGTACTTGGACTTATTATGTTTCTGTTATTCAAACTCCTTTTGTCCACCCATATTGTTTAGACCTATAAAAAAACCAACACCAGGTCCTGCCTGTGTGCAAATTAATGCCATGACCTTTGCTGTCTTACTTGTATTTCTAGAAGCAGCACTTAAATGTGAGATAAAAATCACCTCCATTCAATAAGTAAATAATGTTTGTATATTGCAGATCACAGTCATTTATCAGGAATAAGGCAGATTTACTTTTTACAGGAAATGGAAAGTAAAACCACAACAAATGGATGCAACCCTTCAGAATGACTCTCAAATGGGCAGTACTGAAAATTGATCTGATTACTTGTCAATTGCATTATTCAGACATGACATCAGCAACAAAGCTGTGGCCAGTGCTAGCTCATTGCCCACCCCATGACAAGCTTTCATAAATAAAAAACCTACTCTATAGAGATATAAGCATCTCTTAGACTGTAATTTGAGGTTCGGAACCTAATTCAACAACTTTCCACCATGCTCATTAATAAGCACTAAACCGGTCTCTATACAAACAAGAAACCATTTTGTACCGTATCATCACCAATGTGTCATTCTAGAGGAAAAGCAGACTGTTGACTGAGACAGTTTCTATATTTCTGATGTTGTTTATGATCCATTGTTATAGACTAGCTTGTTAGATTAGGACTGACTGAAATCCTAAATTGAAACCTTTTGGCCATGACATACTCTCTGATGTTCTTCAAACAATTCTGTTCTGTTCTATCAATGCAAAGACATCATGCTTCTTTACCTGGGGGATTATGTTCATTGAGAATCACAAGCGATGCTGGTGTAGGTCTTCTTTTTCTGATCTGTGAACAACAAAGGCCCAGCTAAGGTCAGTGAGAGTCAGACGCTGCCCCGGGTTACTCTACAGCTTGCAGAACTGTTCCATCCTCATCTTTTCCCAACATAAAAAAGCAAATTTCTGGAGAGCACACAGTAGGTGCTCACTATTTTGAATTATGGAAAGCCAGAGAGTAGAACTTTCAGATATTAGTATCACCTTCTTTGACCAAAAAAGCTACCTTTCCACAGAAAAGAAATAGTTGTGTATAATCAAATGATGCCACTGAAATAATATGCAGCATAGGTACAAGGATGACTTGCTAGTTTTAATGGCTCTCTTGGAGCCCCATAATGATGATGCTTTCAAGATCCATTATCCTTATTTCTAAACAGGTTAAGAGAAGCTCAGAAAACTTAAAATTTCTAGCAGGTTAAATTTAACAACCTGAGTTCTTAATTTCAATTAATATTATAAGGTTGTCTTATTTTCTAGTAACATATTTAGGACAAATAAAGAATGAGTATGGATTTTAGGAGAGTAATTCATTTAAAACTAATAGGTTTGATGTGGGTTTTTTTTTCTTATTTTAAGAGTTACAGGAGCATATTATGATTAGACTTTCTAAAGTGTTCTTGATTTCTTAAATATATAGGTAAATTCTTAAAATATATGTCTGTAGGATAGAGGATAAAATTTACCAATGACATTTTGTCTAGGACAGAACCAATGTTCCATTCAATATAGATATATGAAGTTCAAGGTTATATTTATCTGGCCTGAGTCTGGGAGGATCTATTTCAGATTATCAAAACATCCTAGAAAGTTATGAGTCTCAGATTCAGTAAGTATTTTTAAGACTTTGTGTAAAATATTTGGAAAAGGATTCAATGATAATTGAGGTTGTAAGAAATTAATGAATTAGATTGATGACCCCATACATTTTTTCTGCTTTTGCCTCCCCACTGTTGTAATTTTACCACAAATGGTCTTTTAAGGGGTTTCATTGCATCAGGAGTCTAAATAAATCTGAATATGAAAGGTGATACAGATGTAAACCAATTTTACATGAAAGAGAGAGACAGAAATATAGATATATAGGTATATTAGACATAGAAAAGGAATCCAGGAAATGTTTAATACTATTTTAATATCTGAATAAAATGTCTTTTAAATTATACATACCACCTACAAATCCTATCTATCATATATTACACATACTTATAATTACTGCTTTGAATATATGATGAAAAACATTAAAAAAATATTAACCCTATAATATGAAATTATTTCAAAGTTTAATGCTTTCATTGTTAAATGAATCTTTTTTATTTTATAAATAATGAAATAAAAGGTTGCTAATTCTGAGAATTGTTTAAGGTTTCTCTAAATGTTGAGCTTGTTAATTCAGTAAGCAAAAGCAAACAGATTTTTGGATCCAAATCTGAATCACTAATATAACCATTTTTTTTCTCTAACGGGTGCAATTTTTTATCACATGAAATGCTACATTTTAGTCAATAGGTCACCCAATGCAACTCAAATACAAGTGCCGTATGGAAACCAACTTATTTCTTATTCACATATCCTGGAAAGTCACAAAGTTAGGCAAATTCAAGAGGTAGAGAAGCTTTCAATTAATAAGAATGTATGTCTGTATTACTTTATATACAGGAACTGGTCCCCACCCAATTCCACCTACCTGCTCTGCTGCTTCAGGTGCAATCTGACTCTGGAATAAAGGCACAGCAAATTGTATCTTTTTGGGACTGTTGGGCTCCATGATAATGACGAGAATTAGTCAGAGACTGGAAGGGCTCAGAAAGACTAACCCCAGGTGGTGTCTGGGATGTGTTTCCTCAGGCACACTCCACCCAGCCACACAGGGCACTTCGTAATAAATAGCTGTAATTCCAGAGCGAGCAAGTGAAGATGCCGAGGTCTGAGTAAATCCCTTCTTCAACTCCACAGTGATGCCTGGCTTGTCTGTTCCCCCACCAATCTCTTAGAACGTCTCAGCACAATACAGAAAGAAACAATAAGCTAATTGTGTGCTTCTTCACTAATACACATGCCAGGCATTCACTCAGCAGCTAATTGAAAATGCAATGCTTGCCTTGAAGGACCCGCTGCCCTGGGATTTGAAAGAAAGGCTCTATCCACTGTACATTACTAACCGGCTGCTCAAAAGTGCAATGTAAGCTCCCTCTGAGTATTGCAGGGATGGGCCATTCATTATTGATGAACATAAAGCAGGAAGTTTTTAGAGTTGGGGGCAGGGTTTGGGTATGAAATAATTTCATTTCTCTTGTAGCAACTTGTAAGTCAGACGCCTTTGCCATTTCACATTCAGGCACCAAATTGATGAATGGCCGCAGAAGGTAAGCCACAACCAATAATATCAGCTATATTTCAGCTGCGAGATCTAGTTAGGTAAGACTGACCATGGGAAGCAGAGCATCCGTGGTGTAGTAATACGGACACCGCTGCCCCGGACTGAGCAGATTTTAGTTCAAGTTGCATCTCTACCATTAACAAGCTCTGTGTCCTCAAGCAAATCTCAGACTGTGTCTAGGCCCCCATACCTTAATCAGAAAAACGATGGGAGATTGGACTCGGTGACCTTTAAGCTGTGTTCTGTTCCAGCATTCTATAATTGTAGTTCACAGTTTTCATTAGAGTGGAAAGTATTGGACAGCTAAATTTAGCAAACAGCTTGAAAGTCATTGCTGCTGTAATGACCTCTATTTCATTTCCTGGTGGAGCCAGTCATATCCTCTGATTTGGAAGAATACAGAAGTGACTAGAAAACATTAGTGAAACTTAATGATATCCAACATTGTGGCTTATTGTCAATAGTGGGGATATACATACAGTAAAGGACTTGGAAAAAAAAAAAAAGCATAAAAGGGGTTATCTCCAGAATGCTGGAGGATGATGGTCATATTGGCTAGTGGTGAAGGTAGAGGGAGACAGTGACCTGATCTCCACATCTGTTAAAATCTAAGGGGAGGCAACAGCAGAGCTAAAATGGCCTTCCTGTATTCAGCTCCTTTTGTGAAGGAAGCCTGAAAATGAAGCTGTTTAATGGGAGAAAGAACTTGAGTGCTCTACTTTCTTATTTGAAAGACTTTTTTTGAAGAATACTAGGTTTTTGATACGTTTTTGGATTTATAGAATATATTTAGGTACTGAATATTATTCCAGGTATTTACAAATGAGGTTTTCTTTCTTTTGTTTAAATTCTGAGTCCGTACCAGGAATCCATCTTAATGATTTAAGTATGCAATGTTCTGTTGAAAGAATATGGAAAGTAATATGCATTATTCAAGTAGTTTTCCATACCCACTAGGGGAAAAAACAAATGAAGATGTGGATGTGGATGTGAAAACACTTTCAGCTGGAGAATAGTGCTGACGAGCAAGACATCTTGTGATGTGCTCATCCTTGTAGTGTTGAAGGGAAACTTATAAATTACATTTTGCATAACAGTTTACAAAAGTCCCAGCATGAATCCTGAATCAATATCATTAATGTAGTAATTTTTCTGAATATTTCTTCAAATTATACAAAAGGAAAACAAGACAGCATTTCTAGTGAGTGATCAATCCAAAATTTCGCTTAGTGTAGTAATTTAGAGCATGCACTTGGCAGCCTTGAGTTCAAACCCTGACTCTTCTACTTGCTCACTTTATCAGTTGGCAGTAAGAGAACTTTATTCTTGTGAGGTTTAGATGAATTAATTCTTTATGAGTTCATTATAAGGCCAGTACATGATAACTACTCAGTAAAAGATAACTATTATTTTTCTTTCAATTAGACTTTTCAAAAGGCCTAAACATATACATTTTTAATATGAATTACTAGGAAACCCTTCCTGTTTGGAATAATTTGATACCGGTTAGAACACGGGTTGATAAATTGCAATTCCAGGGCACGTTATGGTATAAATAGCAATAAAATCATTCTCATTTACTAATTGCCCTATTTTGAATAGTTTAACCAGAATAGTATAAAAGAACTATCTAGACCCATTAAATTTCTTCTTCACCAGATCAACTCCTGTGCATCGTTCAGACTCAGCTGAGTTTTGTGCCCTCTAGGTAGATTTTATAGATTTACTTCTATCTGTGGAGGGTTTAGACTCACCTTTTCTGTGCTCCCAAAGCATCCAGCATACTTCTACCTAGTGTAATAACTACCCGTTTGTCTTTTCTGTTTTGCAATGCCACTCATTCACATAGGGCGTATTTATTGAATAGGTAGTACATCTACTCCATGCCAGGCCTTTTGCTACGGCACTGGAAGAGAAATTGTGTTAGAAGATGTTTGAGGTCTTTTCCAAGCTAAATTTTATTCCGAGAATCACTTAAAATGCAACTTAAATGTGAAATTATCAAAAATTTTAATGAGCTTACATGAGCAGTATAGTTATACTAAATTCAGATGTACATTTTTTCTCCCCATTAGAGATAATAGTAATAGCTAACACTTATATATCACTTACCATGTGCCCAGTGCTGTTTTAAGTGCTTTATCTGCATTAATTTATTTAATATTCATAATAACCCCTTGAGGTAAATACTAATGCTATCCTCATTTTTAATTTACAATGAAGAAACAGAACCAAAGAATTTAGGTAATTTGCCCCAGGTTACCCAGCTAGTATGTGGCAGAAACAGGATTCAAATGCTCATGATATTGCCTAGAGCCTGGGCTTTAATCAGATGGCTAATAGCACATAAGGGCCTACAGAGAAGTTGGTGGAAGACACCAGAACCTACAATGGTTAGATGTTCTAACCATTCAAGTTCCATGGTAAAAGATCTTAAGATGAAGTGGCATATGAATAAAGGAAAGAAAGTAGCAGATTATAGGATACTAGTAACCAAGAAGATTTTACATTTCAAATTAGATATCAGAATAAAATGGAGACTCTAGAGCTGGGTGTTAAGTCACCAAGCTGACTTGAAAGAAGACAATTTTACTTTTCTCTTTTTTTAAAGTAATGGGTTCTATCATTAAAGATTAAAAATGCCTCTAGAATAAGCAATAACTATAGTCCCTCTTCAAGGTAAGTGATACTGTGAATAAAGAAGGTAGTACATTAAGAGAAGAGTCCATTAGGCCTTCCTGATTTTCTTTATAATATCTGACCCTATTTCCACAGCTCTTCAAGACTCCCCTATAGGCCACACTTTAACCCACAGCCAGCCTTTCGATGGCCTCCCCTATCTTCCCAGGAAGCTTTCCTGCCCTCCCTCCTTTTATCCAAATTGGATTCATCCTCTAGTCCCACTTCTTAGTAAGTTTTACCCTCAGATTCTCCAGATAAGATGCATTGCTCTTTTTGTTCCTCTCCTGGTATTTAATTATATGTAGTTTTATGTTATTCTATAACAATGTGTTATGTGTTCCTTCAGGCTCCCTTCCTAGACTGGAAATCCTTTTCTATCCTATCCTAAATATATACAGAACAAGCATAACGTTGGCCATCTAGTCTTACCAAATAATTCCATTTAGGCATCACCTATCTGATATTGTCAGGAAATAAGGTTTTTCAGTATATTGAATATCATCAGGTATTATTTTGTTTAACATTTGGTTAGCTCGTTGAATATCACCAAAATAAAAGCAAATATTTATTAAACATGTTTATAAATATGTAGGATTACATTAAATGCTGAAAATACCATAATGAACAAAAGCAGACAACATATGATAGTGTCTAGATACATATCTGTTGAAAAGATTTCCAATCCTAATACAGTGGTTTTCAACTGCATGTTTTCAACATTCTGATGATGGCAGACATATTTGAGATGCATTCCCTTCTATGTCTCCTCCTTTAGTTCTAGCTATAACTTCATTTCTTTCATTAAGGAAAGCCCATCATAATGCAAGCAAGAATGACATTATAATTGGGATTATGTAGAATAATCTCAGTTATTTTTAATGCAAATAGTTGGAGAATTCCAAAACTTCCAATATTAGTATTAGCAAATTACTAGTAAAGCACCAATACCTAATTGGGACGAAGAAGTGTATCTGTAAAATGTGGTCAAATACCACTAATATAAATGAAGTGGGCCACTAGCTCCCAGTACCTATTTAAATTAAATTTCTTCCAGGGAAATCATTAATCATATGAATTCCTTCATAACATCTTCAATTTCATCCATTTTATTTTATTTTTTATTTTTTTTAAAGATTTTATTTATTGAGCGAGAGAGAGCAAGCAGGAGGAGGGGCAGAGGGGGAGGGAGAGAGAGAATCTTAAGAAGACTCTACACTGAGCACAGAGCCCAATGCGGGGCTCAGTCTCATGACCCTGAGATCATGACCTGAGCTGAAATCAAGAGTTGGACGCTCAGCCGACTGAGCCACCCAGGCACCCCAATGCTATTTTAAAATCTTATATTTTTTTCAAATTCTACACTTATAAGAAGACTTCTTGGCCTAAGCTTGCTATTTTATAATCTTATAATAAAATCTGAACCCCCACAGTACTTAAGTATAAAAGTGTACTTGCAATCACTCTTAATGCTTAAAGGCTGACATCATTGATTGATTCATTCATTTATTTAGTGCCTGCCATGTTCCTTAAAATTGTTGCTTAATTGCTTTATGATTGCATATTTTTGTCTTCACTTTAACAATTTTGATTTACTCTAGGATCCCCATATTGACTAATGCAGTGTTTACAATATGTGTTGAATTGAAGAATTACTACTATGTTATATAAATGCTCAAGTTATTTTTTCCTCTTAGCTATGGACATGTCATTTTGTTTAATGTATAATATTTTCCTGGGTCATCACTCAATCGTTTCATCTTTATTCTTGTTGAGGCAGGTTCACTAAAGAAAATCAGAAACCCATGAAGGGTTTTCAGTAAGTCTATATCAGCCATGAGGCTAGAGCAATAAGTTCACCTCAGAGACGGGGAACTCTAGGGATTTGTAGAGTTCGGCTTCATTTGAGAGACCCAAGGCACTATGCAACTTTATTGACACCACCCTTGGGGAAGCAATCCACTGGACAGCTCAGGCAAAGGAACTTCATGGGGAGACAGAGTCAATCACAGCCTGATGTGGACCAGGGGACCTTTGAAATATTAGGCCAGGTGAACTATAAAGAAGACTTTCAGCTCAGATCCAGCAAAGGCACAGGAGTAATGGGAAGAAGAGTGGGAATCCAATCTTACTCTCTCCTTACCCAACCCCTTTTTCATTTGTTTTGGTAACTTTCACTTTCATTCATTTCCATAGCTTACTTTTAGTCTTTCCTGCCTTTTATTTGGAGGAGATGATTATTATATGAACTATAGAAATTGCAATTCTTGACTCTACATAAAAGTGTATTAGTTTATAAAATACTTTCATAAATATCATTCATTCATCCAACAAATATGTATTGAGCATCAAATTCAATGCCACACCACTGGGATATGAACAAGATAAGGTCCCAACCTTCAAAGAACTTATAGTTAAGGGAAGAAGGCAAAATCCTAAACAAGTGAGCAGCATTGAGGTAAAGATGCTATGATAGAAAGTGGTAATAGGAAATGGAAAGGAGACCTGGGTAGGAAGATGATGGGTGACGCTGGGTCACAGAAAGTTTTTGTTTGCCTACACGGTATTTTTTAAATTGAGATGACATTTTAAGACAAAAATAAAAGATATCCAGCTTCTCTTAATACAATAGAAGGTCTGGAAAGCTGGGCTCTCATATCCACAAGGTCACAATCAACTCCAGTGACATAAAGGTACCTTTTGTAAACATGGCAATGATTTCTACACTGCAAATCACTCTGACACAGTGTATGCATGGTATTACTACATAACCCAGCTAGCTTCAGCCAGCCTCTGAGCTAGAGGAGAGGAAGATAGGCATGACAACATTGTATACCATGCAAAGAAATGTGGGATTTACTGTGAAGGCAACAAGTGTAACTAGAAAGATTTAAGTAAGAGAGGGTCATAATCTGATCGGAGTCTTAGAATGGTCACTGTGGTGTCTGTGTGGGGGATAGATTGGAAGGGGTCAAGACCAAAGGTGAGAAAATCTGAGGATGTTATAATATTCTATTCAAGAGATGACAAAAGCCTTAACTAAAGAAATAGTAGTGAAGATGGAGAGGGAGATGGACAGAATGTGGTTATTTAATGGAATTGGATGGTGATAGGGGAAGAGAGAAATGGAAGAATGAATCCAAGATTTCACATTCAGCAGCTTGGCATACAGGGATATCACTCATTAATATGTGGATGGTTGCAACATTCTACATATTCTTCTGCAATGTGCCCTTACTGCTCCCTCATTAAGAGGTGGAGTCAAGGGGCGCCTGGGTGGCTCAGTTGTTAAGCGTCTGCCTTCGGCTCAGGTCATGATCCCAAGGTCCTGGGATCAAGCCCCGCATCGGGCTCCCTGCTCGGCAGGAAGCCTGCTTCTTCCTCTCCCACTCCCCCCCTGCTTGTGTTCCCTCTCTTGCTGTCTCTCTCTCTCTCTGTCAAATAAATAAAATCTTAAAAAAAAAAAAGAAGTGGAGTCAAATTCCCCTGCCCTTGAATCTACCAGCCTTAGTGACTTGTCTGTAACCAACAGAATGCAAAGGAAGTGATCCTGCATGACTGCAGAGGCTAGGTCATAAAAGAACATACTAGTTCCACTTAGTTCTCTTGTAACACTTAACTTCCTAGTCCCTCCATCTGGGAATGCTCCCTCTTAGAAACCAGCCAACGGGGCGTCTGGGTGGCTCAGTCGTTAAGCGTCTGCCTTCGGCTCAGGTCATGGTCCCAGGGTCCTGGGATCGAGCCCCGCATCGGGCTCCCCGCTCTGCGGGAAGCCTGCTTCTCCCTCTCCCACTCCCCCTGCTTGTGTTCCCTCTCTCACTGTGTCTCTCTCTGTCAAATAAATAAAATCTTTAAAAAAAAAAAAAAAAAAAAAAATAGAAACCAGCCAGCATACTGTAAAAGATGGAGGATACACATGAAGGATACATGTAAGCACTCTGGTCAACAGCCCCAAATGAGCCTACCCTTCAAGTCCTTCCTGCCACAGTGTCAAACATGTGAGTTAATAAACCTCCAGAGCATTGTAGTCCCCAGCTGCTCAAGTCATCCCAGCTGTTTGAGTCTTCAGAGCTGATGACATCAGGTACAAAGAAAGCACTTCTGCTCTGCTTTGTCTGTCTACACTCCAGATGCTCCATCTTGGGACATTTTCTTTCAGAACCCAGGTGGTATGCAGTGAGAAGCCCAAGCCATATCATGTATTGACTCCAGTCAGTTGCCTCAGTGAAGAACAGCCTTTGAATCACCACAGCCATCCCATGAGACATTGAGTGAAGAAGCCTCCAGATAATTCCAGCCTCTAACCATGAGTTACCTCCAGCTGTTTGTGTGTTCCAGCTGAGACCTCATACATTTTGGAGCAGAGACAAACTTTCCTCACTTTACCCTATCTGAATTCTTGACCTATAAATCTGAATATAAATTGATAGTTGTTTATAGCACTAAGTTCGGAACAGGGATATATAGTCAAAACTCAGTAATTGTTGGCTACTTTTAAAGTCACTATTATTTTCTTTTTACAGCTGACCATTAAAAATGTGTGTTTGTAACTCAGAAGTGAAGTCTGTCTGAATAAAGATAAACATATAAATATATGAGTGATTGTCAAATAAGCCTTTTTCATATAAGTCTTAATTTTCATGATTAAGATTATTTTTACATGGAAGTAGATAAAGTAATCCAGGCAGTATGTAGAATGCAGAGAAGGAAATTAAGAATTTTGAGAATCCCAAAGGTTAGGGAGAAAAGAAAAGACAGAATGGAAACAAAAATTAGAGTGGTAAGAAGATCAGGGAAGAATCGTAACATGGAAATCAAAGTTGAAACAGTTTATTTAGGAGCATTGTAATCCTCACTAAAAAATAACTGTAGAGAATGTAATTATGATCTTTCAAAAATATCTGTTGAATTTTAGTAACTAGAATGAGGGAGAAAGTGGGAGATACATAACTGAAAACAAAAATTGAAACTAGTCAAAAAAAAAAACGAAAAAACCTTGGCTAAAATTAAAAAAAAAATCTCCTTCAAACACAGGACCTTGCAGTAGACAGCAAGAGCAAGAATGGGATTTTTAGGTCTGTTTTATAGATGCATAAGTCTCAAGTATGTCCTGTGCTGTAAGGACGTGGCCAATAGAGAGAGAGGTTGAACATATAGAAGAGAGAGGGGAAAACTTGAAAAAATAAATGCAAATATAATTTTTTTTAAGTTGAAGAGAATAAAATGTAGCAATTTATTTCAGATCTATTTCAGATTACACATCTCTTTTCTGTGCTGGAATTACTACTCCGGATTCCTAAATAGTAGGCCAGTTTTCTTTCTATGAGGCCATAGGTGCACTTCTCAAATAAAGAAATGAATAAACAAATAGTCCATTTATAAAATTCTTCACATTTTATCAATTTCTGATAATACAGTGGGATAAAATGATATTATAATGGCATTGTGTTGGGTTTGAATTTGGAATAACTTCTAAAATCTCACTCCTGATTGTTGGTATGGCTTTCAATAATTAAATTTTTTTCAAGGTGTATTGTTAACTACAGTTAAGTAAAAAAAAAAAAAAACAAAGTTCTTAAATAGTACGTCTAATCTAATTCCATTACGTATTTATATGGATATATACACATATACACCACACGCATGTAGTCATGCATAAAATACATATTGACATATACATATACACATATTTATGTTTTTGTGTGTGATGTGAGAGAAATGTTTGGAATAACCTGTTCTGATATGTTACTAGGGATTTTCTCTGGATGATGTGATTATAGATCTATCTTTGCTCTTTATGCTTTTCTATTTTATATAATGGGCAGGTATTAATTTTGTAATAAAAGATTAGCTTTCATAATAACAAAAATAATACTTTCTTTAAAAGGTCTTAATTTTCATGATTAAGATTATTTTTACACTCTTCCTTAAATCAGAGAAATTAAAATAGTTTTTCAAAAAAAACATATTTTGTCTTTTAATTAAGGACAGACTGCTTTGGATGAGATCATTATTTCCATAAGCATATTGAATTTACCTCACCTATTCAATAAAAAGGACACTGTTCTTAATACTCATATTTACCTTACCTAAAGGACACAAAAATACTGATACAAAGGGGCACATGCACCACAACGTTTATAGCAGCATTATCAACAATAGCCAGATTATGGAAAGAGCCCAAATGTCCATCGACTGATGAATGGATAAAGAAGATGTGGTATATATATACAATGAAATATTACTCAGCCATCAAAAATAATGAAATCTTGCCATTTGCAACAACGTGGATGGAGCTAGAGTGTATTACACTAAGTGAAATAAATCAGAAAGACAAATACCGTATGATTTCACTCATATGTGAATTTAAGAAACAAAACAGATGAACATAGGAGAAGGGGAAAAAAAAAAAAGAGAGAGGGAGGCAAACCATAAGAGGTTCCTAACTATAGAGAACTAACTGAGGGTTGCTGGAGGGGATGGGGGAGGAAGAGGGGCTAAATGGATGATGGGTATTAAGAAGGGTACTTGTGATGAACACTAGGTGTTATATGTAAGTGATGAATCACTAAATTCTACTCTTCTACTCTAAATTCTACGAAACCAATATTACACTGTATGTTAACTACAATTTAAATAAAAATGTAAAAAAAACCACTCATTTAACTATAAGAGCAATATTGCAGAAAAGAATGCAGGTACAGAAAGGGCCTCTTAATAGATTTGCTGATATATGCAATAAAATGCCTGTGAGCTACAATAAAATTGGGAAAACATCAGGAGAAATTTATTTTCTTATAATTTTCTTGAGGAACACTATTATTTTCTTGTTTAGCTTAGTTTAGTTCTTTCTCTAAGCTGTGGGTAACAAATGGAACATATCCTTACTTTTACTGTTGCATAATTAAGATAGTTTGAATGAATCAATGAGAAAGAATTAACAGAAGAAAATGTAGCTCCTTAAACTTTAAGGAACTTCAAATCTTCTACCGCAAAGGAATGTTCAAAATGTGATCAGGCAAGGTGTGAAATATATTCAGGTAATATTTATCAGTCAGAGAAGTGTGAAGGAACAGTTTTCTCAAAGTCCTGACAGTCCTACTTTTTAAGATGTCTTTCAAAAGAGAGACTTGAATGGACAGAACATTCTGAAGAAAACAAAATAGGCAACAAGTACTCCTCAGCTAATATACTATCTTCAGTTTAGTTCTTTAAAACATGCCCTGAAATGTCAGCTAGAGAGCGATCAACATCAATTACTGCAAATATTTTAGATTCATAATTTTTCAAAGCAGGATTTTGTGAGTCACCTAAGTGCCTTGTAACTTCATATGACTGATGCCAGGCACAGTCTCGATTGTCATCAAAATTTTGGTGGACTCTTAAATCCGTTCATTCATTTTACAGGCATCAGGAAAAGTATGCTGTGTACTACCTTTATCGAGAGATTGTTTTGAAATGATTAAAGAAGAAAAGACTGCACTCCTGAGATGGTGAGACACTTTACTTTAAAATGTATGTAATCTTTCGGGGTGCCTGGGTGGTGCAGTCAGTTGAGTGTCCAACTCTTGGTTTCAGCTCAGGTCATGATCTCAGAGTTGTGAGATCGAGCCCCACGTCAGGCTTAGAGCAGAGTCTGCTTAAGATGCTCTCTCCCTCTTCCTCTGCCTGTCCCCCACCCCGTGCTCACTCTCTCTCTCTCTTTCTCTCTCTCTCTCTCTCTAAAATAAATAAATCTTAAAAAAAAAAAAAAAAGGTATATAATCTTTTAAAGGGTACCCAGGTATAGTTAGTGAACGATCAGGTAGATCCCAGCCAGCTGCTGCCGCCAACCTAATTATGACCTGTGGGGACCAGTGAGGGTTCTGATTTACCGTTCTCAGTGTAGGGGCTTCTTAAACCCAAACGTGACCTTCCGTTCATCTTCAGTTGCTTCCGTTCCCCCCCGCCCCACCCTCACCCCTTCATGGTTGCACAGTGTCAGATAGTTTCTTACAACCCTGAGACACAACCAGAAAACCCGAGTTCTCCAGAGGAATTCCAGGAAAGGCCCATCCTGTGTGTAAGGTTGTGATTGAGATGCTTCAGGTTTATCTTAATTCTAGAAAAATCCCATCTCAAAGTGGATACTAAATCTTTATAGAAGGGGTATGACCACAGTCTTTCCCAGTTATAATTTATGACAAAAATAGAATCTAAGTTCTGGGATGACATAAAAAAGCAGGTAAGACTTTTCCATTGAATTTTTGGTTGTTCTGTGAAGTGTTTTAATAGCATCTTCTGCTCGCCTCATTTGTACCTGCAAATACTGTATAAAATCCAATTTGAAATGTATGTAGTAACATGAAGTTCGTGAAGTAACACTGAGACACATGTCAAGTAAGAAACAGTCTCAGAGTATAATATCCTATGTTACTTTAATTAATATGCACAACCGTCTCTTGGATTACTGTAGGAAAGCATGACAAACAGCACATACGAAATTTAAATCAACTCTAGATATTGGTTCCAATTTTCTTTCCTTAATGATTTTTTCAAACCTAAAATTCTCTCTATACATGTATATATAAACCTTGTGTTGGAAATACTCCAAGGTGGCATAATTGACTGACTTAAATTTCATCTCTTATCCCTAAATTTCCCGCCTCGGGTAAAATGCTAATACTTAGGAGATTGCTTAAAAGGCAGGATACAGGGAAGATAAGACTGGAGGCATAAGTCTGCATAAGCCACAAATTAATTCATCAATCTTCAGAAACAGAAAGCTGATGCTAATAGTAATTGAATTGATAGGCTTCTCAATTTTTTTTTAAAGAAAACAAGATATAAATTAAGTATATATGTGATTTCAAAGTTTCAAATAATATAGATGTCAGTGAGGCCATGGTATTATATGAATGAATATTATGTTCATATTGAATATGTTTTCACTTTTAAAAAATATATTTGTTTAGAACATCTCTGTGAAAGGAAGCCAGTTGTTTTCTGTGCTCTCAGTTTCAAAGAAAGATCTACTTCAGCAAAAATCCCTTTTGTTCTGAATTACACCTCAAGAAATGATTAAGTTGGTATGTTAACACTTATCATTTTGCCTTTTTTAAATTATCAATATAAAACTTGATAAACACTCTCTTCTGTCTTACTTTTTGTGCATCTACATTCCTACTACCTAAGTATTATTTACACACTTAGTACTTTGTATATGTTCTCTTTGTTCTAACTTCCATTTAAATAAAAATAAATTCTTTTTAAGACGATTGCAAATTTTTGGCTTCATATTGTTGCAATTTAGCAATCTTCTGGTTCTGCATGGACTCTAAAAAGGAACCTGATAGCCGTTCTTGAGTGTTTGCCTATGTTTCCACAAGCAACATACACTTATTCATATCCACAAATAATCTGAACTAATGGAACATTAAAAAAATAGAATAATTTACTGATTAGGATGACTCACTTCCAGTAAAAGCAAACCTCTTAGTGAGAACATGAAAGCTATATTAAATATCTGAGGGTGTTTGCCATTGTTTCTTGGTCCTGTTGGTCGGTAGTGACTGGACACAGTTGGTCTGTAAATAAGAATTGCTTATTTATCACATTTATTTCATAACAACCTGCTGTGGGGATGATCAGTGCTATCCCATAATCTCTGTTTCTTGACAATTTAAAATATTATAAGCCTTTTTTATGATTCCTATCCACTTAGTTTTAAGAGCATATGACTCATTATACTGTTTGTGTAATATATGCATAATGATTTTGGAAGCAAAGCGATCATTCTTGATTCAGAAAGAACATGAAATTTCTGGCAGGTTGTAATGTGCTGAGCCTTATTTTCCAGTGCAAATAATGAGTCATGGATCAAAATGGATGATAAGAGTAGATAATTAAGAAAGTACAATAAGGAAGTCAACTTAGATCATCATCTGGCCCTTTAGAGAAGAAAAAAGATTAAAAAATCTTATTTTCTAGACACATCTCAGGCCACACACCCTACAGCTACCACTGAACTTCTCATTCTTTCTTGAATAACCCAAACCCTTATACAATGCTGCACCCTTTGTACATGTGGATACTTTGTTCAGAACATCCTTCTACTCCAGGGGCACCTGGGTGGCTCAGTCAGTTAAGCCTTAGACTCTTGATTTTGGCTCAGGTCATGAGCTCGGGGTTGTGAGATCCAGCCCCGTGTCGGACTCTGTGCTGAGCATGGAACCTGTTTAAGATTCTTTCTTTCCCTCTCCCCCTTCCCCTACTTCCTCTCCCCACCTCTAGAAAAAAAAATATATATATATCCTTCTTCACTATGTCTGTTACTTGACAAAATACCTCTTCCTATAGGATTGGGTTCAAATGCTCCCTCTTCTGAAATGTCTTCCCAGAATCTTCTGGGCTTTCACAAGGCGTGGTTAATACACTGTTTTCTGCTCTATTAAAAATTAATTATACTAATAATTAATGTAATAGATAAATAACATTCATTGTCAGCATACACCCCCAAACAAACAAGAGGCTTAGCATGTCCCTTTTCCCAGTCTTCACACAACCTGAGATGGTGAAAGGATCTTTTATTTTTAACTTCAGGGTTTTTTTCTTTACAGTATATTTTGGCTATTTCATTCTATTGGTTTATTTGCCCACATTGGTCCTATATCCAACTTCATCTTGGATTCATTCTCTGTTTTGCTGAACTGTGTTCTTCAGTAGTTTTTTTAGAAATGATTCATAGGTAGTAAATTCTCTAAGTCTTTGCATATCTAAAAATGCAAATCTTTATTTTGCCCTCCCACATGAGGTGGTTTGGCTGGGTAAAGAACTGCAGGTTAATGTTTTTTCTTTCAGAACTTTGATGATATTTCTCTGTTGTCAACTTGTATCCAGTATTGCTGATTTTAATTAGAAGAAAACTCTTTCATAGGCAATCTGATTTTTTCTCTTGAGAAACTTCAAGGATTTTATCTTTATGTTTCGCATTCTAAAACTACATTAGGGTGTGTCAAAATGTAGGTAGAGGCTTTTTATTCATGCTACTCAGAAACTTTTTGGATCCTTTCAATATTTTGAATGACTCACTTGCATGGTTAAGTTTCTTCAATTAGTTTGTAGTTTGGGGTTGCTATTTATATTTGTGGTTGGCTATTTTTATCATAATAGGATTGTTGGAATGTGTTTTATCAGGTCAAATGAGAACCTCTTTTGCAGTAAGCAACATTAAATTCTGAATATAGAAGACTGCCTTGGATGTTTGGGAGGAGGGTCGGGCTGGGAAAATTTGCAAGGTGTACAAACAACTTTGATGTAGGGTGTGAGGGCTCCTCAGCCCTGCTGGTTGTTACACCTTATCTGGCACACTGCCCTGGGAGTGTCCCGTGTCAGAACTCCCATTTCAGAGTGTCCCATTCCCAAATTTTTCCTGTGGACAAAGGGAATAAGTGGTTCTCCTTCCTTCCCCGTCTTTGCTGTGGATTTGGAAGTTCCAAGTTAGCTCAGGCTCTACTTTCCTTCATCTCCGACCCCAACCTTCATACAAGTACTCTCCTAAGGAGGTAACCCACTCTGTATATGAAACAGTCACCCAGGCTTTATCTTGGGGCAAACACAGCTGCTGCCAACTGCTTTTGGAGGGTGGGGAGGAGGCAGCCCGCTGGCACAGATTATCCAAATAAAGTCTTTAATTAATTGCCCTAACTGCCCTCAGGGGCCCCTCCCTCTCTGATTTGTTCAATCTGAGCATGATATTTCCCCTAGTTTCTTTAAGAAATGCCAAAATAGGGGCGCCTGGGAGGCTCAGTCATTAAGCATCTGCCATAGGCTCAGGTCATGATCCCACGGTCCTGGGATCAAGACCAGCATCAGGCTCCCTGCTCCGTGGGGGGCCTGCTTCTCCCTCTCCCGCTCCCCCTGCTTGTGTTCCCTCTCTTGCTGTGTCTCTCTCTGTCAAATAAATAAAATCTTTAAAAAAAAAAAAAAAAAGAAATGCTAAAATAGTCTAGAGCCTTCTCCAGCTACAGCCTTTATTTTTTAGTTCTCTTTTATGGTTTCTCCAGCTAGATGGTCCTATCTGCTCTTTCCCATCAAGAAATTCTTCAGAATTTCTGGTGTGCTGAGTTTATCCTTTTTTTTACTTAGGGTGTATTATGGATGTATTATCTAGTAAAATATTTTCTGTAATTTCTATGTATTTTGGTAGAGTTTCTGCAATTCCAACAGACACAAAAAGGTAGCTAGAGCATGTTTTGGTTCTTAACTTCCACGAATGTATTGCACTGTACACTGGGGTAATTGTTCTTTGTTCATGTAAGTCTCCTCTGCTGTAAAATGACTCCTGGATGGCAGCACAGTCATCCCCAGTGCCTAGGCCAGGTGTCTGTAAGTGGAGAGGCTACATGAACAAGAGCACAGAAATAGAAAAACACAAGTGTTCATGGAAGAGAGAATTCTGATTTTTTTCTTTTAATGGAAAACAATAGAAACTGGTGGGAATGATAGAAGGGAGAGGGGTGTATTTGGAGCAAACAAAACTCTGGAATAATGGAAGACTACTTTTTATGTGGCATTTAGATTATTCTTAATCTTTTTCTGAGCCTCAGCTCTCCCATTTGGGAAAAAGAACATAGCTATAAGATGGCTAAGATTATTTTCCTGTTTAATCACTGTGTGATTCTATGAATTAGATATTAGAACGCAATAGACTTTACCAGACTGCTGATCTCCCCCCAGCACCCTCCAGATAGAAACCATATGGTGTGCACTCATCCTAAAATGAGCAGGACCAGACTTCAGTAAAATAATGAAGAACTTACTCTTTTCTGTGATTTACAAGCAGCTCTCTTTTCCTTTCAGACACTTCTCCACTACCATCCTTAATTTTCCCTCTTTCAACCACCATTTCCCAGTGATTTACTTTGTGGCTTATTCTGCAAATCTCTGATAAGGCATTAACTGATAAGGAGAGTATTAGCCGGTAAGGGCTGAGAGCAGATGCTTTATAGAGTTATATACAGTTTCTTGAGGCAGCATTTAATTAAAAGCATTATTTTTTATTTTTCAAGATTTTTTTCAGTTGTAAGGAGAAAAAGTAACATATAAATCACGTGGTTGAACAAATTTGCCATCAAAGATAAAGATAAACATACAAAGATAAAGATACACACACACATACACACATGTACATGTATATATATATTTAGATCCTTGGAGCCTCCTGCAATGGCTCCTGATTCTATGGCATGATTACCTAAATTAAAAACATAATTAATTGCCTATTGCAGAAGTTCTAAAATGCTTAAAAAGATAAAATCATACTAGTAAAATGATATACAGTGACATTGATATATGAGCACAGGCATACTCCTGAGCACCTTCTCAAATTCTACTCCTGGATCAGCCAGCCACCTCTCTCTTGCCTCACTATCTACTTTCGGTCTATAGCAAATCATAACTTTTTTTTTAAGATTTTTTATTTATGTATTTATTATTTTTAGAGAAAGAGAGCATGAGTGGGGGAAGGGGTGGGGGGGGAGAGAGAGAGAGAGAGAATATTTCAGACTCTGCACTGTGTACAGAGCCTGACGTGGGGCTCCATCCCATAACGCTGAGATCATGACCTAAGCCAAACCAAGAGTCGGAAGGTCAACTGACTGCACCACCCAGGTGCCCCTAACTTTTTTTTTAATAGTCTTACACTTCTTCACTGAAAATGTGGGTTTTTTTCCCAGTTGAAGCTAAAATGACTTGTTTCTGATTCTTTACATCCACACAGATGTCAAAATATTTCCACATACTTCTGCCAGGATTCTTCAGTCTTAAATTGGAGCTAGAAAGTTCTAGGGTGAAGACTAGTCAGCATAAAATTTTTTTTTGTAAAAGATACATGTACAGTAATTGATAGCATTAAAATTTCCTTGATATAGGGATGCCTGGGTGGCTCAGTCGTTAAGCGTCTGCCTTTGGCTCAGGTCATGATCCCAGGGTCCTGGAATCTAGTCCCACATCGGGCTCCTTGCTCAGTGAGGAGCCTGCTTCTCCTTCTCCCTCTGCTGCTCCCCCTGCTTGTGCTCTCTCTGACAAATAAATAAATAAAAATCTTTAAAAAAAAAATTTCCTTGATATAGAGCAAATTCAAACAGACATAGCCCTTGATTTCTATAATGCACAATGTAAGAGAGATCTTGTTGATTCATACTTAAATGACTTAAAAATAAAAAAAATCAGTTGAATAAATAAATATTTAGCACCCATATTTTGTGTGAGGAGAGAAATTATTCACCAATATTAGCATTTCTCAAAATGAGGTTGCTATATTCAAGAAAAGTTTCTACAAAAATCTTTAATTGTGAGTTTTCAATTTAATCACAGTTTAAAAAACAATCCACACACCCAAAATGGTTAGAAGTTACAGAGTGAGACGACTGAGTAATGCTGAGGATGCAGAGTGACACCTGGGTGGCTCAGTCGGTTAAGCGTCTGCCTTCAGCTCAGGTCATGATCCCAGGGTCCTGGGATCAAGCCCCACATAGGGCTCTCTGCTCATTGGGGAGCCTGCTTCTCCCTCTCCCACTCCCCCCTGCTCGTGATCTCTCTCTCTCTCTCCCTCAAATAAATAAACAAAATATTAAAATTAAAAAATGCTGAGGATGCAGAGCAACTGAAATTCTTATGCAGTGCTAGTGAGAGCTAAAACGACAAAATGGCAGTATCTACTAAGGCTTAATATATACACAGTCAATGCAGTCAACTCTGCTCTTAGGTATTTATCCACGTACCTCCCAGAAATGCAAACATTTAGGCCTCAAAATACACTCCCAAGAAATTTATATTAGCATCACTTATAATAGCCCCAGTTTGGAATGAAGCAGGGCAA
The DNA here is from genome assembly GCF_964656455.1 of Halichoerus grypus. Lineage (NCBI taxonomy): Eukaryota > Metazoa > Chordata > Mammalia > Carnivora > Phocidae > Halichoerus > Halichoerus grypus. The sequence goes on along the minus strand of NC_135715.1, from coordinate 143,511,713 downwards.
ATGCAAGACCAGGTAAGAATCATGAAATTGAGATATGTTTCAAATAACCATGTAGCACCATTATTAAATGCATGAATCACTCTGTTTATTGTACAACTTTATCACACAAGTTAGTCACACAAGAAAGTTAGAAGTGGGAATTAACGAAGCACTTGGAAGAGGGTATGGGAAGCAGGCATCACAGTGCCAGCCGCGAGGCACAAATGTGGTCCTGTGACAGGCATTGGCTTGGATTGCAGTCAGGTTGCCTTTTGGGCTGACAGAGCTTCCAGAAGTCTGGCTGGAGCCATGCAGTAGCTCAAAGACCAGCCATGTTCTACATGTAGAGCATGGCTGGTCTTTGAGCTGCTGCTAGGCAGCTGCTTCTTTGAGGGGGTCCGTGTAGCTGGGTGTAATGGTTATGCCTGAATCCATAGGGCCTCACCGAAGTCTTTCTGCAAACATTGGCAAACTAGTGTAGCTTATCTATTGGGGCACTTTAAGTCCTGTGGCAGGTGTAGACAAACAACTACTACAAAAGTTCACATTGGCCACTGTGATTTCCTTTTGTCTTACTCTTAGTTTATTCTCTTTTATGAGTAGGATTTTACATACAAAGTATGTGACATGGAAAGAATCTAAATGCCCAGCAACAGTAGAATAAATTGTGAAACAGCCATGTAATGGAATACTCCAAAGCAATGAAAAAAATGAATTGCCTCTAGATGCTGCAACATGGATGAATCTCACAATAAGTTGAATAAAAAAAGCCAGACACAGAAGAGTATATACTGTAAGATTCATTTATAAAAGGGTAAAAAAAAAAAAAAAAGCAAGCAAAACTAACTATAATCAGAGGACTGGTTACCTTTTCAAAGGGTCTATTGATTGAGAGAAGGCACAAGGAAGACTTCTGGGGTGCTTTTATTAATCCATATCTTGACCTGGAGTTGAAATTAACCTCTAGGAAGAAGGCTCCAACTGCCCAAGATCTGGATGCATAGGCACTATTCACCCACTGTGCTCCCTCTCAAGTTTATGTCATTATAGCAGATATAGTAGGTGCTCCACCCATACCCTTTTGGATCTTCCTTATAAGTCTTGTGCTTCCTTGTGAGTCCCTCAGCTTCTGTATGTTGCACTTTTGACAGCACAGAGCTGTAATCTTCAGAAGACTGCTCTTGGGTTACTGGGGCCCCTTTGGCCATACCTGTATAAAGCTGGAGGTGCCAGGGAGCTTGTTTCTCCCACAGGGCAGGTTATGGTCAATGACTGGTGAGGAATAGTGAAAGCCCCGTTCCTTTCCCTGAAGACAAGACAAGCTCTGAAATATAATGTCCTCTGCCATAGCTCCCTGTAGGATCAGGCTGAGGCTAGGACTTGACCTAAAACTGCTCCCTTGCTTAACTTCTTTCCCTTTCCTGTCTGGCTTCCCCTGTGCCTCTATTGGCTTTTTCTGGAAGTACTGCCTTAACAAATCTCATGCTCACAAATTTTTGTCAAAGTCATCCTCTGAGAATCAGACCTAATGAGAATCAGACCCAAAGTGGCCATACTGGAAATCCAGTATCGTATGGATGTAGCTTTCTTTCCCCTACTGCCCTTCAAAATACTTACCACCATTTTTCTTATGGCCTAGAATTTATACCCCAAACAGTTCCTTTTAGGGATTAAGGTCTTGAAAGGCTTCCACTTATTGAATGGAGACACAATCTGGGAGGCATGTTTATGAAACATCTATCAATGACATGCATTTTAGCAAAATGCAGTAAGATTAGCAAAGCAGTCATCTGACAAGTCCCTCAGCCACCAGGAGATCCACCAGACGCTGTGATTATGGGGGCAAGAAACAATGTTCAGGAAAGGTCCGAAGCACAAGCCTCGCCTGGAAAGGAGAACTGATTAGGGCATGAGGGACACATTCCTTAGGCCAGATTTTGATCACCTGGCCACAGGAAGGGAAGAAAGAAGACTCAAAACAGAAAGAGTTTTGAGCAGAAGATGATTCAATTTCATGAGTTTTATGTAGGACAAATCCTGATCTGATTAATGTTTATTAATTCTATGTATAACCAATGGAATGAAAGCATGTTATGATTTAATAAGCCAGAGGGACTTACACTATTTTTAAGTGGTTGAGAATAGGGAAATTACTACCAGTCCCACATGAAACCCAGGTGACTTCATGAATTGAGTGAGATTTCAGGAGATTGCTTCGTAAGAGTTAGTATAGTTATGCAGTGGGAAAGCACATTAATACTACTTATTCCAATTAAAACAGCTGATCAAATATTTTTTGCCCAAAATCCATTTTAGAGTTTAATAATATGAACAGCTGGTGGTATGAGCTTTATAATTAATTACAGAGTGAGTCAGTAAATATAAAATTATGTAGCATTTCAGATGGAAATTTCAAAAATGATGTATTTTAAATTTTATATTTCCCAATTTCAATGTACTTGTATTTAAAATAATCTTAAATTGACCTTTTTAAACAGCTTGTGCAAAAAAGAAAGGTGATAGGGCGCCTGGGTGGCTCAGTTGGTTAAGCGACTGCCTTCGGCTCAGGTCATGATCCTGGAGTCCCTGGATCGAGTCCCGCATCGGGCTCCCTGCTCGGCAGGGAGTCTGCTTCTCCCTCTGACCCTCCCCCCTCTCATGTACTCGCTCTCTCTCATTCTCTCTCTCTCAAATAAATAAATAAAATCTTTAAAAAAAAAAAAAAGAAAGGTGATAAATATTGCATGATTGCCTTAATTGGAATAAATGGTAGTCAAAATTACCAAAAGAAACTGTGACACAAAATGAGGTGAATAAAACAAAACAAAACAAAATGTGTATAACATAAAAATGTGCATAGAGAAAAGGCTAGAATGCCTTTATTATCTTTGCATTATTTTCTTTGTTTTATAAATGGATAAATCATCAAAGAGCTTGTGAAGTTGACAAAGGTCACCTACAATGAGATTGATTCCTTATCAACAGCTGTCTCCATGATGGCCTCTATTACGATTTGAGAACTTTGCAGCTTCCACACTAGCGCATTCTGTAACATGAAACCTATGTCTTTAACTTTTCAGAAGTAATTTTTTAAGGAGACATCTCTAGGAAAAAAACTTCTCTCTATATACATATACACAGATAAATATTATCTATCTGTAGATATAGATACAAAGATATACATAGAAAGGATTCATAACCGGTGAAGTAACAGTAAACTGATAACAGGCAGAGAAGTTGGAGCCTGCCCTCTGACCATGGATGTCTGCCTTTGTTTACGTAGTTGAGAAAAAAATGAGAAAGTCTATAGGCAATAGGTAATACATAGAAAGATAGAATGTTCGGGATTTTTTTTTTTTTTTTTGCTAACTGCTTTGTCAATTGTGATCTTTCTGATGTTTCTTAACCCTTATTTAGAGGTTCCCAAAGTTTTTGGTTCATGTTTCCCTGAGGTCTCAGTAAATTTTTCACCCTGCTTCTAGGCCAAAAGAAATACCTAATAGTATACCACTCAACACCAAGAAACCACAAACAATCCAATAAAAAAAGGGCAGAAGACATGAACAGACATTTCTCCAAAGAAGACATATAAATGGCCAACAGACACATGAGAAGATGCTCAACATTACTCATCATCAGGGAAATGCAAATCAAAGCCACAACGAGATACCCCCTCACACCTGTCAGAATGGCTAAAATAAAAAACACAAGAAACAACAAGTGCTGGGGAGGATGTGGAGAAAAAGGAACCCTTGTGCATTGTTGGTGGGAATGCAAACTGGTGCAGCCACTGCGGAAAACAGTATGGAGGGTCCTCAAAAAATTAAAAATAAGACTACCTACCCTATGATCCAGTAATTGCACTACTAGGTACTTACCCAAAGAATATGAAAACACTAATTCAAAAGGAAATGTGCATCTCTTTTTTTATTGAAGCATGTTTTATAGACAAATCATGGAAGTAGCCCAAGTGTCCATCAATAGATGAATGGATAAAGAAAATGTGGCATATATACAGTAGAATATTATTTAGCCATAAAAAAAAGGAATGAAATCTTGGCATTTGCAACAACATGGACGGATCTAGACAGTATAATGCTAAGCGAAATAAGTCAGTCAGAGAAAGGCAGATACCATATGATTCTATTCATATGTGGAGTTTAAGAAACAAACGAACAAAGAAACAATAAAGAGACAAGCCAAAAAAATAGACTCTTAACTATAGAGAATTAATGGTTACCAGAAGGGAGGGAGGTGAGTGGGGGGGGATGAATGAAATAGGTGATCGGGATTAAGAGCATATCTTGATAAGCACTGAGTAATGTAGAGAATTGTTGAATCACTATATTGTACACCTGAAACAAACAACAAAACACTGTATGTTAACTACATTGGAATTAAAATTAAAAAAAAAAAAAAGAAATACCTAACAGTTCCATTTATTAAGTAGTTACATTGGAGCACCTTAGTAACAGTAGTTGGTGTGATGTCCTGACAGATGGCACTGTGCTTTCCCCTGACAGTTACACTCCGGTGGGGCTCCTGCAAGTTCCTCGTAAGAGGCCTCTGAGCACCTGGGCTCAGCTTGGGACCCAAGGCTCTAGGTCATCTGTGAACCAGGTGGAGTGAACAGCAGAACTGGAACTGGAGGAATTTGAAAACAGGTGAAAAGGACTCTATGGAGTTATCTTTCTCTCACTGTAGGAACTCCAGAAGATTACCTGTTTCTAATAAAAATGCGTATTGCTGCCCTTTAAGTCTAATTACTGTTGTGCTCTCCCCAGTAAAGAGGAGAACAGCCGATCTCTCCTACACAGTACATACAAGCAGCCTGTTGCTGTATCAGGTTTAGCTATCTCATCCTCAGACAAAAACCTCCAAAATTACAAACCCTCTAAGTTGGTTTGTTCTACTCAATGTTTTACTTTTGCATTTTCTATGACTCATTCTCCAATCCACATAACCTCAATAACTGTACAAATAAAGTCAGTCTCTGTATCTGAATCACACAGAAAGATATAAACAGATTTTTTTTTTTTTTTGTAAATACTAAAACTTCGTTTGGTTCAGTCAGATTTAAAATATAAGCATAAGTGAAATTTGTTTTCTGGGACCCTGAAGGGACATCCCAAAGAACTAGGTAGTCTTCTGAACAAATCTGTGTGCTTGGCAGTTGGATGAAAGGTGCTGGATGAAGTAAGGTGCCCTGGACAGAGGGAATGGTGGTTTTAAATGAATCTGTAGATGAGAAGGCATAGAGGAGGATGTTTCAGTTGTAGGCGTGGTTTGGTGATGGAACTGTTTCTCACACAGGCAACTCCATGAAGCATGTATGTGGGAGAAGAGCAGCAGGGATTTGTTTTCTTTAACCAGTGATTGATTGGTGATTCTCCTAAGCCACACCAAAAACGGTAGAGAGTTTCTAATTAGACTATAGTGAGGACGGAATAATGTGTTCAGAGTTAAATACAATTCCTAAAAAAAAAAAAAAGACCTATAGATAAGAGTGGCCTGCCAAGTGCCAGGCACCGTCTCAGTTTAGTGGAAGATCCAGCCCCGTGGTAGAGGATGAGATGGGGAGTGACAATTCGTGCCCTCCCAGAGTAGGGCCTGGTGGTTCAGAACAGCAGGAGATTCCACCACACAACTCCTACAACTCCGAGGAAACAGGAGAAGGGGTCAGGCAGTTCACTTTCCTCCCTGACCTCAATTTACTCTTTTTAAATGAGGGGGTTGGACTTAGTGATCTTGAAGCCCTGTGGTTCTGATTCTAGCACCATATGAAGTTCACCTTCAAAGTCAGAAAAAGAGTTGCAGCAACATAAATAGACGTCAGGGCATAAACCCTGTGTTATCCAAAGGGAAAATAAAGATGACAGACTGCATGTTTTAAAATAAACTCACTGCGGTTTTTAATTCTCAATTCCATCCTTGAGTTTTATGAGTATTGATTTCCTAAGAAAAGAAAGCCTACAGCTGCTACCTTCCTTAAGTACCTTTCTATTCATTTTAAATAGAGCCATTAAAAGTTTTCAGGCCCAATATACATAACTTTCAGTTTAAATGTCCTTTTTACCCTCACCAAAAGGACCTTTCTTATATAACAAAAACAAAAGGTTTACTTTTGTACACATAAAAAGTTAAGCTTGACATTTATTGAGCATTTATAAGAAAACATTACCTCGTTTTGCCTGGAAAAAAAAAAAGCCACCTCGACTGACATGAAGTGTCATTGACAATGCAATGGGATGGGCACCCTGAGGGAGCTTGACTGAAGACATTTGTGATTTACTTCAGGTCACACAGTTATTTTATTTATCTACTTCATTTTCATCTTAGGTATCCCTCACAGTACCTGTCGAAATCTCCTTGCTCTACAGACAAGGAAACTGAGTTTCAGAAATACTACGTTTTTAAGCAGAAAATGCTGTAAAAAACAAAACAAAACAAAACAAAACAAAAGAAATACTACGTTTTTACAATAGTATTGGATTTGAAAGTAGGTCTACCGGGCACCTGGGTGGCTCAGTCGTTAAGCGTCTGCCTTCGGCTCAGGTCATGATCCCAGGGTCCTGGGATCGAGTCCCACATCGGGCTCCTTGCTCAGCGGGGAGCCTGCTTCTCCCTCTGCCGTTCCCTGCCACTCTGCCTACTTGTCTCTCTCTGTATCAAATAAATAAATTAAATCTTTAAAAAAAAAAAAAAAAAAAAAAGAAAGTAGGTCTACCTATCCCACAATCTCTTGCAGTTTTCTCTTCTACCTTGTGGGATTCTAGCATATAATCCCTGCTTTCCAAATTGTACATTCTCACATGATCAAATGGAAAGAATACCTTCATTTTTCTTCAGAGAATGAGAAAGAGGCAGCTAGCTGTAGAGGAGGGATGAGGGGAAAAGTTATGCTCAAGAACTGCCACTTCTTACTCTAACATGTTTGCAGACCTACTTTGCCCTCAGCCTGTCCAGACCTTCTACTGTACCCAAATTAGACTGCCACAGTTCCTGGATACACCCTCACTCACCAGCTTCCACTTCTCCATGTTTTTCTCTCCTGGAATTCCCTTTCTCTCCTCTCTGCTTATGGAAACCTGTTCATCCTTTACAGTCCATTTCATGAGTCACTCCCCTTCCATAAGTCTCTTCGAATCTCAGTTTTCCTCAGTTACAGAGTAGAGAAAAGAATTTCTACTGGGATCATAATAACTACCTGGCAGAGTCATTAAAATGATCATGTGACACCTCAGTTAGTGATAAGATATAACAAGAAAATAAACACACTATTTCTCACTGTTAAGGATAAAACTTTAGTATGTCCATAGCTTTTATCCTCACTCTTAGATAATGTTCTGGCATTGAAAGTTCCAGTCTAGTCTAATAATTACAAAACTGGCATCCTATAAAGAAAATATCTAAACTCTTACTCAGTGTCAAGCTTTCCTCACTCCTCACAGCAAGGAGGGGAGGCAGGGATGGTTGGCTTTTTAAGCAGTTCCTCCTCTGCCTCCTCTCTCACTGTGCAGGCCACAGTTCTGGCCTCTCCAAAGTCATCCTAGGAAGAAAGGGACTAGAGGAATGGGGGCAGGTTACACAGTTGGTGTAATGGAGTCTGACCTCAGTGCCCTCTGGACTGAAGAAACATTGCTGACTTTTCCTCTGATGGACAGTTTTGCTCTTTGGAGATTCTCACTCAAGATCACCAATGAAACTCTTTGGTGTGCCCTCTTCTGGGTAGCTCTCTTCTGAGCATTCAGCAACTCACCATTTCTTTGGGTATCGTAACCCACTGAGGCTATCCTTTTGGAAGAGATTCTCTTTTAAGATGACCCAGGTCAACTCACTTTTGGGAGGGGTTTCATTTTGTCCCCACAAGCCAGATTGAGTGGAAGTACATACTACCCCGGTGGATTTGCTATACACCTCTTGACTTTAGACTTCACAGTCTTAAATCAAACACCATGGTCTATCTCCCTCAATTTCCAGGACACAGATACCAAAATCTCCTCAGAGTCTTCACTCATCAGCTTGTCATGAAAGTAAAGCATCCTATTCTCATGAGGAGGGAGCAGAGAATAATACCACACAAAGACATCTTTCTAATCTCCAACTTTGTTCTATTATATCAACTGCAAGGTATGATCAAGCTGGCAGGGGCATCTCATTATCCCTTACTGTATTATGCAAAGGTGGTCCAGCACTTCACTTTAGTATCTGGGGCATTAGGTGGGGGGAGAGAATTATTCCTTGGAATCTACTACATTGTTCTTTTTCTTTGAGTTCCATTTTAACAGTCTGTTACATAGATAGTAGGCTTAAGCAGTAACTAAACCATGCATGTGAAAGTCATTAGGCACCAAGGAAGCTTTTCTCTTTCTCTCTCTAGAGTCAAACCTTAATTCTGCTTCTCCTTGCTCATAATCTCTCTAAACTGTCTTTGTTTGTCTATGCACATACAAAAAACAGCTAACCCACAGCTTCCAATGTTATGTTTGCTCCCACATACCAGCAGAGACTAATTAGTTTGAGTACCATGTCGAAATTCCTAGAGAAGAAAGATAATTGGCCTAGTCTGGACCAGGTGTCTGTCCCTGATCCAGCCACCTTTGTCCAATAAACAGGTTATCAGAGCCTCTCCCCGAAGGCAGGGAAATTCTTAGAGAAAGGAGGTAATAGGCTGGGTAGACACTCCCTAACCGTGTCAGAAATACATGTATTGCCCGGCACAAGGTCTAGCCTAAGTGAATACTTAGCATGTTTTTCTTCCCTTTCAAGACATTTATTCTCTTCTGAGGAGTTAGATATACTGGACATTGTGGTTAGTTTTCCAACATTACTGTCCCTCTTCCTTAGTCACTATCCAAATTTTCATTCAGATACCTTCACCTCCCCTGAACATCTCATACACAATTGTTCATACGCAATCCCTCTCCCTGGTCACAGTTATTTGTTCCAGAATGACTGATCTCAGGCTGACCAAATCAAAGGACAGGTTTTCTGATGGTTTCTAGAAGAATGGTGTCCTCCCTCTTCTGAGAACACTCTTGAAAACGATCCCCTCTATCTCCATAGATGTGCCTGGAGAAACACATTCCCATGGAAGTTGTCACAACCATCTGTGACAACAAAGTAGAACCAGGCTTAAGAAGAAGCTGAACCTGCATGAGACAAAGGAGAGATAAAAGGAAACAATCTTGAAGACATGATTGAGGCAGCTGACAAACCAACCCTAAAGCCAATTTATATGTCAACTGCCAGTTATATGAGCCACAAATCCTATCATTTTAACCAGTTTGGATAGGATTCCGGAAAGAACTAATTTGTATATTCACCCAAAATTCTAACATGTGAGGACAAAATGTCAGTGAGTATATTTGCAAAAAATTCTGATGTTCCCTAGAGGACATTGTAAATGAACTCTATAAAAAAAAAAAAAAAAAAAAAAATCAAGAACTAAATCTTTCCAAAAAGAGGATAAAAGCAATCTTCTCAATGAATATAGCAGATATGTACAAAACTCAGGGAGAGGAGTAGGAAGGTGCTTGAACTGAATCATAAGAAATGGCTGAATTTATAGTAAAAGGTGATATTTCCAGGTAAGCTCATGGGATCCCCTATGGGTTGTCCTCTAACTCTGCCAATGAAGAGTTAGATCTAAATCTCTCAAGAAATTGAAGAGGGTAACAGGAAATATGTAATACCTGGTAATACAAATAGGACCTGAAAGTTAAAAAGTCTACTCTACGTGGAAACTATATACATTAATAATATTGCTAGGGGGATTATACTTTCTATCACCATTAGTAGGCTCATCTAAAGGAGCCCCTGCACACCAGAACCCAGGACCAAGAGGAGACAGGGAGACCTCAGCCAACCCTGTGTCACACTCCAAGGTAAGACGGAAAATGTCAGACAGGCAGCAGTCCTGAGACCAGTGTGGGGCCCATGCATGTACTACCCATAAGAACTCTATACCAGAAACCCTGAAGAACCCAGAGAAGAGAACTTTGTCATAGGAGTTCTACCAATACCAAGAGATCAAGAGAGGTGAGAGAAATAGCTTAGAAAAGTGTACTGCTTTTTTTTTTTTTTAACCATTGTTGTTACCTAGTTCTCAGTTATTTTTTATGCATGGGTAAGAAATCTTACATTTGTGCAATGAAATAATATTTTGAAATACATTACTATGCTTTTCTTTTTGGCACTTTCTTGTATTTGTTGTTGTTGCTTAATCTTACCCCTATTCAAAACTGGAGCTGTTCATTACCTCTGAGAGGATTAAGATTGTTATCATTGAAAAGGAAAAAGTCAGTAATCAGAGTTTGGCTTTTGGCTTCCAGAATTAGGTTCCTAAAATCAATTTCAGTAAGGACAGTCTTGAATTTGGGTTTTGATTTCAAGAGCCAGGCAAGAGATTGAGATAGACAAAGTTTTTGTTCTTTGTGTGTTTTTTGTTTGTTTGTTTTTAACTCCATAATCTTTCCTTTAAATGTCAAGAAATAAATCCTGGAAGGCTGAGAAAAGAGTTTTTACTAAAAACCTTTAAATATGAAAAATAGAGGAGATCTCAGAAAGGCAGTTTTCTATCCCAAAGAAAGGAAACAAAAAAATAACAAAACCTCCCTTAGGTGTGGTATCTTGGACTGCTTAGGGGCTGCTGTAGCGAAATATCACGGACTGGGTGGCTAAACAATAGGAATTTATTTCTCACAGTTCTGAGGCTGGGAAGTCCAAGATTAAGGTGCTAGCCTATCCAGTTCCTTGTGAAGATCCTCCTCCTGGCTTGTAGATTGTCACCTTTTCTCTGTGACCTCATTGGCAGAGAGAGAGAGCAAGCATATGGTATGTCCTCTTATAAAGACACTAATCATATTGGATCAGGGCTCTACTCTTATGACCTCCTTCAACCCTAATTATTTCCTTACTCCAAATGCAGCCAGTCTGTGGGTTAGGATTTCAACATATAAATTTTGGGGGGACACAATTCAGTCCAAAGCATGTGGAATGGATCCTCAGGGTGAGTAAAGCATGTAAGTGAATCATAGATGAGTTTCCAGAGAGTCCCCTGCCCTGCCTCCTCCCCAGGTGAAGAGGAGAGTGGGTTAGACAATAAACTAGCTGGCAGAACACTCTCAAATAGCTCAGTTCTATGAGCAAAAAGGACTTTAATTTGTTTTGGGCCTGGAATTCTGATTGGAGGCAGCCTCAAAGAGTGTTCTATGCCAAATTGCCATGGGTTTCATAAAGTAAAGGGCAATCAGGAATATTTAGACTGAGAAGACCTATGAGAGCACCACCCTGGTGCAGCACCTTCATCTTTATCTGCGGACATTTATACATGCTCAAGTTAGAGTTGCTGTAACGTTTAGCAGAAGGCTGTAAGGAGTCCCCTAAACCAGACACTGAATGGAAATAAGAAAATTTCACTGGACCTGAAATACTAACAAAGCTGAAATAGGCTCTAGTCAGCAATGGAGTTTGGTCTATTTCCTCCAGACTCAGTGGCTGCTACCATTTGTTGGCATTCTACTACTCCAATATACCATGCTATATTTTAGTAAGAAAACACTTATTTTTATTAGCATAGTGTTGTTCTGGAATTTTTTTTTAAATGGATGCATCCTTATACCAAAGCACAATTGCTCACAGAGCTTAACCTCCTACTACAAACAACTACAAAACTGGACAAAGTGGATGAAACAACTGTTTTTATACATTGAATAACTGTACTTTCTGAGAGAAGGGAACGAAGTAAGATGAACCCTGTGGTTGCTCCAGGAATCTCTGGGCTGCAGTACAGGGAGGATAAACCCAAACAGAAGCTGGTGGATATAATGGGTTCAGAAGACAGAGCTTAGAGATGAGGGAGGCTGAGGCAGCTAGAATTTGCAGGGAGAATTACCAGAGAGGAGGGAACTATGCAAAGAATGAGTCCTAGAAATCTGCATAAAGGTCTTTGGTGGGTGAGGTGAAATTCAATATTGCCAGCCAAGAAACAAGTGCTGGGAGAAGATCATTACTAGGGAACTGTAAACTAAACTATCCTCAGAATTTACATAAACCTGGGAACCATTGAGTTCACACCAGTGTGAGTGGAGAAATGTTGTCAAATACATGGCATTTCATTAGCGAAACCAGAAGGTTCAGGGGTAGTAGTGGGTTTAAAGGCTACTATAGACCTCTATGAAAAACTGAAAGGCAAGCTTTGAATGAATCAAGCTGATCTGCAAGTTGCTTACCCTGCCAGAGCAATATCTGATACTGTTTAAAGGAAGATCACAAAATCCAGCACTCCATGGCATAAAATCACAATGTCCAGCATCTGTTAAAATTGTTACTGGTCATGTGAAAAAGCAGGGAAATGTGCTCCACAACCAAGAGATAAGTCAGTTAATATAAACAGTTCCCAAAATGACAGACATGATGGAATTAACATCATGAAAAACATGATGAGAGAAATGGGAGATATAAAAAGAACCAAATGGAACTTCTAGAGATGAAAATATAATATTACAATTGAATATTTCATTGAATGATATTAATAACAGATTAGATACTACAGAAAAAAATCCATGAACTTGAAGACTTAGCAATTGAAATATAGAAATTGAAATATCCAAAATGAAGCATAGAGGGAGGTCGGGTGTTGGAGTGGGGTGGTGGTGAGTTGGTAGTATGGTGACGGTGGGAAGAACAGAACCACAGTGACCTGAGGAACAATATCAGAAGTTTAACATACATGTAGTTGCAGTCCCAGAAGGAAAGGAAGGGTAGGAGGACAGAAAAAAAAATTTGAAATAAACTGACTAAGAAATTTCCAAATTTGATGAAAATATAAACCCACAGATCCAAGAATCTCATCCAAGAAACTCAAACCACCCAAGGCAAACCATAATCAGATTGCTGAAAACTAGTATTAAAGGGAAAATCTTAAAAGCAGCTAGTGTTGAGGAGTAAGGGCTGGAATTTGTATGATTTATATGTTGAGATATTCCCAGAGAATCATTATACTCCTTTGAAATCTTACATTAAACAATGATGCCCTCATTTAGAAAGCATCCTATTATACCACCACAATTCTCAATTTGAAGTTATACTTCATATTACCTTAAATAAAAGTCAAAAAAACCTTTTTCAGTATCTGTAACAATTTACACAAAAGCAACCTGTCATCTAACTACACCAGTATTCGAGGGCATTTTTTTCTTTAATTGTAATTAAAAACCAAATAATATTATTTCTAATGATTAATTAAGCACTCAGCATTTTATGAATCCTTGACTTAATATTTTTATTCTCTTTATATTTTTATCTGTTAATTATAATAGAGAGAAAATTTTTGACATTTATATTTTTATGCATTTATTTTCATTTTAAAATTTTTATTTATTTTTTATAATTGGAGTATAGTTGACACACAATGCTACATTACTTTCAGGTGTGCAATATAGTGATTCCACAAGTTTATACTTTATGCTATGCCCAGCACAAGTGTAGCTATATTATTACAGTATCATTGACTATATTCTTTGGCATTTATTTTTAAATTTGTGATTTGGAATTTTTTCATGAAGTTTGTATTTAAATTTATAAGCATTTAGTTTCATTAACTATTTTGACTTCTGAACACACTTTCAAAATTAAAAAAATAACATAGATATTGGTTTTTAATTTTATGAAAAATAAATACCAACGTATTTGTATCATAATTTCACTCCCTTATTAGAATAACAACTCAGTAGAAATTGCTCTGCATTTCTCATTTTGAGAGAAAATATAATTAATTGTATCAGCACAGTAAAAAGAAAAATGCCAAAGGGAGAAGAGGAAAAAGATTGACTCTTTAAGGGTATGTAGACTTGTCTTGACTTACTATTTCCATTAATTAGAGTAACTTACAACTGTAAAGAAGTAAATGTTGTTGTTGTTTTTTAAAGGTTTTATTTATTTGACAGAGAGAGAGACAGTACAAGCAGACGGCAGTGGGAGAGGGAGAAGCAGGCTCCCTGCTGAGCAAGGAGCCAGATGTGGGGCTCGATCCCAGGAACCTGGGATCATGACCTGAGCCGAAGGCAGACGCTTAATGGACTGAGCCACCCAGGCGCCCTATAAATGTTAAGTTGTAGAAAAACTGATAACATTCAAATTATTTTTGCCCAGTAGCATTGCAAATGAATTTGCCTGTATAGATATGTAAATGGTTTCTATATGGTAGAAATAAAACACAGGTTTTAAAAATCAGTTTAACGGGGTGCCTGGGTGACTCAGTGGTTAAGCATCTGCCTTCGGCTCAAGTCATGATCCCAGGGTCCTGGGATCGAGCTCCACATCGGGCTCCCTGCTCAGTGGGGAGCCTGCTTCTCCCTCTTCCTCTGCCCCTTCCCCCCTGCTTGTACTCTCTCTGAAATAAATAAATAAAATCTTTTTAAAAAAATAAATAAAAATCAGTTTAACAATTTTATTCTATATTCTTTTTTTTTTCAATTATAATATTTCTGCCTGTCCAGTACATTTTCCAATTAGCTTTATTATCCCTCTAATTCTCTCAGTAATGAATGAAATCAATCTTTGACACTTGCTAATTTTATATTTGTAGAAGAGCCATGTTTTAAATTATTTTGAAAATTATATTTTGATGAGTATCAAATGCAAAGAGATGGTGAGCAAGCTTAAATTTTTTTAAGAATTATTTATTCAAGAGAGAGAGAGAGCATGGGGTGGGGGGCAGGGGCAGAGGGAGAGAGAGAATCTTGAGCAGACTCCCCACTGAGCGTGTAGCTGGAGGCGGGGCTTGATCCCAGGATCCTGAGATCATGACCTGAGCCAAAATTAAGAGTCAAGATTATTTACCCTTATATGAACTTTGAAGTTCACAGAGTTGCTGAAAATAATCTTAAACAAAGGATATGGGCTTCTTTCTATAGGAAGTCCTATAAAAGCCTATGTTCTATATAAGTCATCAGAGTTGAAGAACAGTGGTGTCTGGTCTGAGAATAGCTGGCCTGCACCATACCCACTTCTCCAGGGACCCTGCTATGGAAGGGTTGTAGTTGCTGTCTTGTCTTACTCAACCTTCGGTCTTAAATTAATAATTTGATAAAATTGGGTTTCTTTCTTTGTAAGTAAATGACTTTAGATCCAGAAGAAGTGACTAGTTGTTCAAACAGTAGAAAGCAATTTGTATGGAACTTGCATAGAAATGCTAACTCACTGGGCCAAATTCTGTATGTCTCTATGAAGCTGGGCAAACACAAAAGAGGGAAGCTCATTCACATTTTTAGGCTTTCATAAACAAGGATGACAGAGAAAAGGATGAGCTGCTGATGCTTTTCCATTTCGTCTTGTGAACATTTCATTCTGGAAATTATCACCAGAGCTAAGGTCTTTGAGTTTGCCATAATTAGATTGCTTTACAAGGAATGCAGCTCAACTGGTACTTAGCTACTGTTGACATTGCAAATGTGTGCTGCACAAGGAAGGACATACTTCACAGAGGGTCTGAGACAATTCCAAATATGTACCTGCTGCCACACTGGCTTCCAGTGCCAAAATGCCACACGCAAAGGGAAGTATTTCAGATATATTTAAACTTGAATTCACCTCCTTAAACTTAACATAATTGAAGTGAGTAAAAAGAAACACACGGAATAATCTTTTCTCACTATTTAAATAGGATTCTGCCAATATTTACTATTTCTGCTGACCACATTTGAGATGATATTTGCTTCCTACTTTATTTCCCATAATCCATGAACTGCTTCTCATAGAGGCAGTTGACAACGCAATCTTCTTGCTCTGGGATTTATGGCTAAAGAGGTTTAAGAAAATTTTCAATCACACCAGATTTAATAAGACAGATATCATCTCCATGATCACCAAGAAGAGTATTGTAGTAAAAAAAAGATACAACCTTGTCCTGACCTTTGACAAAAGCAGCATATCATCTGCTCTGAAACATCAAGTATAGTTCTGGCCAATATACTTTAAGAAAGACAGAGTAAAGGCAGAAAATAGATAAAAGGAAAACAAACTTTTGAAGGAATGTAGATGGTGGGTAGTGGGTGGGAGGAAGCTACATTATGAGAGAAAAAAATCAAATTGTAGTTTTTCAGTCTTAAACTCTGTGTGATGGTTTATTTGAAGCCTCCAAAATTTATTAAATTAATAGAATAGGGACAACATCTTGTTCTTCAGATTCCAGTAATATTAGAGATAAGAAAATGTCTTTTGAAATCTGAAAATTTAAGACACGTAAAAGAAAGTAATACATCACCCAAGCAAGGCAATGAATAATCTGATGTAGCCCAAAGGTAGTGTGAATTGAAAAGGCCTGCCCCCTGCCTCTAAAAGTTTGGGGATTGAAAGCCCTCTTTATTTTATATTGTTTTCAGTGGAAGGTGGTATAATTCTTTAAAAATCCTTGTGGGTTTCTTAAGTATTCTTTTATAACCAATTTCATTAGACAAAAGCCAGATTCACAAAGCTCCTCAAGATAAAGTTGTATAGTTAGGCCTTTTTTGAGACTGCTGTGGGAGAACACCATTAACAATCTTAGAAGCCCTATTATTTAACTGAAATGATGTGGCCAGGCAGGCATTAAGATCCTGAAAGGACGGGCAGCTGGGTGGCTCAGTCCTTTAAGCATCTGCCTTCCGCTCAGGGCTCAGGTCATGATTTCAGGGTCCTGGGATCAAGGGCTTCCTAGGGCTCCCTGCTCAGCGGGGAGTCTGCTTCTCCCTCTCCCTCTGCCCTTTCGTGTGCTTGTGCTCTCCCCACCCCCCCGCCTCAAATGAATAAATAAAATCTTAAAAAAAAAAAAGAGAGAGAGAGAGAGATCCTGAAAGGACCTTTCCTCTGTTTGAAATGTTCTATGAGTAACTGTCTTAAATCCTTCTGAGATATTAACAAGGATCTTACAGACTTATACTGGATTTGATCTTTTCCAGAAGCCATTGTTTCAACTTGTTTTTAAAGAATCTGGATATGAGAAACAATTTTATTTCAAATCCAGCAAGTTCCGGCTCTTTTATATTTAGTAAATTATTCTTTAGCTCATCTCTTCTCACATTTTGTCATAGGCAATGAAAAAATAATCAGATGGCATTTTGAATATTCTGCTTGGAAATCTCCTAGCTAGATCTTTGAGTTTATTAAAGGTACATTTCCTCTTTGCCACATTATCACAAATGACCATGTTGGCAAACTCTGATCACCTAACAAGGGTTCCCTTTCCCTCAGCTTCCAATAATCTTTTCCTCTATTTCCTTTAAGGTTTTGCTTCAAGGCCTTTTAGGCTTCCACTAACACTCTACTTGAGACCCTTTGGATTTCACTAACAGCCTCCTCAAGAGCATTTCAACTTCTTCCCACAGTACAATTCCAAAGTCAGTGCCACATTTTAGGTTTTTGTTATAGCAGCATCCCATTTCTAGGCTCCAAAATTAGTAGTAGTTACCTGTTGATGCATAAACTATCCCTAAAACTTAGTGGCTTAAAGCAACATCTATTAATTATTTTGTTCATGAATCTACAATTTGAACGAGCTTAGCAGGGACCATTTGTCTCAGCTCTATATGACATCATCTGGGGTGGCATGACTGGCAACGAAAGAATCTACTACCAAGGTAACTCACTCATGTGGTTGGCAATTTGTGCTGTCTGTTGGCTGGGAGTTCAGCCAAGGCCAAAGGCTGGAGCTTCTGTTCTTTACGTTGGCCTCTTCCTAGATGTTCTGGCCTTCCTAACAGCATGGTGCCTGGGTCTGAAGATCAAGCATCCTGAGAGAACCAAATGTCAGTGCATGGTATTTTTTATGTCCTAACCTTGAAAGTCAGGTCACTTCTACTACACTCTGTTGTTCAAAGCAGTCTTAAAGTTTCAGCCAGTTGCAAAGGAAAGGGATAGAGACTCCAGCTCTTGATGGGGAAGTGGCAAAATTTTAGAAGAGTATGTGGAACAGGATGATATTATTGGACCCATCTTTAAAAAATATAATCTACTACACCAAGTAAAAAATGATTGCATAAGGAATTAATATGGGGGAGGGTAATGTGTCTTATCACTGACACCAGAATTATGGAGAAGAATTAAACATTTTATAACATAGCTCTCATTTCTCTGAAAGTAAACAATATCTGTTGAGATGGATTATAGATCTAACCCAGGTTAGGAATCTTTTTATGTTCATCTAAAATAGACATATCCTTGTAAAATATAACTATCCTAAAAAAATTAAATAATTTGCACATTTCAATAAAAATAACTTAGTTTTATGGTAGCAATAAAAAATGATCAATATTTTCCACCCAGTTAAGTTCCATTTAATAAGTATGTATTGAACAACTACATGCCAAGCACTGTTCTAGGTGTACTATGGTAAATAAGGCATGTTCCTGTCTTACTGTAGTTTGAAAGACATACACTAAATAGTTAATTATACCATAGTAAGATAAATGAAAAAATAATAAAGTTCTGTACTATATCTCCATGCAAATTAATGAAGTTGGATCCCTACCTCACATGTATAAAAATTAAAACTCAAAATCCATAAAAATCTAAATGTATGAACTTGAAGTATAAAACTCCTGAAAGACAACAGTAAATCTCTATGACCTTGGATTAGGTGATGATTTTATTCAAATTAAAAACTTTTGTGCTTCAGGTGCCTGGGTGGCTCGGATGATTAAGCGCCTGCCTTCGGCTCAGGTCATGATCCCAGGGTCCTGGGATTGAGTCCCGCATCGGGCTCCCTGCTCCTTGGGAGCCTGCTTCTCGCTCTGCCATTCTCTCTCTCTCTGTCTCTCGTGAATAAATAAATAAAATCTTAAAAAAAACACAACTTTTGTGCTTCAAGGCATCATCAAGAAAGTAAAAAGACAGGACACAAAATAAGAGGAAAATTTTGCAAATCATATGTAAATCATATATCTGATAAAGGACCCATCTAGAATATAAAAAGAACTCTTAAAACTCAGTAATAGAAAAATGACTCAATTTTTAAGATGGCCAAAGGATCTGAATAGACATTTCTCCAAGGAAGATGTATAAATGGTTAATAAGCACCTGAAAAGATGCTCAATATCATTCAGAAAAATGCTCATCAAAACCACAATGAGATACTACCACCCACCCATTAGGATGGCTAGAATAATAATAAAAGACATGTGGAGGCTGTGGAGAAATTGGAATCCTCATACACTGCTAGAAGGGATTTAAAACAGTTCATATAATAACTCTATTTAATCTTTGGTAACTCTATGTTTAGCCAGCTACTTTGGAAAATAGCCTAGCAGTTCCTCAGAGGTTAAACATATGGTTACCATACACCCCAGAAAATTCACTTCTACCCAAGATAAATAAAAATATATGTCCATACAAAAACTTGTACATGAAAGTACTTAGCAGCATTATTCATAATAGACAAAAAGTGAAAACAGCCCAGTGTCCTTCAAATGAATGAATAAACAAAATGTGGTACATTCATACAATGGAATATCATTCAGCAGTAAAAAGGAATGAAGTACCGATACATGTTACAACGTGGATGAACTTTGAAAATATCGTTGTGAAAGAAGTCAGTTACACAAGCTTACATATTATATTATTCCATTTATATGAGATGCCCAGAATAAGCAAATCTTTGGTTTTTTTGTTCGGTTTTTTTTTTTTTAAGAGAAAGAGAGGTGGGGGAGGGTCACAGGGAGAGGGAGAGAGAGAATCTTAAGCAGGCTCCATGCCCAAAGTGGAGCCTGATGTGGGGATGGACTCACAACGCTGAGATCATGATCTGAGCCAAAATCAAGAGTTGGACGCTTAACGGACTGAACCACCCAGACTCCCCCAGAGTAATCAAATCTATAGAGACAGAAAGTAAAAAATAGTTGCCTAGGATGGGGGTGGGTTGAGGAGGACTGGGGAGTGACAGCTAATAGGTACTGGGTGTTTTGGGGGTGATAAAAATGTTCTAAAATTAACTCTGATGATGGTTGCACAACTTTGTAGATATATTAAAAACCACGGAATTTACACATTAAATAGGTAAACTTTATAATGCGAATTATATTTCAATAAAGCTGATCCACACACACACTCAAACATAAAGGTATGTACTCCATAGAGTGGAGGCATAGACAAAATAGTGATCTCTGCTTGGTAGATCACAGAGAGTTTCTTGGAGCAAGAGATGTTTGAAATGGGTGACATTGGAGAAGAAGGAAAGGACTTCCAAGCAGAGAATGGAATTCCAAGCAGAGAAAGGATGGAGCAGCACAGTTGAGAATGGCTGAGGCACAGCTGCATATTGTGGGCTTTCGAGAAATAGGCTTGAAGATGCAAAAAAGGGTGCATTCGGACGTTAACTCAAAAAGAGCAGGGCATCATTGAGAGTCTTTGAGCAATAAGGGCAAAGAGGTGATGGAATCATATTTGCATTTAGAACAATCACTCTAATAGTGTGGAGGAATATGGGCGGCAGATGAACTACTGTAGGCAGAAAGGCCTAGGTGGCAATTAGTGCCGTAATTGCAAAAGGGCCTAAGAAGCAAGAGGGCCGAAACTGAGGTATGAGCAGTGGAGATGACTGGGTATGAAGGAGTTAGATGCTCAGGACTTGTGAAGAACAAAACAAAACAAACAAAAACAATTTATATTTGGTAAGTGGAACTGGAACTTGGTGGGCCTTTTCCTTAGCTATTTCAACAAGGGGAAAACATAAAAAGTAGTCTGAGATGGTTTATGCTTCGTAAATGTGGGCTCGCTTATACATTTCTTCCCAAGAAGAAGCCAAATATGTATTTTAATAAGTACATAACCAGGGACTTAGAAATACTGTGAAGTTCTTTTATAGTTATTTTTGTACATCATCGTTGTTAATTAAAAGTCCATAATCTTTGAGAAATAATTATGGCCTTTTGTCCCAACAACCATCAAAATAGGTTGGTGGGGAAGAAGCACCTGCTGCATATACTATTTTTTCTAGTATTGTATCAGAATCTTCTGGAGATATCTAAATATTCCTTGTTTAAAGGAGAAACCAGGAAGTTGGCAGTAGCCGTAACTTCTCAAAAGTGCCTCTTCTTTTTCTTGCCTGTCATGAGATATCAAGGTCATGAAATACTGATGTTCACACTTCCTGATCTTTAGTCTCTAAGATACACAAGTCATGGTGAAGTAACTCTTCCTCCCTTAGCAATCCTTGTGACCCAGAGCTGTAAATTCTCCCATCTAGATAGAAGATGCCAACTCTTCCATTGTAATGACTTTAAAAATTGTCAAAATTGTTTGCAGTTTCTACCAGTTGTATTTATTAAACTTTAAATTGTATGACCTTCAGAATTATATCAACTTGAAAATCTCTTAGCTATTATGTATCAATTAGAATTATAATACTCTGAATAGTAGACCTTCTCAAAAGTAAATCATCGTAATGCACTCTGGGTATAGTACATTCTCTTTGTAATATTCCTACATTGATAATAAATTAGCTTAATTTGTTAGTTTTTCTCAACTTTTTAAGATCCATACTGCACCCTTTCAGAAGATTTCAGAAGGTTGTGTTTTCTGTTGTATTTCAAAGGAATATTTCTCCAAATACAAAAGTATAAAACAATAAAAACAACATGCCCATGCATATGTGCATAAAAGCACACATATACACACACAACATATATTCTGTAATTACTCTTGCCCAGCTAAGAATTGCTATGCTTAGAGGGTTTTAAAAGCTTAATTCAGTTGTTCATTATTCATCTTAAAGAATGAAAAACAGAAAAGAAACAGGAGGATTATGCTAAGAAAATGTTGTCAGGGGCATTCATAAGAAAACAATAAAGGGCTACAAATAGCCAAAACTAAGGATTCCAATTTTCCGAGGCCCTAAATCCTTTAAATAAATGATACAGGGTAAAGCATCTCACCATTGGCCATTATCCTAATTGATCATTTATTGCGGTACCGAGTGTATTAAAAATAACAGAAAAGATAAACTTGTGACAAACGTACCTAACACTGAGCTTTTCCTGAATTAAATAAAACTTAGGCATGACAAATCACACAATGTTTGTAGTGGTTTATTTAACATAAAGTTGGAATAACTTCAGCTGTATTTTCACTCAGTTGATTAAGATAAGACAGTATATCATCTTGATATCTTAATACACTGCTATTTTTTACTTTCTCTTCTAATATTATCATTACTACCTCTTGCTAATAGTTACTATTTTTTGAGCTCTTACCATATGCTAGGCAGTATGCTAAATATCCTTATGTTATTATACTTTATTAATCTCCCCTAATAAACCAAAGATGTAGGTGCTAATGTTATTTTCAGGAGACTGAAGCTAAAACAAGTAAGAAAGCAATAGAGCTAAGCCAGGAACTGAGGCCTGTCTGCCTCTAGGTTGGACCTCTTCATGCTTATGTTCTTCTACTCACTTCAGTTATGTACATTTTTAGCAATATTTTCTTGAAAAATAAATGAATATAAATGTCTGTGATTTTTAGCAAATCTCAAACTCAGTGTTCAGACTAGAACGATACTGAAAGGGACATTTGTTGGCAAAATGTGATATTTAATCCAGTTCTATCAGATACTATAATGCACAGATTTGAAGAAGAAAACAGTGTTCTCAGAGTGGAAAAGTAGGGTTCAAGAAATCTCTTAGTAAGGAAATAATTTCTAGGTCTTGAAGGGAAAGAGGTGATAAAAGAAGAAAAAAGCAGAAAGGAAATGCTGAAATTGAGAACATACTATAAAAGAAATCTCTATTTCTCAATTGGTATCTGTGGTTAGGATTTTTCCATCATAGAAGTATTTCCTCACCAAATGACTTAAACTCAGGCTATTACTAATTTCCCCCAACTCTCTCCTCCTCTGTTCCCTTTATTTTTGTTATTAGTTGGAGAATATAAAGAAATTCGCTTTGTTGCTGCCTTGCTATATAATTCAGCTAATTCATAAACTAAGAGATAGTGTAAATGGACTGT
This sequence comes from Halichoerus grypus, assembly GCF_964656455.1. Classification (NCBI taxonomy): domain Eukaryota; kingdom Metazoa; phylum Chordata; class Mammalia; order Carnivora; family Phocidae; genus Halichoerus; species Halichoerus grypus. The sequence continues at coordinate 143,488,757 of NC_135715.1, read as the reverse complement.
TAACAGTTTTGCTGATGTTCCATATTGAGTTCCAGGTTGGTTTTAATGAAGCCAGGCATTCTGTTACTTGGATTTCTTAAAAAAGAAAAAAAAAAAAAACTTATTTAGGGGCAGACACAAATCCAGAACCTTTGGAAGGTTAAACCTATTTTGAAAAACTGTCCCCAGAATCGTGAGTGATAATTACAAGTGTGTTCTATAACTCACATAATTTCTGATAATGGATGAAGTTTCCTTCCTTTCATATATCTTCACAATAGCCCTTATCTATCAATTCCAAGTGATCTCTTCTCTTTATTGGAGGCTGCAGTGCTCCCCAGCTCTTCTACTGGGGTCCTCAACTGGCCAAAGTTGTGATGATACCATGCCGCACTGAAGAGGGGCGGGAGCCTCTCTTGCTGTATCATCGCTTACTCCATTGGCAGCAAAGCAGCACTGCTTATAACCCAGCCTTCTCACATGAATCCCCTGTGAGTGTATCTTTGATTGTTTATGCTTCACTACCATCTCTGAGATGCTTGTCCATGGGTGAGAAGCACTCAAGACAGACACTTTGCTGTCCTTCCCATCCCCTGTTCTCCTCTGATGCTGGCAAGCTCTCTTGCTGTCTGCCAAAACACCAAATTGACCATGGCTGAGTCTTTAGCATGAACACAAATTAGTGTGTATAGGTACAAACTGGTTCTCTTTTGGATGCAGACAAGCATTTAATGACAAATGTTGAACATGCATATTTTTATTATATTTTCTGAGATCTCATCATAAATTCATTTAACAGTGAATAACTGTGGAGGACAAGGCACTAGTGACAAAGCTGATTTTTATATGGCCTTATTTTGCTATTTGCTAATTTGCTAACTTTGCTAGCATTTGAATCAAGTTTCTCAAGATTCACAAAGGAGAATTTTTACTTTGGTAAAAATTTTTTTTATTGTTGTTGTTGTTATCTTTCATTGCTGTATAAGAAGCCAAAAGCAAGGGGGCAGAGCAAGATGGCGGAGGAGTAGGAGACTTGGATTTCGTCTCCTCTCAGGAATTCAGCTGGATAGGGATCAAACCATTCTGAACACCTACAAACTCAACAGGAGATCGAAGAAAAGAATAGCAACAACTCTCTGAACAGAAAAGCGACCACTTTCTGGAAGGTAGGACGTGCGGAGAAGTGAATCCGAGGCGATATTCGGGAGGATAGACGGCGGGGGAGGGGCCTCCGTCGGCCGCTTCTGGCAAGTGATAGAACCACGGAGCACAAAGTCGGAACTTTTAGAAGTCTGCTCCGCTGAGGGACGTCACTCTGGTGGCGAAGTGGGGGGTGGAACAGGATGTATGGTTTTTTTCTACTCCCCTGCCTGATCACATTCTCTCCCTTTTTTCTTTCTTTTTTTTTTTTTTAATCCTATTCTTTCTTTTTTCAAACAACTTATCAAATCCTTTTTAAAAATTTTTTATAATTTCCATCTTTACAGTCATATTCCATCCCTTCATCATATCAACCCTTATTTTTGTACATATATAAGTTTTTCTTTCTTTAAAATTTTGGGAGGGACTTTCTTTTAACAGACCAAAATACACCCAAAATCTAGTGTGTGGCACTAATCTATAATCCAGCCTGATCATATTTGATCACATTCTGTTTTTGTTTTGTTTTGTTTTGTCCTGCTTTTGTTTGTTTTTATCTTTATCTTTTTCTTTTTTCTTTTTTTCTTTCTTTTTCTTTTTTCTCTCTTTCCCTTTCTTTACCCACTGCTTCAGGTCTTTTCTGATTTGTTTAGAGTATATTTTCTGGGGATGTTGTTAACCTGCTAGCATTTTGTTCTCTCATTAATCTATTCTCCTCTGCACAAAATGACAAGACGGAAAAAATCACCTCAACAAAAAGAACAAGAGGTAGTACCGACTGCCAGGGACCTACTCAATACGGACATTAGTACGATGTCAGATCTAGAGTTCAGAATCATCACTTTAAAGATACTAGCTGGGCTTGAAAAAAACATGGAAGTTATTAGAGAAACCCTTTCTGGAGAAGTAAAAGAACTAAAATCTAACTAAGTAGAAATCAAAAAGGCTATCAATGAGGTGCAATCAAATATGGGGGCGCTAACTGCTAGGATAAATGAGGCAGAAGAAAGAATCAGTGAGATAGAAGACCAAATGATGGAAAATAAAGAAGCTGAGAAAAAGAGAGATAAACAACTACTGGATCACGAGGGCAGAATTCGAGAGATAAACGATACCATAAGACGAAACAACATTAGAATAATTGGGATCCCAGAAGAAGAAGAAAGAGAGAGAGGGGCAGAAGGTATAATGGAGCAAATTATAGCAGAGAACTTCCCTAATTTGGGGAAGGAAACAGGCATCAAAATCCAGGAAGCACAGAGAACCCCTCTCAAAATCAATAAAAATAGGTCAACACCCCGACATCTAATAGTAAAACTTACGAGTCTCAGAGACAAAGAGAAAATCCTGAAAGCAGCTCGGGAGAAGAGATATGTAACCTACAATGGTAGAAACATTAGATTGGCAACAGACTTATCCACAGAGACCTGGCAGGCCAGAAAGGACTGGCAGGACATATTCAGAGCACTAAATGAGAAAAATATGCAGCCAAGAATACTATATCCAGCTAGGCTGTCATTGAAAATTGAAGGAGAGATAAAAAGCTTCCAGGACAAAGAAAAACTAAAGGAATTTGCAAACACGAAACCAGCCCTACAACAAATATTGAAAGGGGTCCTCTAAGCAAAGAGAGAGCCTAAAAGCAACATAGACCAGAAAGGAACACAAACAATATACAGTAACAGTCACTTTACAGGCAATACAATGGCACTGAATTCCTATCTTTCAATAGTTACCCTGAATGTAAATGGGCTAAATGCCCCAATCAAAAGACACAGGCTATCAGATTGGATTAAAAAACAAGACCCATCGATATGCTGTCTGCAAGAGACTCATTTTAGACCCAAAGACACCCCCAGATTGAAAGTGAGGGGGTGGAAAACCATTTACCATGCTAATGGACACCAAAAGAAAGCTGGGGTGGCAATCCTTATATCAGACAAATTAGATTTTAAACCAAAGACTGTAATAAGAGATGAGGAAGGACACTATATCATACTTAAAGGGTCTATCCAACAAGAAGATCTAACAATTGTAAATATCTATGCCCCTAACATGGGAGCAGCCAATTATATAAGGCAATTAATAACAAAAGCAAAGAAACACATCGACAACAATACAATAATAGTGGGGGACTTTAACACCCCCCTCACTGAAATGGACAGATCGTCTAAGCAAAAGATCAACAAGGAAATAAAGACTTTAAATGACACACTGGACCAAATGGACTTCACAGACATATTCAGAACATTCCATCCCAAAGCAACGGAATACACATTCTTCTCTAGTGCCCATGGAACATTCTCCAGAATAGATCACATCCTAGGTCATAAATCAGGTCTCAACCGGTACCAGAAGATTGGGATCATCCCCTGCCTATTTTCAGACCACAATGCTTTGAAACTAGAACTCAATCACAAGAGGAAAGTCGGAAAGAACTCAAATACATGGAGGCTAAAGAGCATCCTACTGAAGAATGAATGGGTCAACCAGGAAATTAAAGAAGAATTAAAAAAATTCATGGAAATCAATGAAAATGAAAACACAACTATTCAAAATCTTTGGGATACAGCAAAGGCAGTCCTAAGAGGAAAGTATATAGCAATACAAGCCTTTCTCAAGAAACAAGAAAGGTCTCAAGTACACAACCTAACCCTACACCTAAAGGAGCTGGAGAAAGAACAGCAAATAAAGCCTAAACCCAGCAGGAGAAGAGAAATAATAAAGATCAGAGCAGAAATCAATGAAATAGAAACCAAAAGAACAGTAGAACAGATCAATGAAACTAGGAGCTGGTTCTTTGAAAGAATTAACAAGATTGATAAGCCCCTGGCCAGACTTACCAAAAAGAAAAGAGAAATGACCCAAATCAACAAAATCATGAATGAAAGAGGAGAAATCACAACCAACACCAAAGAAATACAAACAATTATAAGAACATATTATGAGCAACTCTATGCCAGCAAATTAGATAACCTGGAAGTAATGGATGCATTCCTAGAGATGTATCAACTACCAAAACTGAACCAGGAAGAAATAGAAAACCTGAACAGACCTATAACCACTAAGGAAATAGAAGCAGTCATCAAAAATCTCCCAAAACACAAAAGCCCAGGGCCAGATGGCTTCCCAGGGGAATTCTACCAAACATTTCAAGAAGAATTAATACCTATCCTTCTGAAACTGTTCCAAAAAATAGAAATGGAAGGAAAACTTCCAAACTCATTTTATGAGGCCAGCATTACCTTGATCCCAAAACCAGACAAAGACCCCATCAAAAAGGAGAATTACAGACCAATATCCCTGATGAACATGGATGCAAAAATTCTCACCAAAATACTAGCCAATAGGATCCAACAGTACATTAAAAGGATTATTCACCACGACCAAGTCGGATTTATCCCTGGGCTGCAAGGTTGGTTCAACATCCGCAAATCAATCAACGTGATACAATACATTAACAAAAGAAAGAACAAGAATCATATGATCCTCTCAATAGATGCAGAAAAAGCATTTGACAAAGTACAGCATCCTTTCTTGATCAAAACTCTTCAGAGTATAGGGATAGAGGGTACATACCTCAATATCATAAAAGCCATCTATGAAAAACCTACAGCGAATATCATTCTCAATGGGGAAAAACTGAGAGCTTTCCCCCTAAGGTCAGGAACGCGGCAGGGATGTCCACTATCACCACTGCTATTCAACATAGTATTGGAAGTCCTAGCCACAGCAATCAGACAACAAAAAGAAATCAAAGGCATCCAAATTGGCAAAGAAGAAGTCAAACACTCACTCTTTGCAGATGATATGATACTTTATGTGGAAAATCCCAAAGACTCCACCCCAAAACTGCTAGAACTCATACAGGAATTCGGTAAAGTGGCAGGATATAAAATCAATGCACAGAAGTCAGTGGCATTCCTATACACCAACAACAAGTCAGAAGAAAGAGAAATTAAGGAGTCGATCCCATTTACAATTGCACCCAAAACCATAAGATACCTAGGCATAAATCTAACCAAAGAGGCAAAGGATCTGTACTCAGAAAACTATAAAATACTCATGAAAGAAATTGAGGAAGACACAAAGAAATGGAAAAACGTTCCATGCTCATGGATTGGAAGAACAAATATTGTGAAGATGTCAATCCTACCTAGAGCAATCTACACATTCAATGCAATCCCCATCAAAATACCATCCACTTTCTTCAAAGAAATGGAACAAATAATCCTCAAATTTGTATGGAACCAGAAAAGACCCCGCATAGCCAGAGGAATGTTGAAAAAGAAAAGCAAAGCTGGCGGCATCACAATTCCGGACTTCCAGCTCTACTACAAAGCTGTCATCATCAAGACAGTATGGTACTGGCACAAAAACAGACACATAGATCAATGGAACAGAATAGAGAGCCCAGAAATGGACCCTCAACTCTATGGTCAACTAATCTTTGACAAAGCAGGAAAGAATGTCCAATGGAAAAAAGACAGTCTCTTCAACAAATGGTGTTGGGAAAATTGGACAGCCACATGCAGAAGAATGAAACTGGACCATTTCCTTACACCACACACAAAAATAGACTCCAAATGGTTGAAAGACCTCAATGTGAGACAGGAGTCCATCAAAATCCTAAAGGAGAACACAGGCAGCAACCTCTTCGACCTCAGCCGCAGCAACTTCTTCCTAGAAACATCACCAAAGGCAAGGGAAGCAAGGGCAAAAATGAACTATTGGGACTTCATCAAGATAAAAAGCTTTTGCAAAGCAAAGGAAACAGTCAACAAAACCAAAAGACAACCGACAGAATGGGAGAAGATATTTGCAAATGACATATCAGATAAAGGGCTAGTATCCAAAATCTATAAAGAACTCATCAAACTCAACACCCAAAGAACAAAGAATCCAATCAAGAAGTGGGCAGAAGACATGAACAGACATTTTTCCAAAGAAGACATCCAAATGGCCAACAGACACATGAAAAAGTGTTCAATATCGCTCGGCATCAGGGAAATCCAAATCAAAACCTCAATGAGATACCACCTCACACCAGTCAGAATGGCTAAAATTAACAAGTCAGGAAATGACAGATGTTGGCGGGGATGCGGAGAAAGGGGAACCCTCCTACACTGTTGGTGGGAATGCAAGCTGGTGCAGCCACTCTGGAAAACAGTATGGAGGTTCCTCAAAAAGTTGAAAATAGAGCTACCATATGATCCAGCAATTGCACTCCTGGGTATTTACCCCAAAGATACAAAAGTAGGGACCCGAAAGGCTACGTGCACCCCGATGTTTATAGCAGCAATGTCCACAATAGCCAAACTGTGGAAAGAGCCAAGATGTCCATCAACAGATGAATGGCTAAAGAAGATGTGGTATATATATACAATGGAATATTATGCAGCCATCAAAAGGAATGAGATCTTGCCATTTGCAACGACGTGGATGGAACTGGAGGGTATTATGCTGAGCGAAATAAGTCAAACAGAGAAAGACATGTATCATATGACCTCACTGATATGAGGAATTCTTAATCTCAGGAAACAAACTGAGGGTTGCTGGAGTGGGGGGTGGGGTGGGAGGGATGGGGTGACTGGGTGATGGACACTGGGGAGGGTATGTGTTCTGGTAAGCGCTGTGAATTGTGCAAGACTGTTGAATCTCAGATCTGTACCTCTGAAACAAATAATACAATATATGTTAAGAAAGAAAAAAAGAAGAAGAAGAATGTAGCAGGAGGGGAAGAATGAAGGGGGGGAAATCGGAGGGGGAGAAGAACCATGAGAGACAATGGACTCTGAAAAACAAACTGAGGGTTCTAGAGGGGAGGGGGTTGGGAGGATGGGTTAGCCTGGTGATGGGTATTGAGGAGGGCACGTTCTGCATGGAGCACTGGGTGTTATGCACAAACAATGAATCATGGAACACTATATCTAAAACTAATGATGTAATGTATGGGGATTAACATAACAATAAAAAATTTAAATAAAAAAAAAAAAGAACATTTTGGCATATCAAAAAAAAAAAAAAAAAAAAGAAGCCAAAAGCAGAACATAAATAATATCACAATCAGTCAGGTGTAATCCTAACCCATTTTTTAGAATAGATATTAATTTCCCAGAAGAGTCTTCGCTTGGCCCATTCTGCCTGTAATGCCATAATGGAAAAGGGAAATGAATGAAACAGCTCGTCTCTTGTGAAACGTTCCCCCTTTTTAGACTCTAGATACACAGTTGGCAGAAATTATTTGTAAAAAGGCACAACAGCTGGGTTATAAGCAGTGCTGCTTTGCTGCCAATGGAGTAAGCGATGATATAGCAAGAGAGGCTCCCGCCCCTCTTCAGTGCGGCATGGTATCATCACAACTTTGGCCAGTTGAGGACCCCAGTAGAAGAGCCGGGGAGCACTGCAGCCTCCAATAAAGAGAAGAGATCACTTGGAATCGATAGATAAGGACTATTGTGAAGATATATGAATAACTCTTGAGGGCTTTCCAAGTAAACACTCTTCTAGGAAGAGGATATTCTTCAGCAGTCCTGAGGAGGTGATGGAAAAAGATAAAAGAAAAAAAAGTCTATCATCATTAATACAATCCCATTTGTCCTCATAGACCAAGGAGGCCTGGGTAATACAATATATAATATAATATAATATAATATAATATAATATAATATAATATAATATGACATGATTTAGTAATTGCTTTACAATACCTTAAGGGATTTTTTTTTTTTTTTACCTCAGGACTGAAGAAATAATAAAAGGAATTACTTGAGATGTACCAAACAAAACCATGAATCATCTGTGGATGAATATACTAAACAATTAACTCAGAAACATGAATAACATATTACAATGTGTTTGACCCAGGTGTAATTGTTTTTATTCACTAATCCCTTCCCAAAAAGAATGGTAAATTTTTCCAAACACCACCGAATGGCACAAATTTCATACTCTAGAGCTGATTTCCTCTTTCTGCAGCATCTCCAGAGCTAGTTCATTCCTTTTTGGGTCTCGTCCTGGCTCTTGAGTGGTTGAATTCAGAAGCACTCAGACTGTCTGCCTTTTCTCAATGTCCAGTCAACACAGTATAAATCACCTGCTATCATTAACAGCAAAACAGCTCTTTGCTTATGCTGTTATTGTTGCCAACAGACCTGTCTTGACAATTGTACATTTGCACGTGGCCTTAGGTAGTTCCCCTCATAGTTTCCTCCTTATGTGCTGTGCTTATCTTTGTTCTCAATTTTGGACTTTGGGCTGTAATGAAAAGTTTCCTGAAGGGAGGGTCTCAGGTGACATCTCCTTGGAGATAATAAAGTCCTTTTCCTGCTTATCAGATTTCTGCCTTCAAAGCATCTGGCATAGAGGCAGTAAGACCTACTAATCTAAATCCTTGCTACTAAAAGTACAGTTCATAGACTAGCGGCATCAATCTCACCTTGGGAGCTTCTAGAAACACAAAAATTTGACCCCAGAAATAGGACCAAGGCCTACTTAATCAGAACCTTCACGTCTACAAGATCTGCGGTGATTTGATTTCTATGCATGTTAAAGTTTGCAAAGCATTGCTCTAAGCGGTATTCCATGAGCAAAGATTTTTGCCCTAAAGAACAAAATGTCTTTTTTATTGTTTTGAACACAATAATGTTCACCCTTCACAAAGTAGGAGAATCAGGGGTCTTTCACCCATCCCTGGTTCTACTGCTTGAAAGAACATGGTGAAGATGAAAAATTCAGGCTTGGATCTATCAATTCATGTTCTCCCTTCCATATAAAGCTTAATTTGCGAAAACTCTTTACCTGTCACCCTATTTCTACCCGTCGTGAGCACCACCACAAACCTTATCGAGCTGTGCCAAGGACTGTGCTAAGTGCGTTTACATTTGTCTAACAACTCTATAAAAGAGGTACTAGTATCACCGTCCCAGTTCTGTGTAGCAGAGATTTGAAGCCAGCTTGAGTCTTAACCACTAGAAAGGTGTACATACTTGTCAAGTCAGTGATGACTTGAATCTCATATATACTAAGCCCTCTTGCTTAAAACATTTTGTTACCTTTTCTAGTAATCTAGTAACTTGTTTTCTGAGGAAGTGCCTGTAGAAATATAATGTTTAACCACTTTTATTTAACAAAAACCCTCAAACACTCCTTATGACTAGCTGTAAGCTTAATTACACTGGAAAAATATAGGTGTTTTATTAATATGTGCATTTGTTTTAAAAAAGAGTAGCATTTACATTCCTATATCATATGAAGCAAAATAAATGACATTTAACACTATTTTTTAAAAATTTTGTTAGTCATCATACATTACATCATTAGTTTTTGATGTAGTGTTCCATGATTCATTGTTTGCGAATAACACCCAGTGCTCCATGCAGAACGTGCCCTCTTTAATACCCATCACCAGGCTAACCCATCCTCCCACCCCTTCCCCTCTAGAACCATAGTCTCTCAGAGTCCATAGTCTCTCATGGTTTGTCTCCCCCTCCAATTCCCCTCCCTTCATTTTTCCCTTCCTGCTATCTTTTTTTTTTTTAAAACATGGAATGTATTATTTGTTTCAGAGGTACAGGTCTGTGATTCACTTTTAAAGGCAGAAAATCATAAAGAGGTTTACTTTGTAAAGTGTGTTACCCTGCTAAATTGCTTTTTTAGGAAAACTATGAGATTTATGCACATTAGAATTAACAGAAAATAATTTAGCATAAAACATTAATCTCCAACTGCTTTAAAACATTCTCATCGTTGATGCTATACCTACCATTTGAGTGTCCAAGTTGAGTACACTTGTCATTCGATACTATTTTTATTGATTCCATAAAAGTGTATTTATGACATCAAGATTGATTCAAGGAACATTTTTAAAAATCTAAATCAATATGAGCATCAAAACAACAGAATGTAGGTTTTCTAAAACCAAAAGAACATACAACTATTTACAAAGTGCATTTTCTCTATAGTTTTGTTCCTCATGTAAGTAGTATAGTTAAAGTAACTTCTCAAGTTTCCTTTTTTTTCTCCTTAGCTTACAGATAAGCCAGTTATTTTCCTTAAAATATTTCATCACTATTTCAAATATTATTTCTAAAATAAAGCAACATTCTTTTCTGTTTCAGTTCAAAGTCATTCTTCAAAATGCATTACCTTTCATATCATTCCAACTCACATTACCTACAATATCCTTAATATCTTTTCTATCCATTTGAAGAACCCATTGGATATTTTTAAAAAATGGACAAAAAAGAGACAATCTAATTCCTAAATGTATTCCTTCAAAGTTCTAAACAATGTACTCTATTACTTGTCTTTAGAATGTGCTCTTATTCATTCTTTATATATCCATCTTCATCAGCTCAGAGCCTTGTAAAGGGTAGATATCCAGCAAACTTTTTTTTTTTTAATATTTTATTTTGAGAGAGAGCACATGTGAGAGCACATGAGTCAGGGGAGGGGCAGAGGGAGAGGGAGAGGGAGCTGACTCCCCGCTGAGCATGGAGCCCAACAGACTAAAGGGCGATCCCAGGACCCCGAGATCATGACCTGAGCCGAAGTCAGATGCTTAACCCACTGAGCCACCCAGGCGCCCCTCCAGCAAACTTTTATTAAGTGAGTCAACCCTCTAAGTATGCTAATCATTGTTCACAAGATTTAGTCTCCTTTGGGGTATCCGAAAAGACCCTTGTGAGGAAATGGATAGTGCTATTTGTTTGATATGTTTCTTTGAGTACATTTCTAATTTATTGCTAAGCACACTGACATTCTGTATGTAAGCTATTATTCAGTGAGAAAGAGAATCAGGTGTGAAAATGAGAACAAAGTGAATAAGGTAAAGGGCCGGATTTAACAGTAATAAACAAATAAAAAAACATATAGGAGAGGAACTATTAATTAGATATGACATCTTAACTTTCTCCATTTAGAATGCAGCCAGGATAAGTGCTAATTACTTCAACATTTATAAAAGATTCTAATAATCAGTCATACATAACTTATTACAACTTAGAGCTTCAGCTTTAATTACAAGAAAGAATATTTCCTCTTCCCACTTCTTGGAAGCTATCAATTCTTCCTTTCCAGGAGAGGAAAACAGAAAAAAGGAGAACCTATGCTTTGGTTTTGTATTATTCTTTCACTAGCACCACACTCCCATGTAGATAAGTGAGGAGCATGGGCAGTATACCATCTCCTCAGAAATCCCCCAGACTTTTTCTTTACCTTATTTTACATGTACTTCACTGCATCCTTATTGTCCTCTAAAAAAGTTGAAGCGTATTGTAAACCTAAAACTGCTCTAAAAACATGAAGTGTTTTTTTTAGAAAGTTGAAGATGGCCAGCTGAGCAAATAGCCTTAACTGATGTAATGCATATTTTAAATGTTACTGAAATTCAATTGAACATTCGTAGAGGAACAATATGTACTCAAGTCTGAGTAGCTGCCCAGTTTTGTCCATGGTATATCACTCACGGTGACTCCCAAATTCCAAACCACCATTTCAAGATTCTTTTTCTTCTTTGCCTTCTTTCTTCAGGCTCTGCGCACATGTGCATGCTACAGACAACTTGGGTTCTTAAAAACAGTTCTTCATCATGCACGTAGGAACTCAAACTCAATTTATACATTCTGAATAACCTTTACAAATATTCTTGACTATTTGAACCCCATCCTTTCCACTTCCCATTTTTTAAGATTTACACAAACCACATCTTCTTGGTAAAGACTTCTCTGACCACCCAGGCTACACTCTCTCAAGTTCTTTTTATGATTCTTCTTCATATTTTTTCATTTGGTACTTGTAAACTTACCCATATAAAAAAAGATACCTTCTTCTCTCTTTCATTTCTACATAACGGGAGCTAGCATGGTGGCTTTTAAACACAAAGATTTAAAATGGAGAAAAGGATGAAACTCTAATAGTGAAGTTCACTTTATTTCATTTATACACTAGAGAAATGATCTGCCCATTGGTTTTGTCTATTACTGCAACTGTTACATCTCTAATTTTGATTATCAAACTCTGGGTATCTTGTATTGTCAGAAATGAACTGTAAGTGGCTACAAAGCTGAACAATTAAAATCACTGATGCCTGTATTACTTTTAATATGGGGTGCCTGGTTTATATGTATCATTACTATTATATTAGAATCAACTAAATTGAAAAATTTGACCAGAGAATAAAATGATACTTTAATGTCTGTTCTTTGGAGTTTAATGGTACATTTTAAAGGAAAGTTTTATTTGGCTTCAGATGGTAATCATTAGGACCACAAAACTAGATGAGACCAAGAGGCATCAGTACAAGCTCTTTCTCCAGGGTGGTCTGGTCTTAACTGTATTTTTCAAAGCATCATAGAAGCCTCTCCAGGAAAAGGGAATATCAACCTATTAGGTTATATCCAATTTTTTTGGACCTTATTTGTTACTCATCAAATCTAATCCAAATTCTTCACATTGTTAAGAAAAGAAACTATTAAAAAGATGTTAGGCAAAATAAATACTTTATTGTTTTATTTTTAGAAATCAGCCTTTGTGTGATAATTCAAACATTTATAAACCTTTTAGATATTCTTTCAAAGAATATTGTTAACATCTCAACCACCTTTGATTAAAATTTCACACAAAGAAATATAATAAGAGTTGAAAATTATAAATGCTACAGGAATAATTCTAATAAATTTGGTTGTTACTTTACACATTTATTTAATACATACAAAACCAAATAGGAAACCACCTTCTTTTTTTTTCCCCCCTAAAGACAAGAAGTTTTCACTGGTTAAAACTGAATTAAAACCATCTATTATGAGGAGAACAAATCTAAATTACTTCCATTTTGAAAAACAAAACCAGCTTATTCATTTCTATCCATTCAAGTCAGAGGTCCCATTATTTTGGCAATACTCTACTGTTTAGTCTAAAAGAAGAAGAAACATCTCCTTATAAGAAGTCTGGACAATGCAAAAAGTATAGTGTTTAACATAAGGCTTATTTCTAAAAGAAAAATACTACATAAGCTATAATAAAATTACATTTGTCTTGGTAAAGTAACAATGCTTACAGTGTAAGAACATTAAGTAGTTGTAGGTAACCTCATACAATTCTATCCTACTGCTATTAGTAACCTCCTCAAGAATTAAGAGCAATTTTTACAACAGAACAATTTTTCTTCTTGGAAGTGACACTAATTAATAGCAGTGGAGGGAAAATCATTGGTTGCTTCAAGCTCAAAAAATGAATCAGTTATTGCACAGTAAATACCTCATAGAGGTCAGTGTTTTAAGAAGCTAGTCTGAAGAAATATGTTATTTATAAGTTGGTTAAGTCTGGAAGTTTTCAAGTTTTAAAATTAATTCTATATAGGGAATCAATTGGAAAATATTGACATACAAATAAATATTAGGCTTTTCAAATGGCTACAGTTTTGGTAGTTTAGAAAAGAAATAAAGTCAGCAAAGTGCCTAAGTTTCTATGTATGTTTTTAAAAAAGATATGCGTAGAAGAAATAAACATTGTACACTGTATACAGTAGCCCAGCTCAGCAGCAAGTATCTTCTGAAGCACAAGTAACACCTCCACCAGTGTATATCATTGATAACTCCAACATCGCACAGCCAATAGGATCCATGCCAACCTTAAAAAAGAAAGAGAAGGGAGCATTAAACATTTTCCAAATATTAGTGTTAAAAGGTTCTTTAAAAGGAGGATGAGAATCTTCTCTAAATATGTATATACACATATGTATGTGTGTGTGTGTATATATATAACATCCTTTTTTATAAATTATGATATGATTACATATGGACCTATAGAATACTTTATTTTTTTAAAGATTTTATTTATTTGAGAGGGAGAGAGCAAGTGAGAGCACAAGAGCACTGGGAAGGAGAAGCAGACTCCCCGCTGAGCAGGGGGCCAGATGCGGGGCTTCATCCCAGGACGCTGGGATCATGACCTGAACCAAAGGCAGACAGACACTTAACTGACTGAGCTACCTAGGCACCCCGGGATACTTTTCTTTAAAAGACAAAAAAATTAAGAAAGATACTAATAATTTGTGATTAATTCTCAATCTTGGTCCAATGATATCAAAATGATGTTTGGGGGCGCCTGGGTGGCTCAGTCGTTAAGCGTCTGCCTTCGGCTCAGGTCATGGTCCCAGGGTCCTGGGATCGAGCCCCACATCGGGCTCCCTGCTCAGCGGGAAGCCTGCTTCTCCCTCTCCCACTCCCCCTGCTTGTGTTCCCTCTCTTGCTGTGTCTCTCTCTCTGTCAAATAAATAAATAAAATCTTTAAAAAAAAAAAAAAAAAAAAATGATGTTTGGTTTGCAAGTTCTGATTCCTTCAATTCCAGTATTTATTTACTATAATGAAATTTCAGTAAAATAACACACTATCGATAATCCCCTAGAGGTGAGTATTATGAAATTTGACTTGCTTGCACTTCCAATAGGGCTGTATGAGTTTTTCACACTGCAGGGTAACCTATTATATATATTATAAAAATTAAAAATTAGCCAGAGAAACAGTCCTGGGTACTAAGAAAACAAAGCATTAAAAACTAAGTAAAATTTACCTATAAATTCCATTTAATGACTATCTTGCTTAGAATTAGATGCTTTACTTGAAGATACCGCTGCCAAAAGTCCACTTACAATTTCCCGTCTGATTTCACCAACAATAGACTCTTTAATCTAGAATGGAAAAAGAAAAATAAGAATTTAACAATAGGACTATATTCTACTTTTCCTGTTTTCAGAAAAACAACAATAGCATTTAATTCCTACAATCAGCTAAGCCATAGAGAAACCCTCTTGTAAACCTTCATGAAATATAGAGAGATAGTGAGGAATCATGTCCATCTATCCTCAAACCCAGGTCAGTGTGTGGTCTGGTGTAACTCAGATAATTCCATTATAAAATAACATCACAATTTTTTTTTTTTAAAGATTTTATTTATTTATTACAGAAAGAGAGATAGTGAGAGAGAGAGAGCACAAGCAAGGGGAGCGGCAGGCAGAGGGAGAAGCAGGCTCCCTGCCAAGCTGAGAGCCCGACGTGAGGCTTGATCCCAGGACCCTGGGATCATGACCTGAGCCGAAGGCAGATGCTTAACCGACTGAGCCACCCAGGCGCCCCAACATCACAATTCTTAAGTTGAGAACATCAAACATGTTATTTTATAGATTAAAAAACTTCATTTGCTCCATGACACAAAGTAACCAAGAAGAACTGACTAAATGTTAGATTCACTTTCATGTTTTTTATTAATGTCTATTTTTGTATGGTCATCAACAGTGTACTTAGTGTTCTCATTGCTAAGAAAACTCATTAGTGGCAAACTAGTATATGGGTATATTGCCTGTTTATACCAACTGAAAACAAAGTATCTAAAGAAGTTGTATATTGTTCGAACCTAACACGCACATTTTAAGTGGAAAGAAAAAATAATTTAGTATAATTTATTTTAAAACATGAAAAATATCCTCTAAACCACCACAAACTCTAAAGAAATAAGTTTTTCTTTAGTTGTATGGTAAAGGCTTGTCACCTGTCTGAAAATTTTGCTTCAGATAAAGATATACAATCTTACTTTATTGTTGGAAGAGGCAAACAGACTTAGGGGCAATGATAATTCCATCAAGATTTTCTTTTCCAGATGCCCAGACACTGCACATGCCTATCCATGCCTTTTTCTCTCTAATGATACAGCATCACCTCCAAATAGCTCTTTGTGAAGGCTGTAAATGTGGATTTCCTGAAATAAACTGATAATGTCTTCCCAAATTAGAACTTGAGACACTTTCAAGCAGCTTTTAAAAATTCTACATTTCCACAGTTTCCTGTCAGCCTGATCTATTTCCTAAAATGTTCCTAAGTACATCCTGAACACATCTCAATTGAAGTCTTTCCAAAAATGGCTCTGTAGTAATCTGTCATGCAAAACCGGTACATAATACATAGATTCATACAGAAGTATTCACAGAAACAAATGCTCCTTAGCTACCTACTATCTATATTGGAATATATTTAAATAAATACAGACTTCTCCTTTTATCTTCTACCAATATTTCTAAATTTTAAACATCAGGAAAAGTTTTTGACTTTCATAGTACTTCAGATTTATTTTTAAATGAATATGTGTTGGATACAAATATTATGAAAACCAGAATCTCATAGCCACAACGTATTATAAGCACAAATACAATGTGTTGAATTAGAACCTTTGCAAATCTGTTATTTACAAGAAGACAATGAGTAGTATAGTCTTCCCAGTCCCGTTATTCCATGCAATGTGGCAATTTTATTAACTCTCATCATTCTTTATCATTCAAAAAATAAAACAGAAGCCAAAAAGTATTCTCTACAAACCAAAAATGGGTGCCAACATTTTTTGAGGGTACGGATATTACTGGAATAAAGCATAAAAGAAGCATGGCCAAGGAGGATGTTATAATCTAGATGGGCACAAAATGAATATTGTTTCATAAAATATTAAGAGGAAAAATAATGTATTAATTTACTAAAACGTAAGAACAGAGAATAAGAGACCAGTATGGGCTACAAGAGGAAAAAGTAAAAACTTCTCAGAGAATGACAGACCTTAAGAAAATAAGGGCAACTTCAGGTCACAGTGAGGAGAAAACTGCAGCAAGAACACCTGGGAAGAGAGGGGAGCAAGAAGGAGTGTCACCAACAGATGGTTCCCACCAGGGAGAAGGAGCCTGGACTAGGAAGGGTGAGGTCAGATGGGGAGTGTTGTGCTGTGAGCTGCTTCAGGGAGAGAACTGGGTCTCACTTAACAATGTATCCTGGCATAAAGTGCTCGATAAATGTCTGAATGCTTGCTCTGATGAGAGAGAGAGAAGCGATACAGAGCAAAGGCATGAGAGGAAGAGAGAGACAATATCTGACACGAAAGTAGAAAAACAAAGGATTATAGACAGACTAGCACTGAAAACAATAAAATGCCTTTAATAATTTGTTGAAGGAATAAACGTATGGACAAATAAATTAGCTCCCAAGTCTCACATGCTACAGGGAGGATGGAAGGATTAGGAGTGAGAAAACTCTATTGGGATGGATGGGAAAACTGCCCTTATGAACACAGTTTCCACAAAGTGGTACAGGCTGAACACAGACTTGAGTGAGATTAAGAAAAGAATGTTCACTGGCAATAGAAGCAGTTCTATTCTGTTCCAAGTCTGAAGTGTGGGTTAACAGGCATCTACTGGGTCGTGACTTTGTGGCAGCCATTAGATCAAGCGATCACTGAAAGAAATTGTAGTAAGATCACAGACAAGCTATGTATTTACCAAAATATAGGTTTAAAGCATGTCAGATGGACTGTAATAAAGATACTATAAAAGGCATGAACCAAGCCTAGGAAATTCATTAAACAAAAAAGAACTCTCTAAAGACAAAAGCAATCTATGTTTATTCTTTGATGTTTAATTCTGTTGATTTGCTTCTACGGCACTTGCTCATTTATTCTATTAAGTAATCTTTTTAAGTAACTGTAAACAGTTTCAGGCCACTGATTATATACACCACAGACCACCTGGGCAAATTCTAAGAGTGTAATTTTTCCCCACTACAACATATACAATCTGTGCAAAAGTGGGTTACCTTTAGTCTGACAAAAGCTTTGTTACTGAATGAGTATACTAAACATTTGTCTGAAAGGACTTCCAGAGTTCTCCTTCGAAAGAATTCTACTGTATTAACACATTATAATGAAAGCATACTTTTTCAAAACTTCACATATGGTGAAATGATGAAAACAAAAACCTGACAGACATCATTGTGTTCATGCACCCATGCGTGCAGTTAAGAAAACGTCCCTGAACGTGTCTGCCAAACATGCTTAATCCTCACCTGCAAAACATTCAACCCAAGCTTAAGTCCTGCCGTCCTGAGGAGTGGCTTTGTTAATGGTGTCAGGGTCACAGAATTTACTGGAAAGGCAGGGTCTAATTTAATTTTCTTGGTAGCTGATATAATAGCTTTAATAAGCTATTCAGTACCATGTGTATTTAAGCAAAAAGATTATGGATTTGAAATGAATGGCATCAAGACTAACCTGAATTTTATATATTTTGTAAACTAAGTTTAACAGAACACCCTTATAACTGAGCTAAGATAGTATCAACACATTATTTTTTAAAATTATAATTGGCATTGTACTAACTCATCTAATAATGTGTATTTTTTTAAGTGCTTCAAAATAGTTTATTTTCTTAAGTACATCAAAATTCCCCTAACACTTTGTTTCACCTATATACTCTGCTTGGTAAGTCCTTATCTGTAAACAGCAAAAGGTAAATGTTAAGCCCAACTTCCTCCAAACTATGCCAAATGTTGAATTAGGGAGTTTCTTTCTTTTTTTTTTTTTTTAAAGATTTTATTTATTTATTTGAGACAGAGAGAGAGCACAAGAGGGGGGAGCGAGAGAGGGAGAAGCAGACTCCCTGCTGAGCAGGGAGCCCGATGCGGGACTCGATCCCGGGACTCCAGGATCATGACCTGAGCCGAAGGCAGTTGCTTAACCAACTGAGCCACCCAGGCGCCCGACTTAGGGAGTTTCTAATGAACAGGTTTAGTTACAAATTCTGAAAAATTCCTCAAACATTTGCCTTGCATGTCAGTTTAAATGTCTTTGAAATTATAAAATCTTTCTTGTTTTATGGGAGGTTCTATATAAATGATCAAATACTTCTCTAGGACCAAGAAACAACCATCTTTTTTCTATATGCTATGTTCTATCAGCCAAAGAATAAAAATGTTCTGGTCTAGGAATGCTTTACTCCTTGGAAATTACACACAGCACAAATCAGACCACCTATTAACAACTTTAAAAATGAGGACTCAAGTGTGCATTAAGGGAATATTCATGCCAAACAAGCAAAATTATGTCAAGTTTTCAAGGAAAACTTTCCAACTAAAGCAAGCTAAAGGGAACACCATACTTCTAGGGGAAGAAAATGTACCTTAAAACTTACTTCTTCATATAAAACTTACTTCTTCATATATAAATATAGTGTGGAGAAAAATAATTACTTAATTTCATGCAACAATTAATCTTTGATATGAAACATAAAAATGGATTATAATCATCTGCACCTAACCGAGCAAGATGCGTGCACAGAGCCTGCTATACAGGAGCCCGCTACATACCATCGACTTACAGAAATTACATTTGTAGGACAAATAAATGTATAGAATTAAGACCTTTTAAACTTGAAGCTGGTAATTCAAGTCATGAAAAGAAATTATAAACATGCAGTCTCTTCTACTATAATGCTGGTTTTGAAAATGTAAATTTGTCTCAACATGATTGAAATATTAGGAAACAACTTGAGTATAACTTTCACGTCTGCTTATGTGCAGTATCACCTATAAGAAATACTGGGTGAATACAGATAACTGCGTTCAGCTGAACCTAGGAACACAGTGCACAAAATACATACACATTAAATATCTACCAGTTATCTCAGTTCACTGTGTCATGAGCCACACCTACTCACATCTGGTATTAAAACTTTCTGCTGGATTCCATCTTACTCTCCTCTGCTACCTTGCAATACCTCACAAGCTGCAACCCTTCCAAAGTCCAGTTCCACAAGCAAATCTCAGGTATTTTTCAAGATCAAGTACCATATTTATTGCAGTATTTATGTATTTCTTAACCATTTAACATGTATAAAATTGTGCTATTTTTGTTAGGTTTCTATCCTCTTTTAAATATGTCACTTACAAAGTTTTGGTTATGCTTCTAATCCTATTTTCCCCATAAGCTCTGTGGTTATTACTGCACCAATGTGCACAGCACAATTTTTAGGAATGTATATATATATCATACCATAGTAAAACTGTATTTATTTTTACTGTACTTCTCAAGCTACTATTATGCAGCTATGAATGATGGCTCCTCATACACATGAACTAATCTCTGGACCCAGAGGATCAATGGCCCATTTGAGAGAAGATTCTGGTCTGCTGCCACCATTCTTGACCTATAACCACTACAAATTTGTTCTATGTTACTCATAAATTAATTTCAAAAATACATTAGGTTCATATTGCTGAATTTACTGGAAATATGCAGATTAAAAATAGGGAGCCACTGACCCTAATTTCTCTGGCCTATTTTAACCTTTTCTATTTCTAAATTCTTGAATACATTATATTACATGTTTTTTTGTGTAATTTTTTGATTGTTGCCTGAATTAGTCTTATTTACACCTTTCTACTAGTCTTTTTTTTAAAGATTTTATTTATTTATTCGACAGAGAGAGACACAGCGAGAGAGGGAACACAAGCAGGGGGAGGAGCAAAGGGAGAAGCAGGCTTCCCGCGGAGCAGGGGGTCCAGTGCGGGGCTCGATCCCAGGACCCCAAGATCATGACCTGAGCCAAAGGCAGACGCTTAATGACTGAGCCACCCAAGTGCCCCTCTACTAGTCTTTAAGCATAAGGATTTCACATCTTATATGTATTTTTCTTTTATCTCTTACAGAGCATCATACTCATTAAGACTCTTATGAAGTGATTTTTTTTTTTTAAATGTATAGGATATCCCCATTTTTAACCAATGGAAAGATCCTTTCTCATCATGGGTTTTAGTATCAGTGAGAAAGAACTATGGATAATTATGGTTCTTCCTTAGTTACTCTTAAGAGAATAGATTGGAAAAAAAAAAATATTCAACATGTGTAATTTTTATCCTGTGCACTCTATTACATTTTGTACCCAGACAAAGTGTGATTTGGGAAGAAAAGGAAAAAATTAAAAGTCATCAAAAATTTTGATCTGTACTCTCACTTTTTAAATGATATATATATTATTCCTTCTTACTGCCTGATCCTAGTGTCCAAAACAGCTATTTTACTAATTTTCTCAATTAACTTTTGACCTGTTGACTACTAATCTTAATTTTTTGCAGTCCTTTTGGTAACCTAGAACTATGGTTAAATGTTTCCGGTTTACACATTGCTATCACCCAGGGTAAACCTTCTTTTCATTCTGTATTTCTATCTTTGAACAACTTCTATATATCTCCACTACCCACTAAGCCAAACAGATCAAATTCTTTATACTTATTATTTCACACTGGAGTATAAAATTTGCGGAAATGCCATTAGAAACATATCTTAATAGACATGAGCTAGCTCAATGGGAAAGCTCTCTGAAAATTTAAAAGCTCTCTGAAAATTACTGAATACAGTGAATCAAAGGATTATCTTATAAATAATGTTCAAATAAAACCTCCTCCAACACATACTGCCAAATAAATTAAGCATAGATTTCACTCACCTCCCGTATGACTTGCTGCAACTCATCTTGCTCCACATTTTTATGCATTTCTCCAGCAGTTGGCATTAATGGGATTTTTCCATTTCCTTCTTCCACTTCAGATTTAGGTCCCACAGCCTCCAAGACTTCTTCAGCTGCTCCAACTTCCTCAGAACTTTCCACATCTGGAGGTGTCTGAACAGAGCCCATTCTAGAAGGAGCAGTGGGTGTTAGGGCCACTGATGCTCGGAATACTTTCTTGCTTGGTACCAGATGGGTCTTGGGTTTGCCCACTGAGTCACCAGAAGGTACTCCAGTTCTTCTATTAGCATGAGATGGACCAGAACATACAGAAGATGACTCTGATGTTGCTTGGGAGAACACAGATTCTGAGCTTTCTCCAGGAGGAATTTCAAATCCCATTTCTCCAAGTCCCATGCCCAATTCAGACTTCAGATAGGACTGTTCCCGCATCAGTTCAGTGACCTGGAAGTCAGAAAAATTGCAATTCTTCTCTCTTAAAATTAAGACTGGTAGTTAAAAGATTAAAATTCTAGTTGTGATTACTGCCAAAAATCACTTAGCTTGTAAAGACATGATTCTAATTCATTCATTTAGTAACTACTCAATTTCATTTGCAAAAACGTAGGAAAATGTAAATTCATGGTGAGACAAAGCCATAAAATACATAACTAGACTATATGATTGGACAAAACTTTACTTGTTACTGTATGGGTGTCCAAATTACTTGTTAAGGAATAGTAACTAGTGAAAAACAAAATAGCTAATCATAATGCTTTGGCACCCAAATTAACCACTTTCTTTAAAATATAATAAAAATCAGACTCTTGTTCAAATAGTAGTCACCTTACAAATCCAACTACCTAAAGGACCTGGAAACAGACTGTGAAAGCGTATTTCCTCTGGAGCATAAATTAAATACTTTTCATAATGCATTACATCCTTTACACCATAAAGATAAATCACCACTGCAATTAACTGGCTTTCTAGTGGCCTAAGATGGCAAAAGACTTTCAGAAGGGCCAAATTCACTTCCAATCAATTTAGTTACCATCCAATTCTGTATTTAAAAACAAAAATATTTCATCTACACTGGGAAAATTGTGTGTTTATGAAATGTTATTATCATTCCCTTCCCCAGTGATTTGAAAGGAGAGAGGCTTACTGGTTCCATTACATTCAATGGAGAAGGGCATGACAAGTTATCAGCGCTTCTACTGCCACACATTCCCTGAAAAAATAAGAACAATATATATGTATGTATGTATAAATTATTTCTTCAAAATGCAAGTGTTTCACAATAAAATGAATTGGCTATTTATTGCCCTGAAACATTCTTTTATGTCACAAAGGTCATTCTCAACTGTCATGGGATCCTATAAAATGTGTTAATTCTGACTAAAGGTTCACAGGAGATGTTCTGATTCTCTGCTGTCACCAACACGCATTTCTCAAAATAACGATTGAAACCTTTTACAGAAAAAGATATTCACCAGTGATAAGTGATAGTCTCACTCTATGCTACACACATATATATATATGTGTGTAATACACATTCTTATTCTACTGATTCTTCTCCATATGGGTGCACATATATGTGTGTATGGAGTCATCTATTGTTAACAAAATCAAGTATGTGGTTCAAGTAACAGAAAAGTTCACTATTTCAACATTTCAAAACTATATTTCATGACTGCAAAGATAATACCAAAAAATAATCAACTGCTAAAGTTTAAATTTCACTCAAAGAAACATTAGAAGTTTGAAAAGTGATACAAAACAAAGTATTTTATTCTCTTGGCTGTATGCATGTTTTCTGCCTTTAAAAAAGATCTCATTTAATTCCTTAAAAAATATAAAGACTGGCAAAGAATCCAAAATAAAGGAAAAATTTAAAAGGAATAGTTATTTATTCAAAGGCAAGAAGGGGAAAAAAGACTGAGTGAAATATGTATTTATGTTCTTGGCAGTTAGTTACAGGCAGTGATTAAAATCTAAATTAGTCACATATTAACCCACTATCATTTTTCCTTTAAAACTCCTAAAATTTTGTATTGCTCCTTATTCTTTATTAAAAAAATATGATTAAGATTTTTCAGTATTTTTCTAAATATACTAAATAAGAAAAGAATCACAACTTGCACATTCAACTGATCTGTGGGAAAGGTTCCTTAAACATTCTGCTTGCCTCAATACCATTAAAATGTTTTAAAATTAAGGCACTGGTTCTGAATGATGTGGAACACGAAACATAAGTCCTAAGTGAAAACTGCTGACAAGCCCCAAGGCGCCATACCATGAGGGCTGAGGAGCGGAAGGGAGAAGGCATGCGCACGGCGCGGAACTGCTCCTCCAGGGCCAGCAGGCGCTCCTCCAGCTGCAGTTCCAGGTCCTGAAGTTCCATGCGGACCGAATTTCTCAAACTCTGAAGCTGATCGACTTCATACCTATCGGTGTGATGATAGGCACAAGGTTGAAAACAGCGGTTTGGAGATTTCACATTCACCACTCTCTCACAAGCCGTTAGAAGGTACTGAGATGGCCAGTTCTAAAAATTAGCACGACAGCAACTGCCGCAGGTGTGACCAGCAGGACAAATGGTCTTTCTTCCTCTACCCTCTCTCCCAAATATTCCAGACTAAAAAACAGATTACAACCGCCGTCTTCCTTAACACAGTGAAAACAGTTTAATTAGTAAAACACTATGCCTAAGTTTATTTACAGTGATTCACAAAATAAAAGGTACACAGCACTAGACATAAAACCAAAAAGGTGACAACGCTTTTTTGGAATGAAAAATATTCTGAGTTACATTAAGACAAAATGAACTTTTACCTTTCCTCCTCAGTCATATGATGATAAACCATGGTTTGCTGGCGCAGCATTGCCAGCTCTAAATCCATCATTTGCGTTCTAAATAAATTCAGGCTCCGCCTCATTACCTGGAGTTCCTGAAAAGTATTCTAAAATACAATATGACAAAATTATACTTCTAAATCACATAAATTACTTTGTAACACAAAGATCTAAGTAAGAACTTACTTCATATAGAGGTAGAACAGATGATTTCTGAGTACTATACACAGCAGCAGCAAGATCAGGTCCTCTCGTCATAGGGTACTTTAAAAAAGTGAAAGTATGATTACAAATCAATGTTAAAGTGGTTATTTCCAAATTATCTAAGGTGTTAAAAAGGTGGAATTTGGGACCTATATAGTTTTCTCTATGAGGCAAAAACCAAAACAAAACAGAACAAAAAATAACCAACAACAACCAAAAAAATCCCACTTCATTTTGTAAGCAGGAACCAAATCAGTCCCCAGTGCCACCTAGATTACCCCTATCTGTTTCAGGTATAAGTCAGCCTATATGGAACATGTATCATTTCAATCTATGCCTTACAGAACTTCCCTCTTGCCTTGAGAAAGTAGAAAACAAAAACAAAACTCAAAAATATAGAAGTGATAGCAAATTCTGAGATTACAGGAAATTGCTGAGTTGGCTGGAGAGAGTAGCAAGCGGTTATCATACTTATTCATAGACATTTAAGCATCCACTATATGTCACTATTTTAGACAGTGAAGAAAAAAGGCAAAAGGAAGACAAAAGGCATTCCTAGCCTTCAAGTGTTCTCATGGTATAAGAAAAAAAAAAGAGAGAAGTGAGAAAAAACTTACAATGTTGGGGTGGAGGAGGGGAGTGCTATGATGAAACAAACAAAAATCTAGATTAGGTGAATAAATGATCCCAGCACTGGTGACACCTGAGCTGAGCCTTAACAATAAACAGCACTTGGTCAGGCAAAGAAAGCCAAGGGCAGGGCATTCCAGGTTCAAAAACAAAAACAGTGGCATTTGTAACAACAGACACCTAGGAACACACACCTACTTAGAGGCCTGCGTGCAGTCCAACACAGCTGGTGCACACACACAAAGACTGAGACTGGAGAGACAGGCAGAGACCAGGTCAAGAACAGCATCTGTCTCCTCGGGGTTGGGGAGTGGTGAGAAGATTAATTAGCTGAGTTACTGATGGGACATCCAAGAAGAGATGACCACACCCAGAGCAGAGTAACAAGCTGGTCTGGAAAGGTGCACCATGAGGGTGTAGCAGGACAGAGCCCTGGAAGCCCCGTGTTTCACATAATGACAGCTGAAAGGTTGGATATCCCCCTCACAGATAAAACTAACTACGATTTATAGGGAGGAAGAAGAAATACCCACATTTTGGTTAGACCAGAAATCATTAGGAGACAGTTGTCATAAGAATAAAATCTATATTTAAAAGAAGGTATACTTGGGGCGCCTGTGTGGCTCAGTCCGTTAAGTGTCAGGCTCTTGGTTTCGGCCTAAGTCATGATGTCAGGGTCCTGAGATGGAGTCCCACACTGGGCTCCATGCTCCGTGCTCCGTGCGGAGTCTGCTTGAGATTCTTTCCTCCCCGCTTCTCCTCCCTGCCCTTCCTGCCACTCCCCCCATGCTCAATCTCTCTCTCTCTCTCTCTCTCTCTGAAAAATAAATATTTAAAAGAAGGTATGCTTTACTACATAACTTAAGAAGTTGCGACTTGGGGCGCCTGGGTGGCTCAGTCAGTTAAGTGTCTGCCTTCGGCTCATGTCGTGATCCCAGGGTCCTGGGATGGAGCTCAGCATCTGGCTCCCTGCTCAACGGGGAGTCTGCTTCTCCCTCTCCCTCTGCCCCTCACCCCCACTCATGCTCTTTCTCTCTCAAAGAAATAAAATCTTAAAAAAAAAAAAAGGCTGCAACTTTCGGGGAGCCTAGGTGGCTCAGTCAGTTAAGAGTGTGACTCTTGATTTCGGCTCAGTTTGTGATCTCAGGGTCTTGAGATCGAGCCCCACATCAGGCTCTGTGCTGTGTGTGGAGCCTGCCTAATATTCTCTCTCTCCTTCTCCCTCTGCCCCTCTCCTCCCTCCCTCTCTAAAAAAAAAAAAAAAGAAGTTGCAACTTTCATTTTTACTTTCCTAGTGGTTTCCTGTCTATTATGTCATCATAAGAGATCTGTTACATACATTCTAAGCCTCCTGATTCCTAGCTGAACACTGTGATCATTACATTACACTGCCATTTTCATTTCCTCACTATCTAAACACAAGTAGCTTGGAGAGAGATTTAGGAAGGAAATGTGAAATGCAAACCTAAAGACAATTTAGTTATTTTCAAAGCTTTTTTGGGGAATTATTTCCAGCCCACTTAACGTATCTGAGAGCAATAATTTTAAAAGTGACAAGACACACAGACTATCCTTATTCAAATTCACACTTTACCTGATTTTTTTTCTTTTCTGGGGTAGTTCCAGTCTCTGAACCCAGTGGAAGCAGACTCGTTCTGTGCCAGGAGACCAGCACCAGGAGTCAGGAGATGGAGGGGAAAGCTTAGTCAGAGAGCATGAGCAGAACCAGGAGAACGCACGGCGACACAGAAGCTGAGGGGAGGGAAGCTTAGAAAGGAAAGAGGCGGTAAACACAGTCAAATGGCAGAGAAAAAGAGAGATAGTATTTGAGAGTGAAGATTTTTTTAATAATAGGGACAACCTAAGAAAAAGACCATGGAGAAGAGGCTAAAGAAGGGAGGCTATCTAATGAGCAAAATATCTTCTCTAGAAGGGAGGGAGATTACGAACAGAGAAATCAACCTTGTTCAGGACTAATTACAGCTACTCCCTTGAGACAGGAGGGCAGAGTATAGGAGGAGGGCAGGTACCCATAAGTTTAGGCATGTAAGAAAATGAAGCTGAAGTGGATCACGCCTGATGGGACTTAGTTTCTCAGTGAATTAAGAGGTGCTCAGAGCAATAAAAGAAAAAAAATATATATTTTTTTCTCATACCTGTGAAAGATTCTGCAGTGAGTTTCTAATATCATGCAATACTCTTCGCAACTGCATTTCGATGGCAGAAGGAGGGTTCACGGAGCACGCTCGGTAAGGGTAGGCAGCATGTCTGTGCGAGTTAGGACAGCCGAAAGGGGCAGCGAAGGCACTGCAGGTGGTGCCTGACATGCTGGGGACACTGTGAGTGCTCAGAGCTCTCATGTGCTCACACAGGGGCCTCTCCTGCCACTCGGAGTGGACAGAGTGGAGAGAACAGGCGGACTGAGAGACAGGTGCTGGAGCATACAGTGAGCAGGTAGGAGTCCTTCGATGATGGCATTCCTCTGGCCGGGTCACCTCACTCTGAGGGGCTTCTTCTTTCTTCACAGGTGACGGAGAGATGAAAATAGTGGATTTAACTAAAGACTGACCATCGTGCTCGATCACCTCTTTTCCTAATTCCTGCTCCTCTTCAGGTGTGTACTTATAGGTGAAGGAAGGTGGACTGCATCTGGTCTCCTTTCCTGGCGACAACCGGACATTGACAGAGGATACAACTCTTACTGGGCTCAATAAGGTGGTTGGTAAAGACTGAGACCTTCTTAGAGGATAGCCAGCTTTTGCAAATAAGTACCTCTGTTTTAAGAGATCTTTTGATTTTATCAAGCTACGCCCTACTCTTTGATGAGACAGACTGCAAACCTTCATTTGAGCTCTTTGCAAAGCTGTATTAACTCTGTCCACAGAAGAGGGAGGCCCGGTTGTATTTTCTGAGCCCTTCTCACTGCCTTTAGCTTCGATAGAAGCCAGTGACTTCAGAATATGGTGTGTGGTATAGTGGGCAAATTCACATTCGCTGCTTTTGTCCACATCACTGTCAGCACTTGCTTCCCTCAGCAGGTCCCCTGGCTGTGCTGGACACAAATCCTCACTCGTTTCAGTCATCTCAGTAATGTGATCTCCTGCGCTGCAGGTGGGCTGCGTGCTTCCTGCATTCTCCGCAGTTTCGCATTGGGGAAAATCCTGGCTATCTGGCCTTTTCTTAGCAGCAGCTGTTGCTGCCTTCTCTCTTCCCTTTGGGAGAGGGACGAGAGACTCCTCCTCTGATTCATTAAAATAAGGCTGATCTTGTGCTGTTGGTGTGACAAGGTCTTCACCAAATGAGGTGACTGTTGTCTCACTATCACAGCTATCAGCGCTACTCCCCATGGCCTGCAAGGACTCGGGAACCTGTGAAAGGAAAACACGTAGGAAGATGAAGAACTCAAATGGTAAAAAATACCAAACTGATGTGATCCCTCTGTATTTTCAGGGTCTCCCACCTTGGTTAGGGCCCTGGTACTAATCAAAACTGCTTTTCACTGCCCCTAATTGGCAACCCCTCCACTTTCTCACAAAGATTATTCCAGAACTTTACTATTTTCCATAGGTCCCCATCTCCTTTTCTTCCAACACATGACACTGAATCACTGAGAAGATGGACAAACGTTTCTTAACTTTCTTCCCTAACACCTACAAATGTTCCCATACCTCTCCCCACTCCTCTCTGTTCTGAAAGAAAATTGTCCTTTTTTTCAAAGCTAATCCTCCAATCTGTGCATCCAATCACATCCTCTCCAGGACTAGGTATCACTTCACAATTTTATCCCGGATTTTTCTGCCTCTTAGAGGCAGACTGTCCTCTTAGAGCTCTTTCCCTTAGCCAAGCAACTTCCCTGAGTCATTCCCATATGAGAAAGGCACAAAGACCTATCACCCTTATTTGAAAAAGGAGTCAACATTCCTATCTCCTCTTCCTTATCATTGATTTAATCTCCATTCATGCTTCTGCCTCATTTACTCCCTTAGAACCACTCAAACACTCACTTTCCAAAAAGCCAAATTCTTATCTTTCCATGCTCATGTCCACAGATTGCCTTTTAAAAAAAGGCTCTCCAACTCCCAGTTCTTCTGCCCACTGGATTATTCTTTCTGAGTCTCTTTCTCTTGTCCGTGTATCCCTCAAGTACGATGTTCCTAGAGGCTCTTTTGGGTTCTCTCTCTCTCTTACTCCACTTTTGTTTAAAATTTGCTTATAGATATTTTAAACACTTTCAAGATACTTGTGTATCTTTGCATACAAGGGTTCCACATAAACTCCTTAAGGATAAAGATGTGCCTGTTCTCTGGGTTATCTAACACACTCTAGCATAAAAGTCACATAATATTCAGCAAGCTACGTAACACAATTATTGTTAATTAAATAAACAAAACAATTACGGTAAAATACAGAAACAATTATGGGAAAACAGAAGAAAAATGCCAAACAGAATAATGATCAAAATAACCTGTTTACTGAAAGCCCAAAAATAAAGAAGGAGAAACTCTCTTTGTTTCTAATGTTCAGTCAGAGAGAGATGTATAATTAGTGAAAACTAAAACCTGTAGTCAAATGCTTAGATAACATCTACATCCTGGCATTTTTATTCTGCCATTTGAAAAATAAAGATTAGACAGATTCAGTCTTGAAATATATAGTTACTGAAAATTCACCAAAATATGAAGTTAATCACAGTGCCTACTACAATAGAAATTTTTACCTGAAGATGATTAAGGGAGAGGCAGTCTGTCGAATCTTCAGCAAAACCACTGCTATCAGAGTGCTGACTTGCAGTACGTAATAGATGATCTACCAAAAGAAATGTAGTTAGGCAAAACTGCTAAATATGACCGCACTGAAAAGAAAATATTACAGATATATGATTCCTAACAGATATACATATTGATTTCTTCTTAGAAAAATATGCATCACTTATGCAAAATGTGGCTTCAAAGCACAGGAGGTTAACTCGAATTCATCCCAAAACAGAATCAGGTCTATCAAAAATACTCAGCATTCAGTTGCTAATTAAGTTCCAGTGTTAATATATTTTGGTAAATCCAATTAATGTCTTATCTTTGGAGGACACCTGGCTGAAATAAAGAATAATGCTAATAAAAATAGAAATCCCAAAGTAAACCACTTCCATTAGTAGATATGTAAAGATATTTATAGCAGATGAAATTAGAAGTTTAAATGTAGTGTGTAAAAAGTTCTATTATTTTCCTAATAAGAAAATAAAAATATAACTAAGGTCCCAATAAATTAACTAATTCGCATGCCAGAGTACTTAAATGTTTCTGATATTCCAAATGATGCAAACATTTTTAAGTCATGAAACGATGATTTCCTAACAACTGCATGAAATTCAAATACATTCAACTGGTACATAATATTGTTAATCTTATAAAAACCCTGTCTGGTTTTTGGCCTGAAAACTCTAATTCCTGGTTAGTATAACCTAAAAACACTTCTTAAAGTAAAAAGGCCACCTAGGCACAGCAAGAATGATCACATGCCCATCCACACTGTAAGTAGAGGAGAGACTTTACAGCTACTAACATTTACTAGGGGAGAAGCTTCATGAGAAGGTCAAGTTCTGCAGAACTTCAAAAGCACCACGCTAAATAAAGTGTGTTTATCAAATCCACATTCAAGATTTGAATGACAGAACCTGATAATATGTTTGAATAAAATCCAAAATCAATTAAAATTCACCTGACTTTGAAAATTATCCCACTGTAGCCTCAGGTTCAATGTAGAGCATCACAGAATAGCATAATTTTTTCTCATCATAATTTAGAATAATTCTGTAATATTGTTTTGAAGTTAACAAAACGCATAATGAGATATAAGAAACTGATCCCTACCTTTGATAAGTCTAGGTAAACTGGAAGAGTTGTGAAACTGAACTGGAATAAGCTGTTATCACAGGTACTAATTATGCATTATATCAACTGAGAGAATGATTAACATCTTACATCAGAGCAATTATCACCATAATTATGTGTTTGCATGTCTTTTTTTTTAGACTATGAGTCTTCTAAGACAGAAACCTCATTTATTCTATTTTATATCCCAGTACCTAGAACAATTAAACAATAAAAAATATTTGCTGAATGAATCAATGATAACTTTCTCCTTAAAGCAAAAATAAAATTAAACAGTCACTTGAAGGATTTAGAAGTGAAACTGCCTATCTGGTTGGGCAAAGGGCAAATGCTGGAGGGCCTGGGGAAGCGAATGACTGGCTCGGCTCAGGTTCTCTCTGTGAGTCCTTTTCAATCTGCAGTGGACTACAGTCTGTGCGGAGCTCACCTCTGGGGTTAGCCCTGAGTTCACACACACTAGGTCAGAGCGTACACTACTCAGGCTTCAGAGCACGTGTTGGGCAGTGGAAAGAACAAGGAAGCCTGGGTTCAAGCTCCTACTTTATCACAATAAGCAGTGATCTTAGACACTCCACAAAACAAAATAGTTCTTCTATCTCACAGGGTTACTTCAGAAACTAAATAGGGTGTAAGCGAAACTATTCTGTAAACTGTAAATCACAATCTCTGTTCTTTAGTCACACATTTCACAAAACATAGTTCTCCGCAGAAAAAAGGTGGAATTAAAAACAATCAGACCTCTGTCCTAGCTGAAGATATTAAACATTATTTCTAATAAAAAACCAGGAAGTTAGAGCAAAACATTAAAGTTAGAACAAAACTGAGCATTTGTATTTGTCCAGTATCATAAACAAACAGAACACTTGTATACTCCACAAGATTAAAGAAAATTTGTTCATCTCTAATAAGGAAAATGTTTGACTGCTCTCTCAATATAGCTTACTGAATGTCAAAAGTTGACATGTCAAAAGTGAATGTCAAAAGTGACAAAAGTTGAGTCACTAAACCTCTCTAGGCTTCAGAATTTTTTTTTTTTTTTTTTAAGAGAGAGAGAACAGGGGTGGGGGGGTGGGATTCTGAAGAGAGGGAGAGAGAATCTTAAGCAGGCTCCATGCCCAGCACAGAGCTCAATATGGGGCTCAATCTCACCACCCTGAGATCATAATCTGAGCCGAAATCAAGAGTCAGATGCTCAAACGACCGAGCCACCCAGGCACCCGTAGGCTTCAGTATTAAATCCCAGGACTGGATATGAGATTAAGATTACTGTAACTTCGAAAGTCCTATGACTAAA
The DNA here is from genome assembly GCF_964656455.1 of Halichoerus grypus. NCBI lineage: Eukaryota > Metazoa > Chordata > Mammalia > Carnivora > Phocidae > Halichoerus > Halichoerus grypus. Next base: position 143,456,454 of record NC_135715.1, on the reverse strand, counting down.
GTGCAAAGTATTTTTAAGCATGTACTATATGCATTTTTACTAAACTTGTGAAATGAATATTTTACCAGAGATTCTAATTCTATCATCATTAACTAATCTAAGATACTTTCATATCACATTATCAAAATTTGATAGGCTATATTCAAAAATGATGAAAACACTATATTGTTCCCTCTCCCTCTCATGCAATATAAAACCATTTTATTGTTAATTTATACAAATGTGATTCATAAAAATGTTAACATTTTTACTTATACCACCAGAAGTAAGAGACTTCTTATTGGTAAGAGGGAGAAATTCAGATATGAATACAAACCACATTCTGTCTTTTCTACCACAAGGAGCCTGCTCTTGAAAGATCGTGAAATACTTGTATACCATTTTTAATCCCTTTTTTTGACGCAGGGCAAGCTGCTTTTTCCAATGTATCCCATGTCAACCAAACTAAAGGAAAAATTCCTTGATGACTGTGAACTGTTCTTATAGCTCAGAAACACATGCATATATTTATGGACTTAAAAAGGGGAAGAAAATTAAACAGGAAAGTTCTTTTTGTGTCTGACCAGAACTATAGTGACCTATCTTGTTTTTTAGTACCACAATGCAATAAAAGAAAAATTATATGCAAATTGTTCTTATGAAGTCATTTCAGAGATCAGAGGAGAATTAACATGCAATTTCCTATTCTAAGAACATACATATGAATCCTCGTTTAAAAAAACCAGGGTGGTTCAGCATGTGTAACCTTTAAAAATAAAGTCCTACCTTCAGTGGTCACTTTAACTTCTTTACTTCCTCTCTCCTTTTCTCTAAATCTCAAATGCTTTGTGACTTATGTAAACATCAGACATGTTTTTCTTGTTGCAAATTAAAAGTGAAAGAAATGGATTCAAAGGTTCTTTGGTCAATAATTAATAATTCAAGAGTACTACGGTATCTACAGCCACTCACCTTTGATCCATAGTTTGAATTTAACTTAACTAGCTTTAACCAGTATTGAGAGATTGGTATTTTTTGCTAGAGGCATATTCATGTATATACTTAGAAGACATGTTTAAATAATGAAAAGCAGAGGTGGATAATACAAGTGTGTATTTTGGGCGCCTGGGTGGCTCAGTCGGTTAAGTGCCCGACTTGATTTTGGCTCAGGTCATGATCTCAGGGTTGTGAGATCAGGCCCCGCCTCAGATTCCACATGGGGCGTGGAGCCTGCTGAAGATTCTCTCTCTCTCTCCCTCTGCCCCTCCCCACCTTGCTTGCACATCCACTCCCCAAAAATAAATAAATAAAATCCTTAAAAAAAAAAACAACCATGTATTTCAATAATAACCATGTAAAAAGTAGGCCTCAATCTGTTGTTCTATCGCTTCCCATCCAGCCCTTATGCAGAGTTGAAAATAATTACGAGTACAAAGAACTGCATTTCAGAATAAGCAAACTAAAATTATGTTATGAACACAAAAGTCTTCAAGAGCGTACAAAAAAATTCTATAAACAAAGTATAATGAAGCATACATACCTGTGTCTTTAACCTTCTTTTTACACTTATAGGTACTCAAATACTGATATATAAACACCTTTTCCAAATCAATTAATGACACTTGGTAATGTGCTTGGGAACTATTAGTCTACTTACCTCTTTTTGACTTCGTGAGACCTAGCTGGTAAGCAGCTGGAATGTGAGGAGCTTCTCCCTCTGTACTTTGAACCTAAAGAATGGTTTTAAGTAGTTAAAACTTGAAAAATATATGGCAAAGAAGAATACCTCTTGATAATTACTAAACAAATCAACATAACTAAAAGTAGGTACCAAAGTTTTATATTTAAAAAATGCAAAGCATCTTATCTCAAAATTGTGAGAGCGTCCCACATCTTTATTTTATAACCTATTTTCCAGTTAATGACAGGACTGCAAGTTTGTGGCTAGCAATGAAAAGTGACTACATGTATAAACTACTTCATTAAAAAAAAAAGTTGCTGGAGTGCCTGGGTGGCTCAGTCGGTTAAGCGTCTGCCTTCCATCAGGTCATGATCCCAGGGTCCTGGGATCGAATCCCACATCTGGCTCTCTGCTCAGTGGGGAGTCTGCTTCTCCCTCTTCCTCTGTGATCTCTCTCACTTTAGCACTCTCTCAAATAAATAAAATCTTAAAAAAAAAAAAAAGTTGCTATTAAATGAAAAATAGATTCCTAAGAAAAAGTTCTATAAATGTTAAAATTCAAAGTGTTAAGGCCAATCCAAGGATAAATGCCATGACTTTGCAGCAGATCACGATTGACACACAGTTCAGGCAATTACAAGTCTTGTGTCTTTAAAAAACTGTATATCATGCTCCCATTACAAAATTTTATAAAATCCCAAAAATTCTGAGCATCTCAAAAACCGAACTTGTATTAAGACTGCTTCGTCCTAATATAAGTGATCTTTTAAGACATAACTTGGGAGTTGTAAATAGAAAAGCATGTTTCATCACAGAACTAAAATGTTGAAAGATCTTAACCATAAATCCTCCCTGAAGCCCATATTCAGAGAAGTTATCGAACCCAAAAAAAGTGTTGTTTTTTTTTTATGATATTTTCCCCCCACCTGCACAACTACATAATTTAGGAATTTTCAGATTCTTTATTCACCACACCCATCCCATTCCCCAAATACTCAAATGTAACTAACTCTAAATTGAGATTAAACATTGGGAGAGGGAGAGACACTAATTCCTAACACTACTCGGTAATGATTAGTACTTAAAATAACAAATACCATCCTAGTAAAGTAGGCAAACTAGCCAAACAAGGTTTTCAACCTTGAACAAATGAGAAAGCAATTAGCAAACAGGTTTTAGGTAGAACCCTGGTAGTTTTGAGCTATGAACCCATCCATGAATAAGAAATATTCCACAGGAATGAGAGTGGAATGACAAACATGAAAAAAATCTCAAAGGTTAAAGATACTATTACCTAATTTAAAAACTGCTCTGATTTGTGGTATCTTTGTTCTGTACATTCCACGAATCCAAGGTTTACGAATCTTTTGAGAACTAAAACACACTGGTCTTTTAAAATCACCACCTATAAATTATTATGTAAAATAGTTTCTAACCTCTTTGTTATTACTGAAAAATTATATATATATTTTTCAAAGCAGCAGACATAAGTTCAACAGGAAAACCATTGTTATGCATGCAAGGAAACAAAATGCATTTTCTTTTTATATTCAACAAAAGGTCTATTATTAGTCTCTCTTCAAGCCTACCCTACTTCAAAGAGTTTTCTGTTAAAGTAAATATCAAACAGACCAAAGAAGTATAACAGAAATCCAAATGTCTCTTTAATTATATTCTAGGAATCTCAGTTTAGGCAGGGCATTATGATACACCAAACTATACTCTCTTTTTAAATGTAGAATTATCACATATTCTATTCCTTAGATTTATAAAATTAGTCACAAAATAACATGACTTTAATGAATATGTATCTTTAATATACTATCTTTCAAGATGCTACTCTATGGCAAAACAAAACAAAAAACTACAAAAACTACAAACTCTATAATTAGTTCAAAGAAAAGGGCCCTTAAAGAAAAGCTGAGAGGATCATCTTTTACTAATAAAATTACTAACATCAGGATTCTTCTTCCCCCCCTTACTCAATAAAATCATTAATCACTTGAAGACAGAAAACAAAACGACATGCTAGTGGTAACAGTTAAATTTCATAGCTTAGTATGTGTTATTACTGGTCACAGTTGTGTGAAGGAAAGCAGTCAAATTTGAGATGGAGTACAGCACAGAAAATTATGAAGCAAATAAAACTTGGATTTATTTATGTGGCAGGATACTCAACAGTTTCAAATCCTCAGTTGTGTTCTCATTTGCTACAAATTGCCTTTCATTAAATTAACTATAGCTAAATACTGATAACTGAATTGAGTAATGGAAAGTGGGTGTTCACTATACAATTTTCTTTGATCTCTGGGTTAAGTTTGAAACTTTTCGTAATAAAAATTACAAAAAAAAAAAGCCCACCACAACAAAACCACCATCCTAACCAAAATGATAAAATTGCTTGGTCTCAGTGTTTTGAGATTTAAAACTGTATGAAAATAGCTTTAAACTAAACCCATATTTAAAAGAGTTATTTCATTTTAGGGGCGCCTGGGTGGCTCAGCTGGTTAAGCGACTGCCTTCGGCTCAGGTCATGATCCTGGAGACCCAGGATCGAGTCCCGCATCGGGCTCCCTGCTCGGCGGGGAGTCTGCTTCTCCCTCTGACCCTCCCCCCTCTCATGTGCTCTCTCTCTCATTCTCTCTCTCAAATAAATAAATAAAATCTTTAAAAAAAAAATAAAAAATAAAAAAAATAAAAGAGTTGTTTCATTTTAAAAAATGTTTTAACAAAACATTTATTAAAACTCTATCTTTGTGAATCAATGTCCTGCTACCAGGGCAGGCACCTTACTTTGGTGGGGTTTTTGTTTTTGTTTTTTTTAACATGTCACATTTATCCTAATATACATCTTCCAGGCACAACACTATTGTGCTGTGTTCCATAGAGCTGCAATACATGGAATGTTCTAACTCAAATAACCCTTCCTCTAAGGTTTAAAGAGATATGTATAGCAGTTTTAAAAAAAGAAAATCAAAACTGGAGTTTTAGAAATTCTAATTTTTAAGGACATCTCAAAAAATTCAAATAAAAGCATTCTTTTTCTTTTTTTTTTTTTTTAAAGATTTTATTTATTTGACAGAGAGAGACATAGCGAGAGCAGGAACACAAGCAGGGGGAGTGGGAGAGGAAGAAGCAGGCTTCCCGCGGAGCAGAGAGCCTGATGTGGGGCTCGATCCCAGGACCCCGGGATCATGACCTGAGCCGAAGGCAGACGCTTAACGACTGAGCCACCCAGGCGCCCGAAAGCATTATTTTTCTAAAGAAGTAGTATGGCACCAGATGACTTGAGTTCTTGTCCAATGTCTGACACTGTCAGCGAGTCTGACCTTTACCAAGTGGTATGGTGTAGTCAAAAGTAGCAAGTTTATACAAAGACCCGAATTCAAGTCTTATTCATGCCACTTACTGGCTAAATGGCTTCAGATAGTTATCAGAATTATCTGGGACAATTATGTCAGTTTCTTTTAAACTGAAAAATAAAGACTAAAACTCCTACCTCACAGGTCCTTAGGATGATCAAATATTTTGCAACAGTAAAGTGGTAACGATTTACAACAGATCTCTCTCTGCTATCAACCAGGGACTCCCTACCCTGACATCCCTTTAGCCCTCCCCCAAGTAAGACACAGATATCAAAGGGAACATTACTATATCCCTCAGAAAGATGACAGAAAACCACTGCTGTCAAGTAATATCAAATGTTAGAGGAGGAAAAATGCTTCCTCATCTATAAAAGGAGGAAACTGGAGAATGAATTCAAAGATCTCTTTCTGTGCTAGTTTATTATTCTGTATTTGTTGCAAATTTTTATTTAAAAAAACCTTTCAGGTTTTACTTACAAGGTTTACTTTCTACTGTCAGGTAAATACTTATATAACAAAAGTTAATTTAAGTCTTTTAGATAAATGTCAAATAAAATTTGGTGGTTAATTGGACTTCAAAGAGACATGGGTGCATGTATCATGTGTTAGAGTTCATATCCTATTGCATTCTACTCTAAGACACAATGCTTGTCTTCAAAACACAGTCAAATTTGAAAGGCCAAAGGAACAACTTAACTATCTGTCAAGTATCTGACTGATTTCAGATTATTTTAACTCAGGCCAATAAATAAAACAAAAAAGAATTCTGAAACTCAATGACTAAAAATAAGGAGATACAGTAGTTAAATCAACAATCAGTGTAGAGACAGAATTAGAAACACTAAAACTTCAGTAGCTTAAAAAATTATATACACTTCTAGTAATAATACCTCTATTTGAATATAAATTTATTTGTAGAGTAAGACACAGAACAACCCATTTACAGAAATAAACAGCTAAAAGTTCTCTTTCTTTTAACATTTAAGTATGAGAAATTTTTCCTTTACACCTAAAAGATGAATAATTGCTTACTGAGTAGGATCATTTTGGTTTAACTGTGGATCCTTCATTCTATAAATCTATGGCTCTAGACTGTTACCAGGATGTATTTATTAAAAATAAGCTATTTTGAGAAGAACACAAGAATTATCTAGGAAAGTTATTAAGAATTAGAAAACTCGAGAGGAGGGTTTTACAACTTTTAGACACACTCGAACATTTTAAATAGTCTACAAAACATTTTTTTTATAAGGCAAACTGACTTCTAACTGAAAATAGTCTCTGGCCTTTATTTTTTCTTAACATGAGAAATAATCACTCTCACTCTCCAAGGACTGAGTCAGTCTTGTCATCTATTTAATTCCCCTTACGTTGAAATATTTCCTGTCTTTGTTCCTGGTGACTGTCAGAGCTTACCTTTGCCTCAGAGGGATTAGGCAGCTTCATGCACAGAGTCAGGTCTGCAACATTTTCTCCTACCTAGCTACCCAAAGCAGCAGGCATTCAGTTAATCTGTTTGAGAACTGGTTGACGGAGAGAAAGGGAGTGTCCTCTAACTTACGTTTATTTGCTGTTTTTACAGGAAGAAAGTTCCCAATAGGAATCAAACCTCAAGGGAAAGGAGTCTAAAAGAAAAACAGCAACAACCTACTTTGAATGGGATCTAAAAGTTTGCTTCAGTAAGACTGTTCTCTTCATTTGTCAGTATAATTCAAGTCACACTTGGGAGGAGAGGAAATTAAAGAAACACATTATTTCCTTTCTTTACCCATTGTTCTACAAGCTCTCTTTAAAGTTCCCAAAGGGATAAAAACACAGTTCTAGAAGGTTTTTATCCATGTTTTAAATACATCTGAAGAACAAGGATTCATTATCCTTAAAATTCCCCATATTTACAATGCAGCCATGGTTGATCATATCCATATATTCTTTTTTTGAAAACAAAGATCTATTATTCTTCAACCACCAATGCCTGTAATTTTGTACTTAAAAAAAAAAAGTTCACTTCCATTTGACATTACTTTCTTCATTAATTGCTTTTGCCAGTAGAGGGAGCAAAAAAAACAACAACAAAAACACCCCATACATTAAATTAAATGTTAACCTGCCACCAAAGCAGATCTCTCTAGTACTTTACAAATGTTTTACTTTATTTTTTTTCAAAGATTTTATTTGTTTATTTGACAGAGAGATAGACAGTGAGAGAGGGAACACAAGCGGGGGGAGTGGAAGAGGGAGAAGCAGGCTTCCCGCAGAGCAAGGAGCCCGATGCGGGGCTCAATCCCAGGACCCTGGGATCATGACCCGAGCCAAAGGCAGACGCTTAACAACTGAGCCACCCAGGTGCCCCACTTTAAAGACCTTCTGTGTATGACAGCAATAATTTTAAAAATATATGGTTTAAAATTCAGGAACCCTAGGAATTAAAAAGCAACGTCTAAGAGTGTCTTCTCATCCGAGTCACCAGTATCAGGTTTGCAAATATCTAACATAATTTGTTTAAATTTTCATACTCTGCTATTAAGTTAAAACAAGGAAACCCACTGACATATCTGACTGTCACAGAAGAGGGGCCCTAATGAAGGGCAAGTAGTTACACTTTAATTCTTAATGGTACGACATGTTCAAAACAAAACAAAGTCAAAAGGAATCAAACAGTGAAATAGAACAAAAAGAGGCTTTAATTTATGAAGCAGTCATCTTATGAACTCATTATAATGAGAAATATATTAGAAATTAAATAGGAGAGATATAAAGAATATGTAAAGAAATAAGGGGAAAAGAAGCTTACAAATAAACTATTTCAAAGGGCCGCTCCTCTCCCTTTTCATTTTTTAGTTAGAATTAAAATATTAAAAGATAAATTCAAAGACCACAAAAAAGATAAATAGCTATATCAGCAACAGAAATTTTGCAATAAATGAAAAATCTTCACTAATGTGAGAGATAAGTACTTACCAAGAGGACATTTATGGGCAGAATCAATTATCCCATTTTCCAACTCCCTAAAAATATGGCATGTGATTCTAAAATTACTGGGAGTAACTACTATATTACTAATGCTATTCTGTAATAAATTTTAAAAAGAAAATTGCACATTATGTAATTTCCGGCCGTAACTCTTCAACAGTATTCATGTGCCTCAGTTTCCTCATGTGTAAAATAAGACCAGCACTGCCTGCCTCACAGACTAAAGAGAAAAGTAAGGGCCTGGTACAAGTGCCTGCCACAAGGTAGGTCTTGATAAACGTCAGTTTCCTGTCTCCAGCTATGCAGTGCCAATCATAAGTATTAGCTCTGGCCATTCAAAAGTAGTTTTAGTTGACCTCATCGAAATGCATCTCTTTATCTTGCCCAATTTGAAATTTATGTAAATGAAGTAATATCTCTAGGTAGGAATAAAAAATAACCAAACATTGGTCTTCCGGGCTTGCAGAAACCATATTCAGTGGTGTTTCAAACCTTCTTTCTTGAGGTTCCCTATCCTCCCCTTCAGAAACATAGTATCCTCAGGTTCTTTCCAGTCCCATGCCAAAACCTATCCTTTTCAAAGCCTTATTCATACTTAACTTATCCTTTCCACTAAGATACTTTGAGAAAAGTGTGCCCAAAGGCACATAGCTATTTAGTGGCAAAAAAGAACTCAAACTTCTATTTGATTTCAGAGGCTGTGTTTTTAACTATTATGCAATATTGATTTTAATTTAAATATACTCTCTCAGGGCTTTCTCAGGGCATCAAAATCTTAAACTGAGAGAGAAAGGGGGTTAAAGTTCAAGTATCATCAGTGAATGACAGAGGATCTAGAGGAGCTGATGAACTCTCACATTACCCTGGCGATGCATAGTCCTATGACCAATTCTTGGTGAAACACAGAACTAAAACTTGAAAAGTCAAAATTAGGATGATTTTCTTCTAGTATAAATCTATTAGCTACCTTTGTTTTATAAACATCTTTTTGGTATTTTTTTCCTAACTCATTATTTGAAACAGGTCTCATGATATTTTACCCACCTCTTCCATTTCAAAGGAGTCCTTCTGCTGTGCCATTATATTTCTTATGGATGGGATCGTGAGCGGTGCACATGGCTCTTTTTCGTGTGTGGACACGTGGACACTTTTCACATCGTTGCCATTTTCCAGCTCACTGTGCCTGGACATGCTGAAATCGTTACCTAAATCAGATTCCATAATACCAGATTCCTCACCCAGTTTATTCACATGACTTTGCGTTTCTTCACTTTGTTCACTTTCAGTTTTTTGGTTAAAATTACTATTTGCTTCATCACAAAGTCTATCAATGTCAGCATTCTCCATAACACATGCTGAACTACCTGATACTTCTTCTTTAACTGTAGCCAACATAGAAGATGAGTCTTTCTTCTTTACAATTTTTTGAGACTTTTGATCATTTTTATTGCCACTTTCTTCCATCACTGAAACATTCAGGATCTTTCCTTTTTCAATTGCTGGGGAAGGACTACTACTTTCTCCTTTCTCTGTTTTATCAACACATAAATTTAGTTTTGATAGTGTTTTCATTAAACGATTTGCAGTGTTACTTCGGGTTAAAGGTGGAGGTGAGTCTGTCTCCTTGTTAGAAGTCACTGAAGACATACTTCCAATTCTCTGGAGGGGAGTCCCAGAGACTTGAGAATATAAAGAAGAAAATGCATTGGCCACGGTAGTAAGCACTTCAATTTGACGGAAACGACCTACAAAAAGGAAACAATGTTAATTATATATATATTTATCTGTTTATATATTTATACATATATTAAACTATTAGTACTTTCCAGAATGCCAATAATTGAACTTAGATCACAAAGATTATAAAAGCACAACTTTTTTCCTTATCCAACATTTAAAAGTTCTCTACATTTACTGGGAAGAGGGAGGAAGATATTTCACTCTAAGCACTAGAATTTATGTTTTAAGAATTTAAGAATTTGGGCGCCTGGGTGGCTCAGTTGGTTAAGCGACTGCCTTCGGCTCAGGTCATGATCCTGGAGTCCCTGGATCGAGTCCCACATCGGGCTCCCTGCTCGGCAGGGAGCCTGCTTCTCCCTCTGACCCTCCCCCCTCTCATGTGCTCTCTCTCTCATTCTCTCTGTCTCAAATGAATAAATGAAGAAAATCTTTAAAAAAAAAAAAAAAAGAATTTAAGAATTTATGTTTTACGATTTAAAATCAGAAAGAAGCACAAAGCATGACAACTCTGAATTAAACAGAATGGACTGGCTATTGATCTACAGCTGTGATTCTATTTTTAAGTCTTTGACTCCATTAAGACTCTTGCAAATGTTCTCCCAAGAAAATGTACATAAATTTGTATTTTATACCTAATTGTGGGGAAGGGAGGAGGTAGGATTGGATTTATAGATCTCTTAAAGCTGTTCTAAGGACCACCTAAGATCCCATTTTTGGAACTTCTGTGCAACAGAGAAAAATAAGATATAATATAAATAAAAATTATCAAATTAGCCATGCTATTTTAGATTTATAGAAAAACACCTAAAATTGACTGACTTTATTTAATAGTAACAAGCCACTCCCCTACTTCTTTCCTTTTTTGAACATCAGCAATTTGGGGATAAGTTTAAGATAAGCACAAGGTTCTACATGTCAGTTACAGTAACACTTAAGTCAAGAATGAGGAGAGGGGGAAGTTAACTTCTATAAATAGAATAATAAAAATTCAGAATAAGTAAAATAGCTATTGTGTTAACTTCAATAATTAAGTTTCCAGTGCTATTCCTAAAAATTAGTAAGGCTTTAAAAAAATAAGACCATCTCACTGTGGATGTTAATATTTAAAAACCTTACTTGTTAAAGCGTAATTTGGGTTTTCTACTTCCATCCGTTGCATCTGAGCACTCAAAAATACTTTAATGTCTATCCCTCTGGCAAATGATGATGAATTAAAAAATCTGGAAGGAATTTTAGAAGCAATATCTGGTTCATCTCGTCCAAATCCAAGATTATAAAGAATTTCTTCAGGATCTTCCTCATAAAGTTCCAACAATTCTGAAACACTACAAAAAAAAAAAAAAAAGAAAAGAAAAAAAAGAAACACCAAGATATAAAATAAGTTTATAGTCACATCACATTATAAAAAAGAGCTTCTGCTCTTTACACCATTATTTATTTCAGCATCTTTATATACTGTGTACTAAATGTGATATAGAAGTCTTAAAAAGAGTCCATTCAAAAAAAAAAAGTCCATTCTTTCAAACTGTTAGGACTGGAAAAAAAAGCTGGTCCCTGAGCAGATACTCAGCAAGACTCCCAAAATGCTTCCTCACCTTATTTTTTTTGTCATTTTAAGAGTCCCAGTAAAGCAGCTAAAACAATTAGAGGACAGCTGAGGTAGAATAAGGAATAAACAGATTAAGAAAGAAATGAAAAGGAAAAAACACACAAGGAAGCTGGTAGCACAGGACATGCTGCAGAACTGAGGTTTTCTGCTATCTTGGCTGTCATTGAAGATGCAATACAGGTAACAAGCTGAACTCAGAAAGGGAGGGAGGGGCCTACTTTCAAATTTTCTCTAACCACTTTCACTCAGAAGTAGGAGGAGTAAGGTATGGAGAGAATGGGTTACTCAAAGGTAAGTTCTTGCTCTGATTCTGTTGGGAATTAAGCATTTCTTATCTCTTCTTCCTCATATCAGTGATAATCCACCTTCGGAGATTGACTGAGGAAAATGTTAGAGATGAAACTTGAACTGAAGAAAATTTCAATTTGTTTCAGAGAAAATGCTCAGATTCCAGTACAATAATCTGCATAACAATTTAAACTGGTCCCACAGGCTCACGTACTTGCCTATTTTAATATATATTTTGAAGAACTTTGATTTAATATGTTGAAGATAAATAAATCTATGCTTAAATATCAAACTTTATATTAGAAAGGTTTATTCTGATTTTTTGTTACAGTAACTCAAGACCCTAAAAAAAATGGAGAATTTTGGAAGAAGTTATTCCACTATGGACTTCCTCTTTCAAGTTGTTGATAGGGCTCAAAATACTCACCATAACAGGAATTCCAGCAGCATTATAAACACATTTGCTTTTTTTTAATCTTAATTTTTTTTAAAAAAGCAATGAATGAAACATTTTGGATTCTTTTTGATTTCATACTATCAAGCCAAATCCAAGACTGAAAAAGTGTGAGTAGGTCATCTATAACACAATGTAACTGTAGTATAATTTCAGAATAAGTTACCTGGAAACTGTCCCACTACTTTTCCCAGATCCAGTGGAATTCATACTTCTCCCTTTCTGATGAAACTGTAGTCTTCTCTCTTTGGCCAAGATATTATTGCTATAAACAACATTAGATTATATAAAACCTTATTTTCATAAATGTTCTTCATTTTTGAAAAGAGAACAAAGAGCACAGCTACGTACCAGTTTTCAATTTGAGTATCTGTTTCATGGAGGTGGTTGGCTACAGGTAAAAGAATAAATGCAGAGCAGAATTGTTAGAACAGTAACTACTGTGATACAATCATCAAGAAAGCAGATTAGCCAAATATTACAGCTAAATGCCTAATATCCCAAACCCTTGTCTTGGTTCATTAAATCTGCATCATTAAAAGTAACATACAGATCGATACGAACAGAACCAGTAGCTTCAGGAAACCAGTTTTCATTTGTTAGCAGTGTGTAAAACTACGCCCTTCACTGAATGTTTAAAATAAAAGACTTACAGATAACCAATTAAATTTCTTTCATAGTTAGAAACAAATAGTAAGAAGATATACAGCATCTGTAGTAAATGTGATTCTAATTAATAAATTTAAAAGCTGTTACTAGAGAAGACCTTAAGAGCAAAATCATGATTTAGCATTATTTAAGTGTGGCAACAATATACATAAATTCTTACTGTGGTTTTTCAAAGGCTAAAAATTCATCCCAGTTACAACCAATTTTTCATGTATCTACTTTGAAAATTTCTATTCATTTCAAAATAAGCTTTCTTAAAAAATTACTTTTTAGCTTTATTCCAGACTTATAAGTTTTAAACAGATAAGTATTGTTAATGTTAAGTTTAAAGTGAGTTAAACTGACTGCATTTAACTTTTATAGCAAATACAAAGAATGAAAATAATTACAAACGTATCTATTTCAGTATACCAGATTTTTTTTTTACTTCTGATCTACAAAGTCATGGCAATTTGTTATATTTCTTTGTACATCCACTCAGAAAGGTGCCTAACACATAGCATTCAATAAATATTTACTGAATGAATGAAAATAATCTTGAAAATTTTTCAGTAAAACAACACAGTATTTCCATTCTTTTCTGGAACTTCCTTTTAGGTTCTGGTTTCCAATAAACTCACTCAATATGGATGAACAGGTAGAACAGAAATGATTTTTAGGGCAGTGAAAATCCACTTATGATATCATAATGATAGATACATGTCATTATACATTTGTCTAAACCACAGAATGTACGACCAAGAGTGAACCCCAATGTAATCTATGGACTTCGGGTAATGATGATGCCTCGTTACAGGTTCATCACACCATTCTGGTGGGGGACGTTGATAATGGGGGGACGTTGGTAAGGCAGGAAGTACAGGGAAAATCTCTAAACCTTCCCCTCAATTTTGTGAACTTAACCCTGCTCTAAAAAAACAAATTCTAAAAAAAATTCCGTATTGTGAAATTAAGGCAGATATCAAAAGTGCTATTTACAGTAACACTGAAATGCATTTTAGTAAGGGTGGACAGTATGCTCAACTGTACTAATTGGGAAGCAGTAAGTTTAACCTCTTTACAGAGTTTATTCCTTGAAAGCACACTAACTGAAATAATAAAACCTCATATATTCACATACTCTAGAGTTAGAAGGTTAGAAGGTCCTAAGTAAGTAATCTACCATAGAGTCTTACTTAAAACAGTAAAAGATCAAGGACACTATATTCAATGGATAAATTCATCATTCATCATTATAATTTAAAAGATTTACATTTTAAATCTTTTATAATTTGAAAAGATTCAATAAAATTTTTAATTATTTAATTTGAAAAGATTTAATAAAATCCTTAGTTCTTTTTGATAAAAAACACATTCATAACCCAGCTACACAGCTACTAATAATCTCCCAATACCAGTAAAATAATAAAGTAATAAAAATGTTTAATTCTACATTGTGGAAAACTTTACTATATAAATCCACTGACTAGATAATAACAACTGTGAAAATTTAAACATGGCACAATGCACTTTTAAAATATTAATGCAGTCTGGAATAGACATCAGCGTAATGATTTCTAATTAAATTCTAATAACTCTATTTTGTTTTTGTCCTTTAGCGTTCTAAAAATCTGGAAAAGGAGGAAGGGGAAAAGACAGGAGACACTTGAATGCAAAGAGAAAGACAAGCCGCAGCTGTGTCTGACATAAGGCGACCTCACACTAAAAATAAGCTTCACTTTAGTCTTCTCATGTATAAATATTTAAGTTTCCTTCCTTCTGGCGGGGCAATTCTTCCCTCAGTTCTATGACTATTGTTTGCCCCTAAACAGTTCCTTTAAGCAATTAAGTCCAAGGAAGACATGGACATTTCACAATGGTTTTCAGAGCCATTTCTACATGTATCCTACAAGCTCTGACTAGATTATTAACATATAAAGGTTCTATAAAGTGCGTCTGAGCCATTTTCAAGACTTTTAACTTTGGCTCTAAGGACTGTACACCTGAAAGCACTCAACTTTTTTTTTTTTTTTAATTTTAAACCTGTATAAAAATACAGTTCTTCCAAACAAATGTACCTTCAGCTCCCAAAGACAAATCATCTTCAAAACTGCCTCCATTTCTCACAAGCACACCTGAAAGAAACATTAGAAGACTCATCCTGGTGTTCTGTTCTGGACCCCCATATAAAATCATAGTTTTAGCTAAAGCAAATTGACCAAGCAAAAAATAAGATACAATAAAGTATTTCAAACCTGAATGTACTCATTATTCTGATTATATTATTTCAAAAAGCAAGTATAAGCTTTACTTTATCACAAACAAACCATGATTTGCAGCCAGGTAAAGTTGTTAAAAGCCCTGATATAAGCTATTTTATACTTACTATGTCTTTGAAGATATTCATTTAGCTAACATCTTATCCAAGAGTTTCATGGAAAATCAGATACCGGAGCAATCATTCCTTTTACCTCCCTTAACAGTCAGGAGCTCAAGCTAGACTTTCTAATACTGTAAGTATTTTTTATATGCCTTGCCACAACCTGCACATTGTTGTACTTGGAACTTTAGAATTCTGTCTTGCACAGCTGGTAAAATTTCAGGTATGGCAATTTCAGTTAATGTAAGCAAAGAAATGCTGCACGAAAGCTGACCCAGTTCACTCAATATTTCCCTTATGTTTACATATCATATTTCTACATTTAATTAATCTTCATAATATCTAACTAGACAAAAATAAGAGTTTCACACTGTGTAAAGGTTTAGTAATTTGCTTGAACTATTCACTGTTTTATGGTTTATGACAAGGTTTCTTTCTTTTGGCTTTTCTCTTAGAATGGCATATTTTGTAAAATGAACATTACTTTTATAATTTACATATGTATACATTCACTCTTAAATAGGGCTCTCATAAAGAACAAATTTAGAAAGGCAACTTTATCTTACCCTTGAGCGTATTACTGCTTTGCTCATCCAGTGAGGCTCCCAAAGGGGTACTGAAACCACATAAATATATAAACCTTAGTCTTAAAAAGCTATCTGGAGAGTTGTTACTGCACAACTTTACATTTAAAGGATCATAGCCAAGCAAGCTTCTAATCACAGTTTAACTCTCCTCCCCAAACACAAAAGGAATGCAAGAGTATTACATAAGTAATATCCTACTAACTAAGCAAACACCTATCCTCAAGTCAGTTCACCAGGAATGATTTAATCACACATCTGATCTGCCAGCAATTAAGAGCAAGAATTGTAATTACAAATGATATTAATTAGCATTTTCTTTACAAAAACAGAAAAAGAGAATGTCAGCAGGCATTAAGAAAATGTCTGCTCCCCTCAATCCCTTCCCTAGAAACAGGAAACAGAATTAAAACAAATCTTTAATAAAATTTAAAAGTCAGAGTCTAGTTAGAAATAAGGCTCAACAGTTTTTTTAAACCTCATCTGTCAGACCTATCACCAGCACTTTAGAGCATCTCTCAGTGCCTCCCTTACCCCAACTATCTTTTTTGGTCTAAATGAAGAAGCTTAAGATTTTTTTTTCTGTTTTTAAACTATGAAATACATATATCTTCATTTAACTCTAAAAACTAAGAAGTTGGCTTGAGAATCAACCTTAAGAACCAGCCACTGCTAAAATTCTTTCACATTCTTCCCGTTCAAACACAGATAACTTAGAAATCTTTTTTTAACGTGAAAATGAAAATGTTTTTCATTTCTTTCTCAAAACTAAATTTATATTAAGAAACACTTTTATTTTGAAAGTTCTGTTTTGTGATTTGAATTTTTCATCAGTAACAGTTTATACCTGTTACAAATTCACATCAAATATGGGATCATAAAAATATCAGTCTCAAAAAATATTATTGAAATGACAATTTAATGTTAAAACTTTCTGCAAGCAAATATAAAAGCAGTGGCAGTTCTTTGAAAATTAGTGCTTTTGAAAAATGTAAAAGAATCACAACTACCATAAAGACAATAAAAACTTTGAGCTAAGTTTTTGCATATATTTTAATAAAACTGGAATTTATGCCTTTATAAAGTCCTTCTTCTTCCCTGGGCTACTTTCTTAGGACAAAACACTGTTTTACTCCTGCAGATGTCTCTATGCGTGGGTGCCCTAACAGAAAATGGCAAATAAAGAGAATATAACTGCCACTCTCCTTCAGAAACAAGTTTCTCACCCTTACAACGGCTCTCTTCCAAATTCTCTCAAAAACTATCCTTTCTTAGATGTTAATTCAAGCAATTTATTTCCACTTAGTTAAAAAAGTGATTATCAAAATAAAGGACCCCCCCCTCCCCCTTAAAGTAATGACAAATAGTATCTTTATTCAGGATATGGACATCAATAAGAAAAAAAAATGAGAATGTATCAAGGGGAAAAAGCTAGCTTTAGATCACTTATAATGTACAAAGTAGGTAGATGCCTAACTCTGAGAAGGATCCTAAACTGTTATAGAAAAAAAAAAACTACAGTTGCATATATCCTAGCAGTGAAATCTGTGATAATACAGCTAACATTACAAGACTATTTGTTTTAGCTTTCCCAGGTACAAATGAATGCCCCTTTTGTACAAAATAGGTGCAACTGTAAGGAACAAGAAGGAAATCTATGCAGGAAACCTATGAGGGAAGGAGCAGCAGACTATAGAATCTGCCTACATAAGATTAGCAACAAAACTTTTGGAATTTTCAGAGATGATATGTCTGATGAGTAACATTTGCCTACTGCATTTATCTTACAAGGTAAACGTACTATCTACTTGATATGATTGCATATAATCTTAATTCCTATACATCATTAAGTAAACACAATGTGATTTTTCTCTTGCTGTTAAACATTATTTTTGATGCACCTTTAGAGAGAAGATCCATATACTTCTTCGTATCTCAAAGGGTCTATGACACCCCCAATAAAGGTTAAGGAGTTCTGCAGTGAAGAGTGCTTAGTAATTCATCAAAGTTACTAAAAAATCCAGGTAATTCATCAAAACGGGAAATCAATGGAGTAGTAGCCAATACTTTATCTGTGTTTAGGTTAGAAAAATAAGCTGGCATATATGAAAATCACTTCTCCTTCCTCCAAAAAACACGTCCTTACCTCTGGTACTTGAACAAAAGATTAAGAAAAGCCCAAAATGAGATGGCAAATATGTGCAGAAGCAAACACCATAGCCGCATTAAAAAGTAACACTCTTCATATGAGATTTTACAAGTAGAAAATAAATTGGGAAAAAATTAAAATATAAAACAAGCCCTTTTTTACTGTAGTAAGATCTACTTGCAATATGATTCATCTCCTCTTGTACTTTATCAAAGATTTGTACCAGTTGCCAAAGCATGCAATTAGATTTATGCCGTCTGAATGCCTTCAAAGCTCTATTTCCCTTCGTGCATTCCAGTACCATCTGACAAATGCATGTCCAAGGAGTAAACTACAAGAACAAAGTTAGTTTTATAGCTGTCCAAATAGAATTAAGGCACAAAAATAAAATTAAAGCCCAGTTCGTGTTGTTAAGTAAACTAAATTCATCTAAAACACATTTGAAAGGGAAATCATTCCATGCCAGATATACAGACGTCAAAACAAAAGCAAAATAAAATACTGTGTGAAATGTGAAAATCCTTTCGAATAAAAACAAGGCAAGAATAACAACACTGCATGATTATTTGTTTTAGGTCTCTGATCTCTGATGCTAACATCATGCACGGGGGCTGAAGTCCTAACAACTGTAAAGTCAACACGGTCACCAAATAATCAGCGGTCACAGCACTTCCATTTCTAATCTTTTAGAGGAGGAAACTATCCGCCGGCTCACTTTCCGGCTTATAGCTCACAACGGCTACGGGACCCACTGGGACTGCGGCCCTAGTGACTCCGCTCCGGAGTGCCATCTCCGCGGATCTCCCTCTGGGATGCGAGCGGCGAAAGCGAGGACTCACCGGCAATCCTTGAGCCATATCGCGATCTTCTCGTTGGGCACGTTTCCTGCGGGGCAGAGTGAGGGGACAGCTCGTTACCGACCCCAGGCGGACTCCGACCGCTCGGTCAACCTGGACACTCCCATGTAGGAAAATCTACTGGGGTTAAAATGCAGCCTAAGCAACATGTCTTAAGTGTCCATCTGAAAGGAAACGAGATGGCACCGGGGTGTCTATGTTGACTCTGGAGACGCCTCGCCAAGCGCGCGCATTTAAAGGTCCAATGTGTCCCCTCTCCCCCGGCTTAGCAAGTCCTGGAGGATCTTCCAGAACTCACAGCAGTCGCCCAGGGCGCACGAGACTTTCCCCCGCCCGCCAGCCTGCACTTCCCCGAGTCCCCCCGCCCGCCACACAGCTCGGCCGGGCGCACAGACCTCTCCCCGCCGCCGCCGGCAGCTTCGCGCCCGGGAGGTCGTCCTCGTCGTCCTCGTCCTCGTCCTGCGTCGTCGCTTCTGTGGACAGGTCCTCCGTTTCCGACGCCTGCCAGGAGCCGCGGCACTTGGCCCAGGCCTTCCTCCTGCGACTCGCCACTTGCCACTCCAGTTCCTCCTCCGCCTCCGCCGACGCCACCAGAGGCCGGTCCATGGCCGCACCGGGGGCTCCGCTGCCCCAGCCGGAGCCTGCGTGAGACACGGCGGCGGCGGGGACCCCCGCCCCTGCTGTCAGCGCCCAGCCGGGCTGGGGGCCCCGGGGAGCGGGAGCGGACGCGGGAGGGGGCGGAGGAGGAGAAGAAGGAGGAGGAGGAGGGGACGGGAGGGAGGGAGGGAAGGAAGGGGAGGGAGGGGGCAGAGGGCCGGCGCTTCACATGAAGCCGGCGCGGCGCGGCGCGGGAGCGCGAGTGGCCCGAGCGAGCGCGGCAGAGAACGAGCGCCGGCCTGCCCCCGGACCCCGCTCCCCGCCCCTAGGCCTCCGCCTCCCGCCTCCGCCTGACGCGCCAGGGGCCCGGCCGGCCGCGGCGCGTCTGCGCGCCCCTCCCTCGGCGGCGTCCCACGCCCCCTTCCGGCCGGGGGCGCGCGGGCGGAGCGTCGCTCGGCGCGCGCGGAGTGGGGCGCAGGGTACCCCTCGCCTTGGCCTGCGGAGCGGGCGAGATTTGTTTGCTTGTTTGTTAGCGATCTTTGTTTCCTGTCAACTTCTCTCACAGAAAAACTGTGGAAAGGCCAAGTGCCTCTCTTCACCACGTCAAAACAAGTGTCTGCTTGGGCTCGCGGACTTACTGAAGTCCAAGGAGTTGAGGAGGAAGATGAAAGAAAGGCGCGTAATTGGTATTTGTCAAGATGTCAAAACTGGAGAAGACCAAACTTCGTGAAGTGCTACTTTTATGCTTAAGAAAGTTATTTATCGTGGTTTTGTTATGTATGAAAATGAATTGAGAAAGAACGTTTAATCTGTAAATTCCACATTGAAGTTGGACATAGAGAAATGAAGGAAAATAGAGCAAGGAATGGCTAGGAAAGTATAGAAATATTTGCTTGGATTTTAGAGTTTACAGGATGCTACAAGAAGAAACAAATGATGTCAAGGTTCAGAACTATTATAAAAATGCGTTTGGGCATTCCCCCCCCCCTTTTTAAATCTCATTTAGTACAAAGACTATAAAATCGTATTCAAAATCGCACACCAACTTCTGATGGTTTACCAATATCTACCAATACAGACTAACTTTCCAGAACCACCATTATATTCTGGGCCTATGTACATGTACTGTGAAAAGAGAAGGGGTGCTAGAACATTGATACTAGCTTCTCATTGGCTTCAAATTTCACTTTATTCTTTTTTTGAATCTTAAAAGACTTTTCAGTCTTCAAGAGTCCTATAGCAAACTGCAGCTAACAATTTAATGGTCCTTCAGAATAGGCTAGAGCCTAGTTCCCTGTAGGAAAGGTAAGAGAGAGTGAGGGAAGTAGCAGGAGAGGAGGCTCTGAAAGGGGTGGTCAAAAGCCACACAGAACAAAATATGCTGTCTTCACAGTTTCATTCTGGGCCCTGACAGACCTCGCCCTACTCATCTGGGGCTCCTAGCTTCAACTCCATTTTCTCCACACGCTGTTGCTGTCTCTATGTCCTTGCATCTCAATTTATTGCTGTTCTTTCTGTCCAATGCCTTCATGAATTTCAAGATCCATCTGAGTCAGAACTTTTCCTCAACCACATCTTTCCACCACTTCTGGTCACATCTCTCCCACAATTCCCTGATACACAACTAAATGTCTAGGTCTCTTATGTTGAGACTGAATTGTGCAGTAAATAATATGACTGGCCTTTGAGGGTATGTTTGACTTCCCAGCCACACTGTAAACTGTGAGAGATTAAAGAACATTATTCTGTATTCTTCTTGTACCCCTTACACTTTTAGTACAGTGCTAATCCCACCAGGAACATGACTTCTGTTGAGGTAAATGTCCTGCTCTTTATGTTTTTCAGGATAGACAAATGGATAAAGTATTTGCTTTATGTTGTTTCTCTAAGGCCTATTTTTTTTTTTTAAGATTTATTTTAGAGAGAGCACGCATGCCAGCCTGAGTGGGGGGAGGGTCAGAGGGAGAGTGAGAATCTTAAGCAGGCTCCGCCCCCAGCTCAGAATCCCTTGGGTCTGGATCTCACCACCCTGAGATCATGACCTGAGCGGAAATTAAGAGTCTGGCACTTAACTGACTGAGCCCCTCTAAGGGGTACCCCTCTAAGGCCTATTATTTATTATTTAGTTTTGTTGTTTAAATACTTTTAGACAACAAAGAATTTTTGGGAAAGGCAATAGTGAACCATATTTTATATTTAAAAACCAACCACCAGAGTCAAGCTATAAAGAAACGGGGGGGGGGGGGGGGTGAATGCCAGCAGGTGGTAATATTAGAATAGAATATAGAAATTGTTGAATCTCCAATAGCACAATTGTATGTTTTCTTCTACATGATAATTTTTAATGCAAAATGTTGAGGGTACAGAAATAGTAGGGAAGGAAATCCTTGAAACAGCAAGCTATTTAGAAATGTAAAGGGTTTTAACTGCATTCTCAACTTGGAAATTTTTTAAAAATGCCCAAGTTGTTTTATTTATTTAGTAATGAATGCCATATCACACATGAAGAGAATCTAGTTATATGCTTCTTCAAGGATTTTTTTCCCCAAAAAGTACTGTATTGTGGACCACACTGCAGAAGCTCTGCGTAAGGAATAATGTCTGATTCACCTATGCTTACAACGTAGAGGAACAAACAAATTTATATTAGATGTGGATAATTCCATCTAGCAAGTTGTAGTGGAAACAGTAGGGTCTTTGGTGTCAGACTGAAGTTTGAAATCTGTTTCTGTGTCTTTCTAGTTTTATGGCCTAAGGCAAGACAGCTATTATCTCGTCATCACATTCCTCATCTGTGAAATAGCAATCATGATAACAACCTTCCCAAACTGATGTGAGCATCACATGGAATCACATGGAAGTAGGTGCTCAGGATAGCTGCTGGAATTGTTATATTGCAGAAGGCAAAAATCAATTTTATAATAGAGGGATTGTTCTCATACTGGTAAGTGACATCTATGTGCTTATGCAGATGAATTTTTTAAATGGCATAAATTCAGGCTAGAAAAGAAAACATACTCTGGTTAGACAGTTTTAAATGGAAAAGCTTAATCAGAAATGAAACATTATGCTCAGTTTAATTACTTTAGTTATTTTCTACTTTTCCAGACCTTAAAAATGCCTCAAAATTACTAAACAAGATTTATTATTGAGTAAGTTAAGGCATTTTGTTCTAGTTATTGCATTGTTTGTCCAATAATATTTATGTAATCAAAATTTTATTTTATGCATCAAAATCTTTTTTTTTTTTTTTTAAGATTTTATTTATTTATTCATGAGAGACAGAGAGAGAGAGAGGCAGAGGGAGAAGCAGGCTCCCAAGGAGCAGAGAGCCCGATGCAGAACTCAATCCCAGGACCCCGGGATCATGACCTGAGGCGAAGGCAGACCCTTAACCATCTGAGCCACCCAGGCGCCCTATGCATCAAAATCTTAATAATACAGACTGATCAGAAAGTGGTAGCATTGCAGTTTACCACATTTTCACCCCTTGTTAAGACAAAAGGACGGTGGGAGGTATAAGTTAAGTAGAATTGCAGATTAAATAAACAGAGCAGCATTTTATATTTCAGTAAGATTGCCTGAGAAAAGAATTCTGTATGAAATAAGTTTGGAAAATACTATATATTATGTCCCCATTTCTCCCACCCCAATCCAGTCACAATGAATGTAAGAGACTTGAGAAGTAAATTCTCAAGATTTATTGGGGAAAAAAAAAAGAAAAAGAAGAAGAAAACTGGTTAACTTCATTTTACCCCGTATTTCTAAAATTCATTTGAACATGAAATCTTTTGGGCCAGCTCAATATAGCTACTAACATTTACAGGGATACCAGTGGAATAATTTGCAACAGGATAAAAGAGGATGAAAGGAAAATATTATTCAACAAATGAATTCTTTGAAAACTTTTAAGGTTTATTTACAAACCATATAAATGAATAATGAAAGGTGGTTAGTCTGACTTAAGATTTTTTTTCTGATACATTTCTTTAAGTCATTATTAATCATGAAAGTATTTTTAGTTGTGTATATTTTAAAGTAATAAAATTCATCTGTATAGTCTATAACTTGAACCTGTGACTTATTCTTAGGGTTTTTCCACATTAGCAAAAATTTGGGGAGTATTATACTAGTTCATTGTCCTCCTAAGTAAGCAATAATATAGCGTAACAATCTGCTATTTTGATTTCCCTTATTTTCTCATGTATACATCAGAAGGAGAAGCAGGTGTTAATACCACTGGAACTTTGCCTTGCAGATTATGTACATAATCTGGGTAAATTTACATATTTTCTAATTTGTGCATGTTGAAGACTTGTCATTTTATCATCCATTTCACTGTCCTCAGATCACAAGTTCTTCAGTTTGCCACATAATGCTAAATTTACCCTCTCCATGGTAAAACCTTGTAGATAGCTTGTTTTCTTTTCAGTGGCTCAATTCTTTGGTGTTTCTGAGCAACAGGTAAGAATAGCTCATCTATTCTTCATCAACAATTGACTGAGGCAAGATTATGTAACAGAATAAGCTTTATTTGGTCTGTTTCATGAATTCATGAAAGTTTAGATCAGTCCTTTTTTCTTTTTCTTTTCAATCCTGCCCTAAAATATTGTTTTTAAAGATCTCTGACATTTTGAATCATAAAAGCCTTTGAAGAGGTACATCTATCGATATTAAATACTCAGATATTAAACATTTTTATGTGGTACACAACAAAACAAGAGGATGTCATTACTGCATTTCCCAGTTTTAATACTGTCCTATTATATGATCAATGTATTGATAGATATTTTCTTCCTATTTTAATTTCTAGCTCATGTCACACATATTTCCTATTTGAAGCCATTTAGCACTTTAAAAAGTTTTATAATGCATATATTTGAAATTATATACTTGTAAATCTTCCTACTTCATTTTATGAGAATCAAAAGAGGTTGGTGACTAGATGAACCATATCTAATACAGATGTATCTTTAAAAGCTTTAAATGGTACTGACCTCATAGACAGTTCTTTAACACACACACACACACACACACACAATGTCTTTTAAAAATAATTCTTATGTGTGCCTGAACCTGAATAAATATAAACTGCACTGCCTCTCCCACCACATTTCCCTTCTCTAATCTCCTTTCTGCAGCTCCTTCATGCCCATCTCAGAACAAACACAATCTGCATTCAGAACAGGACCATTTACAAGTTCAATGGAGTTATTTTGGGTGAGTCATTGAAAACACAGTACAAAACCTTTCCTCACTCACCAGAAATGCATTTTTAAAATAAAGCCAAAGTGAACAAGGCTTGGCAAGTTTGAGGGTGGACAAAATGGGGAGAGAGCGGGGTTTCTGCCAGACTCAGACAGGATTTTGCTAAACCATTTTTGTCTATTCCTTACATTTAACTCTACCAATTTTTCTTACCATCACTGACCAACAAGTGTAAGATTGAGCAGGTGGGACATCAAAATAAGGACACTTCAATTCAACCACCACTGTGATACTGAGTAGAACCAGCAGATCCCTTATATCTTAGCATCAGTTAAGTCCCCCTTTTTGTCATTCTTTAATTCAGAAGCTATAAGATGTATCCACTGAATAATCTCTTTATGCTAATTAAATCAATTTTGACAAATTAATAATAACTTTAGGCATTTTTTAGAAAGTTGTATATAAATTTGGTATACAAGTCTTTAAAATTGCTTTTAAAATAAGAGAAGTTCCATGAGAGTTAATTAAACAATAAAATATTAAAGGAAATAGAGCTATAGAGACAGAAAATGATAAGCTAATTCCTAAAAAAACTTTTGAAATTGAATTAATATAATGAAAGTCTATACAATGGCTTGATACATTTTAGACATTTAACAATCAGGTATTCAAGATTTATGAATCAGTGTAGATTCTTCTTTATCTATATAACATATTACTCACCCTTTATCCTGCAGAGAACTTTTTAGCAGAAATACAAGTAATTACTCTTCCACAACTTGGTACAAATCAGTTGAGGCTCACATCTCATGAATGAGGAGAAACCTAGAAAAAAATCAATAAAGAGAGATTCTTAAACATATAATGATAATTCAGAATTCCTTTGCTATAAAATTTGATAGGCCATGAAAGCCACCTTTAACACAGGTTGACCCAGCAAGTTACTGTGTGGTAATTGACACAACCTGTAGGCGGCCCTACGGTTAGAATTGTTCACAAAGGGTCTGTGTGAAAGCTGCGGGGACAAGCCAGGTTCTACTAGATGGAACTATGCAAATGTTCTCCTTGAACTCCCTGCAAATTATCAGTTTCCACAAGTCAGGGTGACAATTATTGGTTAAATGGAATGAAAACTCTGAAAGTTAATCTGGCTGTGAAAGCACTAGGGTCATAATAAACAAACACATATTTCCTGCTGTAGTTTAAGAGCATAGCCAAAAACTCTGGTTTCCCACATTTGGGGAATTTTTTCCTTTTCTTTTATGGTTAGGCAATTGTTTCTAAATTATAAAATAAGTACTTATACAGCCTTCAAAGCTTATCTCAACTATCTAAGAATGATTTTATCACATGTAGTTGTATTTAAATATAATCAACAAATGATCAAAAGTTAAAGGGACTAAATATCTATTGATGGGAACTAAGAACTTCCCCACAATCTTATTTCAAATCCAACAGAAAAATGAAACAAACCTCCATTAAAATTTCTCTGGAGCAGGCAAGAAAAGTAGCATATTTGGCCTGGATTACATTAGCACTAAATCAAACAGCTTAAAGTTCTGTTTATTAATAGACTGTTATTATATAAAAGAACTACAGGGTAAAGGTCAACACACAGGTTGTTTTGGTTAATTTTTTAAAAATCCCCTGAGCCTGTGTCTTTCCAATTTTTTTACTAGTCAGCCAAGTTGGCACCTTAAAACCTTTAACTACTGTAATTATTATAATAGTGCTGATATTCAATTTGGACAAGTGGTGGTAGAAGAACAATTATTTCAGGGGACCCAAGGAAATAACAACGTTGAAAATGGATACTTTTGATTGAGCACTTGCTTTGTGCCAGACACTGTACTTAGGATTGGATTTACAGTGTCTCATTTAATACAACTCTATAAGGGCTTGTATTATTCTCACTTTATAGTTAGGGAAACTGAGCTTCAGAGAGGTTAATACTTGCCCCAGGCCATGGACTAATAAGTGGCAGAGTGGAACCAGGACTTTTCCCCTGCAAAGTCTACGCTCTCACCTAAGATGTGTGACTGTCTCCTAGTACTCCAGATCCACTGTTAGAGAAACATTAGTAATCACTTACTCTCTTCGGACCGAGGAGATTCTTCACACATAGCTGATGGGCAGAGGGTCAGTGTGACTCAGAACTGGAAGGAATCCTAGGGAGCCAATTACCTACTACAACTCCCTCATTTTGTAAAGGGAGGGAAACTAAGCTCAGAAACTTTAAGTAGCCTGCTCAAGGTTGGCTATCTAGTTAGTGACAGAATTAATTAGGGACAAGGATCCAGATCTCAAAGCCCTACAAACATTGATAAAGGCAAAGGTAGAAAAACTGCTTTTATCTTATCAAATGTTCTGAAAAACTTGGAGAATATAAAAACAAAGATTTTAGTATCTAGGCTTCTTAAGGGGATGTAATATTACAATTTATCAGTAAAGGTGATACCTCTGGCCCAAAATTTGTAGCTGCACCTAGCCATCTTTCTGGAGAGGACTCAAGGTTAGGGACAGTGAGAATCTCTGCAAACTTGAGTATATCATTCAACTAATTTTTGAGTCCTTCTAGGATAACATCCTATATTCTGTTAGATACAAAAACCCAAGACTGGCCCAGCCACATTCTTGTACTCAGAGAACTTTCTCAGGGGGCATCACACTCTTGATCAAGAAGAGAGAATTGTTGCTTCTTAACCTAAAATCTGGTCTTGCAAGTAAGCCTTAATTGCCTAATAGGAGCCCTGAAGTTTTAAGATTTCACCTTTTACCTAAGAACTATTTAAAATTCTATTTTAAAGAGAAACAATATTCAGAAAGTTTTTCTGAAGGGTAATATTCCGCCACTACTGTGACTAATATATATGTGAGTATTTCAATATGTTAATATTTAGCCATTCTTTAAAGCAGACCAGCAAAGACCTGGGTGCCTCAATAGTACCAAATGATTTCCAAAAAGATGGTTTTTACAAAATCTCTCTGATTTGTAAAATGGCATCTGTCTATATTGATTCTCAATATGAGCAATGATGTGAAACGAGATGCGTTTTTTCTAATAAGGAGTCTTCCCAGAAGTTAAGTACATCACCCTGTGTTCTCTTTAGGAGAAACTCAGAAGAAATATCTTTTTACAATATTTTTTCCAAGATGAGTTGAAATTACTGGGACATTTTATTCTAATCTCCTGGGCACCGGGATTTGGATAACTAACAAAGTTTCTGTTTTTAACATTGGTTACTAGAAAATTGAAAGCCAAATGTGTGGCTCACCCATGGTAGATGAGTAGGTCATCATGGTATGCATTCTAAACCTTATTCATAGCTCTATTTTGTCCCCACCCTTTTTTTCTTCTTCTTCTATTTTTTCTTTTCTCAAAATAATATTTTATAATTTTTTATATTCTTTTTCTGCACTATGACAAGGAAAAGCTAAATATGTAAGAATAGTATGCAAAATTATGTTTACTATACAAATATATATATCCATAGAGGAATATTAGGAGGGAAATAAAGCTGCTCCATTACAATGACAATATTATGGCTTTTTCTTTTATTTTCCAAACTTTTTGAAATTGCATTTACAATTTAGGGAGAAAAAGTTATTTGAACTTTGAAAACTCTAGCTATTTATTCCAGAGATAGAAGTATGGGAAATATTTGCAAACCCCCCCCACAATGTACTTCAGTTTGATTATGTTAAAGCAAGTGAGGAACTGTCATAAAGTGAGGTTGGAATGGTAGGTGACAGCCAAATTTCAAAGGCCTTGGTGTGCTATCCTAAAATTGTGTTATTGCAAGTGGGAAGTTAGAGGCACCTTTCAGTTTTTAACTAAAGTGCTTTATTGAAAGATAACTAGTAACTATATAGCTGAAAGATCAGACATGGGAAGTTGTTAGGCAAAGGAGCTAGTTAGGAGGCTTATTAGTATGGGGCTTGGGGATACGGAGGTTAATACAGACTCAAGTTAGACTGGTGGGAATAGGGGCTGCAATCAGATTTGACAAATTGGAAATGGGTGGGAAGAAAGAAATAGAATGATCTTCAAGGTTTTTTTCTACTTGTAGGTGCATGGATAGGTATTGGTGTTATTCAACATGATAGAGAATTTAGGAAAATTTGGTATTTGGCATTAATTTGTTTAGGAGTAAGGAGAACAAGAGAGAGGAAAGGAAATGAGTTCATTATAGGACATATTAGATATGAGGTACTTATAAATATACTGATGGAAATGTAGCCCCAAGCATTCAAAAATACAGTACAGAGCTGAAACTCTGGATGAAAGTTTGGCTTAAATATTATAAGGTATGTGTGTGCTTGGACTCACTAACACTAGATAGCCATGTTTCTGTTTCCCAAGTAAACTATTCCCAATATATCAAAGCAGTAGTCATCAATGACTTCTAAAATGCTAAATCCTCTGGATCCTTTTCAGCACTCATTTTATAGTTATCTTTATAGTTTTTGCAGGACTGACTATTCCTCTCATTTCTTTCTTGATCTTACATTTTCCTCTTCTCCTACTTCTCAGTCCCCTTCACTGGTTTTCATTCTTTTACCAGCTTTATTGTTGTGTTCTTGAGAGTTTCCCTCTCTTAAGTTTACACACTCTCCCTGGCTGAGGTGGAGAAGACTAAGAGTGGAGAAGTTTGGGGAGAAACAAAAGTTTGTCAAATGTATTAAGTTTGAAAGCCTGTTAGACATCCAAGGGGATATGTTGTGCAGGCATTTAGATACATGAATATAGAGTTCAAGGGAAAAATCTGGACTGGAATATAAATTTAAGAGTCATCAGCATATAAATAGTATCTACAGCTAAAAAACTAATTGGGGCCAGCAGGGGGGAATTGGTGGAAGAATGGTAAGAAGAGATGTCTGAGGATAGTGCTTGGAGTTTTCCACATTTTAAAGACAAATAAATGAGAAGAATCCAGCAAAAGAGGCTAAGAAAGATCAATTAGTGCAACCAGCAAAGTGGGAAGAGAACTAAGAGAAGTGGTATCTTGAAGGCTACTGAAAAAAGGGTTTAAAAGAGGAGGAAATGATCAACTCTACCAACTTCCTGAGAAGTTGATTAAGATGAAGACTGAGAATTGACCTCTGGGTCTGGCAGTACAGATATTAGTGCTGCCCTTGATAATAATTGCAGTGGAATGGCGAACAGTGAAGCCTTGATTGTAGTAGGACTCTCTGGGGCCGGTTTCTTTTTAGAAGAGGGAAACAGGAAACAGCAGGGGCAGTCAAACTAAAACAATTAATTGGTTAAGATAGAACAAAAGAGCAAGAAAACCATTATATAGATATATGGCCATTCAAGATCATGATTATCTGTGTCTGGAAAAGGTTGGGGAAAAACCAGTTTCTAAAGCTTTGACCCCTCTGAGTTTATTTCCACTTAATTTTAATATTAGACCTTCTTATAATTACTGTCATTTGTCAAGTCATGAGAGAGGTAAAGATAGAAACAGTAAATGTAGACATCTAATGAAGAGAAGGATAAAGATAGGAAAATAGCTAAAAGGATATACAGAGTTGAAGAAGGATTTCTGGTTATTTTTTTGAGGAATAAACCATGTTTATTGGTTAAAGACAAGAGCAAGTAGACAGAAAAAGGTTAAATATACACAGAAAAGGTTAGGTATTTGAGGGATAAGATCTTGAGAAAGGGAGGAAAATTTATTTCATTTAGGTCATTTCTTAATTTTAGATTGGAAAGAGATACAATGTACCAATGTAGTTAAATTTTCAGGGTAAGATAATTTTTTTAAAGATTTTATTCATTTGACAGAGAGAGAACACAAGCAGGGGGAGTGGCAGGCAGAGGGAGAGGGAGAAACAGACTCCACACTGAGCAGGGAGCCTGATGTAGGACTCAATCCCAGGACCCTGGGATCATGACCTGAGCCAAAGGCAGACGCTTAACCAGCTGAGCCACCCAGGCACCCCCAGGGGAAGATAATTTAAAGGAATTCACACCTAATGTCCTACATATACTCTGAGAATTAGGCCAGATCATCGATAAAGAAATGGATCGTGAGCTGGTTGGAGAATTTAAAAGAGTAAAGGTTTGGTATAGTTGTTATTAAAAATGGAAACAAAACTATAGGGGAGAAGTAAAATATTTATTTAATCATTATATATCCCTCTAAGCACCTTATAAATATCAGCTCATTTATTCATCATATGTCTGTGAGATATGCTTGACTATTATTCCCTCTTTGCAGATGAAGAAAATGAGGCGCAAAGTGATTATGCTATTTTTCTAAGGGTACCCAGCCAGTAAGTGGAGGATCCTGAAACTGAGCTTCTGTGGTCTAGCTCCAGAGTCCATGCTCTTAACTCCTTTACAATGCTGATTGATGGCAGTGGCCTGACTTCACTTAGCAGGTTTAGGTACATAGGTGTTGAATTTCAAAAGACAAAACTTTACACCCATCCAGGATAGGAGCTCAGAGGTTGAGTATGATGGAAGTTGAGATTAGTTGATGAGATAAGCCATAGCATGTAGGGTTAGATAGAAGACATAGGGCAGGAGGGAAAGAATCCGGGTCATGTAGGGGTTCAGGGACTTGAATCTTTGTTATATTCTTAAGGTTTAGGTTCCTTTGAAATCAAATAGTTTGATAGAAATAAGGAAGAGGGATCATTGAAAACAGCAGGAACTCAGAATAAGAGAGTAACATTGTGAAGTGTCATTAAGAAGGGTAAAGAGTTGCTGGGGAGGGCTAGGTAGCATTGGAGTATGGCACTGGTTGTAGATCACTGAAATCCAAAGAAGTTAAAGGCCTGTGCAGCAAAAGAGGTCAAGAAATGATGAGTCTAGGGTGTTGGGTGGGGCACATCTATAAATATTGAAGTCACTTATGAATCACTCAAGATGAGACAGGAAATGGGGTGGAGAAAACGGCTGCAGAAACCAGTAGATTGCAATGTGAACGTGTTGAGGGAATGAAAGATGGCATAAGAGAGACCAGACAGACATAATGAACATACTCCAAGAAGTGCAGTCATATAGGTCAACCTTTCCTGTAGCCACCTGCCTCTGGCAGTGTGATAGGGAAGCCAAAAGTGCCATGGCACTAAGATGCCTAAATTGGCAGCTTTCCTGAAGAGCTTTTTAAAGAGGTTGAACTGTTGAAATGATTACAGCTTTAAATTACCTCAGAGGTCCAGCACATTAGTAAAGTAAATATTAACACAGATTAGTTTATCTAGCCCGTATAAAACCATTACCATTTAAGTACAAATATGGCCCTATGGATATTTTAAGTTTTCAAAGGTGGGAGAGTGGAAGGAGGAAGAGAACATAGGAAACTGAGGTATAATTTGGCCATGCATACTGTGAACAACTGACATAGAGGAGGAGGAAAGAACCAGCAACCATGAACATGGAGAACCTCTTACATGTGCCCTAGGAATAGTGGCATGTGGAAAGGGGAAATGTGCAAATGAGCCATACTCCTCCCTTAGTTCAGAATACTCAGTAAAATTTGTTATTTTAGATGCAGTGATAGGGGCTTTCCCAGTTCCAACAAAGAGACTCAAAGACAAAAAATAAATTTTTACAGAAAAGAAATCCTACCCCTGAATCAGAAGGCAGGCTGAATTACCTACTATGATATAATTAACTACTTAATATTAGAGGAAATTATGTTTCGATCAACAAAAATTCAGATTTGCCCTTGGAGACCTATATTGCTGGTTACCTACCAAACCACCACTCCTCCACCTTCTTCCTTACCAACAGAATCCTTATTATGCCACTGGATATTGGCATCTACCTATGACACCAAGAGATAAGGCAGCCATCTTGTGACCATAAGTGGAGCTAGCCTAGAAAGAAAAACCAAGATGCTAATAAGTTTCCCAGATTTAGGAAACAGGAATGCAGGGACCCAGCTAAATATGAGATTTCAGATAATGAATAATATCACAAGGGATATATATCATTTAACTAAAATTCAGATTTAACTTGATGTCCTGTATTTAACCTGACAACCCTAGATACTCAGGATGACAAAATGGAAAGTTAGATCCTGTCATTGATGAAGTAATTGAGCTGCTGAATTAGCCAACTCTGTGACCACCTTAACTCAAAACATTTTAGTATCAGATAAATCTTCCTTAGTGTTAAGCCAGTTCTTTTTGCATTTTCTGTTACTTACAGCCAAAGGCATCCTAACTAATGCAGTTTTGTCAGCCCTCTCATTGAGCAAGTCAATACACATATTGTTCATCCCTAAGTATCAACTTACAAATTCTAATTAGTATTTTCAAAAGGTTTCTTTGTGAAAGTTCTTTTAGTATGACATACATCTATGTTTTCAGAATTCAAAGTTTTCCATCTTTGTGTAGTACTCCATAAAAGTTATTTTCATGAAATGTATAACATGAAACATCTTTCTCTGTACAGTTTAGCTGGATTAGATGATCTCTAAGATCTATTCTAGTTCAGAAAATATTAGTTATTATAGAACAAAAGTAGATGTGAAATAAAGATAGGCACCTGACAATAAGGCCATACAACAAAAATTATCCAGTGTTAATTATGTAACAAAGGGCTTCTTCTGACAGCAGTTACTTGTTTTAAGAATTAGCAGAATTATATTCATAATACCACCATTATGAAAAACAGTAATACAACAATTTTGATGTGATGTTTCTTGAGTTACAAACAGAAATTAGAATGAAGTCTTTTATCCATATAAATATGTAGCTTTTATTCTTAATATCCTAAAAGTACAAAGTAATCTTGGGCAAAAGAAAACAAGATAAATGATGGAAAATTTCTAAATGATTATATTCACAGGCTGTGTGGTCCTGGAAGCACCAAAAGCTGGCATTTTCCATCTGTTTCCAGTGGCTTATCAGAGGCCTAAATCAGTTTGTGCATGCTCTTAAAATTCTGGGTTCTTTTTACCATGAGTGTAACCACAGTGATTGGAGAACGGAGTGATCTTTACATGAACTGACCTCCCCTGGTCAATGGGAAAATAGCTTATGCTAACAGGCAGGAACATGGTGATATACATGGTGATATACATTTGTGTGCATGTGTGCACAGTTCTGTGAGTGTGTGTGCACACTTCTGCTTGTGAGTGATCCAGAGGTTATTAGATCAAGAAGCCTCTGCTTTTTCCCCATGCTCATGCACAAGACAGATCTAGCTGCACAACACCAGAGCAGCAGAAGTCAGTTTTCAGAGCTGGAAAACGGACTGAGGTTATTGAAACCTTTATAATCAACATTATCTGGCACATCAGTACTCTTCAAAACTATGTTCTGATCTGAAACCAGCCATCTCACCACTCTCCTCTCCTCCCTCTCCTAAGAGTCTTATTCAAATGCAGTTCAGCTCTCCTTCCAAGCCTGCTTTCTAAGAAAACAAAAACACTGCAGTTATAGAAGCCATTCATTTTAGAATACTGTCCAATTACCACTATTCTCACTCAAGCATATCTCCTGACAGACTTCCCTATGCACACTTCTCAACAAGCATATCACAGTATTTATCCAGCAAAACCAGGTAACTCCCAAGAAGGAAAAAAATTTGCTCCTTAAAAAAAAATAATTTTCGGGGCACCTGGGTGGCTCAGTCGGTTAAGCGACTGCCTTCGGCTCAGGTCATGATCATGGAGTCCCGGGATCGAGTCCTGGAGATCGGGCTCCCTGCTCAGAGGGAAGTCTGCTTCTCCCTCTGGCCCTCCCCCCTCTCATGTGCTCTTTCTCTCTCTCATTCTCTCTCTCTCTCAAATAAACAAATAAAATCTTTAAAAAAAATTTTTTTTTTCTCTGTACCAGATTTTAGAAAGGAAAACCATGGCATGTGTGTGCATGCATAGCCATAGACCTCCACAATGAGCTTGGGAAAAGAAAAAGAAAGGAGGGGAGGAAACATGTAACATTTCAGCTGGGTGGTCTGAAGACACTAGAGATTGAAAAAATATATTTAGAAGTTTAAAAAATCTTTTTTGTGAGATAATTTTCATTTGAGATCTATTTTATGTATATACAGGATGTATTACTTTTAAAAAATGGTTTAAGTTTTCCCCTGAAAATTAATAATCATACTATAAACTCTTTCTAAAGACCATTTATTGGGGCGCCTGGGTGGCTCAGTTGGTTAAGTGGCTGCCTTCGGCTCAGGTCATGATCCTGTGGTCCTGGGATCGAGCCCCACGTCCGGCTCCCTGCTTGGCAGAGAGCCTGCTTCTCCCTCTCCCTCTGCCTACTTGTGCTATCGCTCTGTCAAAAAATATAAATAAAATCTTTAAAAAAAATAAAAAATAAAAATAAAGACCATTTATTGATTTGACCTTGGAAGGATATTTCCAGTTCATTGATTACTTTTTTATATTACTTATTTTAATATACTAGGTAAAATTTTGTCTCCACATCTTGCATAGTGAAGAAACAGAAATAAAAGCTATAAATGGAAAAGAACACTTCTCCAGAGTCATTTAACTCAAATTTTCCTAAGAACGTTCTTTCCTCAATTTTAATTGTCTAATAATATCCATTATTTTTCTAATGTATACAAATATTTCTACACTACCCTAGGAGAGACTATTTCAAATATTTCTCAAACCCAGAGCATTTACTATTAAGCAAAATTTCTTATTTTCCAGATGCTTTAAAAAGGGATGATAGGGGGGTGCCTAGGTGGCTCAGTTGGTTGAGCAGCTGCCTTCAGCTTAGGTCATGATCTCAGGGTCCTGTGATTGAGCCCCACATTGTGCATCCTGCTCAGGGGGGAGTCTGCTTCTCCCTCTCCCTCTGCCTCTCCCCCACTCCTGCTTATGCTCACTCTCACTCTCTCTCTCAAATAAATAGAATCTTTAAAAAGAGGGGGGATGAGGGCGCCTGGGTGGCTCAGTTGGTTAAGCAACTGCCTTCGGCTCAGGTCATGATCCTGGAGTCCCGGGATCAAGTCCCGCATCGGGCTCCCTGCTCGGCAGTGAGTCTGCTTCTCCCTCTGACCCTCCTCCCTCTCAGCTCTCTGTCTCTCATTCTCTCTCTCTCAAATAAATAAATAAAATCTTTAAAAAAAAAAAAAAAAAAGAGGGGGGATGATAGGGGCGCCCTGGTGGCGCAGTCGGTTAAGCATCTGACTCTTGATTTCAGCTCAGGTCATGATCTCAGGGTCATGGGATCCAGCCCTGCATGGGGCTCCACACTGGGCATGGAGCCTGCTTGGGATTCTCTCCCTCTCCCTCTGTTTTTCCCCTCCCTCCCCCACCTGATCATGTTCACTCTCTCTCAAAAAAAAAAAAAAAAAGGATGATAAAAACTAAAAACTATATGTAATATATAAATCTGATGCACAAGAGGTGGATTAGGTCATAGTGTATGCCTAAGTTACTTTTTATTTTTTATTTTTTTGCCAGCACAATTGCAAAAGTATAAAATGTCTGTGTGTGTCCATTATTGCGTATGTGGTTTTAATCTATGAAAACAGGGGTGCCTAGGTAGCTCAGTCAGTTAAGTGTCCAACTCTTGTTTTCGGCTCAGGTCATGATCTCATGAGTCATGAGATCAAACCCTGAGTGGAGCTCTACACTGAGTGGTGAGTCTGCTAGAAGATTTTCTCCCTTTGCCCCTCCTCCCCTTGCATGCACACACACAAACACTCTCTCTCTCTCTCAAATAAATAAATCTTTAAAATAAATCTATGAAGACGATCTAGCATCTTTTGATACTTCCACCACCAGTAATTTAAGACAGTACAGAAAAGTGCCTTGCAGAATACACTGCTAGCTTATTAGCACTAAAACGCTTGTTGAGTACCAAAGGTAGTACCCATTGCCCCTTTTGCATACTTTAAATTCAGTGTCCTCTTCTATTGCCTTCAAAGTACTTCTTCAAAATAACCCCATTTTACCAACTCAAGCTTATGTATCACGGACACAAACACTCCTCTCCATTTGGATCTATCTTTCTCTTCAATAAACATGCTTTCCCCTCCTCAACTCTGTTGTTCCCTCCACCAGGAATGTCATTATCTTTATCTCTACTCTTACTGGAGCACCTCATTTCCAGAAAGCTTTTTTGAGTGTTTTGCCCATATGGTGCTCTTACTGTCAATATGTCCATACAGCAGGGCGCCTGGGTGGCTCAGTTGGTTAAGCGACTGCCTTCGGCTCAGGTCATGATCCTGGAGTCCCGGGATCGAGTCCCGCATCGGGCTCCCTGCTCAGCGAGGAGTCTGCTTCTCCCTCTGACCCTCCCCGCCTCATGCTCTCTCTCTCTCTCATTCTCTCTCTCAAATAAATAAATAAAATCTTTAAAAAAAAAAAAAATGTCCATACAGCATTCCATCGTTCTGATTTCTGTTAGTTTATTCTTATGTTTTTCTGTAGGCTCCACCTGCCCTTGTATTCTGAAACACATTGGAAGTTCCTCTACCAAACTTTGTTTATTTGTTGTTCATTTCTGTAGGATGCAAACTTCTAGAACCATCAAGTCAATAACCAAAGTATATAAAAAAAGAAAAATAATAAAAGTTTTATTGTACAGAAACCACATTCAGAACCCCTTTTCCCTTATTTTGAAATGCAATTTCTAGGTGTTTCTCATGGTAGTTACTAACAGGGACATTATTTCAAATTTGGGTCCCCATAATATACCGTACCCTCTTTTCTTCCCATGGTGCATGAGATAATACAGTGGTTTTCAAATTTATTTTTTTGGGGGACAGAATTCTTCTTTTCTTTTTAAGCTCATTCTTACCCAGAATTTCAAATATGTCAAAGAGATGCAAGCTGAGCAACTCTTGTTAAAGAGACTGCAGTGCATAAGGGGAACGTGAGTGTCCTACCTGCCTAACCCTTCCACAGCCCCACCAGTGGCTCCTGTGGCTCCTTGGAGGAACTCTGGAGGCCCTTTGTAGAAACTGAGAAACCCTAGCCTTGGCTCTGCCATCTTGACTCTGTTCAGCTTGAGCAAGTCTCTTTCCTCAACCTTAAAAACAATGAACTTGATCGGGGTGCCTGGGTAGCTCAGTCATTAAGCCTCGGCTGTAGGCTCAGGTCACGATCCCGGGGTCCTGGGATCGAGCCCCGCATTGGGCTCCCTGCTCAGCGGGAAGCCTGCTTCTCCCTGCCCCACTCCCCCTGCTTGTGTTCCCTCTCTCGCTGTGTCTCTCTCTGTCAAATAAATAAAATCTTTAAAAACAAAAAACAATGAACTTGATCTTCAGAGACCATTCATAGAAATTACAAAGCACCACATTCAAAACAAATGAAAAAAAAAATTCATGCCTATTTTGGTGTTCTATTGTTGTATTGGGTCATACTTTTAGATACTTTCATAGGACAAAAACTGGTTGATGTTTGATAAAAATTAGTACTGAATGTTGGTTATAGATTTGAACTTTGTTTGTTTGTTTGTTTGTTTACCTAGATTCTGCTTTGTATTATTATCAGTAAATTTCACTTTTGAAAACTCTAGTTTGAGGTAGCATTTCAAAAAAAGAAACCAAAGTTTGTATTCAACATTCATAACTTCTAATCTTTTGTATTCCTTCAAGAAAGCAGGCAGTGTAACATAGTGTTCCTACATAGAAACAATCTGGTATAAATATCATAGATACTTGTTTTGGCGGGTGTTCATTTACAGATTGTGTGAAGAAGTACACAAACTCAGTATCAGGAAAATACCATTAAAGAGTTCTATCATTCTAGTTAATAAAATATATTGATGAACTTGGGACATTTTGACTATATTTTAAAACTATTTCTATGGGGCACTGATTCATTTGTAAATGGGAAAAGTCAGGCAAAATACCAAAACAGTAAGTACTACTTGATTCCAAGCAACCTGTTAAATAAACTGTGGCTGCTTTTAACTGCAGAGTACTTAAATCTAGCTGTCTATAATTTTTTAAGAATTCCTGGCTTCCCCAGCAGATAAACTTGACTCAGCTGTCAACATAAAAGTCCCTTACCTGTCAGTTTGGCTTAATCAAAACAGTTTTTGATGCTACTAATCTTCTACCAAAATTTTTCATTTTACAAATTAGATTTATAACATGAAAATCTCAATTAAAAAACCCATTTAACTCATGTGTATGTGTGTATGTGTATATGTATGTATATAGACATATAAATTTAGAAATATTGTTAAATTACTTCTAGTGAATTAAACTTTGCAAATAAAAGTAGTATATTTAGACAAGTTATTGAAAATTTAATTTGTTTTTACCATAGTGCCCTCATTACTAAAAGGTTACATAAAATTTTAAATACACTTAAATTAAGAATCATTCAGTCTGGGGCGCCTGGGTGGCTCAGTCATTAAGCGTCTGCCTTCGGCTCAGGTCATGATCCCAGGGTCCTGGGATTGAGCCCCGCATCGGACTCCCTGCTCTGCGGGAAGCCTGCTTCTCCCTCTCCCACTCCTCCCTGCTTGTGTTCCCTCTCTTGCTGTGTCTCTGTCAAATAAATAAAATCTTTTTAAAAAAAAAGAATCATTCAGTCCATGCACATTTTTATTCATTCAATAAATAGTTATGTTGTACTTTGACCCAGATAGGAATTGAGTACTGAGATTTTGTTTCTGATACTCAGGAACTTGCAAACTAATGAAGATCATAATGTGGAACTACAGTATAATTATCATTTTAGTGACACAGGCCAGTGTTTTAACATACCACCTAAAGAAATGTCAAAAAAACAAATGAGGTCTGAAATGAATCAAAGGAGAACTTTTTTTGCCTGGAGAAGCAGTGAGAGACTCCTAGTCATACTTTGTTTCCCTCCTTCTGCAGAACCAACATCAGCCAGCTTTAAAAGCACTATTATTGGGGGAGGGGGGAAGCCTGGCAAGGGTGAGAATAGTGATTTTGATTTGAGAAAGCCTGAAGTAGAAGGGAAGGATAAAGAAGTAAGATAAGGGGAAAATAAAAAAAGGAACTAACATTTATGGAATCCTTAGCAATTGAGTTTTTATGTCTGACACTGTGTTTCTTCTTAAAGGGAACTTGCTAGAAAGCTGTTGAAACCACTGAAGTAAAAGAAGAAGAAACTGGACAAATAAACTACAATTCTTTATCTTGGCTCTATTCAACCTTGTCCCTATTGACCAGTCTTTGAGGAAAAAGTATCTAGCACCAAACTAAAGAGAATGTCAAGTAAGATTTTCTTTCAAACTGTATTCATGTCTTGAATTTAGTAGGTCATCAATGTTTTTATTTGGTTTAATTAAGCAAAATAAGGAAAAATGAGTAAATAAAGGTAATGCTCAGAAGATATAGAATGAGTTTTTGGGCTAGAAGCCACCCATTAAGCTCTTACTATTGATAAAGCCTGCAAGAATTATAGTACAGTCATAAAAAGACACTTGAAAGTTGGTTGCATAAGCCTTTTTAGAAAAATGTTGAGTTTGGGGTCTTTAAAGAAAAGATCTCATTATTTTTCAATAGTTCAAATACTTCAAAATAAAAACTAAAAGCAAAGCATTCTGACAGTTAAAATGTAGTTTCATTTAAAAAAAAAAAAAACTCTAAATTTACTATACATTTGTGTTTCATTTATCTGCATCAGTTCTTTATTTTATTCTCCAAATTAAATTGCCCTGAAATTTCTAGCACTAATAAAGGGGAGTCTGAGTTTTACAGTTTCTCTAAAGTTAAATATCTTAAGAGTAGAAAATCAAGGGACAGGCAATATTTTGAAGTTATGTATGTCTTCCAGAAAATCTGTATTTAGTTCATCTGTACGTTCAACTGGTGAAAATCTATTATCATTGGTACAATTTTATATTACATATAATAGAATTATAGCACATCTTGTCCGAGGAGGATGTTTCTAAAGAAAAGAGCCAGGTATTTGTACTCAAGTGTAAAACTCCCTAATAGGAAATAATGTTCAAAAGTAAGGTTCAATAAGCCTTAGTGCATATTTTAAGGCTTTAAGAATTATTTAGTATTTGCTTCTATTAAGAGCTAGCTAAGTACAAGCTAATCTTAAATGTTGGTAGGAATGGAACTGCATGCTATACTAAATTAGAACTGTATTAGTTCTACTTTAAGAGGAGACTTCTTGTACCTCTCTGAATTCATGCTAGTCACATCATTATCAATAAAACAAAACTTCCCTAATTATTTTACTGTAAGCATAAATATTTTGATATGCTCCTTCCTATATTATAAAACAAAATATTAACACTATATGCTGTGAAATTCTATATTTCACCTCTCCTGGTATTCAGATTTCTCATGGAAAATGTACATATGATGTATCACATACTATTAAATTTGACATCATAAAATGAGAAAAACAGTTTTAAATTAGTTCTTTATGGTTTTTAAGGAGAGATTGCTGCACAAAGGGTCAGACTTTTTGTTGTTGTTAAGAGGCCAGATTAGTAAATGTTTTAGGCTTTTTGAGCCTAATGGTCTCTGTCACTACTCAGTTCTGCCATGTATCACAAAAACAGCCATAGCAATACGTAAATGAATGAGTAGTGCTATCTTTCAATAAAACTTTATTTTCAAGCACAGGTGGTAGGTCAGATTTGGCCTCTGGGCCATAGTTTACTGACTAGTTGTAGAACATATAACTTTTTACGTTTTCTCTGTTTAACAAAGATGATTTTGAACCACATTTCCCACTCTCTCTAGATATTATATATGATATGTATTATAATTATATATATGGTTGTTATTAATATGTTATATGTTACATATAACATATTTTCATATATTGAGATTTTTGAGCATCAAATACATGGGAAAGCACTTTAAAAACTAGAAGTATTGGTTAAAGGGTACAAACTTCCAGTTGAAGATGGATAAGTTCTGGAAATTATTTTATAGCATGGTGATTACAGCTTATAATTCTGTATTATACTTGCAAGCTGCTAAATGAGTAGATCTTACATGTTTTTACCACAAAAAAGAAATGGTAACTATGTGATGTGATAGAGGTGTTAGCTTACACTGCTGGTGGTAATCATTTTGCAGTGTATAAATGTTTCATCTCAACATGTCTTACACCTTAAACTTATACATGTTATATGCCAATTATATCTCAATAAAGCTGGGGGGAAAGCTAGAAGTATTTCTATCTGTAAGTGAAAGGCAGTAGGACTGTAAAACGAGATGTTTAACTATTCATAGCTAAAATGGGTATTATCTACCTTCAAATGTATCAGGATGCCTTTCTAATATTATAGTGGGTGAAAATTATTTCATGTTTCTAACGTGAGGAGATTTGGAAATATCTCAATATTATAATTATAATATTATATCTAATAAATGTAATATATATATAATATAAAACATATAATATTTATTATTTATGCTCCTCTGTATAGTTTATTCTATCATAAATAGGAAATTTGTTTGGAACTAATTTGGTATATTTTCAAATACATGAAACCAATAACATTTCTTTTCCTCTACACATAAAAAATAGGAAGGTGCTAATTTTTTAAATATCCAACAATCTCACTAATTTACTATAAAATCAGTGTCACTGCCATGTGATTATTGGGTTAAGGATGTTAGGAAAGGAAGAAATGAGTTAAAGGAGTGACAGTAACAACATGGCTGACAATGGAAGCTGATGTTACCTTCTCATGGAAAAGCTGAGAAAATACTAAACCTGAAATTCTCTTAGTAAATTGGGAAATGTGAGTTCTAACACAGGCTAGACAAAGGACGTTCCTTTAAATTATTTTAATGTGAAGACTGTTCAGAGTAAGAATTGTGAGGTATCAAATGTAGTGATCCGAAGGGATATGTGCACCCCAAAGTTTATAGCAGCAATGTCCACAATAGCCAAACTATGGAAGAGCCAAGATGTCCATCAACAGATGAATGGATAAAGAAGATGTGGCTTATATATACAATGGAATATTATGCAGCCATCAAAAAAAAACCCCGAAATCTTGCCATTTGCAACAATGTGGATGGAACTGGAGGGTATTATGCTAAGCGAAATAAGTCAATCAGAGAAAGACATGTATCATATGACTTCACTGATATGAGGAATTCTTAATCTCAGGAAATAAACTGAGGGTTGCTGGAGTGGTGGGGGGTGGGAGGGATGGGGTGGCTGGGTGATAGACACTGGGGAGGGTATGTGCTATCGTGAGGGCTGTGAATTGTGTAAGACTGATAAATCACAGACCTGTACCTCTGAAACAAATAATACATTATATGTTAAAA
Organism: Halichoerus grypus; assembly: GCF_964656455.1. NCBI lineage: Eukaryota > Metazoa > Chordata > Mammalia > Carnivora > Phocidae > Halichoerus > Halichoerus grypus. The sequence continues at coordinate 143,413,770 of NC_135715.1, read as the reverse complement.
AAAAAAAAAAAAAAAAAGATAGTAGGAAGGGAAAAATGAAGGGGGGGAATCGGAGTGGGAGATGAACCATGAGAGACTATGGACTCTGAGAAACAAACTGAGGGTTCTAGAGGGGAGGGGGTGGGGGGATGGGTTAGCCTGGTGATGGGTATTAAAGAGGGCACGTACTAAATGGAGCACTGGGTGTTATACGCAAACAATGAATCATGGAACATTACATCAAAAAAATTAATTAATTAAAAGAATTGTGAAGTATCCATAATAGATTAAAGAATTCAAATTACAGTGACAAATAGTTCACAGATTCCCATTAAAACTTTTCTGCTTCATAGGTAACAAAAAATTGCTTCAGTTTTAGAGAAATATTTTTTGCAGCTTTCAGTCTCAAAAGTATTTTAATTTATATAAATTGTGATAGCCACATTAAGTGTTCTTAGAAATACTATCACCTTTAGGTAGTGACTTGACTTTAAAAATATTTTATGATATATTACATAATATAGGGAAATAATTCTAGTTAAGCAGGTACATGTTACATAATTTGCATTTTTAGAACACTTACAAGGGAGACCGGGTGTTTTAAAAGATAAGGGAACTAGCAATTCCAGTAACATTATCACTCATTTGAATTATGAACACTAGACAAGTTAGTGCTAATCAGATGTTTTCTGACCTATATAAAATGAATTAACCCTCCCACACCCAGGTTCTAGAGAAAAAAATATATTACCAAATTGGTTCATTTTTTTCTCCAGGTCTGGGGATGTTCCCTCTTGATTCTCAAATCTGATATGAATATGATGCGTACTTCTAAATTAGTACTTATCATATTACATCATGGAAACTTTATATTTTTATACATACAAAATGAATACTCACAGTACTCCGAGTTCTTAATGCAGTACCTGGCATGTCCTCATACTTTACTGGTTAAATTGCATTAAAGACTACACTGCAAGGAGTTCCACTGTCACTGATATTAACCTTGTTAAGATATATGGTTTCTCAACATGGTGGCACCATACAAATAACTTTTCTAGAAACTATCCAGGGAGGCATGAGAAGGACAAAATTGTCTTTTAGCATAAGGAAGGTACTGTGCTAAAATTTCCTAGGGTGCTCAGCTAGCTTATATTTTAATTACTTCTTCATAAGTGGTTTTAAGTAATAAGCTTGCACTATTGAAACCCACTATTATCTTGAGATAATCTAGTTAAGAATAGAGTGTAAGGAGGCCCTTAAACCAACACTGCTCTGTAGCTTACCCACAAGGCATTGAATGTAACCTATAGATGATCTACTGCTGTGAAAATGGTTAGATTAAAACACTAAAAATATTTTTTAAGCAGGATGTTGGGGAGATGGTTTCCCATTAGAAACAAAGGAATTTGAACATATAATTCTAATATACATAAGTTTCCTTAAGAAAGACTACCTGGAAGGGGTGCCTGAGTGGCTCAGTCGTCGTTAAGCATCTGCCTTAGGCTCAGGTCATGATCCCAGGGTCCTGGGATCGAGCCCCACATCGGGCTCCCTGCTCCGCGGGAAGCCTGCTTCTCCCTCTCCCACTCCCCCTGCTTGTGTTCCCTCTCTCGCTGTGTCTCTCTCTGTCAAATAAATAAATAAAATCTTAAAAAAAAAAAAAAAAAGAAAGACTACCTGGAAGAAGGAAGTAGGGGTGATTTCTCTCAATTGTTAATGAGGTGATTTTCCTTAAAAGTATACACTACCTATGGGCACATCTGACCTCCCCAGGCCTGGGGCATACATTATATTTAAGAGGATTTAGACCTATGCCTCACAGTTAATGAGTACCAGCTTGTACATATAAGGGTACTGATTATTTGGGGCCAGTGTGTACATCATTGTGTACAAGCATTTGTGCTGCCTCTTCTTGACTTGTATTTTCATGGCTCGTAGAAGAGAACTGCTTCAACTTTATTCCCTTAAAATCAGGCCCCTGCTCTACCCCAGGTTCTACATTCCAGCCGAGCTGACCTCTTGTAAATACTAAACGTTCTGTGTCCTTTGCATGCAGAACATCCTCTCTACTCTTTTGCCTGTTGTTTCCTTTGCCTAGCACACCCAAGCCCTGATCTGATTCCCGCCCACACTTCAAGACCTGGTTTAGCCAGTAAACTTCTATGGAAGGCATCCCCAGCCCTTCCAGGCTCGTTAAATACCCTTTTACCCGTGCTTCCAGATCAGCTTTTCAGAATTGTCCATTCACTTCTTGTTTTTCTATTTAAAGTGTTATCTTGAAGACGGGGCCAGTATCCATTATCATATCTCCAGCAACACAAAAGCAAGGAGGCAGTCTTGAGATAGAGTGAAGATCTTGGACTTGCTAAGGCTGTAGTGCTTGGTAGCAGCGTTACTTTCAGCAGGTATCAATCTCTCTATGGTTCAGTTTCATCATCTACAAATACATGTAATACTTTGCAGGGTTGTTAGGAAGTGCTCAAATTGATACCTTTTGTAAGCACTTTACATGTATTATTATTTATTCCTCTGTACAACCCTATGAGGCAAGTAATGTTATCATTCATATTTTATAGTTAAAGAAACTGAAACATAGAAAGATTAAGTAACTTGCCCACAAATACTCAGAATAAGAGCATAACCAGGATTTGAACCTGGGCAGTCTGACTCCAGAGCACTCATTCATTCTAAACTGCATCTCACTTTGTTTCTAGTTCTACTATGTATAAGGATATTATATTTTGATGATCTTCATCTTCATGTATTTTCATCTTTCAGCAAGTCTCATGAGACAGTTCTTTTGTTTTCTATTTAAAGAAAATTGTGTAAATTCAGAAAGGATTGTAATTAGAACAATTCCTTCTTAAAATGTGTATTTTATTCCAATTTGAAGAGCAATATCAAATACTTAGAATAATTGCAGTTTTCTTAACCCATTAGTCTTTATCATAGGCCTTAATACACAAATGCATTAAATTCTTGCTTCACTTCTAGTCGGACCTTGATACTAAATGTTCTCATTTAAATTATTACCCCCTTAGGCTCCCAAATTATCCTAGTATGTCTAGGAGGCCCCAGGCTCACTCAGGCAGGAAGCCAAATCTCTCTACTCTCTGCTCTTATTATTCCTTTTGTCAATGTATTTGTTCTAAAACTCTATTTCCACAGTTGTTGATTTTTATTTCTGTTTGCAGAGAGAGATTATCTCCCAACAGACCTGCAGATAGGAGATTAAACAAACATACAATCTGTGCTAAGAATCCAAACTCCCCTTACATTAAAATTCTCAGTTCGAAACAACCCCTCTTGCTTTCAAAACAGCAGTTTAACTTTTCTTGAAGAGATCAGACAGTTGTGGTGGTCTTGAATGTGAAGGTCATTGGAGAGGTCATGCTGTAGTCATTGGAGAACTACTGATGATAGAACAGTATGTTGTAAAACACTTCACAAAGATTCAGCTGGCAGGGGTCAGGAGGGACTTGGAAGGGACTTAGGAATTGAGGCTGAACTCACGACTGTTGCAACATGGCATATGTAGGTTTCTCACTTGCGGAGGGGCAGAGGGAATGCAGAGGGGTGCTTTTGAAAAATAGGGTGAAGCAAGAATCCACATACAACCTGACAGGAGACAGGAGTCCAGGCAAGAGGGAAAGGGAAAAGCCATCTTTTCTCTGCTTTAAGGCTGAGTGACCAAAAGATGATGTAAACAGAGATGGGGAGAGCTGATTTGGGCAGCAGGCATGAAAAGTGGTTCAGGGTGCTGGACAAGAAAAGAAGACAGAAGTGAGTAATCCAACTGCAGATGTGTTTCATATAATGGCGCTATATCTGTATCTTTGATTTTTCAGACAAAAGCAAGATTGAGTTGAAAATTAATACAGTCTTGGGACGCCTGGGTGGCTCAGTCAGTTAAGCACCTGCCTTCAGCTCAGGTCATGATCCCAGGGTCCTGGGTTGGAGCCCCACATCAGGATCCCTGCTCAGAGGGGGGCCTACTTCTCCCTCTGCCTCTGCTGCTCCCCCTGCTTGTGCGTGCTCTCTCTGTCAAATAAATAAATAAATAAAAATTGAATTAAATTTTAAAAAAGAAAATTAATACAGTCTAAAAACCTCTTATTAAAAATTCTTTTTCTCCTAAGTAATTTCTAAATCATCAAAAACATGAGTCATTAACTCTTTAAAAATAGGACATCTAATTTAGTTCTATTAAAAATTGAGAATTCTTTTAAAAATACCAAGTAAGTATTGAGACATATCATGTAACACTTCTTCCTAGAAAGGACATATTTAAAAAATGATTTCTCAAATACTCCAATGGCCCTAAAATAGTCCTCTCATTGTATGTACTCTGTCTAGTGAATGAATAAACGAGAATATAGTCAGTGGGCAGTTAGTTCTAAACTGTACAAAGGTGATAAAAAAAAAAAAGATGTTTATTTTGGAGCTGTCCACACATTAGTGACAATTAGTCAAGAAAAATCTAAGGGAGAAAGACCCAATACAGAAGAGCAGAGGGTCTGGGAATATATCTCATATTACACCTAAATTTAATGTGTGGAGAGAAGAGTGAAAGCCAAGGTACAAGGTTGAGTAATGCCACAGAAATGAAAGAATATAAAGAATAAAGTGTAGACCGTGGTGGTAAATGCAATAGAAGACTAGGAGTGGGGAGGGCTAGAAAAAGTTGCTGAGTATGTGTGCATTCTAAGAGAAAAGCCAATGAGTAGGAGAGTGGAAACTGTGCTAAAATAACAAAACTGAATATGTGCATAAAGAAACTGTTTTATATAGTTGGGCTTTTTGCATATGTCCCACACCCACAATTTACAACATTGGTTTGGTTCACAAATGCAGGTAATTGCAGATCAGCCCTTACCTACGATCTACACCTTGACAATATGTATAGTTTGCTTAAATTCTCTGCGCAGCTAGCCATGTATTGTTGTGCCAGTCACAATTCAAGCACCTTTCTTTATTTGCCAGGTATTGTTTGAACGTTAAAAAAAAAATCAAGTGACGCAAGTAGCTTTTCTGTGGCTGTATTGTTTGCCGAAGCTGTGACTGGATAAGGTCCAGTAATACCTTTACGATGGGCCCAGAAATAAGTTAAAAAGCAATGTGTATTTTGATAGAAACTTCTAGAAAAAAATCTCATAATTTCGTAGCTTTAATTAACCTTAGGAATCAGAGCCTAGCTCCTCCTCTATAGTGAAAAACATTTAAGGCCAAAGGAGATCAAAAGACCTGCCCAAGCTCACCAAACTAATTACTGGCAAAGCTAGAACCAGTAGTCAAGTGTCATTCTTGTTCCCAGTGCCCTGCTTATTTTATAAGCCATACTGCCTTTACCTGAATTCACAAAACTCCCAAATGTCATTTTAGCTGTGATATGTTCTAAAACTATGTTTTTTCTGTGTAAACCAATCTGGTTACAACATGCAAGTATTATCTGAAACATTTTTTTTTTAATTTTTTAAAAGATTTTATTTATCTATTTGAGAGAGAGAGAGAGCACAAGCGGGGGTGAGGGGAGAGGAAGAGGGAGAAGCAGACTCCCTACAGGGAGGGAGCCCAACATGAGGCTAGATCCCAGGACCTGAGCCAAAGGCAGATGCTTAACCCACTGAGCCACCCAGGTGCCCCAAATCTAAGACATTCTGAAATTAACATTTTCTACTATTCCAAACTGAGTCTTGATAAGCAAAATTTTAATCAAGTATTTAATAACCGGTGATTAAAACAAATTAGATCTGTTGAACAACTTCTCTGATTTTACCTGCCTGATGTTTGGTTTCACAGGTTAAAAATTAGAAAATATTTTATCTTTCCCATAAGGACTTTGACATGGTTTCAATGATTAATACAATTCATGTTTAAGAATCAATATTTTTTTTGAGCACACCCCCTTTTACAGTGAGACAGTCTAGATAACATTAGCTCAAAAGTTTTTGTTAAGGAAAGCCTGCTAATATTTTCTCCCTATCTCTGTCCTTGACAAATAAAACCAGTCCTTAAAGACATTAAAAATGTGACTTTTTTTCTTTTTTTAAAAACCGTGCTCTTTAAACTGTGGCCATCACTATCTCATCCCCTGTAAAGATGCTTGTTGCTAATAGGAGGAACAGTATCTGATGTGGGTTTGTTTGGTTTTCGTCAGTTCAGATTTGGTTTTACAGTTCAGATTTCGTTTTGTTTTTCACAAGACCATTTGGTATCAGTTCAAACTAACATTTAACAACACCTTAGCAAAACAACCCAAAGTTGATCTGATACACATTACACACGTACACACGTACACACACCAGTCCCTTTGCAAATGTCAGATACCTATAGATAAAAGAAAATGGTCACCTGATACTCTTCTTGAAGGTTCATCTCTCAGGCCTATCTAAACAAAGGGAAGACCCACATAAGTTTATAATACAATAACAGAAAAGACCATTTAGAATAAGAGCTGATTTATTTTCTAATTATTTTTTAGGACTCCTAAGGTTTTCTGCAGTTCAATGCTTGGGTGGTTATGAGGTTATGCAAGCAAAGAGAATACTCAGAGGAGTCTAACTAGCCAGGTAGATTTTGGCAGCTACCATAGTTTGAGAGCTTCAGGAAGGCCATGGGAGGTAGGCACAAAGCTGGGAGGGGCACAGAGTTGTTATATTTTAGGCTGGAGTCCAGGGAAGTCAGGTAAGGCCAAGCACAACTGGCAAAGGCCATCGTTCTAGGTAACCAAGGCCCAGAGTCCGGGAAGTCAGAGCAAATTGGAAAGAAAGGTTCTGGAGAACAGGTAACACTTTGTTCTTGCTGCTCTGTGTGGCCATGATAGGCCCTGTTGTTGATTGTTACCAGAGAGAGGTCAGAAGTCAGCCTGGGAATTCTGCTTCTCAGTGAAGCAGAGGAACCAGGATCACTTGGTACAGATTTTTGCCATTTTAGGGCATAGATGACTGACTTCTTTATTTCAGACTATGCTGGTAATCTTGAAAGGAGGCTACTGACTATATATACCTATCATATTCTCTTTATGCATTAAAGCTAACAAGATTTAAATTTATGATACACACAAATATTATGAGGGAATAGAAATAATAAAATGTCAGTTGTTGGTAGGTGAGTCCATCATTTCACAAGCTGTGTTATCTTGTTATCACATCGATTCACATTTTATTTGCCTGTAACAGCAGATTTAATGCCATACTATATGCAAAACACTAATCCCTAGGCTTGATATAAATTACTTCCATTAATTCACTTATTCTTTTGTCAGCCAACAAAAACTTACTGAGGACACTGCTATGGGCCATTCTGGATTCTAGGTTCTGGAAACAGGGTGGTGAGCCAGTGAGATGTTTTTGTCCCCAAGGAGCTGGCACTCTTGCTTGTTTCCTTAGTTTGTTTACATATGCCAATTACCCACTTTCTTCTTCACAAAGTAATAAAATGTTGGGGAACATAGTTGGGTAATAAGGAAACCCACAAACAGTTACAACGATCATGATCCAGGGTGTGGATCCCTTAAAATATCAGTAAAATATCTTGACTCATCACAGATTCCGGGGAATGAGGTCACCACAAATTAAATTTACCACTTCAAGTTATCCAATACTGTTAAATGTAGTATACAACCTGAATAGTTCACATACATGTATTTATAATATCTGCTCAAACACCTGATTCATTTCACTAAGAAATACTTACTTAACTGCATCTTGGATTCCTTCATGGCTTCTCCTATTACCTACACTCAAGTCTTTGACTTCTCTACTTCCAAAATACAGACGCTAGCTGGAACAAAACGTTTTTAAAAAATTAAAAGCCACAATTACACATAAAAAGTAATTTTTTCTTATTTGTATGCTACATTTTCTTGATTATCTCTTTTCAAATATCACTATCACAAAAGTAAATATAGTTAGGACTTCAATACCTTTTGTTCAAAAGGCTAAAGATTGAGCTTCATTTCTCTCATTGCCAAAGATAACTGGCATCTCACAGGTTAAAGGGTTATAAAGTTTTAAGAAAAACCCCTTCCAAAATGCAAACAAGAAGAGCAAGGGCACTCAAAGGAAGAAATGTGAAACCACCAGTGAGGGTAGGAAACACTTAAATGAAGGAGGCATCCCCATGTCAGCCCCCTGCTAGGCTCTGCTCAGCAGGAGATAATATTCTTCATTTTCGCACAGTGCAGAGCAGCTTAGTAAGGAGTGAAATGAAGTTGATCCTTCAATACATAGATGAAGGAAACTTGACAGCTTCCCAGGCCCTTCTGAGAAGGACTGCAATCTCATTAATTTATAATTGGAATGATTTATTTGAAGTATGTAGATATCCACAGTTTACTAATCACTGCAGTGCACCAGTGACAAATGATACATTGCTCATCCTTTTAGATGGTCCACGGGGTTATACCTCTCTCTTAGATAATGGATACATGATTGCATGTTATATTTTCTATATCTTTAAAAATATATAGACAACACATATATACATACACACATACCCACACATACAGGCAAGAGGGGCTTCTGTTCGCTGGGCCTGGGGCTTCAGAGAACCTCTCTGCACATCTTCTAACTATAGATCTTTGCACGAGACTAAGAATTCAGGAACTGAAGGACTGTGCCCATCCAGAGGCAGAGCAATGCCTCCTCCTATGCCTTCTCTGGTTACTCAGTGTCCCAGAACTTCCCACCCAAATGGCCATGAGCCTGCTTCAGCTTCTAACCCCAGGACTGTTTCCATGCATGGATTGTTCCATCTATATGAAACACCCCAAGGCTTGAGGGATGCCCAAGCAGCAGCTGTTTGTAGCGGATCAGATATGGATATGTGGGTTGATCTGGCCATGTGCATAATCTTGAGATCTCTCGCCTTGTCTTCAGACCTCTCATCTTGTGGGATGGAGCTGGGAATGGGAAGAGAAGGGAGACTGGGCTGTGGGCTTTCAAGCATACTCTCCCAGGAGTTCCACTATTTAAACATGAAACTCAAAGGTTTCAAACAATTTTAAATTTGAACTTCGCCTGAAGGTATATTTTTTAAGGTGGGAGGATAGAACACACTTTACTTACAGATATCACCACAATTTATAACTGGATATGTTGTACATGGGCTTCTACTTACACTCTTTTTCAAATCCCACAAATGTTAGGGAAGGGACTCTATGTATATATTAAATAGTGTTAATTTTCCTTAGCATTTCTGGTATATGAATTACCAAGAGGATGGCAAAAGATCCTTAAATTTCATAAGGTGTGCTTCAGACTGATTCCTTACTAAGTCCACATTACCTTGGATTGCTTTTCCCAACATGTCTCAGCAAAACATTATACAACCTGATTAAACAAAGCCTCTTTCCCACACAGCTCCACCTTCCTTACTTGGCAGATTTAATCTGGTAACACCCTTTAAAGACCATCATTCCAGCCACATTTAAAAGAAATAGCCATTAGAACTCAATATAACTTTTTTTTTTTTAAGGTTGTATTCTATTTCTGACCACAGGGTAGGTAAAACCAAAGAAAAAATATCCTTAAAGGAAAAATACACTTTAAACTTTTCTTCCCACTCTTCCTCTCCTAATTTTTTTTTAAACCAAAATCACACAAACTAAACAAACAAAATTAAAAAACCAAAATAAAAACAAAGTTGAACACCATGGGATCATTCTGAATATTTATCTCCCTAATACTTACTAAATATTTGTTAAGAATTCTCTACAACCCTAGGATATGCTCCGAGGTGATGGCAGTCTAGGGATGTATGTATAATACAGTGTGCAAAATAAGACATAAAAAATGCTAGGCAAGAGAAAAAGGTTTTAATGTGAGTTCAGGGGCAAGAAGGATTATTTTACCTTAGGCAGTGGGTAGGAATTGAATATATTTTGTGAAAAGACAAAAGGGCATTCCCTGATTGCTTTTTAATTTAATTTAGAGCCTTCTAGAATATTACAAGTTTAAATATTGAAGGTATTAAAGCATCTTCCTTTCACATATCCAGTCTACTTAAGATTAGCAAACTGCCTAAGGTAATCTGAAACAGAGATCACAAAAATGGGCAAGGAGGAATAGAATAAGGTTGGGGCATTAATTTTCAGGGCATTACTCCTGAAAAGGGATGACTTTTAAAGAAAAGTAATTGGCTGTAAAATGCATTGAAATTTTCATGGCAAGTATATCTTCTTTGGATATTGATATTTAGTGGGAACATAATATATAGGCAACAACAACTGATTTTCTAATATTAACTACAATGAGTCATTGAATTACCCTAGTTATATGTGGCATAAGTGATGGACTGACCCATGGTACACACCCAGTGTGTCATAGACGATGACGCTCAAGGTGGGCTGTTCATAAGCCCTACAGATTCCTCAACATACAGCTCCTTGGACTTGAGTCATCCCAGTGGCATTCATTACATTCTGGATCGTCAGAATGCAAACATGTTACCATACATTACTAAGGCCTGACTGTCTTTAACTGCTCTAACCCATTGTCAAGTCCCTAGTGAAAGCTCTGAACCACAAATATGGCCCAAACAAACTATGATTTGGGAAACATCACCACAGGCATCCAGTTAAGATTGTTGAATTGAAATGAAGTTTCAACATCAGAAATAGTGTTTCAGCAGGCGGCAAAATGTAACGTAGGAAAATGCTTTGTTTCCTTTGTTGTTTTTGCCTTAGTCTTAAATTTATCTAGTTTTGAAACATTATTCAAACAATCTTCTTAGGTATGGTATAATGCACAATCCTTGGTGGCAAATTATTTTTAGAAAAGAAAGTATGGAGCAAGCGGGATATGTACAGAAATAATGCTGTTTGCACTAAAAATGCAGAGGCACAGGAAGAATTTGAGCTCAGCAAACCATGTTCCCCCTCAGGTCACTTGCACTTGCTATTCCCACTGCGGAGAACACTCTTGCTTAGCAATCTGCATAGAGAGCTCCTTGCAACCTTCCAGGTTCTGATGAAATGTCACTTTAATCAAAGAGACCTCTGACCACTCTTTATAAACTAGCAACCTCTTTATGCATCACTCTCTCCCTCTTTCTTTGCTTATACTTTTAATTTTTTTAATATGCTTTTAATTTAATGTTCTCCTAAACATGTATCAACAGCTCTCATGTTATATATCTAGCAGTGTACCTTTTTTTTTTTTTTTTTTTTGCTTCTTCTCCCTAAAATATGTTCCTTAAGAACAAGGACTATGTTTTGTTCATTACTATATTCCCAGCATTATATCCATGGCACATAGTATAGTAGGTACTGAATAAATTTTTCATGAGGAAATGAATGGATAATTGCTAGCTCTTTGTAGGTCAAGTTTAATTACTTGTAACTGTTCTCACTCATTTTAACCTTAAATATAGTAAATGATATATTTACTTTGGGAAAGAGAAATACATCTAGACACCTGAAATATTCAACAGAACAAAACTCACAAATTATTCAGAAGCAAGAAGAGATGTATAGTGTATACAAATCTATAGAACCAAATACTGGTACCTGAAGCTTCTCAAGGTTGAATTTGCTTACTAGATACTCAGTGACAGGTAGGTAATGTAACTGCTAACTGAGAAGCTTACCAGGTATGGTTTAAAAGCATATGCAATTTCAACAGACAGTGCTGGGATGATAACTGGATATCTATATGAGAAAGAATAAAGGTAGATACCTACCTCACACCATCTGCAAAAATTAATTCAAAATGGATCCTAGACCTACAGTTAAAAGCTAAAATTATAAAACTCTTAGAAGAAAACACAAAAGTAAGCCTTTGTCACCTTGGGCTAGGCAACATTATCTTGGATACAATTTCAAAACAATAAGCAAATTGGACTTCCTCAAACTTAAAAATTTTTTTTTTTTTTTTTTTTTAAGATTTTATTTATTTGCGAGAGAGAGAATGAGAGACAGAGAGCATGAGAGGGAGGAGGGTCAGAGGGAGAAGCAGACTCCCTGCCGAGCAGGGAGCCCGATGTGGGACTCGATCCCGGGACTCCAGGATCATGACCTGAGCCGAAGGCAGTCGCTTAACCAACTGAGCCACCCAGGCGCCCCTCAAACTTAAAAAATTTTGTGCTTCAAAAGAAACCAACAAAAAAGTAAATAGACATCCAATAGAATGGGAGAAAATATTTGTAAATCATGTATCTGACAAAAAAATTATATCCAGAATATATAAAGAACTCTTACAACTGAATAATAAAAAAGACAAGTAACACAATTAAAAATAGGCAAAGGATAGGAATAGATGTTTCTCTAAAGAAGATACATAATAACCCACATGAAAGGTGATGAATAGCTTTAGTGATTAAGGAAAGGGAAATCCAACCCATAATGAGAGACTACTTCACATTCACTAGTATGGCAATAACAAGTGTTGGTGAAGATGTGGAGAAATTGGAATCCTAGTACATTACTGATGGAAATATAAACTGGTAAGCCACTTTTGAAACAGTTTGGCAGTTCCCCAAAATTACCATATGACCCAGCAATTCCGTAACAAGATATATTCCCAAGAAAACTGAAAACATATATCCACACAAAAACTTGTATGCCAATACTCATAGCAGCATATTCACAATAGACAAAAAGTAGAAATAACCCAAATGTTCATCAACTGATGAATAGATAAACAGTGGTGGTACATCCACATAATGGAATACTATTCAGAAATAAAAAGGAATGAAATACTACAAGATTCATACTAAAACATGCATGAATCTTGAAAACATGCTAGGTGAAAGAAGCCAGTCACAAAAGGTCACATAGTGTATGATTCCATGTGTATGAAAAATCCAGAAAACACAAATCTATAGAGCCAGAAAATAGATTATGTATTACCTTATGCTAGGTTGGGGTAGTGGGAATGGGAATGGGGAATGACCCCTGATGTACAGGGTTTGTTTTGGGATGACGAGAATGCTTGAAAATTAGATAGTGCTGATGGTTGCACAACCTAGAATAGCTAACAATAACTCAACCGTACACTTTAAATGGGTGAATTTTATGGCATGTGAATTATATTTAAATAAAGCAAAAAAAAAAAAAAAACCCAACATAAGTATGAAGCATAGCTATATAGCAAAATATCACCTTAAGTTGTGCTACACTATAGGGTCACACAGAGTAACAGGAAACCCGTGTCTGAGAGGTGCAGATCATACAAAGACAATGGAATTCTTCCCTTCAGGGCCACTTCTATTCATAGGCAGAGCAATAGCCTGGAGTTAAGAGGTGCTCAGAAGCCCATTTGCTAGTTTTCTCCTCAGCTTATTGCTTCAGGATCTGAAATGCCTTTTATAGGTCATCTTGTGGAATTAGTCATGAAGGACCTTATTAAAATAGAAACACTGTATGTCGAAATGCATAGTACATTAACTTATTAACACTCATAAGAATAAGCTTATGAACTTACTTAGCCAAGCATTTCAGTAAGGACCTAAAGGAATGAAATGTTAATTAAAATTGAAGGGAAGAGAAAAAGATTTGGTACCTGGCACACTGCCTAAAGCACTGATTTTAGAAATAAAATCTGAGAAACATAGATCTAAAATGTGGGATGGCACTAAAGATTAATATTTTTGTATATCATTTACCCACCTTGCTTTACCTTTCCTACCGTGTAAATAAACTCTGACCGCATAGCCTAGACTTAGACCATTTTAGTCTTTTGTTCTTTAAGCTTTAGTAGGCAAGTGGTAAATCTAGGATTATAAATCATAATCCTTGGCAGTGAAAAGCCACTGAAGTGTTTTGAAGAAAGGGAGTGTCATGATCAGGTGTTTTAGAAATATCATTCTGGCTACAGTGTAGAGAACAGATTTGTGGAAACAAGACTGAATGTAGGGACATGGTGTAGGGACCAACAACCCACCGAGATGGTATGAAGATTACTTCAAAGTGAAAACAACTGCAGAAAGAAATCTTATCTGCACTACCCTTATTTGACTAAAGCAGGGCTTTATGAGAGTCAGTTACCACAAACCTCCTCTCCAGGGAAGTCTTGAGTCAGGGAGACAAGTGGCCTTGGGCACTGGGACATTCCAAAAAATTGTGTAAGCAAGTCTCATCAGAACCTTCCATCTTTTGAAACCCTAAACTCACCTTCCTTTATTAAGCTGGTAGATAAACTCTTATTCCTCGATTCAGGGAATCACTTCTTGTGGGGTGCTCCCACATGCATGTGAAAATAAATTTTTCTCCTGTTAATCTATTATCAATTAATTCATAGGCCCCAATCACATGGACCTAAATTGATAGAGGATAATGTTTCTTCCCAACAATAGGTTAGGAGACTATTAGACTGATCTGGTAAAAACAAAACAAAACAAACAAACAAACAAAAAACAAAAACAATGCTGGTTTGAATTAGGGTAGCAGCAGAGGGAAGAGAGGTGTTTTAAATAGAATCAACAGGTTTTGGGATTTGGATATGGTCAGGAGGGAATAGGTAGAACATGGGAACAAATCCCAGGTTTCTTCTCAAGGCCCTTCAGAGCTTAATACTCTGCTGGCTGAATAGCCTTCAAAATGTAGAATGTACTATAAAACCTGTATGTGGGTGGTCAGCAGATAACTCAAAAGCAGGTGACACAATTCCTCATGGAAAAACTGCTTTGTTAAGCAAAAACATCTTGGTAAGGCATCATTGGCTCTGCATTTGGAGCTTGTCTAAAATGAGCTTAAAATTGGACAAAGAAAATAGTGCCTGCATAATAAAGTGAGAAGAATGTTTGGCTTCAGCAAGAGATGGATGAATCAAATGTTTGAAGACCAGGAAAAGCATTGGGGGGAACAGGGAGTAGGGAAGATGGCCCAGGAAGCCATCAGGAGCTAGGTCCTGAGCAAAAGTCTTGGCTAGTGGTAAGTACTGCCAATGAACAGGAATGTCTCCTGTTCAGTGTGATGTTATTTGCTGTGTTATAATGTCCCTGTATCTTAAGATACAACCCAAATCTTTAACCCCACTGCGTGGTATAAAAACACATGTGTTTCACATTTGGGTCCATGCAGAATGGATAGAAGAGGATAGCTAGGGGGTGCATGGGTGACTCAGTAGGTTAAGCATCTGACTCTTGATTTTGGCTCAGGTCATGATCTCAGAGTCACAGAATGGAGCCCCATGCTGGACTCTGTGCTCAGTGGGGAGTCTGCTTGAGATTCTCTCTCCCTCTCTCTCTGCCCTCTCCCCCACCCCATGCTTACACGCTCTCATTCTCTAAAATAAATCTTTTTTTTTTTTTTTTTTTAAAGGATAGCTAGGAGAGGAAGGATGTAAAAGGCATACTCTAGCAATAGTAGGAACTGAGAACAAGAAGTAAAGTAGGGAGGATGTACCCCCTGACCTTCACCACATCTACTGGGAAGTGGGGGTGGCAGGAGGGGAAACAAGAAAATTATATGTGAGACCCAGGGTAGGGGCAGAAGTGGGGCCACTTCCAGTCAACTATTGTAGGACAAGACAACTCTGAGCAAACTGGATGACTAGGGCTACCAGGCAGCTAATACATGGGTAAATACCTCAATGAGAATCTTTTAAATTGTCTTTTCAGAAATCTAACGCCTGAATTTCCTCATCCTTCATTTCTATGCAAAACTGAAAGTATTCCCCTATTTGTGAATGTAGGTTATGTTTGACATACATCTATCTAGTGGTTCAAAATATTAAAAAACCTATTATTTGTATAATGTACCAATTAGGTGGAAGAGCTGAGTGTTGAAACGCACAAAATACTATTGTCTGGAGTAGAAAATGATACTGGACAATTTTCAGTCTTATGACTCTTCTTAGTACTTCAGCAAGGTATAGGTTTTTCTTAATTAGGACTTCTCAACTAATGAAAATGTCGAAAATCCAAGTATAAAACTAATGCCTTCTTACTTGGAATATATACTAAGTCAGTGAAATATATTTTGAAGAAAATATATTGAATGTCTTATCTAATGTTTTAAAGTCTGTTTTCTTATTGCTTGAATTATTTTCCAGAGAGGCTTCCTTGAAGCAGGACAATTTAGAAAATAAATGATGTACCTGGAAATTATCATCATGGTTAATCTTGTTAAAAATATGTTCTTCATTCCTGATTTCCACAGAGACATTATTGTATTTACCAACTTACTGGCTCTTACTGTGGTTACTCCTGGGAATTCTAATGAAAAATAGATTGTTTTCTCTTCCTATTGAGATCAATACAATCTGAGGTATATTTTTAATTTTCAAATAAGAGCTAATAGAACATACCATGAAAACAAACTGGAAGATTGAGGGGTTTTTAAAGTTGAAAGCCACAGACACTGTTTTGGAATGTCCTCTGAATTTGTATATTCTATCCACAAAAGGTATAAAATTATATTGGTTCTGTAATATGGATGCATTTTTTAACTTTGCAGAATCAGGTTTAATAGATTCTGTAGAAAAATTTATTTATCTTTTCAGCAGTGATAGAAAAATACAAACATGAACACTATAATTGGTTACCAGCTATTCTTGGAGCTATTATCTGTCCATGTACAATTATTTGTAATAGTTAATAATGCTCAATGGTGTCACTGAGCTAACCTAAACTTCATCAGCCTGACATACTAAGTAGATGACAGTTAAAATAAAGTATTACCTTTGAGAGATTTAATGTGTCACCAAGGCTGATTCCTAGCATCATCTAATAGAAAAGATGTGCTCCTAGATCATTCACATGAAACCAAGTCTACATTGGCATAAATTTAGTAGGCTTTCCACATACAACTTTTAAGTAAAACTCACTATCTCTAAGATTTCTAAGATTTGTGATGGCAGGAAATTTCTGCAATAGCTTCACAAAATGGGAAGTAGACAAAATGTTTGTTTATAGACATAAAAATTCAGGAAATGAAATATAACTAGTTCTTTTATATTAGCTCCTTTTCCCAGTCTGTTAATTACACTGTCTAACCAAAATTGGGTATTTTATTTTATTTTTATTTTTTTAAAGATTTTATTTATTTGACAGAGACATAGCGAGAGAGGGAACACAAGCAGGGGGAGTGGGAGAGGGAGAAGCAGGCCTCCCACAGAGCAGGGAGCCTGATGCGGGGCTTGATCCCAGGACCCTGGGACCATGACTTGAGCCGAAGGCAGACACCTAACAACTGAGCCACCCAGGCGCCCCAAAATTGGGTATTTTATTATCAGAACTTTCCAATAGTTATCTCATAGCCATAGTTCTGTCTGACATTTGGAGAAATCTCAAAAACACCAGTATGGGGTTTATCTATAAAATATTCTCTTCTTTTCCCTACACTCAAAGCCATTGATAAAATTTTAGCTCTAAGAGAAAAGATTCTAACTGTACGTATGGAAGGAAATAATTAAAAGTCAATTTTTAGCAATATTTTCTTCCTAGAGTGTACTTTGAACTTTTTTTTTTTTGGAGGATTTTCACAAAGTAGTGTTAAAAAGAAATATGTCTTGAAACTGATCAAAAATGGGAAAAATAAAAGATCGTAGTTTAGAATTTCTCTCCTCTCAGCTTTAAATACATAAGCTTTGGGTGAAACTTTACCCAAATTAATATACCTACTAAAGTTTTGTCACTAACTTCACAGAAGTCACTGATTTCAGCCATTTGCAGCATTTATGGAGTGGGAGAAATGAGAAAAAATTCCTAACATGTTTCCCTCCCACTGTCCTTTCTTCATGCTAAAGGTCACAATTTTGCTTTATGATAGATTGCATTATAGAGTGCTGGAGCTAAAAGAGACTCTTTCAGTAATCTAGACTCATGTTCTTATTTAATACAGAAAAAGAAACTGAGGCCCAGAGAATTTAAATGACTTGCCCAAGGATACAAAGCTAAAAATAATGGGATAGAAGCTGGAAAATATAGAGGAGTTTTCTCTGTTAATTGTTTTTTTGTGGTTGTTAGTTCAAATAGGTTAGCCTGATAAGAGATTAATTCAGGTAAACCAGCTAAAAATACTTGTACGTGTTTCTCAATATAACGAGGATGGGGGGGGGGGGTGGAAATCAGAGGAATGAAGGCATAGGAATAAAAAGAAAAATGGCCCACAGAACAAGTGAGACACAGCCTATGTGCTTTGGTTTTTAAGCCTCCGGGCCAAAATCACACTTACGATCTTGGTAACCAAAAAGAATCTTGTTCCTGGAATGCTTGTAGAGACCTGAATTAGTCATAAGCTTCTTAGAAAAGAATTTATCCTTTGTTTGATATTGCAATGATTCTTGATCAGAAAGGCAAGCAAGCCTCTTTCTTGTTAGAGGCCTAGTCAGACTCCAGTTGCTGGTGTAACAAATCCCTGGGAAACCTTTGACTAAAGAACCATGTATTTGAATGATTTTAGTATGGATTAGATGATCTCATGAGGTCTCTCCCTGTTCTATCATTCTTTCCCTATTGGTGCCAGCAAAATAAACTTCATATGCTTATTTCAAGGAATTTGGCTAGCTAGCAATGATAGGCTTTCTAATTATAGGCTTATTCAACTGGGGAAATAACTATAGAATGTTTATTTCAGAGTATTGCTAGAATCATTATTCCGAAAGGTTTAAATGAGGAGGACTCAAATGCCCATATCCAGGACAAACAACTCAAATGAAGTCATTAGGCTTTGGACCAAACATTTGGACCATTTGATAACTTAAGTGATAAGTCTAGGTTCTGGTTTTCCTTGTACTCAATTCCTTCCCCAACTCCCGACAGGTAAATCTGTTACTGCCTGTAGCCAAAGGATAAAAATTCCTTTCTAATCTACTTTCATAGGTAGGAGATGGACCAAAAGTTCTATTTGGTCCTTAATTGAAGTTTTCCATTTTACTAAAAGATAAGAAAGAAGCACCCTACCTTTATTTCTGAAGTCTCTAGGAACAACTTTAGCTTCTTATTATATTAAAATACAGCATTCAAAATAATATGTGGCATCTTCTTGACATTCCAGAGGCATACTTGAAATAAATGATGCCAACAGTAGCTAAAAATGGTGAAGGAAATTACAGAAGTATTTGACTATCATCCAAAAGATTCCAACAGAGGAAAATTTCCCTCCACCCACAAGCATCTTCAGGCTTCGTACCAAAGAATGCTAAAGATTTTAACTGGCTGGCAAAATACATAGCAGGTGGCAAAATATTTTTGACGTGGTAGCTGAACAGTTTCTTTCTTTCTTTCTTTCTTTCTTTCTTTCTTTCTTTCTTTCTTTCTTTCTTTCTCTCTCTCTCTCTCTCATACTTGACTATATTATAAGCAAAGATAGTAATTAGAAAACAACAAAAAAATCAGGAATAGTTTATATATGATAGAATCCATTCCATTTGAAAACAACAAATTTCTTAAATCTTTCATAGCAAATAGAAACTCTTCCATCCTCAAACATTTGATTCTCTGGTCACGCCTTGTGCCTTCCTGCCCTGTTGAAATACATGAACAACCCTTCATGCATATTCTTATGAATCAACATGAAATTTGACAACACTTTCCCTTCCTCATTTCAGATAGGACTCATTGCTCTTGGTGTAATCCCCATGGACTAGAGTACTTTAGAGTACTAGAGGACTTTAAAGTAAGGAAACAAAAGAAGCACCTTTAATTCAAGCTGGTTTACCCAGAGAATTCTAATAGTTATTATTCACTGACTTCTTAAGTACAGCATTATAAAGCTGACTGTTTGAAGTGTCCTCTCTTCATCTTTCCCCAGGGAAACTGCTGTAGAAAAGCTGGAGAGGTAACCTGCCTGATAAGTCTTAGACTTGAAGTTTATCAGCAGTTCTACTAAAACCATCCATTCTCTCTAGGATGCTATTGGATTTTAGCTTTGGGAGCATTTTATTTTTCTTCCAAGATTTTGGATCATCTTCCCTCCAGATCCTTCTGACTTTGTATACAAAAAGTAATAGATCTGAGCTATTTCTTAAAAGTCTTTCTAATTTAAAACTTGACCCTTTCTCTGCTGAGGGATAACCATCACCCCACCTCCCAGTCTCTCTCAGAAACGGCTGCAGAGCACAATTCACTTCAGAAATCTTAAGTCAACTAGAAAACCTGTGGTCTTTCAAACAATATTTAAATAAGAAGGAAAAAAGAATATGGCACTCTAAGTAAAATTCTACTTACCCTTACTTGAAAATAGGAAAAAGTAAATAAAAAGCTGAGGCCCCTTTACTTTTCCAAATCTTACAAACATCTAGTCCCAAGAGAAACTGTTTCTTGGTTTAGAAGATGAGAAGAATTGAAGTTAAACAATGATCTTTTTTTCCATTAAAAAAAAAAAAAAGGCCAGCAGAGGCAAATGTTCTGTTGGACAAATTATTTCAGCAGATGTTCATTGTCCCAGGGAGAAAACAGTCTCTATTTTACAGCTTAGCACTTGCAAATTTAGAAACTTAAATATTTTTAACTTGAAATGGTCCATGTGGCATGAGTGAGATGTAAATATTAAAATCATTTATATAAGTAAGTGGTTACTTTCTAACATGAACACCTACAGAATGCTGAGGACTGTTGCTAGGTCAAGATATAATGATGCAACGACTATTGCCCATCTGTGCTTTTCAAGCTTCTGTAAGTTGTTATTCCCATTTACAATGGCACCTGGGAAGAATATTAACATTTATATAACATTTATATCATGTACCAGGCACTCATAATTATCATGTAGGGTAAAAATACTAGTAGTGTGCCTATTTTAAAATGTGTAAACTAAGGCTTGCTAAGATTAGGTAACTTAGGTAAGTCATAAGAAGTGGTGGCTCTAGCATGCAAATGTAGGCAGTGTGACTCTGGGACAGGGGTCATCAAACCTTTTCTCTAAAGGGCCAGGTAATAAATAAATATTTTAGGCTTTCCAAGCCATAAAGGCCATTGCAACAATTCAGCTCTGTCTTTGCAGAACAAAAGCAGCCTAAGACAATATGTAAATGGGCGAGAGTGGTTTGTTCCCCCCAAAATTTTATTTGTAATCACTGAAATTTGAATTTCATATAATTTTCATGAGTCACAAAGTATTATCCTGCTTTTAATTTTTATCAACTGTTTAAAAGTGTTAAAACAGTTCTTACCCCATGGGCAGTACAAAAACACATAGCAGGCTGGATTTGGCCCACAGATTAGTTTGTCAACCCCTGCTCAAGGCTCTTACTGATTATACTATTTTTTTAATTGTGTCTTTTTATAATTTTTTTAACAGCTAATGGAACTGCATTTACATTCTAGCATTATCAAATTATGGCAGACCTATAAAAGTGTCAATTTCATATGTTTCAACATAACATTTATAACTGTCTATTGCTGTCAGAAGTAACACTAATTAGCATTATGAAAGTACAGGCTAGTGACTAGGGGAATATTATATAAACAAGCATCAGATGGGTAGCACACTAGACGATCTTTAAAATTCCTTTAGAATCTTTTCTATGAAATGAACTAGGACAGTCTAGGACTGACTGAAGTGATCAAGAAAGGGGAACGCTTACTGTTATGTAATTGCTCTGTGACAAGTACTAAACTGTGTTATCTCATTTGGTTTCCATAATGACACTGTGAGATCAGTATTTTTACTCAATTCACAGTTGAGGCCGTCTAGGTTCTTGGAGACTAAGTAACTTGCCTGCATCAGACCACTGATAGATGGCAAAGCCTGTCCTTGAACAAAGAAGAAAAGACTCCTCTTTGTTTTGCTCACACAACAAAGGCAATTTCACTGCCATCTGTCAGTACCACTAAGACTTTTAAGATAAAATTCAGTTTTTTCCTCAAGTTCATTGCTAGAAAACCAGTTATAAGCCATAGTATTGGAATTTCTCTCATTTTTTAGTAAACTCCAGAAAATACACTTACATAATTTAAAAACACTTTTTGTAGCCCCATCTATATTGTTTCTTCAGAATTTCTTACACAAATAACTCCTTAGTTGGGTAAGATCTCAATTTATATTTAAATGAAAGAGAAGAGGAAGGAGAAATCACAGCTTTTGATAAACATAATTTTTTAAAGATTTATTTGTTTATTAGAGAGAGACAGAGAGCATGAGCAGGCGGAGGGGCAGAGGGAGAGAGAGAGAATCCTCAAGCAGACTTCCCTCTGAGCTCTGGGGGGACCTGAGGAACCCGGAATCATGACCTGAGCCAAAATCAAGAGTCAGACACTTAAAGGACTGAGGCACCCAGTCACCTCAGTAAATATCTTAATAGGTTAAATGATTACTTAAAAACTGATAGGTTTACAAAGTCTGAGAATTTTATTTTATTTTAAGATTTTATTTATTTATTTGACAGAGAGAGACACAGCGAGAGAGGGAACACTAGCAGCCGGAGTGGGAGAGGGAGAAGCAGGCTTCCCACCGAGCAGGGAGCCTGATGTGGGGTTCGATCCCAGGACCCTGGGACCATGACCTGAGCCGAAGGCAGACGCTTAACGACTGAGCCACCCAGGTGCCCCCAAATTCTGAGAATTTTAGAGCATCAAATCCTTTTTTTCACATTTTCACATATTAGTATAACTTTTTAAGTCCTGCATATCCTAAGAAAATTTTGCACACACTAAGAAAATAAGCATTAGGGAGGGAAAGAAACTATAAAGTAAAATCAAAAGAAATATTGAGATCAGAATATTAACAATGTATTACATTGCTTCATTTATGCTTCTCATTCCCTATCTAAAGAAGAAACCAATAATTTCATCAATGACCACTGAGGAATAAACTATAAAACAGGTAAGGAATTCTAAAGGATTCACCAGAAGAAAAAAATTATTCCAAGTCATATTTATACTGGAAAGGTACATTACTGCTCTTTTTCTTTTCTCCTGTTTTTCTTTTTCTTTTCTTTTCTTTCCTTTAACCATTTTTCTTGGCATAGCAAATAAAATAAACTTCAAGTGTGACTGGCCTCTCCTCTCACAATTTTCCATCTTTATTTTTATGTCTTTTCCCCCTAAATGCCAGATTGACTGTTCTCATTAACATTATTTCAACTCATCAAATATTCTATTTTCCTTCATTCAAAATTTACTTCAAAGTCAGTGTTCTATGGAATGTACACCAAGCAAGTTAAAAATAGAGATATTTGCCAGAAAGTGAAGTTCAGAAATTAATGAAAAGGTTCTTGGCAGTTTCCAAGAAACAGGGTTTACATGCAAAAAAAAAAAAAAGTATGAACGTTCACAACCATTTATGATGCACCAGATTCTGCTGCTGTTTTTCTGTTTTTTAGTATAGAACAGACCAAGATCAAAGATGGTTGAAGGAAAAGGGATTTGAGATCTTCGGATCCACTGTAACATAAGTACAAAAGTAGGGTTGGTATCGTATTCACTACTGAATTTCCAACATAAAACTGTTTCTGGAACAAGATAGGTACTGAGTAAATATCTATAGAATGAATGGATGTTTGTTGAAGAGTGACTTTGGACACAAAATCAGGAACACAGCAAGTAAACAGAAGATATTGTCTTGCCTTAATGAATCCTTCCTTATCCATGAGTAGAAGCAATGAGGGAAATACTCTACAAGTAATTAAAACATAGCACTGGTCAGTAATGTGGATAGAACACGGGCTTAACAATAATGTGGCCATTGTCATTTTGGTACTGGTCATAAGTAAGGAAAAGAAAAGTGGACAATCCAGTCAGATCATGATTCCTACGCTTTACACAGGCAGAGTTCAGAAAGTTCAATTAAAAATTAAGTGTCATCCTATAGGCCAATATGATAAATAAAATGAAAAGGCACATGGGATTTCAGGACATTCTGAAAACAAAAATTCTAACCTGTAATCATGCATTTAGCTACAATAAGGTAGGTGAGACCTGTAAAGCAGGGCTTCTCAATCTCAGCATTATTGACATTTGGAATCCCATACTTCTTTGCTGTAGGGAGTGTCCTGTGCATTTTAGGATGTTTAGCAGCATCCTTGTCCTCTATCCACTAGATCCTGAGTACCTTACTCACTTTGTTGCAGTGACCAAAAAATATCTTCAGACATTGCCAAATTGAGAACTGCTCAAAAGGAAGGAAAAGAGGCAGCATTCTCAGGTTTTAGAAATATTTCTAAGCAAAAAAAGAAACTTGTAAGAGTTGTTCAAAATCATATCATTACAGTTGAGAAGTTAAAAATCTCAGTTTTAACAAAAACTTTAAGGACAAAAGAAAGGAATATTCCTAGTGCCTTATGAGAAGAAGGTAAAATTTGGTGCTGATTATGTATAAACAATAGGACAATTAAAATTACTAAAATATTTTGCATGTGTCTTCTTCATTCTGAAAACAATTTTCTAATATTATAAAGAGACCATTTTTAGGTAAGAAGAGAATAAGAAAGCACTTTACTACTTTATGTATTATTCTGAATTTGTGAAGTTAAGGCAAATTTCGTATCAAGTGTATGGGAAAATTAGTAATCAAAAGCACAATGTGTTTAGGAATTCTTGAAATGATGTTTAACAGTAGTACCATGAAATAAATAATCCCAGTTTTCAAAAAATAAAAAAAAAAGTAGTGTGTTTTTTTTTTAAAGATTTTATTTATTTATTTGACAGAGACACAGCAAGAGAGGGAACACAAGCAGGGGGAGCGGGAAAGGGAGAAGCAGGCTTCCCGCAGAGCAGGGAGCCCGATGAGGGGCTCGATGCGGGGCTCGATCCCAGGACTCTGGGATCATGACCTGAGCTGAAGGCAGACACTTAACGACTGAGCCAACCAGGCGCCCCAAAAAGTAGTGTTAAAGAAATTGATAAGCTGATTAATAAAGATCCCTGAAATATTTCTAGAATGAAAGAAATGTTAAGTGCCTGCAGTAGAAGAAATGACTGCCAAAAACTTTCTTGAGTTCATTATAAATGAGATATGTCAAATTAATCTCATACTTGACCAGGTTTCTTGAATTGTACATCAGGGTAATGCTAGAAATACAGTGTATCATGACTGTCATGAAGTGCGTCAAATAGTCTTAGGCTGTATATATTCTTGTGGACAAACTAGAAGAGCATGGCTGGTTGCTAATACCATTTATTTCCCCTACACCGTCAGCTAGCCATTCTCCCCACCTTCACACCTTCATCCAAAGCTTTTGGGAATCTCTAGGAGTCCAAAAAATAAAGTTTCAAGGCCATTAGATTCACTAGTCAATAAATGCCCTTAAATGCCTATCATTTTGTGGTATTTCAGTCACTGATCTATAAACTACCATTGAATTCAGTGTCTTCTCAATTTAAGGTTGAATAAAATTTTATAGACTGATTTCTGTCCCAACCTAGATAAACATTATTTTTTTGCAAAACTCTTAATCCACAGAGAAGTAATCAACATCAGTTAATATTTGCTCAATTTTAAAAATACCATTCAGAAATAAAGTCAAGATTTTTTGTTATACTGTCAAATGTTTTCTTTACAGTTACTTTATTAATATCACAATCACTCTGTTATACTGACAAATGGTGTGCTAAATGTGGGAAGAAATCTGCCTATAAGATACTGTATCAGTCTGACTTTTGCTCCACTCCACCCATCCCACATAATCACCTGTCATCTTGCGTCAATAATTGCAAAAAAAGACTGAGGAAAACTTTACCAGTACAGATTTTTTAAGCACCATGGCACCAGTAATATCAAAAGTATATTTTCAGGGCACAGAGCACTATTTGACAAGGCAAAGAAAGGAATGTAAACTAGAACAGAATTGTTTAATTACATCTTACCTGAAAACAAATGCAGTTCCAACAAAAAATGGTAATAAATCACACCAAGTATACATAACTGCAAACTATGCATTTATTTAAAGGGCTGCTTCAATTTCATTACTATATAAATTAAAAAATAGAGTGTAATGAAAATTTGTGATAGCTGATAATACAGTGACTCTTTATTTTAATTAAAAAAAATATATAGGAATTCAAGAAAGGAGACTCCATTTTGGCAAGTTAAAAATAAATGGATGGATTGTATGTCTTATTTAACGATCACTTCATCGACATTATTCCACATAATAATTTCATTGCCAGAGTATTGGTTTGTTTGTGGAAAACCCAAATCATATTATCAGGTAAAGGCATGCTGCAATGATTTCTTTCCAGCATCAACTAGGGTTCATTTTACACAGGTCATATTTATACTCAGGTGTCTTCAAACTCTGAACAAATGGAAACTTACTTAATGAGACAACAGATATTTGATCTGACTTGTATCCATTTTGATGATCTTCCTTGTAAAGGAAATATATTCCCAGGAAACACAGAACCATGGGAGAGATGAAAGAAAGGATTAATAACAGTGCTCAACTTTGCAAATTTGCCAATCAACTTGTTTTCAATGTATAGTTCCACATGAACTCTGAGGTTTTAAGTGTAAGCTCATGGGATGGCAGATTCAACCTAACTCTGTGAAAGTATGAATGGGAGGATGATTTGACCCAAGAAACTGGACTCCCAGAGTCCTTTTCCAGCACTTGTCCCACATTATTACCCAGTGTGAGCACTATATTGGTGAGCCTGGGAGCAAGTGACTTTGAATCAAGAAATGTGATCTTCCTTCCTGAGGAAGAAGGGTGACTTTTTTGTTTGTAGCAAGCCTATTAGTAGTAGGATTAAGTACAAAGACTCCGATTTTATCTTCATCTTTAAGACAAAATTATGAAGAAAATAGCCAATAGAAAGGGATAATGAAAATATATGTGGTTTTAAGAGACAAGTAACCACGTTATGAATAAAATCAACAAGTCTTCCTTTTAAGTTAACAAATATAAAACCCATTCTCAGTTGGAACAAGTCAATAAGATTTGAAATCTTTTCTCCAAACAAATAATGATACTCGCTGCCATAGCAATGATTTTAATACTTCAACCCTAAACACACTCACAACTTCTTGGTTTACATGGATTTACTACTCTGAAATCAAGAAGAAACCAACTTGGGAGCCAGTCTCACAGCTGTCTATTATTACCTCTACCTTTTTTTTTCTCAGAAACTTCAGCTGGAAGAAGATCAACTTAGCATGATTTTACATGAAACTATCCCAAGTATCAAAAATCATCATTTTAGATCCACTCATTCACTCAACATAAAAGCATTTAAATGATTTAGGAAAAGTGAAGCATTAGGAAGAAGGTAGCACTTTCAAATCCAAATCTTACCTGGTCAATTGAAATGGAACAACACCCCTGAAAGCCTTCTTGATTTGTGCTCCTCTCCTCAAGGGACAACTAAATGACGGCAGCCTATATTCTTAAACCCTCAAAGAAAAATCAGGAAGCTTGATCTGTGCACATAATGGCCTGCATAATGTAAGAAAGCACCGTTTCTTGGCAACTAGAAAACAATCCTTTTCAATTAACTCGCAGCAATTGGCCCACATTTGTTGTTAAACACAGAGTAAAGAAAATGTTTTAAAAACTCAAAAGAACTTGGTAATAGCTCCACCAAGAAAGTCGGATCAGTTTGTTCATTTTGAAAAGCATTTTTAATTAATTGACTGCCCATTCCAATTGCCTTACTCTTTCCTAAGACCTTTCATTGACATACCTGTCTCACTTCCTTGTTGCATATTGTTTACTTAAAACCCCAATCCTGAATAGTTGCATCTGCTATTGCAGTGAAAACCGGAAAGATAGTTCTAGCAAAGCAGTGGCATGTAATGTTATCCTGCTCTTGTTCATCTTGTATACCATATTTACTTTCTAAAGTAAAGAAAGTTTTCTTCTCTGCCAGCTTCAGTGTAGTCCTGGATGTTCATTAGGATACATAATTCAAAGCAGTTGTATGTTATATTCTCTTAGCTGTTAAAGACCACCTCCAGCAGGCATAAATTTTAGGTGATATATAAGAAGTGCAGCTGGGCTAGATTGATTTTGTGCTACAGTAACTGTTTTGAAGGGGCTCATATATACTTATGAGAATTTGGACAATCTTCTTAGGGCACTGTGCATTCTTACCTATGTATTGGGAATTTCATGTATCAGAAGGAATCCATATATGGGACCCCTATGTAAGAATGTCTGTTCAGAAAAGCAAGTGCTTAAGTGGCTCAGTTGATTAAGCGTCCAACTCTTGATTTCCACCCAGGTTATGATCTCAGGGTCTTGAGATTGAGCCCCGTGTTGGGCTCCGCACTGGGCATGGATCTGCTTAAGATTCTCTTTCCCTTGCTCTCTGCCCCTCCCCTCCTAAAAAAAAGGCAAGTGGTGAGGAAAATACAAGTTATACACGAATAATTTTTGCTGTTAAACTTTACCATTAGAAATAGCAAAGGTTTAACTATCTGTATGATTCTATTTCCCAAATGAGAAGATAGCTAAAGATGGATAATTTCTATATCCAACCAAAGCCAAATTGCTTGAATTTTGTCTTTATCCCTCCCCTTCACTTTGCCGGGATTGACCAAGAGTATATATTATAGTGTTTAACTTCAACAGCTCTTTTATTTTCTTTTTTCTCCTTTTATCATCCAAATCTCTCTAAAAGGTGTCTACCTTATCTTGCTATCATTAACAGGCAATTCTTTTTAGGTATTATTTTTAAACTATATCCTTTGGGAGGCATTATCTTTGCATAAAGCACTTTTCTGTTGGTGGGAATTTGAGGCAGTGTTGTATACTGTTGAAGGTGATGTATTTAGGCAGAACTTCTGGCACCTTCAAATCATACTCTTGACAGCTGTGTTCACTTTCTATGGATAGAATGGGCTGGGATAATTTTACAAGTGTTTCTTCAGCTTTAGTACTAACTCTTCCCCTTGCTAGCTCTATGACCTTTGGCAGATTTGTTAAACATTTTGTGTCTCAGTTCTCTTTTCTGTCAAATGAATTTAATAACATTTACATAGTAGAATTGTTGTGAGGATTGACCAAGATTACATATGTAAAGCTTCTTAAAACAGTGGCCAGAAGATGGTAAGTGCTCAAAGGTTAGTTATGTTATTAACATCCTTGTTATTAGTATTCATGAACTAAATAATTTCCAAGGTCTTTTTCAAAGTTAGGAGTTCAAAAATCCTATATAATTCTTATGTAAAAATCTGAAATAATGTAAAAAAAGGTTCTTGAGGCATTTAATATAAAACTATTTTTTCCCTTTTTAATAGATCAATCCTCATTTACTATCTAATATTTAGAACTGTTGTATGCCCTTTCACTAATAAAAGAAAACACACATTTATTTAAAAAGTGAGATGTTTCTTTACCTTTATGAAAAATGCACTCATATTAAATACATTGACTTAGTTTAGCCATAGGCATAGAGAAACAGAAATTCTGAAGAATTTTTCAAGACATTTTATTACATGCAATACAATTATTAAAAGATTCACAAGCCTTTCCTTTATATTCCTAAAATGTATGGACCATTTGCTTCAGTGTTTGACATTCCTTTGGATGTATTTTTAGCCAGCAGCTGCAAATACTAATATTTGAGAGGAAATATATGCTTTTGAGTATTTGCTGTAAACACAGTCCTGCCAGAGTGGGCCATAAAGACTCCACCTGATCCTCTCCAGTTTGAAAGGCAAGTTTAACCTGAGGTAAATCTCGTCTGCAGCTCCCTCAATCAAAATCCCTTGCCCTCTCTCTGCTAGGAAAAAAGTCAAAATTAGTTAAGAGGCCAAATGAACCAGTTTTCCTCAGAGGGATTAGATTCAGCTACTCAGGTAGGTATTTACTATTATCTGCTCTGTACATGACAGTGCAACCCTTGTTTTTTATTTCTTTTTACTTTTATTTCTTGTTTTTTATAGTCTTGTTTGCCTCAGTATCTTGAAATAGCAAATTTTGGCACAGGGGAGATTAACCTATGAAATCTGCAAAAAAAACAAAAACAAAAACAAAACAAAAAAACCCTTAAAAGGACAATGTTTGTCTAAAAGTGCTGAACTTGAGATTGTAACAGAAATACTCTGTAAAATATCAGTCTGGTGTCTCTCTTCACAGAAGATTACGTGTAATATAAAAGCAGTGCTGAGGGGCGCCTGGGTAGCTTAGTTGGTTGAGCGTCTGCCTTCGGCTTAGGTCATGATTCCCAGAGTCCTGGGATTGAGCCCCAGATCGGGCTCCCTGCTCAGTGGAGAGCCTGCT
This sequence comes from Halichoerus grypus, assembly GCF_964656455.1. Lineage (NCBI taxonomy): Eukaryota > Metazoa > Chordata > Mammalia > Carnivora > Phocidae > Halichoerus > Halichoerus grypus. Next base: position 143,383,738 of record NC_135715.1, on the reverse strand, counting down.
TCTCCCTCCCCCCTCTGCCTGCCATTCTGCCTACTTGTGCTCTCTCTCTCTGTCGAATAAATAAATAAAATATTAAAAAAAAAAAAGCGGTGCTGCATACTCTAGTGGGAAATGTGAATTCTTCATCACAAATTCTATGACGGTCTAACTCACAGAGTAAATTTCCTTCCATAACTCTGAAAAAGTCCTCAAAGTTCAGTCCTACCAGCACAAAAGCATTGCATAGCATGATATATGGCATTTATTAGTAACTTTTGGGTACCCCTATTTCTAATTCAAGTATAATGCTGAAAAATGATTTACATGAGAAACATCAGCATTTAAATAAAAATAAAGTCAGCGCTGTTCCACAAAAATATGTAGAAGTCATAGATAATCCTTCCACAAATTATCAGTTTGCAAACAAGACATCAAGTCTCATCCGACACAAATTGATGAGGACTGTGCAAAACAATTCTTTTTTTTAAATTTTTTATTGTTATGTTAATCACCATACATTACATCATTAGTTTTTTTTATTTAAATTTTTTATTGTTACGTTAATCCCCATACATTACATCATTAGTTTTAGATATAGTGTTCCATGATTCATTGTTTGTGCATAACACCCAGTGCTCCATGCAGAATGTGCCCTCCTCAATACCCATCACCAGGCTAACCCATCCTCCCACCCCCCTCCCCTCTAGAACCCTCAGTTTGTTTTTCAGAGTCCATCGTCTCTCATGGTTCCTCTCCCCCTCTGATTTCCCCCCTTCATTCTTCCCCTCCTGCTATCTTCTTCTTTTTTTTTTCTTAACATATAATGTATTATTTGTTTCAGAGGTACAGATCTGTGTGTGCAAAACAATTCTTATGGATAGTATTTAATGATGAAATATTTTACAAAATAAAATATTTTATAAGCATTGACTAAAAATAGGAATAAAATTTCAGCAGATTACAGTCAGTCATAATATAATAGAGGCAAACCAAATATTTCAGAGTTCTCATTTTTGGAACAAGGGAAAAAACATCAGGTATAAGAAATTGCTTGGATGTCTATCAAAAGAGTGCTGTTCCTATAATCTAGAATTTTAATATGCAAGCCTCACAGTAAGAAACAACTGACCTTGGGAAACTTGTTAAACTTGCAGATTCTTTGGCCCCAAAGCCAGAGACACTCAGACATACTGATTGAATGTCTTCAGTAAGGCCAAGGAATCTGTATTTCAGGAAGTGTGTCCCCTTCCCCCTTCTCCCTGCACTGAAGCTGGTGAGTTTAAGGCCATTGTTGAGAACTACCCATCCAGAGAAACACAAGTTGGCTGGGTTTCTGCTTCTCTGACAGAGGGAACATTTGGATAACTGAAAGAGGAGGAAGGTGGCCCAAGGGAAGAAATGTGATTGGTCATGAGAAAGAGTAGAGAGAGCTCAGTTTCCCGGGGCCAGAGAAAAGGATGGAGAAGGGTGGTGAATGAATCTTGAGAGACAAAGAGAAGATGTAGATATACCTTTAATGGTGTCCTATTTCATACTTGTCATGCCATTTAATGTAATGACGTGAAAGCCGGCATCCATAAAATAGGCTATCAATCAGACTGGCCCCTCTTATGTCTCATTTCTTACTATTCCCTTAGCTGACTCCTCTTGGCCTGCTAACTGTTCCTTAAAACACGGTGTCTTCCTCTACTTCCTTCACATCTTTCCTTAAATGTCATCTTCTCAAGAGTCCTTTTCTGACCATGCTACCTAAAACCACGCTCACTGCCCAACCTCACTGACACTCCCTTTTCTCTTCCTGTCTTAGTTTTCCCTTTATCATTTGTTACTGTGTTCATATTGTTCATTTTCTCCCCCCCCCCGACTGTACACTCTCTGATGGCAGGGATTTTGACCTGTTTTGTGTACTGGTATATGCCCAGCATCTAGAATGGTACCTGGAAGACTGTAAGTAGTACTACACAGGATTAAAGAGGTTCCCTATTAAAAGGAAAAGGATTTTATTCAGAGCTAGAAGTAGAGAAAAAGTTTATTTTAAATATTTGATTTTTTAAAAATTCCTCTGTTTTCTTCTAGGAAAAAGAAAAAATAAGAAAGAACTGAAGTATGGGAATCTTCTCAAATGTTTCACTGCTTGAAGGTATATTTGTTTTCCATTCTTTCACAAAAATAAGCATGGGTAGTTACTGTTTAACTCTATCAAAAGCTAATAATTGTGTCACTTTGGCCTTGGGGAAATGAAAAACAGGAAACACTTTATTGAGGTGCATAGATTCATAAGTAATATTTTAAAAGGTTATCTGAAGGTTGTTTTTGAACAGAACTGTGTTAAGGTAAAATAAAAATATATATTTTTGAAAAGGCATTAAAAAAACTAGAAAGTTGGCCATTGATACTCTGTCTCTTAACAGACATGGCTAAACCTGAGTATTATTTTTTGAACAGAACCATTACAGAAATGAGCTTAAGCAATGGAAATTATTATTCCAATTAATAATGGCAAGATTACTGCACTTTATTGCAGAATGTGTTTCTTCCAAATGACCTGACATATGAAGATTGAGGATAGGAATGACCTCACCAATTCACCTGAAAAGGGAGAAAAGGCCTTGTCCACCTAAAATCTTTCCTTCACTCCTTCCCCAACTCTTGTTCCTTAGAAAAGTCCTCTTTTATTTGTATATCACACTGGACTCTCCTCCCATTAATAACATGAAAATACCTCTCAGTTATTTGCAGTGACGCTGTAATGGCCTGGTGGCTTTTCAACTGCTTTACCTAGTGGACAGCTGAGTCCTGTTCAAGGGACATACCTCTAACATTGGGTACATGGAAGTACCAGGCCAGCTGCAGAAGTATGGTTGAAATCAAAATCCCAGGGGGAACAGGAAGTGGGAAATGTTTGTGACTTTCTGTTTCTGTACAGAAGACTAGTGAGTTTCAAAGTGATATACATTTCCATATATTTCCTGACATTTCATTCCTGTCCCATTCCCATATCTTCAATATTCAAAATCTCTTCATCAGATAAGTTAACATTAATAAATAACCATCACATCCATATGGTGTCTCCAACAGGGTTCTCTATGTCCCTTTCAAAATAGTCTCTCCCTCTGTCTTTCTCCCTGTCTTTGTTTCTTTCCCCCATCGCTCTCCGCCTCCTTCCCTGCTCTCTCTCTCTCTCTCTCTCACACACACACACACACACACACACACACACACACACACACGATACTTACTAAGAGTGTGTGTTTACTCTTATCTAACTTGTTAACTGTGCATCTACTCTGTGCCAAGCACTGGTGAGTAAAATACATATGTTATCTCATTTAACCATTAAACCAACCCTAGAAGGTGAATAATTTTATCTTCAATGTTACAGATATGGAAAACGAGCCACAGAGAGGGTAAGTAAATTTCCCAGTCACATTTATTAGTCAGAGAAGCTAAAACCAGAGCAGACTGACACCAAAATCTATACATTTAACCAACACATTCTATGTCCTCTCCTCAGCCTCCTGCCATGTCCAACAAGTGAGTGTACTTGAAAAGTCTCTGACCTTTGTGGGTTGAATAAATAATAACATAAAATGAAATGCCTGGCAGATCTATTGCTTGTGGTCCTCAGAATGGATTTCTTTAGTGTAATTAATTTTTTTTTTTTTTGCTATTTATAAAACACCATGAAGTACTTTTAAAGACAAAAGAAGCAGACATTTTCCTGCAGTCTTATGTAATGATGAGCAATTTAGACCTAATCCTTTTAGCCCAGAGATGGCAGACTGACACTCTAAACAAAACTCATTGTGTTCTTTTGTGCTGACATAATAAGGTATTTAAAGGATGAAATTCTGGCTGGCAGATGGATTTCTTGGCATCACTATACATGCATCACAGAAATTATTTTGTTTCAGAGGATTCAAACAAGATACTTGACATTTCTCAGAAGATATTTCCACTTGTAAATATGATAACTTGTTAGGTGGTGGTGTCAGTGGACAATAACAAAGGTTTTTAAGGCTTGTGTCCTGTTTATAATTTTGTGTGATGTGTAAAAAGTGAATTTATTGAAACTCATTCTAACTCAGAGTCTAGGTATTTGGTCTTGGTATATACTATTCCTATAGCTCCCTTCATCCACACGTGGGATTTCTCTGTATCCCGTGGCACAATATATGGAAACACTCTACTACATACCCAAACTAGCAGGGAATAGAGAACATTCAGCTGTATATCTTTGTGGCTGGAGTTGTTCCCTGGAATTGAGTACCTGAAGAGCATCCATAGTTCTCTCAGATCACTTCCTTTCCATATGTTACTTGAGGCTGCTACAGGTTATCATAATGCCACATATTCTTGGAGTACGGGAACTTGATTGTCATTAAAAAATTCATATAAAAGCTCTGGTTATGTAGGAATCTCCCTTGGGCCTAGAATAATCAAAAAATGAAAAGGGCCAAGAGAAGAACATAAGGGTCAGCCTTTTGCTTTTAGACAAGTGACTGCTTATATCACATAGTGGTGTCTCCTCTTCTTAAAGATCTCAGGGGTGGAGCCCTCACATGGTGCCTCACTAGTGTTAGCATAAACACAGAACTTCTTTTCTTTTCCTACCAAAATTCATTATTTCAGCAAACCCTCAAGGAGTATCCCCTAGGTATCTGGTATTATCATAAAGGCTGGTGATACAAGAGAAAGCAAGACAGCAAGGCCCCTTTGGTGGGTTTTAAAAAATGGCTGCAAAATTCTTAGATACTCCTCATATTGAGGGATGAGTATACATTCCCTTACTTTGAATGTGGGTGGGTTTGTAACTACTTTGACTATAGAGTAAGGAGAAATGATGTTATGTGATTTCTGAGACCAGGTCATAAAAAGGTGATACATCTTTTACCTTGCTCATGAGAACACTTATACTTGGGGTCCTGAGTTATCATTTAAGAAGTCCAACTACCCAAAGCTACCAAGGTGTGAGGAAGCCAAGCCATATGTACATGCCCCAGCTGACAATCAAGCTGAGCTCCCAGCTGACAGCTGGCTTCAACTGCCAGACATGAGAATGAGCGTTCTTGGACCTTCAGCCCAGTTGAGCCTTCATATGACCAATATAGTTCTGGACCACATTTGACAACGACTACATGGGTGGCTCCAGGTAGGATCTGCCCAGCTGAGCTCTTCTGAAAATTACTGTCAGAAAAAATCATGAAAAAAACGAAATGAATGTAAGTTTTATATGGATTTGCTATCTATCAAGAGTAACAGATTTTGTTAACTGGACATGGGTGTTACCAGGACCAGTGAGCCTCAAAATGGCCATCAGTGAAGGCTTGAAGGAGGGTGAGTGGAATGGTATTGGGGGCTAGAAGATAGAAGATCTTTGATATATAGTGATAGAAAGTTTGGGAAAACTGTCACCTGCAGAAATAGAGAAATGTATCTAGTGAACTAATTGATCTGGCTAGGGCTATTTCTATGCTAAATGTTGAAAGTGACAACTAATTTCTTTCAGCTGCATATCATAAGATAAAGAGATATGAGCTAAAGTAGAAACTACTCCATTTTTAAGAAGAATGTAGGACAAATAAAAATGGCCCTTGATTTGCTAGTTTCAAAATAAAATATTTCTCATCCCTATTTTCTCCCTGAAGAAGACTCTCAAAAGTAAGAAAGAGCCTCTGGGGAAAGATCAAATCCAGGGTGCTGTCAAGAAATGTCTTAGAATAAACATGAAGCAAAATGTGTGGCTGTAAAACCCTTTCTTTTTTTTTTTTTAAGATTTTATTTATTTATTTGACAGAATGAGAGAGCAGGAGAGCACTAGCAGTGGAAGCAGCAGAGGGAGAGGGAGAAGCAAGCCCCCCACCGAGCAGGGAGCCCGATGTGGGACTCAATCCCAGGACCCGGGGATCATGACCTGAGCTGAAGGCAGACGCTTAACGACTGAGCCACCCAGGTGCCCCTGTAAAACCCATTCTTAAGAATTGAAATATTTAATTGGGGCGCCTGGGTGGCTCAGTCGTTAAGTGTCTGCCTTCAGCTCAGGTCATGATCCCCGGGTCCTGGGATCGAGCCCCATATCGGGCTCCCTGCTCAGCTGGAAGCTTGCTTCTCCCTCTCCCACTGCTTGTGTTCCCTCTCTCGCTGTCTCTCTCTCTGTCAAATAAATAAATAAAATCTTAAAAAAAAAAAGAATTGAAATATTTAAGGTGATTTCTCATAGACCTTTTCAAAAAGTCTACAGATCTTCAGGATATCCCTCCTAGGCCCTCTATTTTCAATTAACTCTTTCAATAGCTCTTCTAAGAATCTTAAAGGAATAGGTCCCCCATAGCCTCACAAGGAACCCAAGGTAGAGATCCACTCTGAGGTCAACTTTCCAGTTTTTGTTTAGGGACACACTGTTCAAGATTGAATATTTTAAGCAAAAATCAAGGTATCAAATCATTATATAAGCCAAAATCATGCCAAGTTACAGGTGAGGGATTTTTTTTTAGAGGTTTACCTCAACAGACTCTAAAATATAACTTTTTTTTCTAGCAGGAAGTGTGTATGTGGCCATTGGGCTTTTGCCTCTTACCAAGCTCTCTTTGTTGAGTCCCTCAGATGTAGGACATCCACTCTTGAAGCAGGCGTCAGGCATACGTTGGAATCCCCACTAGACGTGGCTAACCTGTTAACCATACACTAGATACATTCTCAGGCAGTCCAATTTCAGGGAACGACAGAAGGATTTTGAGTTTGAAGAGAGCATGCTGTGTTGCAGTAGCGGCAGGTTTCAGAGGCGGAGATGTGAAGATTAAAAGGAAGTTTACGGACTTGGCATTAGGAGGTACATATGATCTCAGTCCTGCCAGAGCTTCACATCTGTGACGAAACACTTGACAGCATCAAACAGTGCACTTGATCATGGGGAGAGTTGCTGGGACTCGCACATCCACTTCCCCACCGTGCACCAACAGGAAGGACAAGAGTTCTCTGGAAATGTGTTAATAAGAGAGTCTTTTGCAATGAGCCGTATGACAAGGTGTTATTGAACAGTTTGGAAAACTGGATTCAGTTAAAGCATGTTATTACAAGAGCAACATACAGCAAGGCCTTATTAGAGAAGCTTTAGAGTTCATGGGAGATCTAAATTCTCCTTGTTAGCAAAGCTTTATTCAAGAAGAGGAGAAAGAGAGGTGACAGATGTTGTCTTTATGGAACCCAACCAAATAGCAGAGTTGAAATGGAGGCCTTAGTTGAGACTTGGGGAGTTGCAGTTGATGGTGCTGGTTTACCAGCCTTCCTAGTAAATCGGCTTCCCTGCAAGTAAGGTCCCACAAAATGGTTTCCAACCTCCAGCCCTGGTCTGAAATTCAGAAAAAAAAAATGTGAAGCCTGGTGAGAGACTGTGTCCATTAATTTAGTTTTAGTGTATGACATCTGAGTTCAGAGAGAACAGCTAGGACCATCCAAGTACAAACTACCTTTAACTTAGAAGCTACCCATTTATATGGTACTTATTCAATGCATAAGGTTGCCAAAAAGGAAAGTATCTTCCTCCCATTTTTTGAAAAAAATTGGTTATAGAAAAGATGGGTATTTTTTAGCAAACAACAGTTGCCATGGGAAACTTTCCTTAGCCATATAGAAATTAAGATCAGAAAACAAGGAAGAACCAAGGAGACGAGTCGTCCCTGCAAGCAAAATTGCCCAATAGATATTCTGGCTCCTTCTTGTAGGAGGCAAGGATCATGCATGCAGGGGCTGAAAAGAAGAGAAGCTGATGCTTTTCCCTGTATGTAGGAGTCCTTAACCTAGAAGTAAGCCTTGATCCTGAGTGGAAAAGATGATAGAAGACACTAGTGAGAATTTTTTTTTTCAGGCCCATATTTTATAATGCTACAATCTGCTAGCTAGGGACAACTACATAGCCCCGAGAAGGCCACATGCCAGAGAGATGTCGGCTGATGCAGGGAGACCCAGCTCGATTAGGCTGGGCCAGTGGCAGTACTGTCATGGGTGACCAGCACTGTGGAGGTGAATGTGAGAAACTTTCCCCATATCCCAGTGACAGGGCAGAGCCAGAAATAAATACCCCGAGTGCCAGTTCAAATCCTCAAAGAGAAAAAGTTATTTGGGCTCAAAGGAGGAGTTGGAGGCTCGGACATTTCAAATAAATTCAGTCTTGTTTTCTTTCCCATAACTTAAGAAGATTTTTATGGAAGGTGAGCAAGAGGCTGACTTTTCCCTCTCAGGGATGCCCTATAGGATGCTGCCGTGCACTACTTAGATGCCCTTGTTGGCTGGAATCTGGATGCTGATGGCTCACAGCTGCGTCCTCCTTCAGGCATTGTCCTTGGCTCACGGAAGCTGCCTCGCCCAAGGTTATGCCTTCTTCCTGTGACACAGCACACATCCAGTGTCTGGGCAATGCAGGATACAAGGGCTTATCCCCCTGGCCTTGATTCAGGACATATCTGAAGGGCCACTCCACCTTCAGAGATCCTCATGGGATTCACTGAGGCTGTGAGGCTGTTCTTGTGATTACCTCACAGGTCAGCTTCTCTTCTCATGTGTCTTGGATTAGTACTAATTCCCTTAACAAATTAATTTAAATACTGGGTCCTAGCTTGATGTTAAAACACTTTACTAGATTCTGTGAAAATCAAAATTATGATCTGGCCTCTGCCTTCAAGGAGATTTTAACATATAGAAATGATAAATAACTACAAAATATAATACAAGGCTGTGTGGCCTGAGTATAAGGTGCCAAGGCATTCATTCATCAAAGCGTCAGCACCTGCTGTGTGCTTTGTGCAGCAGTATGAAGATAGGTAAAATAGGCCCTGTTATTAAGGAATTCAGTGTGCTCGGGGGAGGGAAAATCTATTCTTGACAGGAGTTTCTTCACTGAGTCTCAATTTGTTTGTTTGTTTAAGTCCCCACTAATGTCCAAAAAGAATTTGAGTTGGAGCATAAAAAGTAATTAAGTATTTCATGGAGGGTTGGGGTGTGATGGAGTGGGAGGAAAATTCCAGGTTGAAGTAATAACATGAAGGCAATAAATGGGAGACCAATTGCTCACCGTGGTTTCTGATAGGGTCTTCAAAGTGTAGCCGTTAAAAGAATGTTTACCCGGCAAATGGAATCCGAAGCTGGGAGAGGCTTGAAGACAAAGGTAAGGAATTATGGCTTTGTTTTGTATAAAGCATAAAGATTTTTTCTAGTTTATCTCCTATATTTATTTATAAATTCATTGTCTATCTCACAGTGTCACATCCTTTCCTTGTTTGTTGATAGTGATATCACAGTCCCTATTCTTCATATCCTCATTTTATGAATTTCACTTTCATTCACTTCCATTTGTCTTCATCCTTGGCCATGTTTGTCATCTCTCTTTAAGAAACAATATGCTGTGGTTTTAAACCCCTTAGTTTTGCGGTAGTGTGATACACAAGAATAGACAACTGGTAGAGCCTTTGGACTCTTGCACACTGATAGCAGTGAACTGATAGCAGTAACACTAGTGCTGACCCCCCAATAGAGCACCAACCCTTGAGGGGACCTACTAGCCAAAGTTGATTACACTGTGTCCATTCCATCTTAGAAGGCAGAAATTTATTTTGAGTGAAGTTCTCTATGTGATTGCCTTTCCTGCCCACTAGGTTCATTGGCAGCACTATTATTCAAAGGGAAACAGAATGTTTAACCTGCCAACCTGTGATCCTACATAAATTGCATTGGACCAAGCAAAGCACTTTACAGCAAATGAGATGTGACAGTAGGCACCTAAAAATGAGATTCACCGGTCCTATCACATATCCTGTCACTTGATCTGCTAGTCTGATGGAATGACGGAATGGCTTTTTGAAGGTACACCTAAGGTGGCAACTGGGAAATTATACTCTACAATGATATCTTAAATTCTCCAGAATGAAGAGCATTCCTTAAATCATCAGCCATTATATATAATGCTGTGTTCCCTAAAAGGAAGAATACATGCATCTGGCAAGTAAGGGTTGCAAGGAGGAGGGACTTACCACTCCCAGTGACCCACTTGGGAAATCTATATTTCCTATCCCCACAACTCTAGGCTCTGTAGTTCTAACGGTTGTGATTCTCAGAGGGAGGATGCTTCTACAGGAGCTCCACTAAACTTTAGCTATGACTGCCCCATGGTTACTTTAGGTTCTTTGTGCCAGGAATCTAGTAGGCCAAAAAAAAAAAAAAAATCCACATCATGGCAGGAGTAATTGTCTCTGATCATCAGGAGAAGGTAGGACTGCTGTTAATAATAGGCATAGACAAAAATACATTTGTTACCCAGGTGATCTGCTGGAGAAAGAGTAGGGTGGAAGGGGGCTCTTGGTATTCCCCATACCAATTTTTATAGTAAATAGACATGTGCAGAAGCCACATCCTGAGAAGGTCACAGCAGCTAGGGGTTCAGACCTCCTCCTCTGAGGAGAGCCTGAATCATCCCACCGAGTAAGTGAGGAGGACCAGCTGATATGATAGTCAAAGGTGAACAGAATTTAGTAGTTGGGTTAATAGATGAGGGAGACTATAAATATCAGATGCATCCTAGAGAAGAACTGCAGGGAACACTATAACTTGTCCCACTATAGCTTTCCTAGGAAAGGATACCAATTACAATCCTGGAGTTGTTCCCCTATGGAGGCAATATACTATATGAAGCAAGTGGAACTGAGTGGTACAGGAATGGATTATAGTGGATGCATTTGGACACTTCCCAGATTCCCCTTCAAAGTCAAAGCTTCATGATCTCAGATGTTGGTAGTGTTTGCTAATGACTTACAGTTGCATGCAACTCTGGGAATTGACCTCAGGCTGCCTTGCCCAAGTCTATGTACCTGTCCCTGGCTGCAGCTATATCCAATGATTGATTGTTGTGGGCTATGTTCCCCAATGTGGGACATCTTTGTAGGATCATCTCAGCCTTGAGAAATCTCTATGACACTGACTGAGGCTACTGTTTCAACTGTATCTCATTTTAACTTTTCCCTCTGCCTGGTCTTGTCTCCCTTGCTCCTTCACAGATATTGATTCCAAAAGCACTCCCAGTAAACCTCCTGTATGCAAATCCTGGGGGAGCTTTACCTGCAACAGTGGGGTAAATTCATAAACCTAAGTTGCTAGGAAGGGGAGATCCTGAGGCCTTTTTTGGGGTTTTGTTTATATAATGCTGAGTGTAAGAGCTAGTTAAACTCCACATAAAATAAGAATTCAGAATTCACAGGGAGCAATTTCATAAAGAGGGAACAAAATGATAGAGTTAAAAAAAAAAAGAAAAGAGGAAACCCGATGAACATGAGTGGGAAAGCGAGGGAAAGACTTCTTGTTGAAACCAGTGAAGGGACTGAGTTTTGCATCCAGGTTAATGAGAGGAGGTAGGCACATGTAGACATAGGAGTCACACAGGATCTATGCCCCCTCTGACAACCTGGGGACTTCTACGGGTCTTTGAAATTGGCACTTTGAGGGGCAGAAAAATCCATGGCAGATAAGTAATTACAAAATACATTTGGAGGGTGCCTGGGTGGCTCAACTGGTTAAGCATCTGCCTTCAGCTCAGGTCATAATCTCAGGGGTCCTGGGATTGGCCCGCGTCAGGCTCCCTGCTCAGTGGGAAGTCTTCTTGTCCCTCTGCCCCTCCCCCAGCTTGTACTCTCTCTCTCTCTCTCTCTCTCTCTCTCTCTCTCGAATAAATAAATAAGATCTTTAAAAACAAACAACAACAACAACAAAAACCCAAAGTACGTTTGGTGTATCAAGTCATATTTTTCTTTAGTGTTGATTTTTTTTTTTTACACTAGTATCTCTTCCTTCCTAAATGTATTATTTTCTATTTAATTATTTGCTGCTCATTGTGATTTATCAGCAGTTCTATTATAAACTATAGGGGTCATCTTTGACTTTGCTTTTTCTCAAAGGTTACATCAAATACACCTGAAAATTTCATTGGCTCTACATCTAAAATATATTCAGAATTTAGGAAGTTCTTCAGGCAAAAGGAATATGAGACCAACCATAAACTTGGATCTACATCAAGAAATGAAGAGCATTGGAAGTGGAATCAAGCAAGGTAACATAAAATTAATTTTTCTTATTTTAATTGCTTCAAAAGATAACTGTCTAAAGCAAAGATGGTAATGTATTATATATTTATCATAGGTGTAAATATAAAATGTATGACAACAACAGCAGATGGAAGGGAGGAATTGGGTATATAGCATTTTAAGGTCCTTATACTACATATGAAGTGATACATTATTTTAAGGTAGATCCTGATTAATTAAATTGCATATTTAAAAACATACAACCATTAAAAGTTGTTTAAAAGGGCATATACTCCTATATTAGAAGTAAACTAAAATTTAAAAAAATATTCCATGATTCAAAAGAAGGGGAAAAAAGAGGACCAAAGAAACAAAGAACAGATAGAACATTAGAGAACAGTTAGCAAGATGATAGAGTTTGACCTAACCACAGACTGATATCATTAAATATAAATAATATAAACACACTAAAAGGCTCAGATTGTCAAACTGGACAAGAAAACAAGACGAAACTATATGCTTCTTCTTCACTCAGAGGCAAAAAAATCAAGGGGAAAATAAATGTTTTATAATTTCATTTTGCTAATATTTAAGGGTAGATGTTATATTTGAAGTTTTGGTAAACTCCAAACTACTTGTTATAGAACATAACTACTCTAAAATATTCAGTGCCAAATCTTTTCTGTCTCTCGCTCTCTTTTTTTTTTAACCAAGTAAATTTTATTCACAGGTGAGCCATAAGGTACAAACCTTTTTTTTTCTCTTAATACTTGTTTATTTCTGTGATAAGCCCTTTAGAAGTCCACTTATTGCAATTTTCATATTTCTTCCCATTTCTCTACATGAGTTTGTAGATTTTTCTGGTTTTTAAGTATGGTGTAAACATGGGATTCATAAAGGGGGCTGGGGCTGGCTGTGTGTATGTCCACATGTCCTGGAAATTACATTTCAATGTATATATGTATATTTAGTCACAGGGGGATCTACATTCATGTTTCAGTTTGAAAAAAGTTTGAAATCTTCATTGATTGTGTTTATAAGGCAATTTAGAGGTTAAGAATATGTGCCTTGGAATCAGACTCCCCGAGTGGGATTCCTAGCTCTGCCCCTCTTACTAGTTGTGCAATTTGAGCATATGACTAACCATTCTGAGCCTCTGTTTCCTGTATAAAACGGGGATGCTGATACTGACCTGGTTTGTTCTTTGTACAAGAAGAGATGGTACATATACAAGGCTTAGCAGTGTATATAAAACCTAGTATTCAAATGACAATTATTATAATCATTAATATTTGTAAAATCCTATTTTTAAATAAGTTATGTAAAACTTGAAATAGTTTCCCTTTACAATGTTATCCATACTGGGTGAATTCCCAGACTCTATGAGATGGCATGCAGAAAGTCAATAAATACAAATAAATTACATTGTACAGCTGAATTAACTATATAAAACTGTCCTGTAGAAAGAACTGAACTCCTGTAGGAGAAAGAAAGGTCTGTGTTCATTCACTTATTCATTCACTGAACTAACAATTTTCAGCATCTTTGTTTTGCTAGATGTGTATCAGTGGTAATTTTCTTCAAGCAAAATAGACTCTGAGTTATGAAATCCTCTTGCACAGAAGCTCTATGAGTGAGACCAAGACATTGTCCTGCACAGGGCTCACCCTCTAACCTGTCAGGACCTCCTCACCTTCTGCCATTGGAAATAGTTCCATGACTTTAGCAAGGCCTATACTCAGGGTTATTTCTCAGATTCAGGCTGGTTAACCCTATTTGTTTCCTACCAACAATTTGTTTACTACTACTAACTTTCTCCCTACCTCCATCTTGATCCACATAAAATAATTTAGTTTCAATTTCTCTCGAAAGTTAAATGTCCCCAAAGAAAAAGCTACATCTTTTTTATTAGCAGAAATAGGGTGTGAGGTAAGGGCTAATAATAAGAGAGATTACAACTCAAAATATTCCCTCTCCCCCAAAAACCTGCATAAATAAATTATACTTGTAGTATAAAGCAATCTAGGTCCTGAAGTTTACAGTTCTTCCTTGATTTTTAACTACAACTGCATTTGCGTTCTTGAAACTCCTCCGCTGTATAAATGACAGATTCCATTTCGTAAAGTTTGCCCACAAATTGGTTTTAGTTGTTAAAATTAGTTGTTAAACTTACCAAAAGTTATTGACTTTGAGACAAGATTAGGTTTTGATTTCTTTAAAAGGGCCAAATTGGCAGTTTTTCATTGGCATCACTTTCCAGACAATAATAAACTCATACTATTTAAGTCTGCTTCAGAATCGGAATGATATATACAAGTACGTGTTTATCAGTGTGGGAAGGGATCTTGCTTATTCTGAGAGTGCAGAGCCAGTTGAAACGACACTAGAATGTTGTTGGGATGCCCATCAGCATTTCACGATCTCTCAGTCACCCTGTGTTTTTCTGTCTAAAGCATAGTATATTTTCATCTTTCAGATCTTGAAAATTTAACTTAGAATCACTTCACTGGCTCTGTGAAGAACTGAAATAAAAGTTGTATTCAGCCTTTCATTATGTTTCAATTAATTATGATCCTAGGAACAATTTGGGCATGAGAATTTCAACTGTCAAATTTGCCTTCTGGGATGCTTTTCTTCCACAAATTAGTGTTTCTCAAAAGCATCCCATAAAAATAATGACCCCGACATTCTAGACAAACAAAGCATCTGCTTTTTCTTTCAACAGTTCTCTTTGAGCTAGCAGATACAATTTTACATCTATAATTACATAGCCAACTATATTTCAAAAACATTTGTGAAAACTGGCATTCTCTGTCCTGCAGATGATGAAACCCAGGCTCTGTTGTTGAAGAACATATACTTTGTGAATGATTTAAAAAAAATTTCACAGAAACTTGGCCGATGGCCTGATATGAGTGATGAATTTTTAGGCAGTTATTGAAATGTTTGCCTTTCAAAGCACTTCTTTGGAAAAGGAAACCATTCCCCTTGGAACCACCTATCAAACTTCTATTACCTGCTGCCACCGCTATCATTAATAACATGTGAACAGAACTTCATCTCTATATAACAACTGGAAAATCACCAGATGTTTTTTGAATATCCGTGTGTGCAAAGCTCTGTACTTTGTTTCATATACGTGGACAATATGAGACCCGACTTCCTCAAGGAGTTTGTAAGTAAATAAGGGAAAAGAGACATTGATGTAAGTAATTATGTCCTAAGGAAGAAAGGTCCCCTTGAAGATCCATTTTATTTTAATGTAGAAAATAGAAGTATAACCCGAGGTAATGTTTAAGAGACTCACATAAGAAGAATCCTTGGTCTTCTTCACTGTCATTTCACTGGGTCCCTTTCCCATATCCTGCACTTCTCCCCAGTCCCCTGCACCTCCTGCAAATGAATACAAGCATAGACCCTTAAGATGTACTCTTCTCATGGTATATGCTTCAGAATTTACACACAGCTACCTTTGCCGAGGCTTTTTCCATACTAAGCATAAAATAAATTCTACAGCTCAAATACAAATCTTGTGCCTCATTTCTCTCAAAGTGTTGCATATATTTGGTGTCATTTAATCTTAACAGCAGGGCATCCATAGAGATTGATTTATTAAAAGAATCTGCTGAGATGTACACAGGCTGTTATCCAATAGTTCACATATCCTGTTAGTTATGAGACTGGCATTAGAAGCTGGTTTTCCAAAAGCTCTGCCCAAAGAAATTCTCTATTAGGCTTTACTGGTAGTTTATAACAATGATTATTAGTCCCTAGTTATCCAGAACAGCTAACCTTACCATAGAAATGGGCCCTCTCCACTCTTCCAGGGATCGTAAAAACCAAAATGAGCAGAGTTTAGAGCTACACGGTATCAGGAGACAGTCACTGCTTCACATGCTGACTTCTAGCTACCCCACCTTGAATAATGATTAGATGCCCCCAGGACCCTCTTCCTACCCATCAACTGGGAACACAGAGCTGATATTGGAGAACGGTGTGTACAATTTGGATCCATAATCCTAGATTCCAGTTCTACTTTTCTGAAACCTTTTTTTTGGGGGGGGGTCCCACGGATTATACCACTTTCCCCAAGTAGTTAACTGACAAAGTGTACTTTTGCTTTTAACTCTGAGCCCCACCCCCTTTTCAGATCTCTTTCTTTTTTTTCCATGTTCAGATGTCCCATTATTTCCTCCTCCTGACCATACTATAGGCATTTATAAAACAGGCTGGGGCAAGGGAGTGGTGCTGACACAGAAAGACTATTAAATGCTCTAGCACAAGTGCTCTTTCAGACTTTATTTACTTTTCACATCCTATGTTCACTTCTGACCGTGAAGGGCAACCATGTCCTTGGTATACCAATCAACCAAAAACAATACATCAAAGCTCTACTCATGTTCCAGGAACTGTCTAGCACATCATCTCTTTATGTCTAGAGAAAACATCTATTGAATCTCTTCCTACAACTTTAACATTTAGACATCCTTCTCCCTTGAAATGTTGCTCTGATTTTTGTAGTGTTATACTTTTCAATACAGAAATATCTACCTAAGAAAAAAATGGAAAACATTAATTTAAAGCAGGCTTGCATTTTCACAAAATATATTTATAAAATACCCAAGCTATTAGCTATGCTGATATCTTTTATGGATTTATACAACAATGTTTTCTTCAAAGTATCCTGAAGAACAGTAGTAGTGAACAAGATCTCAAATTCTCAGCTAAGCATTAAATGAATGCATATTCAAAGTAAGAACTAGTGCTAGGATATTTGTTTTTTTAAAAAAAAGTCCAAGTCCCAGAAAATTATGTTGATAATACCAAAGCATTCATAATAAAAAAAAATCTTATTCAACTTATTTTCACTAAGGAAAAAAAAACCCAGATAACAAATAGAATAAGCAATAGCATCATGCCTCATTTACCTCCAAAGTTAAAATTGTAGATGACTCCCTATGAGCTAGTAATTTATTTCCAAGTCATGTCTGTTCTTGTTGTAGACTTCATTACACTGGATGATTCTTCATTGCACTGAATCCAGACGTTTTCCAAAATTCTACATCAAACAGCAAAATGAAAGCCAAAATTGAGAAAAGCTGGGTTTGGTTCTTATAATTTTCACTCAAATTTTTCAGGCTAATTTTGTTTTTAATTAAGTAAGGGTAGATTCTTCTAATGACAATGTTGGTAATGACTTCTCCAAGAGAAAAATGAAGCTGTTTGATGTATTGGGAATGGGTCTAAGTTCTCTAAGTCCTTTAGTTCTTATTCTTTTGAAACATTGTTTCTAATGAATTGAGTTATTTCACATTGAAGACTCAGGTCCTGTTGTAACATAAATGCCATTGGCAGTTATCTGTGAAATGTTTTGAAGAATAGAGTTGGCCAGTGTCTCTTCAGGATTCCAAAAAGCCAAACTCAATATTTCCCACATCCTTAAATGCCACTCTTCTACCACCTCTCACATTTGGCTCACTAAACTTTCTGCCAAGATTCACTGAGGAAGTTAGAGAAAAGAAGGGTGAGGAACAAAGAAAAAGTCACTGAAAACATAGGTGTTTCGGCATAGGCCAGTCCTTTTCTGTCATTTTACAAAGAATGTGCTAATGATATTTCTCCTATCAATATTTCCTTAGGTGCAATATTATAATGATCTACAGGGCAAGAACGGGATTTATGGGGTTCTATTAATTCAGTCCTCAGTACCATACCAACAATGGCACTTAAACGATGCTTTTAGGTAATCCTTTCTATAACTTAGTGGAGCCAAACATCATGGATTAGGAGAGTAACAAGCAAATTCCATATTTTTTTTTACATAAATAAAAATTGAATTCCAGAGTTTTGGATGAGACATGGCCTCACACAGGTTCCAAGTCTCCCATTCTAAGATGCCCCCATCTTAAAGCCACGTGTGCTGAAAAATATTTTTGCCTAAACTTTTGGTAACTGCTCACACACAACCCGTACAACCCCTCCATCAGTGGAGTGTGCTGTTGTCTCACTGCTCTCTCCTTCTTTGACCATTCTCCCTCTTCTCTTTGATTCATTATTGTGTTTAGAGAATGCTGTTAGTAATCCTAATGTGGTCTATGTTTTTGAGCTCTTAATAGTCTTACACATACAACATAATAATGACACAGTGTTCTACCTGGGTTGTGTGGGCTTGATCTCCAGAGCTAGATGGGAAGTGCTTGAACGGCAGAGCCTATGTCTTACCATTTTATCATCCCCTCAGTGCTCCCCATTGTTGGACACACAGGGAGACAGATAATGTCTTCCAAGTTTCCCAGATCCTGCAGAACTCCAGACCTCTCTAGCATGATGCCCTCCTGTGTTCTGCCACTGTATAGATCTTACCCCTGAAACGTTCTTTCCTCACTCCTGTTTCCTTGCTACATGGTGAAATACCCTGTCCTCAGTCTCCAGTTTGATATGTAATTTTTCTAACAATAATGATTTATGATTATGTTTTATTTATTTATTTAATTTTTTACCAGCAGCCAACTAAAGATAAGGCCCAGCCTCTTTAAACTGATGATGAACAAAGATCATGGCAAATCAGTATTCAAAAATCTGGAGACATGTGGGGTTTTGAAATCCCTAAAATTACATAAAATAGATGGCTAAGTACTCCAGCTGGGCATCAGGATAGGTTTAGTCCCCACATCCTGGTCATTCAGCATGTTGCTTATTCTAGTTGTTTCCTTTTGGCTTCAGGGGAAGCTGTTATAGCAAATGTTGATCACGAATGAAAAAGGTCGTGCTGATTTTCAAAAGTATAAAGTACACTGTAGAAAAGAAAAAGAACAGGTGAAATGTTGTTTTAAAAAAATGGAGCTACTATGTTTGACAGACTTACAGATAGAAAACAGAACTCTGGAACTAGCATAGGAGACATAGGGAAAAGGGCCTCAGTGTTTTTAAAAGAGCTAATGAACTAAGCAAATCGAAAAGAGAAATAACTAGAAGTGAGTTGACAATAATGGCAAAAACTTGAATTTTTTAGAAACATTGTATCTCAGGCATTAGTCACACTATGCATTGATCTTAACCTCATGATCAAAAACATGATGTCAAGTGTGTGAGTAGTAAAGCAGGGCAAGTTAGAGTGAGGGAAATTAATTGTGAAAGTTGATTATCTTCTTATAATTACAGTGAGGCAACAATTTTGTATTTATAGTGAAAGTACAGTCTTTAAGAGTCTCTGGAAGAAGACTGATTGATCTTTAAAAATTTATTTCTTTTAATGTTGAATTAGATAAGTGTATTTCTTAAAAATTTTTACATTTCATCCAAGAGAATAGAGTTCGAATCCAGGCTGTTTGTGAATAGCTTATGGAAGGGGTAGGACTGATTTGTGATTTGCAATTATTGGCCTATTGAATTATTTATGGTTTTGTGAAATGTTGAGTTTCTTAATTTTAATATTTGATCTCACCATATGCATTTCCTTGGTAAACTAAAGATTTATGGCAGTATAATTAGGATTTCATTAAACAGGATCACTAGTCATCAGATTTTAGTCCATTATGGTCCATTAGATCTTACTAGCTGCATAAACTTGGGTAAATTACTTTTCTGTGCATAATTTTCTCATCAGTAAATTAAGTTACTAATAGTTTCTATCCCATAGGATTATCGTAAGGATTCAATAAAAGAAAACATGTAAAATACTAAGTATGGATCAGCTATAAAGCAAGTATTTGATTAATATTATTTTTTATTCCAGTGGTAATATGGGTACCAAATCTTAAGCCATGACTTGTAGAAAATGTCTTAGGGAAAATTTCAAAATCCAGCAATTAGTACTAGGGAGCCATTACTTCCAGAGATTCTGTCTGTGACATATACATACTTTGAGCCTTTAACAAAAAGCAGTAGTGGATTTTCATAGATAAAAATATACATATTAAAATGTTGATTGATTGTCATTAGGGAATTTTTAAGCTTTATAATATTTTGCTTGTAATGTATTTCTGGGCAAATTAGTTTTTTATATGTATCAGAGCTTACCATGGTTTTGGCCACTTTTCTCTTAACATAATACTTTAATGATCTGATGTCTTTGATCACCAGATCTATTGTTTCTTTCATACTAATTTTAACATGTTCACCAAATAAGTTGGTATAAAATTCTTAATTCTTCCTCTTAACATTATTTTCAACATTAATTATAAGTTAAATATGTAGAAAATATGGTGTTGGGGTGGAAGGGATTGGTAGGATGAAGAGGTACAAAGAACATTAGACTGAGTTTTTTGTTTTTGTTTTTTTACGACAGCTCCATGCCCCGTGTGGAGCCCAGCACGGGGCTTGAACTCACAACCCTGAGATCAAGACCTGAGCTGAGACCAAGAATCAGATACTTAACCAACTGAGTCACCCAGGTGCACCTAAACTGAGTTTTTACAGATTTGGATTCTAGTCTTGGTTTTGCCCATGAATAAATCATGTGCATTTGGCATATATAATTATATAATGACATTAATGACCAAACTTTATTCAGTCTTTAGTCTTTATGTGCCAGATACTCTTCTAGGCTCTTTATGTTTATTTGCTTTTCTCAGTTCTTACAGAAATCTATTGTCAAGAACTGTGAAGGGTCTGAGATTTTACCCTTCTTGGAAGCTAATATGTTAACCTGCTACAATTACATGGATGTTGGCAGAAGATGTGAGACTCCTGAGTCACAGATGAAGGTCTTTATTACCCACATAAATATTAATAGCCAGAATATCAGCATTTGCATCAGTTCTCTGAGGTCCAGGCAATGCCTACACACACAGAGGGGTCATAGTGCAGGAGAAGAATCCTGAAATAAGGGAACCCAAATCTTTTATAATGGGAAGGTAGCACACCTGCAGAGGAAGACATCTTTATTTTGCTGGATAGTAAGCAAACTTGCTCTTTGCCCTGAGCCCTATGAACCTTCAAGGCCGTCGTCTATACAGTTTTGAAATGGTAGTCTAGAACAAAGGTAGTCAGTGTGTCTGTTTAAAAGATAGGCAGAATCACGGGAAACCTATGGAGAATTGTCTACCAATACCTCTGAGTAGATACTATAAAAACTGATTTCACAGATGCAGAAACAAAAGATCTGAGAGGCTAAGTAATTTGCCCAAGGCTTGTGTGATTGTCAGACCCAGACAACTGATTCCAAGAGCCTGGGATCTTCACTAGTGTAATCACTAATATTCTCTGGAATGCCAACATTATTATTCAAATATATAACAACATGTAAATGTTAAGTTCTAGGTGCCATCGTCCCTGTACCTCAACTTCCTCATCTATAAGTGGGCACAGGGCCAGGGCAGAGAGGGCTGAGTGAAAGGCTCTTTTGGAGTTCCTTTCAAATTTAATAAGCTATGATTCTAAGATTTGCCTCTTACAATGAGGAGAGCATGTGTAAGTGAATGTGATGCAGACTAGAAACACCAAAAGGAAAATAAGAGCATCTATTTCATTGTCAGTGTACATTTTAAAATTTTTTATCAGGACCTTTGCATTCCTTAATTAAGTTTTGTGAGATTCTTGAGAAAAATGAGTGTTAAATTTACTACTTATGGTATTTTGGGCCTTTCTAATTATAGTTCATGGCTAGAGTAAGCAGATACTTTATTTTCCAACTACCCCTATCATAAAACTTCCTTTTTCTATAATATGAGTAAGAATATTATCTAAGGATAAAATGAGGGCAGTCTTCAAGCTGCTCATGCCTGGCATGTTACCAGGGAAGCATGTCCTGGATAGAGCATTACCAAAGAAGGGAAGGAAAAGCAAAGAAACTGTAATAACATTAGTGAGATAGTCAGGCTATGAGTCTTCTTCACATCCAGAGGAGCTCAAGAGATGTTTTCTTGAGTTGGAATCTGGCTTTAAAACTATATTTAGATATGGACTGACACTCTAACCCAGAACATAATATCAGACACTTTATCTTATCATCATTGTGGGTCATATGCTGCCTGTTTCCTGGAGCCTTTTGAAACCTCATTTTCTTGCCAGAGAAATGCAATACCAGCCCTCCTCCTCTTTTACAAGTTGATGTAATGAAAGGAGTCTCTTTTTAAGCCTCCTCCTCTTTCATTCTACCCACTTTCTCCAGGGTGTCTCATCTACTCTCCGAGCTTCAAAGGCCATTTGTATGCTAATGAACCCCAAATCTCTAAATATGGTTCAAAATGCTCTCTGAGCTCCTGACCTACACAATCAACTTTGTGTTTGACATCTCTACTTGAATATATCAAGGATATTTCAAACGCAACTTATCCAAAAGGGAATGCACTATCACCACCCTGCAAAGCCACTTTTTAAATATTCTCTATGCATGCATTTAAGGGCATTACTATCCAGTCAGGTTTCTAAGCCGAAACCTAGGCATCTTTTACTTCACTGCCCATATCCAGTTAATCACCAAATCCTGTTAATACTCCTTCCTAAATTTCTCCATTTCCACTAACAACATCTTTGTAGAAATTGCTGTTAATTTTGATCCTGACCATTGTATAATTCTCTAATTGGTCTCTTGTAGCCTGAATTACCTATATAAAATGTATATCTGATCATGTTAGCCTTCTGCATAAAACCTCTCAATGGCTTCCCAACTACCTACTAGATAAAGTTTGAATTCCTAATATAATATACAAAGCCTCTATAATTTGGCCTCCCCTCACCTCTCCAGAATATTGATTATCTTTATTCTAGACATAATAGTCTATTATTAAGATCCTTGGGGGTCCTAAGCATTTCAGTGGCTACTTGGGCAAGAAGTAGATCTAGGTTTTCTTCAGCTGAGGGGAAAGTGAGTAAGAAGAAGAAAACTGGGTCATACGCTTTCTTTTTTCTTCTATACCACTTCCCACAAACTATGTTGTTTTTGTGAACCAATGATAAGTAACTGTGAACTGCCTGAGAGGAACCTTGGGCCTTTCGTGCCAGCAACAATAAAATACGTAAATGATTGTGAAGTTATATCAAGAGATAAGGAGTTCTGACGCCTCCCTTTACCCTATTAACAAAGCAACATGATTATAATTAGAGTGAGCATACCTCCAGATTTGCTCAGGATAGTCTTCGTTTGGCTGGCTATCCTGAGCTAATTATTAATAGTGACCCCTTCACTCTGAAAAAAATGTCCTTGGGGTATAAAGTATATTATATGGTTATCTTAAATATAAGGGACAGTTAGCATAAATGCCAATTCTTTCTTTCTTTCTTTCTTTCTTTCTTTCTTTCTTTCTTTCTTTCTTTCTTTCTTTCTTTTTCTTTCTTTCTTTCTTTCTTTTTTTCTTTCTTTTTTTTGAGAGATTACTAATGTGCCCGCTGTGATGACTTTTTCATTTGCAATCTAACTTATTTTTTTACAATAAAACCAGTAGGTAGACAATATCACTCTTATAAAAGACAGGAAATTTATGGTATAGAAATATTAAGGCATTGCCCTAGGCCACACAACAAATACATGACAGCCACAATTTAAACCCTTTCTGGGCAACTGGAAAACCCTTCTCTTTCATTTACATTATGTGCAGGTTCAAAGTTGAGCCTTAAAATACACTCCCTCCTTACCCCATAAATAAATAAAACACACAGACAGAAGCAGCAAGCACTCCAAAGTGACTAGATGCAAGATAGTCTAGTTTACTTCTGGGTAATGAGGTGTGACTGACTTAACCACAGACTTGAATGGATTATAAATTCTAGCACAGCTTCATTGTCCTGAATATGTTTTCAGACGACTGTATACACATGCTGGGGCTCCCTTGAATAAGAAAAAACTACAGCAGGAGAACTTTCACTACGTGCTTCTCACTCGCTCTGTGGCGCTGGAAACAGAACGGAACTCCTCCCCTGCGTGCTGCCCACTGCTACCAGTCTTTCCCACACCCCAGATATGAAGAAAGATAATAAGGCCCTCAAATAGAAGTTTCCTGATTGTGAGTCATGGCTTACTCAGCCTTTGTTACAGAGAACCTGGAAGCCTTTGAAATACACTGTTGACTTTGGCAGTCTTAACTCCCTGTGCTGTTATCAAGAAACAAGTTACACGACTAATTTGCTTGAGAAATTGCCTCTGTAATGAGTATATTAAGAACAGCCTATGCTAAAGGGGCTGGTGTTTAATATATGGTGTTTAATGCTTGTATTTATGAATATGTACTCATTTCCTTGAACAGTGCTTCACAGCTTATAGTTCCTAATAAATATCTGTTATATTGAATTAAATAAAAATACCAATAAGGCTAACATTATTATGGGGGTATTTAATATAAGTATGAGCCAGGCATTATATTAAGAGCTTTATGGATATTATCTCTTTCTCCCTTCCTCCCTCCCTCTCTCTCTCATAGATATACTATGTGTATTTTTTATACATAATGTCTTATGCATAATAAACACCTAAATATACAATTAAATTTAAAACAAATTTCATATGAAAACAACCACATACATCAGCATATCTCTCTTAACTTTAGTTATTGCTTTTGATATACTTCTGATACTTCAGAGAGGTAATTTTTAAAACAAATGAGTAATGTGTATTATATAGTTATCAAGAAAAATGCCTCATTATATTCATTTAAATTAGAGTAGGCAATATGTATTATTATATAATACTGAAGTATAAATACTGTATAATCCTTATCTGCAAAACATAGATAATAATGTTACCTAATTATTAGGGTTGCAAGCAGGTAAAATTAGATAATGCATGTGAAATACAGTTTTTGGCATATCTCACCTATAGATTAATGACTCCCTCTTCAAAAAAAAAGACTCCCTCTTCATAACTACAATGAGTCTTTGGATATAGACAGCTACCTATTTTATTTGGGAAAAATCTCATTCAGTATCATGTGTTAAAGGCACTGTTTAGAAATATATACACTTGTGCTTTAATTGTAAATCTTGTTATATTGTTATTAATATATAAACTTAAAATATTAGCTTTAAAGTTGACCTGGGAAGGCAAAATTTTATAGTCTGCAATTTTCCAAAGATAGATTCTGAAGATTTTTCTTGAAAGAAAACTTTTCTTTGTCTTTTTTTTATGTGCTTTGAACCAAAACAATAGAAAAGAAGGTAAAATAGCGAAGTTCTTTTCCTCCATCTAAAGACTACAATTCTTGCCGTTCCAGGGTAGTTCTTGAATGATGTTAGAGGTGGCCATGCTTCTTGACTGTGACTGGTTCAGGAACACAGGCCTAAGCCAATCAGCAAACAGTGCTCCCTCCCCAGTAGAATTTGTTCAGAAATAAAGAGGTGATCTAACTTAGGTTAAGACCCAATGAAATTTTTTGTAGGCTTTGGTAAAGGAATTTCCTCGTTCTTACAAAAAATGCTGAAAGAGTGGGCTTCTTTTTTCTTGGATATTTTTACACACAGATTAAAGGATTAAAATGGCTGTCATCATCTTGCTACTGTTTGAAAATTAGGTAGAGACACAGAGGAGATGAACACCTAAGAAAGATGCAGAGAAATTGAGTTGGAGAGATTGGGTTAAGCCAACCTAAGACCTGAATCTTGACTTCTACAGCCTGTGCTGTAGAATTTTCTCAGAATGTGGTCTCAGCCCAGGAACAGCAGCCTCACCTGGGAACTTATTAGAAATGCAAATTCTAGAGCCCCATGTCAGCCCCTGGAATCAGAAACTTGGAGTGGGGCTCAGCAATCTGTGTTTCAAGAAGCCCCTCAGGTGATTTCCAATGCAGGCTAAAGTTTAAGACTATTGGTTTAAGCCAGTTTGAATGACATTTTCTGTTACTTGTAGGCAAAAATAGATTAAACCTAACATGTAGACTTGTAAATATACAGCAATCATACACTTATTGAAAAAGATTGCTTGGAAGTATACTCAAGTTGATTAATGATGAGTTAAAAAGAAAAATTCAAAAAGGGAAGTCATGATATAATAGGAATGGAAGATTGTCTTCTCTGAGGCTAATAGGAAAACTCAAAGGCTTTCGACCCAGACTGGCTGGGTCTATATCCCGGTTCCAGTAGTTATTAACTGTTTGACCAAGGGAAAACTACTCTAATTTCTTCCTCTGTAACATATAGAGAACTGTACTATTCTTTTGAGTGTTAAATGAGTTAATAAAGGAAGAGCAGTTAGAACTTTTTCCTAACAAAACTAAGCACTCTGTAAATGTCAGAGCTAGTATTGTTCTTACCATCAACAGGCAAAATACCACATCAGAGAAGCTCTAAAGAACAAACTGCACCTGACTAAACTGACCACATCAATATTCTTTCAATAATATGGAATTGGTGCCAAATTACTCTTACGATAGCATTTGGATTCAAAGTCAATAATTTTATTATGAAATTTATATCATTATGGGGATTACACTATAATTGTTCTTCAAAAAATTCCTCTTAAAAATAACTCAGAATTTAATTGAAGGTTATTTCTAATTCATTCACCATATATTAAAGGCACAAATGTTAATATTTTGTTATGTGAAATACACACACATACCCCTCTCTTGAAAGCTAGAAAAAGGTTAGATGATAATAGACCTGTTGCAGTGTTTTTCTTTGGGTAATGGAATGCGGTTTATATTTTGCTTTTCATTTATCCTCTATTAAAAATATATTTATGTTACTATTTAATGAAAGATGAAAAGCACTGCTGAAAAGCACATATAAAAATTACCTTTGGGTCGCCTGGGTGGCTCAGTCGGTTTAGCAACCGACTCTTGATTTCAGCTGAGGTCATGATCTCAGGGTCTTGGGATCGAGGCCCATATCAGGCTCTGCACTGGGTATGGAGCCTGCTTAAGATTCTCTCTCTTCCTCTCCCTCTGTCTCCCCCCTCCCCCCTTCTTTCTCCCTCTTTAAATAATAATAAATCTTCAAAAAAATTACTCTTAAGGGAATACAGAGGTCCAATCTCAGAGGACCCAAGTAGCATTTCCTACTTGTGATACAGTGGTCAGTCAGCATTTAGTTCCCAAACTGTGGATTTGTTTTTGTTCCTATAGCCATATTGGGTCAGAGTTCACTGCCTGAGTTCAGTACCAACTCATGTCTTCATGATCTCAGACTTCAGGGTAGAAAACCAGCTGTGGCTACTTTAGGGCGGGACATAATCTCCAAACCTACAGCCAGTTCGGCAGATGTTAATCAGCTAGTCCATTCTGTATAACAGTCCTGGGGCCATCAGATGGGAAATACACAGTAAGGAAGTTGACCAAAGGATTGAGGTTAAATATCTCAAGGTGAATCGTGAGCCAGAAGCCAGCCTAAGGTCTTTCACACTTTGATTCATCAAAAGTGAATTCTCCTGGCTCAATTTAGCAATGTTAGTAATTACGTACACATCAACCATGGTAGTGAGCTGTCACCTAGGACTCTAGAAAATAGCAATTTACAGACAAAGTAATGGGACACACATTCTAATCACTTTTTAGTTTTGTTGATTTGTAACATTCATTTTCCTCCCATGCTTCTATCTCTGTCCCAAACTGAACAGGGGAGGCAAAGCATGGCAGCCAATATAGCAGAATTGTTACGAACTGGACTCTGTAATCAGACAGTCCTAGGTTCGAATCCCATTCTATCACTAAAGAATTATGACCTGGCATATACCTAAACCTCTCAGAATCACCTCCTCAGGCTGTTGTAAGGGTGAACTGAAATAATACATGCAGTGCTTAACTCAATATGTAGTACAGAGGAAACACTCAGTAAAGGCTAATACCTAATAATATCGGTTCTCTTTCTTGATCTTTTCTTCTGTCTGTATTCTTTGCTATTACAACATATGGGATCTAAGCAGCAAATGCTATTGAGGTAAAACCCTCCAAATGTATGTGCTTTCTTATTCCTGTAATGTAAAAAGAAACAAAAATAGAAATGTGTATAATATTTTCCAGATTGTGAAATTTTAATGATCTCAGAAATTCTGGGTTCTGAGAGGACAAATAGCTGAAAGAAAATTAGTATATTTGGCAAGCTGTTTTCTGGTGGCCTACGATTCAGGCCTTCCTTGGGCAAAGTGACACCATGAGGAAAGAGTACTCAGACTGATTGCCAAATGTGAGGGCACAACACTGGGCAGCCCCCTGTGTAATAGTGAAACCCCTAGGAGCTCCCAAATCCTTGCTTTCTCTCTGACACACAGGATTCAAGTTGACTTGGAGCTCCAGTTATCTCATCTCAAAATGTAAAGGGAACACCCTGAGCAAATGCTCTGGCAAAATTTAGGATCTCCTCTCTCCATTCTTGAAGTCTGTATCTAAAGCAGGTCAATGCCAGTGTCCCCTTGGACCTCAAATGGAACAGGTCACCTAAGGTCCCTCCAAGCTTTGGACAGCTAGGGTCAGACCAGACATCATATGCCCTCTCCAGACCTTACTGTACCTCATTTCTCTCTTCCCTTTCTTTGACCTTTAGCCTCTCAACTGTGCAAAACCCAGGAAAGGGGAAGTCTAGGCCACATTGTCAGATACCATCTTATTTCACACAGCCATCCCATATTCAGAACCTCCAAAGGGAAATGTAGCATCGATGGGCAATACTTTAGTGTATATTATTGAAAGAGAAACTTAAAAACTAAGTCGTTTCTTTTTTTTTTTTAAGATTTTATTTATTTATTTGACAGAGAGAGACACAGCGAGAGAGAGAACACAAGCGGGGGGAATGGGAGAGGGAGAAGCAGGCCTCCCGCGGAGCAGGGAGCCCGATGTGGGGCTCGATCCCAGGACCCTGGGATCATGACCTGAGCCGAAGGCAGACACTTAACGACTGAGCCACCCAGGCACCCCAAAACTAAGTCATTTCTTATGACAAAGGAGACAGAAGAGATTTTCAGAGAACAAATTATTTTCCACAATGTCATTATGTTCCTTCTCTACTAGGCTCATTTGGGAGGTAAATAAGTAAGGCCTTGAAGCCAGTGTTGGAAATACATTAAGTCATAGAACTGAAATGATATAAACAAATGATGTGTATCTATTAAAAAAATCTCATGGGATACAAAGGACAGTACTTTAAAGGTTAACAAGGATACTTTGCTAATTAGGGTCTTCTTTCTCCTGCCAGAATACCTTGTCATAAAACCTCAACTATGCCAAATGTCTAAGACTCAGAATTATCACTGCATCTGTTCCGTGATCTGGAGAATATCAAGGTTCTCAGATTCTTTTTGTCAGCGAAGTAAAAATGTAGAATTCTGAGTTTCTTGTGAGGTTTAAAAAAATAAAAAGCATATTCACTTCCTATTCAGGTTCTATTTTCTTAAAAAAGTAACAGTTGCCTTTTGCCCAGCCCTTACTTTTCCTTTATTGTGTGCTACATTCTATTGTTAATTAACAATAAGAATATTCACTAGGGAAACGTTTGATGAATTCATTTTTCAGAATAAAAATAACTTGGTACTATTAAAACTTGTATATAATCAGAGATTTGGAGTCTGTTAGATGTGGTAGGAGCTCTTAAACCTCTAATTCAATGCAGGATTAATTCTGAAATGTTCTTACACCAAACAACTAAAGTTATTTTTACACAAGTTTTAAGAAATGCAGAGATTCAGCAAGGATTAAAGCATCAAAGAAAAATAAGATAAATAAATTCTAAATACATTTACTGATTATAAAATTCCCATACACCTAGTCTCTTCCATTGAACCCTCCTCAAAGATTCACCAGGTTAGAGGGATAATCACAATGGAGAATTATTCAGGAAGAATTTTGGAAGTACATGAAAAAAATGGTAGACACATTGAAGTAAGAAGATGAGCATTTTGATAAACAAATGAGTTATTTCTAAAAAGGCAATTTACTTTTTAAAAATATTTACAATTAATGCAGTCCAAATCCATGCCATTGTTATGATTTCAGCATGTCCTGGGCCAGAAGATCCCAAGTCAAAGAGGAAAGGCTCTTAGCACAGAGACCCCGTCAACTATAAGAACAGCCATTTTTTCAGTTGTCAAGTCCCTGTGTACATTTTCATGTTGTTATGAATTGAATTATGCCACCTTCTGATTCATATGTTGAAATCCTAATCCCTACTACCTAGAATGTGACCTTATTTGGAAATAGGGTTGTTGCAGATTAATTAGTTAAAATGAGGTCATACTGGACTAGGGTAGGCCCCTAATCTGATATGACTGGTGCCCTTATAAAAAGGGGAAATTTGGACACAAAGACAAGGGAACAGCATGTGAAGGTTGGAGTTATACTACCATAAGCCAAGGAACTACCAGAAGCTAGGAGGGAGGCCTAGAACAGATCCTTCCCTAGGGCCTTCAGAGGGAGATGGCCCTGTTGACACCTTGATTTCAGCCTACTAGCCTCAATTATGAGAGAATAAGTTTCTTTTATTCTAAGCCATCTTGTTTGTTATGGCAGCTCCAGCCAACTAAGATAGGTATCACATTTTTCTCCTTACTCTTCCAAATTTTCCTTTCCCTTTCAAATGACACAAAGATGTCAAGCCAAGTAAAGAAACATAAAACAGAGGCATGACTATGCACAATTTGCATTCACTCTACTTCCCTCCCCTACTCTCTCACCCTCCAGCATATCCAGATCTCCAGCCATCATGGAGATTATTTCCACAAGTAAAACTGCTTGCTGCCTTTCTTAGCCCAGGCTTTTACAGACAGAAAGCAGTCAGTCTTCTCTGTGGGCCCCATTGGGTATCTGGCTATAATAAGCTCCCCTTCATCATAACTTTTCCTGTCTTATTAGGTTTGTCATATCAGAAAGAAATAGGCCCCTTTCCCAAGCAACTGCCCCCACTTTTAACCAAAAGTTCTGAAATTCTGTCAACAAAATAAGAGTCTTTTCTGTTGACACCTGAAATAAACTGTTCCCTCTCAACACACACACACACACACACACACACACACCCCACACACACAAGCAAACTTGCCAATGGCATCAGAGTGTGATTAGTGCTCTAATAGGATGTTGAAAAAGTGATATGTGAACAGGCTAGCACAAGTTTTTGAAGAATAATGTATTTGAAAGACTAACATGTCATAGCATATATAAATACAGAAAAAAAAAAGTAAAACATGATTGTATTGTACATTCAGCAGGAACTCTGTTGCTTGTTGACTGAGAATATTGAAACTTGGGGACAATCAGTATATGTGGTGTCTGATTGAGGTCTCCTGGACTTTGACCAGAACTGCTGCTACCAATTGGCCAACTTTTGTAAAAACGCCTTTGTTTCTCTTACTCTCAAACACATTGTAAATTCATTAAATGGCCCAAGGCTTTGCCACTGATTCTCATTCTCTTGTAATATCTGATAAATGGAGTGTTTGGGGCCAAAGCTTCTATGCAAGATTCTAGAGGGGGAGGAAATGTACTGATGATTCATCCTCTTCTAAGGTGATAAAGTATTTTATTAGATACCAGCAATCTGATGACCAGGGCACAGTGGAAGTCAGCCTCTGTTCCGAGCACACAGTGAAGGCATATCTTTGGGGATGGCTTCAAACCCAAGGCCACAAGCAGACCTGTGACTCGGTCAGAATGAAACACAGGACAGGAGACCCCTAGCCATGCTGTCTACTTGCCAGGACTGCTCTCTGCCATGATCTTTATTCTTCTCCATTCTGGACATCTGGAAATATATAATATGGCTGAGTGATTCTGCAT
The DNA here is from genome assembly GCF_964656455.1 of Halichoerus grypus. Lineage (NCBI taxonomy): Eukaryota > Metazoa > Chordata > Mammalia > Carnivora > Phocidae > Halichoerus > Halichoerus grypus. Next base: position 143,352,069 of record NC_135715.1, on the reverse strand, counting down.
TAAGTGGGAGATAATATAACACAGAAATCAAGTCTACAGATAATCGAAAAAGCACATTTGGACAACCTTTTGGTATTCTGTATTTTTTTTCTTTTCCCCCTGTAAAAATAATCCTTTTCCATCTATTGAGAGATTGGCAGAGAGGACGAGGGGAAGAGAAGCACGAAGAACTTAAAAACTGGTGACCTGACTCTGAACAACTGAATGTATTGAAAGCGTGCGCATTTCAGAAAGTTTTTGTTTGGAAAAATATCTTTAGTACTTAGCATTTTAGAGAGCATCAAGATTTCTCTGCTTTAAACTGCTTCCTGGTTGCAAGCTAGTTGTCAGTGTGAAGTAGAAACCTGGAACAATTTCAAGTGTGCAATACAAAATATAATATTTTTTAATAATATAAATTATCTTCCAAAAATTAAAGTAAAATAGTGTTTCCCAATTCCATTTTTTAAAAAAGTAGTGTGTTCCTATTGAAACAATGTCTACCTTTCCACCTCTAAAAAATTACTTAAAAACCTTTGGCAAGATCAAGATGGTCAGTCCTGTGATTCTGGGCGTTGTGGAACACATATCCCATTATTTCTACTGAAAACATGTGTGAAACTGACTCCATTCTGAAACTCTGCTCAACACATTTTTTAAATAAACTTTTGAGTTTCTTTTAGAACAACTTTAAAGAAAAATTGCAAAGATAGTACAGGGAGTTACCGTTTACTCCACAGCCACTTTCCCCTGCTAGTAACATCTTACATTAGTATGGCTCATTTGTTACAATTAATGAACAAATATTAACTCAGTTTTATTAACTTAAATTCATACATTACTCAGATTTCTTTAGTTTTTACCTAATGTCCTTTTTCCTGTTTCAGGAACCCGTACAAGATACCATATTTCAATCATTCTATCTCCTTAGACTTATCTTGACTGTGATAGTGTCTCAGATTTGTTTTTGATAACATGTATAGTTTTGAGGAGTACTGGCCAGGAAGTTTGTAGAATGTCCCTCAATTGGGAATTGACTGATGTTTTATGATTATACTGAGTTTATATGTTTTTTTGGAAGGAAGACTGTTGAGGTAAAATGCTATTTTCGTCACATCATATCAAGAGTGTATGCTATTGAGGCGCCTAGATGGCGCAGTTGGTTAAGCATCCGACTCTTGGTTTTGGCTTAGGTCATGATCTCAGGGTCTTGAGATCAAGCCCCAGGAAGGGCTCTGAGCTCCACAGGGAGTCTGCTTCAGATTCTTTCCTTCTGGCCCTGCCCCTCGCTCGCTTGCTCTCTCTCTCTCAAATAAATAAATCTTTTTTTTTTTTTTAAGATTTTATTTATTTACTTGACAGAGAGAGACACAGCGAGAGAAGGAACACAAGCAAGGGAAGTGGGAGAGGGAGAAGCAGGGAGCCTGATGTGGGGCTCGATCCCAGGACCCTGGGATCATGACCCAAGCCAAAGACAGATGCCTAATGACTGAGCCACCCAGGCACCGCAAATAAGTCTTAAAAAAAAAAGACTATATGCTATCAACATGACAGTATGTTGAAATCACTGTTGCTGTTAACCCTTGTCATCTAGCTGAGATGGCATTTGTCAAGTGTCTCCACTGTGAAGTTACTCTCTTCTGTCCCACCTTTCGATCATATACACTGGAAGGGGGTCCCTCTGAATAGCCCACATGAGGGGAATTTTGCTCTACCTTCTTGAGGGCAGAATATCTACAAAAATTATTTGGAGTTTTTCTGCAAGGGAGATTTGTCTTTTCTCCCTCATTTGTTTATTTATTCAACCATTTCTTTGTTTCAGTATGGACTTACGGATATTTATTTTATAGTTTGGATTATAATCCAACTCTCATTTATTTTTTGCTCAAATTATTCTAGTTTTTACCACTGGGAACTCTTTTCAGTTGGCTCCTGTGTCCCTTTGCCATACCTGTATCATTGTGCGTTGTTTGTTTTCTGAGATACTGCGAGGGGCTCTAGCCTTATCTTATGTTTCTAGTCCTAGAATCAGACATTTCTCCAAGAAGCCCTTGTTCCTTTTACTGGTGAATGGTATGAGAAACCAAGGTCTGGGTATTTGGTGTCCAGCCTGGAGTGTCCTTGCTTCTAGGCCCTCTCAGCTGACCGAGTAAAGAGACCTCTCTTTGTAAATAATAGCCCATGTATATTCACATCTCTATGAATATTTGTATATGTAACCATCTGCAGCTATATTACACTAAATGTGAGTTCATACTGATATCTCCGACTCTAATCTATTACTACACAGATTATTCTAGCCCCTTCCCCTTGCTCGTCTGTAACCTCTCATTTCAACAGTGAGACATCTGGGTTCGATGACTCATTATCCATTTACTACATTGTTCAATTCCAGCATATGTATATAATGGTATTAAAATTGTTAACTTGTACCCCTATGGGAAATAACTTCATCAGCTGGAGTACAGTGTTTATAGTTTCCTTTGCTTTTTTTTTTTTTTTTTTTTTTTTGAGTCTTACCCCACTCATTTCCAAAGTACATAGGTCAGTAGATTTTCCTCTCACCCCCTGCAGGGAGGTTGTTTGCAATACACATTTGTTGTGTTGTTACACATTTGTAATACAGTTACATTCTTTTGTCACATTGCACATTCCATCCTGGGATCCTCTGACCCCCTAAATGATTGTCTTTCATTGGCATACATTAGGGTTCACTCTCTATACTGTAAATTTTGATGGGTTTTGACAATTGTATAGTGACATGAATCTATTATAGTATCATACAGAAGAGTTTCACTCCCCTAAAATAACCCCTGTGCATCGCCTGTTCAGTGCTCTCCTTCTCCCCCTTAACCTCTGGCAACCACTGATCTTTTTAACTGTCTCTATAATTCTGCCTTTTCCAGAACATCATAATAGAAATCTTAAAATATTTAACCTTTCACACTGACTTCTTTGACATAACAATATGTATTTAAGATTCATCCCTGTCTTTTTGTTTCTTGATAGATCATTTCTTTTTATCATTGAATAGCATTCCATTGTATGGATGTATCACTGTTCGTTTATGCATTCGCCTATTAAAGAATACCTTGGTTTCTTCCAGTTTTGGGTGATTATGAATAAAGCTGTTCTAGATATTCACATGCATATTTTTTGGTGGACATGCATTTTTTAATCAGTTGGGTAAATAGGACCAAAATTGCTGGATCATATGGTAAGACTAAGTTTAGCTTTGTAAGAATCTGCCTTCTGAAATGGCCAAACCATTCTGCATTTCTACCAGCAGTCAATAAGATCTTGTTTTTCTACATCCTCAACAGCAATACATTGTCATGTTTTGTGTCTTTGGACAAGTCACTTTAATATGTGAGGCCTCTTTCCTCATCTGCGCATAATGGAATGATTGTAGATAACTGAGAGTTTCTTCTAACACTCGGGTTTTATTCTTTGCTTCCTTTTACAGTCTCAGACACTGACCCAGAGGCTCATTAACACAGTATTCTTTTCTTTGGCCATCTTTCTTCCTACCATTACCACAACGAATTTCCTTTGTTTAGTTGTTAGTACTCTTTCCAGAACACTCCTTTAAGTACAACATGCAATTTTCCTGGCTTTTATTATCTGGAGATCACTTTCCTTTGTTAATTTGTTGCGTTTTAATTTTTTCACATGAAATCTAATTAGAAAGAACTTGCTTTGTCTAAGAGTAATTAAATTTTATCAGGTCAAATTAAATTCAAGTCAGTGGCCTTATAGTTTATCTAAAAATTATCCTAGGCCGCTTACTAAAATCTAATTTCAATTCCTTCCCATCCCTTCCTGTAGAAAACCTCATGAACAGAATTTAGGCTCTTGATCAATTTCATCTTTTGGACTACTCTCTTTCTAAGGGACAGATCTTAGATGCTAAGAAATTGAGCCTGAAAAACAGCAAACCACCAGAGGGTCTCAGGATATATTTGATAAACTCTTTTCTTTGCTACTAAATGTGTCCTGTTGCCTTGAAAGAAATGAATACACCTACCTTATACAGTGAGCAATTTTCTCTCCAGGGAGTATTTTACTCATTCAGGTTCACCATAGGTCAGGCTAAGAGCAGTCCTAGTGTAATTCATTTTTCTTCCCACAGACATCCTTAACTGTTTCAGGATGTATGACTAATTAGAAAAAATATACACAACAGGCACAGTATGTGACACACGGTAACCACCTACACAGGTTACCATTGTGTTTCAGTCACACAGATTGCCCTATGAGTCATTAACTTTTATAAAAAGTCTTCAAAATCGGTGTCCTAGCAGAGAATGTATATGAATGCTTTTAAAACTTCAGGTAAGCCAAGTGATAGCTAACAGGAAAGCAGCATTTCCTTCTTACAGGGAGTGATTACCAACCTAAAGATTATATATTCAAAATCCAAAAACGAAAATTGTCTCTAATGGGCAACTGTAATGATTTTTCAGTCTCACACAGATCTTGAAGCAAAGGTCTTCGTTCAAGGGCCTAAAGGCATTCATTCCTCCCCAAAACACATTTGCCATTTCATTTATGAGTATAAAGTTTGTCTGGGCAGACACATATTCTTGGCCATGTAGGTATTTGAAGTTCAATAAATGTTTATTGTTGAATTAGAAAAAGGGAAGCTAGATGGTCTTTGAATAAGGGCTTAGAAGATCTCATCTTTGAGTGAAATGTATGACTATACTATAAGCATGCCCCAACAAGCATCTTAAGGCAGGATTATGTGAGGTGGCATGCTTATCTGATCTTCCTACTCTGGGTGGGCCCTAGGACTCGAACAGCTAATATGTCCAGATATTAGTAGGTGGAAGGGTTTTATATTGAAACTTTATGAAACGATAGATTTAAAACTAAGGAATAACTATATGTATGCAGATTACCACCGAGTTTACTTAAACATGAGATCAACTACAAAAGGTCTTCAAAAAACAAAAACAAAACTACAAAAGGTCTTCAATAGTTCCTTTACCTACTAAGGAATTGATTCCCTTAAATAAACAAAACATCCTTATATGCTCCTTGGATCTAAATTTCTAGGTTTCTAAATTGTTCCACACATTCTTCAAACTGTCTAGGTTCCACTGATATTCTTTTGTGGGTCCAAGTTCTTTTCCTGGATTAATAATAAATAAATAATAAAAGACAACTTTCATTAAAGACCTACCACATTTGCAGAATTGTTCTAAATTCCTTATGTGTCTTAGCTCACATTTCTTTCTTCTATCAGGACCTCCATTTCTGTTTTCCAGGACATTCTCTATCAGTCTACAGCTGCTCAATTTTAGACTTTAAAAGCTGTCTTATCAGGAAGGAGTTTACTTTTCTTCAGTGTTCTCTGCCATGGGTGGGGAGTTAGTGATTGTCTGGGAATAGCTGTTCTGCCTGTGTGGCCTTGAAATCTGTAGGAGTCTCTGTGTGTGTCCTGACTGTAGGAGTGAACATCTAGAATGTGACTTCTAAAATAGGACTAAGTCGGAGTAGCTTTGCCCATTGCACATGAACATGGATAATATAACCCTCCCTATGAAAGATCAGTAATAGAGCTACATGAGAAAAATCCTGATTACCATTGTAGAATATTTTATAATAGTCTGTTGTCAATTGCTCATGATCTACTTTGTGCCCATTATTGGTACAAGGAACATATGTACTTTGTGATACCTAATTTAGCCGCACTGATTCATTTTTCATTTACTTCCCATGTCCCAGATATATTCTACATAGATGGGATTCTGGATCACAAGAGTTCCTCCCTGTCCCTTACTGCAAACCACATTATTGATGTATAGTGTACTCCTTTTAGAAGGATTCTATACTTGGCATTGGGGTCTCAATTTACAATCTGTATCCTCTTTAGTTCAGAAATAATATAATTACTATTTTTAAATGATTAACAATTGAGTCTACTTATGCTGAGGGCTTTATATTCATTATCTCCTTTGATCCTCACAGCACCCCTACGAGATAGGTACCGTTCTTAGTCCAATTTGACATATGATCAGAGTCTGATTTGATAATGTTAAATGACTCAACTGTTAAGAGTTTGAAAGCAGATCCGCTGATTCTGTAATCTGGTTTTTACATTATAGTTGTAGCTTACATCTAGTGTTCATGCTAAGAAAACAAAGCAATTCACTTGTTAGATGAGGGCAGATCCTAACATTCTCCCTGGTCATGTAAAATAACAAAAGAGGAAAATGGGGAAGAACAAAAGAAACCCTTGGTCTTCAGCAGCCGCTGCAGAGCTCTGACAGGTTTCCTAGGGTGGATATAAACACAGCCAAACAGTTGAACTGAAAATGTTGCTTTGAGCCAAGGTAGTGTAGTCTGAGATTCAATGCCTATCATACTGCCTTGTGCATAGAAGACACCCAATAAAACATTGAATTGAATTCAAATATGTTTCCCAGAATAGCTAGCTTCAGTATGAAAGGAAAGGTAATAGAATTACCTAGCCTTTGGATTACCATTTTATGGTTTGCAATCTGCTTTTGAAGCCAGCACATACAGCTTGTGAAGTAGCTAACAGTAATGGCACTAAGCTGCTCCTACTTCTTGGTGTTTAGAGATGCTACTATGTTACCCTAACATACAATACTTTTTTCTTTCAATCATCCCAATAGTCCAGGTTATAGATAGGGCCGATCTTATTATTTAACTTAGTGATAAATACTAATATGTCTAGTAATAAACACATTTAATAATGTGTGGCAGAGATTTGATTCTAATAATTTGGAAAGTTGAAAACTAAGCAGGGAGAGGTAGCAAGTGGTTGACACCTCATACCTCATTTTGTTCTGGGAGAATTCACTTTGGTGAGCCTTTTAAATTTAAGATATAGGTATAGATGAAGACCTATATTTTCAGAAAGCCCTGGATTATAAAAAGTTGACCCAAGTGCTGCTACTTCAAACTGATACATTGAATTTTTAAAAATTCTACAATTGGGAATATCAGCAGGACTTTGCCCCTGGAGACAGAGAAATCTCCTCCCCACCCCAGTCTTGATTTAGACTGCCTTAAAATCAAGAATATCTTGTTCTTGGAAAATTTGTAATTTTTTTTGTCTAGATAGTTATTCACGGGATCCTGGGAGCTGAGGCCAGGCTATGACAGGAGGGACTTGCAAGTCTCACACTTTTTCCACCCCCTCCTCCTATTACAGGTAAGGTTATGATGGGGAATTGACTTGAGGCTTATGCTCTGCTGCCTAGACTGATCTGTTAATAGCACGGACATGTGCTAGTTAAGACAGAGCAATCAGGATTTTGAGAAATAGGGAGAACTATTGTGATGATCTCTTCCAGGCCACTGTGGTCAAATTATACACAAGTGGGGGTGGATGGGTAGGTGGGATCTTATCTCAAGGAAGCAGATTGTATTACTGTCAATCATTCTGGTTTTCAATAAAACAGGTATGACTTCATTTGAAACAAGAACAAGAATAACAACAATAAATAGTTGAGCTTAGACTAGAGTTAAGAGACATTGAGAGATTTGCACTGGTGGGATTGAGCTGGTCTCCACAATACCAGACACTGAGGGAGCTAGTGAGGGACTCTGCAGTCCAGCTGGGTTTGCAGGTCCTAAAAGTAACCATTGCTAGGTACAGCTGTTGGTTACTCTGCATTAGACTTCAGTTATTTCCAGGCCCTCAGTGAAATTTTACTAAAATCATGGACTGGTATGACTTGTGCTAAGAGGAATTAGCAAGAGCAGAGCCCTCCCCCGAGCTGAAGAGGAGGTATCAGTGGTGATCACCTCACTCAGACAGGCCTACCCCAGCATCCACAGGCCGGGGTAGGAGTACAAAGGAGACGTGTACATGCATGCCCAAATATTTAAACATTATGGATCAAACTACCTAATTGTCTAGAATATGTCCCATCCTCCTACTTTGACAAATCTATCTTCTTAATGGCCTGGAGGGCCAGTTCAAATTTAAAATTCTCTTCCCCCTTTTCTGTCTTTTGCCCACAACCCTTCCCTTTTTCTTCCCACCCTGGCCCTGTCCCATATGAGAAAGGGCCTTGTTCAACCATGCATGGATATCCCAGGCCACACTTCCAATCTCCATACATATTCTCACAGCAAATGGCTACCTTAACTACCCCTTGAACCTATAGGGTATACATATTCATTTGCCTTAGCTTCAGAATGAAGGGCCCAGGTTTAAAGCCTGAAGTCTCTCTGGGCGGATGAATCTGGAGTCCTGGGTACCCAGAGCAGAAACTAGAAGGGGGCAGGTAGGCCCAGTGTATGCCTTACCACCTAGAGTGGAACATAGCTGGAGGAAAGAGCAGACTCTTTACCTAGTTCTAAGAGCAGGAATACCAATAGAGGACAGTTTTCCCAAATAACTATCTCCTAAGAGTAAGCAGCAGCAAAATCAACAGTGGACTGGGAAAAAAAAAAAAAAAAAAAATATATATATATATATATATATATCAGAAAAGAAGAACTAAAAGGATTCTGCCAGAGATCATAAGATCTCTGAGTAACTCTGAAATGTAGCTGGGGTGGACCATGAGAGGGGCTCACTTCAAGCAAATCTGCCCTTGGAAGGTTCAACATAAAATTATAATTTAGAAATAAAGGGGTGTATTTTTTTAGTTAGATGACATGGGAGCAGGTCATATCCACAGTGGATTTCTACTTTGAGTCAACATCATTCGCCTACTTCCCCAGTGTGAGATTACTGACCTTACCGAGAAACTCCTTGCCTCATTCTCATGATTTGGGGATTTTTCTGGCCATTTTTAATGCTGCTTTTCTCATACTGTGTGACTAGTCTTATACCTCTAGACTTCTCCTGCATATATTCAAGAATAGGTATTATCTATTGAGCACCTAAATTGTGCTGGATGCCTTTTTACTCATAGCAGTCCTCTGTGACAAAAACAACACAAATAATGACTAGGCTCTGTTGAGTACTTCCTGTGCCTGTCACTATGCTAAGCTCTATACATCTATTTGGTTATTTGCTGTCATCGCCACATCAAGGAGGAATGATCACTCCCATTTTATAAGTGAGGAAACTTCTCAGAGAGCATTACATGAAGTGCTTAAAGCCATTAATGGTGAAGCTAAGATCTGAACACCAGTCTGATTCACTCCATGTCCTTTTCATTGTACTGGGCTCCTCCCTTACCTTGTAATATATTAATTTAGGGTGGATGCTTTTTTTTTTCTGAAAGAAATAAATCGTTATTTATAGTTATTATTCTCTGACCCATAAGGTGTGGTTGTCCTGGGAATATCAGAGCTAGAGAGAACGCTAGAAGGAACAGCTAGTCTGCTATTCTCATTGTATAGTCAGGAAGACAAGCTCAGAGGCATTCAGTGACTTGCCAAAGGTCTTGCAGTGAGTTGTATAAACGTAGAGCCATACAGTTGCCCTATGAATACATTACTGAAATGAATTATGCTACTTGCTGTGATTTATAAAGCAAGAGATGAAGTGTGGCAAAATTTATTGAACTTCACTGATGTAACCCATTCCCCTATCTCCAGCAGTAATAAGCTCAAATAGAATGGCTTATTAACCATAGATTGGAAGGCTAACACGTATAGCAACAAAACAAATGTACTAGATTGAATAAGGAATGAACATTCATTAGTAGTTCAGTCTTGATTTCCAAGTATGCTGCTATTTCTACCACATCATTATCAGGCAATAATTACCATACCCTATCTGAGGCCACCTTCCTCCTTGTGTCCTGTGAATCCCACCTCCAATCACCTTCTGTGGAACTTTGCACTATTGATTATTTCATCTCTCTCCCTACTACTGTTTCCCTTTCAACAGGATTTAAACATTCCCAAGTCCTTTACTTCTACACACACACACACACACAGTACTCTCTTATCCTACTCTCCTTCACAACCAAGCTTTGTGAACCTTGCTTCCTTGATTTTCTCATTTCCCATTCACTTTCTTCCTTTTAGAAAATATATTAAAGTATTTCAAATGTGAATATGCTTCTCAAGCTGCTCTAATCTGAATCTCACTCTGCTGGAACCACTCTTTGCTGAGGCCCCCAGGGACCTTCGTGTTGCTAATGCCAATGGCCATGTTCAATCTGTGTCATATTTGACATCTCAGCATTCAACATGGGCCAGTCATCTCCTCCCCTGCTGAAATGCCACTGTCCTCTCTTGACTTTTCTCTGTCTTCTCTACTGTTCCCTCCCAGTCTCCTTTAGCATCTCTTTATCTTCTACCCATGTTTCAATGAGAGACCTCTTCGGGGAACTCTTTGAAGTGTTCTTCCTTTCTCTTTCACAATACTTCCTTCCTAGGCAACTGGAACCACTCTGAGGGTCATGTACCACTTGTGCACAGACAACTCCTGGCATATATAGCCCACCTGGACCAAGGTGCTGCAGTCCAGAACAATAGATCCAATTGACAGTGTAACATCTCTATTTAGATAAGGCATAGACAACTGAAACTCAACATGTCTAAGTCTGAATTCATTTTCCCATCCAAATCTTCTCTCTACCAGTGTTTCCTACTGAGAAGTGTATCACATACTCCTTGTTGCTTCTGCCAGAAACCAGGGAACAGGGTTGGACAAAAAAACACAGACAACAGCAAACCATTTGTTCAACATTTATTTAGTGGGTGTATTAGTTTCCTAGGGCTGCCATAACAAATGACCACAAACTTGGTGACTTAAAACAAGAGAAATTTATTCCCTTAAGATTCTAGAGGTTTAGACATCTGAAATCAAGGTGTCAGCAGAACCATGCTCCCTTTGAAGGCTCTAGGTGGAAACCTTTCTTGCTTCTTCCAGTTTAGGAAGGCCCCGGGCATTCCTTGGCTTGTGGCTGGGTAATGAATCTCTGCCTCTGTCTTCACATGGTCTTCCCCTTTGTCCCTGTATTCTCTATTCTTCTTATAAGAATACCAGTCATTGGATTAAAATCCATATAAAATCCACAATGATTTTATCTCCAGATCTTTAATTAATTCATCTGCAAAAACCCTGTTTCCAAATAAGGTTGAATTCTGAAGTTCTCAGTGGGAATGAATCTTTGGGAGTGTTATTCAATTTACGCTAGGGGTAAAGGAGAGGGATGAATTTCAAAACTAAAAAAGTATAAATAGAAACCTATTTACTTCCTTTTTAAAAAAATTTTTTTTAATTTTTATTTATTTGAGAGAGAGAGAATGAGAGAGCACAGAGGTAGAATGGGAGGGAGAAGCAGACTTCACACAGAGCAGGGAGCCCAATGTGGGGCTTGATCCCAGGACCCTGAGATCATGACCTGAACTGAAGGCAGACACTTTACCGACTGAGCTACCCAGGCATCCTGAAACATATTCACTTCTTAATTCACTTCTACTGGCCAAAGCAAGAAAATGTTCTCAGTGAAAATGACAAAACTCTTTTCAGTTTTCTGCAATTTTTGTTCTACCAACTGTCTTATTTTTTTCCTTCCAAAATTAATAATTTATTGTTTGGTAAATGGCAGGATATTTAAATTCTGATAATTAAAAAAAAAAAACACAATATATTCCCTGTAAATAGCACTATGCCTAGTTGGTTTCAAGATTTTAACTGGTTCTAAGGGCTAATTTTCAGCTGACTCCTCTGAAAATAGGTTCAGAGAAAGACCTGCACTAGTGGAGAGGGCATTTTTGTGTTTCAGTTTCCACTCATAGGCATTGTGTACTTTAGCACTGTATACAGTGGGCTATATTTATAGTTCACTAAGTTACCCAGTGGAGTTGTAATGCCTTTGAAAGATCATCATTCTAATAGCTGTCTTGCTGGACCTCTCAGGAACCTTGTATGTTTGAGGTCATCCTTGACGTCTGCTTACCCCTCACTCCCCACATCCAATTAAGTCTACTCTACCTTTTAAATATCTCTCCAATCCATCCACTTCTCTCCATCTTCACTGCCACAGCCCTAGTCCAAGCCACCATCTTTGCCTGCTTGACAACCTCAAGAGATTCCAAACTGACCTCCCCAGATAACTCTTTCACAAAGCATCAGCAGAAACTTTTCTAAGTGCAAGTGTGATAATTTTATTCATCTGCTTCAATATCATCCCATTTCCTTATTTTAGAGGTCAAACTCTTTAACAAGGCCCTCATGGGGGCACATGATATGATGAGCACTAGGTGTTATACTCAATTAATGAATCATTGAACATGATATCAAAAACTAATGATGTGTTATACCTTGATGATGTATATACCTAATTTAATTTAAATAAATAATAAATAAATAAATAATGAAAACAAAGAAACAAACAAAAAAACACCACAAGGCCCTCATGGCACACTGCTTTTTGGATGCCACAAAACTCTGTAGCTTCATCTTTCACCACATTCTACTAAGCTGTTTGTTCTTTGACGATGTTAAGCTCTCTCTAACTTACCCCAGGACCTTTACACGTGCTCTTCCCTTTGTCTGGTATGTTGCTTAAGAATTTAAAAGTGCAGGCTTTGAAGTCCAGCTAATCTGTATTTGAGATCCTACTCTATTGTTTATGAGCTGAGTGTCCTTTTGCCAGTTAATGAACTTCTCACTTTCTGCATCAACAAAATGTAAACGAAAGTTACATTCTCAAGACTGGTGTAAATTCCAAATAAGAAAGTGGATTTAAATTTTTTTCCAAGTTATGTAGCACCATATAAATCCTAGTTATAATCATTACAGTCATTCTAATAGAACTATTCAGTGGAAGGCCTTGAATCTCACTTTAAAGTACAATTTGAGGTCAATGTTAAATTGATAGACCTATATCAATATGTAAGTGCTTAGGGAAAACATTCTATTCCCCTTAAATTGATTGTATTCTGCCTATATGCCTGTTATATAATTGGTCAAGCATGAATTGATCAACTTCTATTTGAATTAAAATTTCAAGTTCCAAATTAAGGATTTATTGGACATACGGAAAATGAGATGATTCCCTATACGGTTTTATGTACAACAGGGTGACCAGTTCATCTTGATTCACCTAGGGCTTTCCCAGTTTGGGCACTAAAAGTTCTACATCCTGAGGGCCTCCTCAGTTAATTATCCCTGTGTGTAACTGATGTCTTCAACGTGCCTTCCACCTGCAAGAAAAGTTTTTCTGTGCCTCATCTAAGGCTCCCACTTCTTCCTGATTGTATATCCAGGGATTCCCTAATGTTTATGGGAATTGTGGAATCAGGAGAAGGGGAATATTGCCTGGCTTGGTCTCTGTCTAAGTCCTGATAATGAGGAGTGATGCCAGTGGCTTAGGAATCTGGCCTTGGAGAGCTGTGAGTAAAGATACAAGCTGAGAGCAAACCCCAGCTTCTGCAGCAGCCACAGGGGTCAAAATGGTATCCTGCTCCGTGGAAGCAAATATTCAGGATGAGGAATAGGAAGTACTTTCACCCCTCTAGTGATATGTGGGGATATCCTGGTAGATTTCTCTAGCTGAGCAAGCCAGGCCTGTGAGTTACAGCTCTTTCAAGTCCTGGTCACCCCACAGGTGTTAAGCAGTACAAATTAAGATTGTATTGCACTTGTTCTGCTGGGAACTGCTTTGCTGCATACTAGCCATGAGATGTCTTATGATAACTAGGTGCCAGGCATCTCACCAGGGGGGACATGGGCTTAAGGACTCGAAAGTGCTTCCCGTGCCACAGAATCACCATCCTTAAAATCTGGCCCAGAACAGGACAGAGGTAGGGTTTACTGTTCCAATGGCCATCACTAGAATCAGAGCAGAGGCCTGCCGTGGAGGTTCATAGGAGAAAGGCAGCCCTTCCACAAGTGTCTTGGGTTTTCATGCCCTGCCTGGCCAAAGACCAAAAGATCTATAGCTCTGGGGCTCAGCCTCCTGAGTTCGCACCTACAGCCATCTGCTGGGTACTTACTATTATCTCATAGAGCCAGAGTCACCATCTTTCTCTCCGTTTTCCCTCCCTCTCTCACTCCCCCCCTCCCCTCTTTCCTTCCTTCCTTCCAATATTTATTTAATTGGGGAGGAAGGGGCAGAGGGAGAGGGAGAGAGACAATCTCAAGCAGACTCCCCACTGAGCATGGAGCCCTACACAGGGCTCTATCCCACAACCCTGAGATCATGACCTGAACCAAAATCAAGAGTTGGACACCTTACTGACTGAGCCACCCAGGGGCCCCCAGAGTCACCATCTTTCTAACTCCTCCTGTCTTCCCAATGTCATCCTTCTCCTGGGTGGCATCTCCCCTTTGAAAAATGAGGTGTCTTCCCTTACATCTGCCCTTTTAAGGGAAGCCACCTTAGTGATTGGCTGGCGATTTCCTGTCTCCATTTATATTATGATTTATTGTTAATTCATTTCCTAAAGAGAAGAAAGCAAGCCTTCAGTTTAATATCTGGCTATGTGCCCCTTTTGCTAGGGCTCACATTGTATCTTAGGCAAATTATTGATGGAAAAACCGGAAGCATGGCTACAAGGAAAACATCAAGAAGAGTCCCAGGCTTTTATAACAGAGGGCCCATTCTGTTGTCATGGTATTTTTGTAGTGAGGATATAGGATTCTTCTGCTCCTTCTGGTCATAAACACCCTGGGTTGGGGCCCAAGTAGCTGTGGGGGTGGTTGACTTAAAAAGTACTATGCTGTTGTCTTAGCTTTTTACATTTTGTCAGAAATCAGCAGCAATGAATCTGATGCTCTCTGTGGCTGTTGCTGCTTGTTTGTCTTAGTCCATAGCTCAAGCCATCCCTTTATTTATTTTGCTTCTTTTTAAAAGGCCCTCTTTGTGATCTTAGGCACTCTGAGTAGATGGAGTGGAACCAGGAGTTAATGTGTAAGGTTTTTCATGTCTGGAGAGTTTCATTTCAAGCTAACTTTGGGTCACGTGTGCACCAAGTTCAGTTTTTGTTTGGATAGAATGCTCCGGCTTGGAGAGAAAGAACAGGAAGTAGTACATTCCAGGCCCCAGGCAGCAGCTTCTGCTTGTCAAGACTTTCTTGACAATAGGGTCACAGACATTTAGTAAGGGCGGCTCTGGGAAGTCATTTACAAATTGTGCTAAGAGCAACCACAAAAAAGGTTTATTATTAAACTAGGAACTAGATGAGCAGACTAGCAGAAACCAGTTGTAAAATGAGTTTACCTCCAATCCAAGTATCAGGAGACTGTGCCAGTTAGAGAGAGAGAGAGAGACACTTCAGGTGGTAGGGAAACCAAGGCCAGAATTGGAATCATCGTCCCTGCAAAGCAGCTCCTGGAGCAAGAACATGGAGGAAGAGAAATAACAAGTGCCTCCCAGGTTGTGGGGGGGGGGGGGCAACCAGGAGACAGAGAGGAAGCATTGCTCTTCATTACACAGCAAAGCCCAGTCACGTTTCAGCTGTGAAGCCTCAGCTGTCAACACCAGGTTGGTGCTTTCAGAACAAGGAACCAAAGAAAGAGGCCAGAAAGTCTGGCTGCAGCTCAGCTGTTACAGATACATCCTGATAAATACATACATTCAGGTCAGAGAAAAATGATCACTTCTGGGTTTTCCGCAAGTCAGTGCTTAACAATTTCTTGGAATTAAGAAACTATTGCTTGTTTCTTTCATTCCATCTCCAAGAGGTCCCAGCGTACAGTGTGTAGCATTGCTCTCCTGGAGAAGGGACCCTGTATGGGCCTGGCTGAACCATGGGTTGCCATTCTCATGAGCCTTGACCCTGCTCCTGAATTCAGACGAGGCGGTGCCAGCATTGGGGAAGAGATGCAAATACCATCTAGTGTCATGATGATGAGTTTGTGGTTAGTTTAGCATGGCCCAGTTTCTCAGTTATGCCAGATGATAGCCAGACTGTCAACATCCTCAGAGAAAAAAGATGGTGGGTAAGGTAAGCCTCCTTCATCATCCTCAAACTCCACAAAGAATCTGCGTGTACCTGAATCATACATTCTAACCAGGACAAGAAATCATTCACAGGGTAAAAATGGAAACTGTCAAGTTCAACAAAGCACAGCTGCCTGAGAAGTTAATGAAGTCTTATTGATGTTCTTTTTTTTTTTTTTTAAGACAAGAAGGGATAGTCTGTCAAATGAGATCATTTATAGTCTCAAAGTTACCCAGGTCACCCTTTAGTTATTATGCTCAAAAGATGGTAGCCTATTCTTAAAGGCACACAATCTCCATCTAGCCTCCTAGCATGTTGCTTTGTTATTAGTAATGCCATTTGTGTTTGAGCTAGGAGGAAATCCAATGTCAAATGAAAGGGGTTTCTCCTTTTCATGAATTAGCCTTTCTTTTGCCATGCCATCAGAAAAGTGAGGACACTGCTAATTTCCCAAATCTTTTCCAGGCTGGCAATGAATGATTCAAGTAAATCACTGGATGCCTTTATCTCTGAGTGACTCATGCTGTTGAGAGCCAGCTTTATGGGTTTGAAACCCAGCTAAGTTCTCAGTGACTCCTTTGTCTTCGTATATAGCACAACTAGGTTTAAGTGAACTCAAAAGTTGTTCTTGAATTATACAGCTTGTTATTAGATATATCCCATAAAATTTTATCTGCTTGCTTGATTGAATTTATTATGACAGTATGATATTCTCTTTGCAGTCTGAAACATAATCTTGACATAATTTTGCAAGGTATGACTCTGTGATGTGGCCCCATAATAAAAACATGTTTTATATTTTTTATGTGTTAACAAAAATGAATCTGAATAAATGAATTATTTTTGTTACCTATATATTTCTTCCTTCAGTAGTTGACTTGTGGAACATGTTTTGTTTTTAAAAGGAAAAAGACATAAACTCATCTCTCATCTTCTCTAACTGAATTTTTTAAAGATTATAATGTGTAGGAAAATATAATTCATCACATTTTAATATTTTAGATGATAATCTTCTATATGCAAACTTGAGAAAATGGCAAAGATAGGATTTAGCCAAATGTTTTATTAAAATAAAAATTATTAAATACATTTTCTCGGGGCACCTGGGTGGCTCAGTCATTAAGCGTCTGCCTTCAGCTCTGGTCATGATCCCAGGGTCCTGGGATCGAGCCCCACATCGGGCTCCCTGCTCTGCGGGAAGCCTGCTTCTCCCTCTCCCACTCCCCCTGCTTGTGTTCCCTCTCTCGCTGTGTCTCTCTCTGTCAAATAAATAAAATCTTTAAAAATAAAATAAAATAAAATAAAAAAATAAATAAAATCCCATACATTTTCTCAAACAAGGTAAGATCATCTCCACCCTTATTAGAAAAGAAAAAAAAAAATCAATTTCATATTAAGAGTGTGTTCTTTATTAGAATGGTTAAAGGATTTGAAACCTTCAGGTTGGAGTTCCCAGTTAAGAATAATTGTCTCCTAATTCAAGACTTGCTTCCTCTGGGTGAGTTTCTGAAGATGTAAGGATCCTGCAGATTTGAAATCAAACAGAATTTTCAAATGATCTTAAAGATCAGTGTCATCTTTTCTTTAAGTCATATTCCTCACGTGTTTGATAAAATCATGTTTCAAGAGTAAACAAGCAATATGAAGTTAGTACTCCTCCAATCCTTTCATTTCATAGATCAATATCACGTTCAACTGAAGAGCCATAAAGATAAGCACTATCAACTTGGTAAGCTGTTGTCACAAACACAAGGACTAACTTACCCAAACAGGTTTTATGATCCATGAAAGCAAAAGGTATTTCTTATCCCTCATTGTGAATAAAAATACTGTTGTTGCTTATTATCATAAAACAAATATCAAATATTAACATTTAATTATAACATTAATATAACATTTAATTATAACATTAATATAACATTTAATTATAACATTAATATAACAAAAATATAACATTAATTACTGCTAACATTTGTCAAGTTCTTTCATTTGAGACTCTGATAGTAATAAATGTACTGTTCAAGAATGTGAAATGACACATCCAATACTTTCAATCTATAGCTTATTAAAACTAAAAATGTCCAAAATGCCTGTAAGAGTCAAATTAAACAAGCTTTATTTTAACAAAAAAGGACAAGGAATTTTAGAGTACTTAAGCTTAGACAAAAACAGACTTATGTTTCAGCTAAGTTTGGGTACGTACCAACCGCAACTCCTCTGAACCTTGGTTTCCACATATTAAATATGGGATAATGAACCTTACTTTGGAATGTTACTTTGCAATTTAAGTAAAAGAACATTTATAAAACAATTACTACATGCTTGATACATAGTAGACATTTAAGTTGCTAGGAGAACTTCCGTTTTGTACAATGTCAGTGTTATTGTTAATGAGAGCTTACCTGGTTATACTGGTTGATGTTTTCAAACAAAGTATCTTTCTAAAAATAGAAATAAATTGCCCCTGGTAATACAGTAATTCAGATAGGAGGGCTAATGAAAATTCAGCAGGAGTGGCATCGCACCATTCAAAGATCTCCAGGAACGGGAAGATGGTGCTGGTGAGACCTAGGCCTTTTTTGTAGGCTGCTGTTACCTCTCTGGCTTGAAACAAGGAATTCACTTAAAGTGCCCTGCTTTTCTTATGCTCTGGCTTCTTTACATAAAATGGACTTTTGTGACCTGTGTCAACCATGTAGTATTGGGGGTAGCATAAGATGAGACAGATGGACAAATAAGAAAAAGGATAACGTGAAATGACAGCACTTTAGTCACTGAGGTTCTGCAAAACAGGATGTTCTTTCCACACCACCTCTTCCTCTCATTCACTGGGGATGATGAGTTACAGTACTTTGGTGCTTGGCAACTTATTATCCCAGAAGAAACTTGGCATGTCCATGAACCAGAGGTGTGTGTGTTGAGCTTGCTTTCCCTTTTTTTTTTTTTTTTTAAATAAGGGTTTCCAGGGTGCTAGCAGAGAATATATAACTTTCTAAAGTCCTTGAAAGAACTAACTATGTGAGAAGGAAAACTTAAAACTATTATAAGAACTATTAGTATAAAGTTTCTTTTAAGAGCTGTAATTGTTAAGGAATCTTAAATAACACTTGGGAAGAAATCATAAAGAACTAAAAGATCTAGTAAAGATAAATCAAAAGATGTTGGTATCCAAGAGTCTTGGGTAAGGCATACTTCAATATCCAACCAACACTTGCCCTTCATGCAGCCAACAAACATTTGCTAAGTGGCTATTGTGTACAAGGTACTATGGAAGCCATATGACATAACACTAATATGAAGCAGTCTGTAGAGTCTATAGCTTAGTGGTGGAGACAAACATATTAAAAATTAATAATTCTGTAATATCACAAAGCATAGTAACATTTGTGGACATCGCATTATAGCACCACTAAGGAAGGGTACATAATCTTGTTTGGGCAGTATCAGAGGAGGATTCCTGGCAGATATAACATGAGATCTGAGCTTTAAAGGTTGATTAGGAGATAGCCACTGGTAATGAAGGGAAGAAAAGCCATTCCAAGACTAGGAGACCACATTAAAAGAGTCTTAGAGGTGAAAAAAGGCAGATGCAGGGAACAATAAACAAATTGATGTGGAAGCTTAGAGTATGGCAGAGAGTAGTAAGAACAGTGGGATGTAGTTTGCAGAGATCTTATTTTCATGTTAAGAATCTTAAATGCTAGGGGCACCTGGGTGGCACAGTCCGTTAAGCATCTGACGCTTGGATTCAGCTTGGGTCCTGATCTTGGGGCTGTGATTTTGGGGTCATGAGATCAAGCCCTGCGTCAGACTCTGCACTCAGCGCAGATTCTGCTTGAGACTCTCTCTTCTCCCTCTGCCCCTTCCTGCCCCCCTCTCTCTCTCTTTCTCTTTCTCTCTCTCTCAAATAAATAAATAAGACTTAAAAAAAGAATCTGAAATGCTATCCTGTGGTGAAGAGTTGAAGAGATTTATGCAGAGAACAATGGGAGTCACATTTCCATTTTGTTTTATTTTTTATATTAGGTTTTTATTTCAATTCCAGTGTAATTAACATACAGTATTATATTAGTTTCAGGTGTACAATATAGTGATTTGCCAATTTCATACATCACCCAGTGCTCATCACGACAAGTGTACTCCTTAATCCCCATCACCTATTTTACCCATCCCCCCCAGCCCCTTCCCCTCTGGTAACCATCAGATAGATAGATCCTCCAGATAGTATTGTGGAGAAGGGATTTGAGAGGGAGAGGAAACAATTAGAAAACTGTTGCATCAGTTCAAGAAAGAGATGATAAAGACTAGAACTAAGGTCATGACAGTAGGAATGAAGAAAGGGGAGTTATTTAAGAAGCATTTGGAGACAAATCTAGGCAGTCTAGACAACTGATAGGTAAGGGATGCAAAGTAAACTTCTGGATTTTTAATTTGGGTATTTGGCATTTTGGTGCCGACACTAAAGGAAAGAGAATATTCTAAGAGGAGCCAATGGAAGAGGAATGACAAAAATTCTGTTTGAGAGGCCAGTAAATGATGTAGGTAACAATGACCAAGAGGAAACTGGATATGGAAATCTACAACTTGAGAGCTGACACTGGATGTCTATGTGGGGGTCATTAGCAAGTAGCTATCAGTTCAGTCAGAATGGGCAGTTTGACTCAGGTGAACCATCTAGTATGAGAAGAGCAGCATATGAAGGACATCACCCAGGGCTATGGCAACACTGGTGTGGGTGGAAGGAGGAAGTGTCGGGAAGAGGATGGTCAGAATGATACAGCAGCTAGATGGATATAGTTTGAGGCTATTAAAGAAAAAGAGAGCTTCAAGAAGTAAAGAATGAGCCACAGCATCAAATGTAGCAGAGGCTTAGCAAGATAAGACTGAAAGCTTCCTCTCGATTTAGCAGTTAGTAAGACTTGGTGACTGCGGGGAGAGCTGAGAAATCAATGGGAAGGAAGCAGGTAGAGAAAGTCTAGGAGAAAAGTGTACATCAGTGATGGTAGTCTAGGAAAACTCGGGAAAAATGGGTAGTTGCCTCCTGGTTGTAAAAACTGGGATTCACTGGAGCACATTCGTAGGTTGAGAGGAACATAGAAAGATCTATTTTCTTTCATAAATAAGATTCAAAGATGTTATAGCTTAATAAAATCTGAAAGCATTTAAAAAACTCATTTAAAACCATAATTCCTTTCTCCCCAAATCTTTCATCTATATGCCTAGCGGCCTTCAATTTGGACTGATTGTGCTTTTCCTGACTTTTTCAGCCAACATTTGTACTGGCACCACTAATAAGCAATGAATGCAAGCAACATAATGGAGAAGGAAATAGGAGGGGGGGATAACAAGGCCTGAAAAATTCGGACTGGAAAATCACCTTCTGAAGGGGTCCTGGTTGGCTGGTCAGACCCTGAGTAATGCCAAGTTGGCTGTGCTTCTTTGAAATATATCCAAACTACAATCTCAAATGCTAAACATTGCAGAATCCTAAAAAGTCATATGCTATAAAATATGGGCTTGGTCCACTTAAAGGGTTATTTTTAAGGGTTATTTTACAGACTATGGCCTCTGTAAGTGGTAGCTTGAAAGCAATTATTTAATTGTCTTATTTCCCAGCAGAAGATGACATCTAACAATTACTGTTTGGCTGCATACCTTTGAATGTCATCCCTTCTCTGTGAACACCCAGGGGTGGTGAAATCCAGGGCGTTGTGACAACACCCCTGGGTGTGTTGTACTGACTTTGGCTAGCCCTGTAGTTCTGCCCAGTTTCAGGTGGCACACTCCTCTTGATTAGGAACCGTGATGATAATACCAGTGCAAAATCAGCACAGAAAATAAAATTTAGTTTTGCTGCTTATCTGTCACTTCGGGTTATCTCACATGTTTTGTGCAATGACTTAAAAATAAATCTAAAGACCTCTTGCATCTGAGACACAGCCTTGAAGTAGAAAAACTTTACTGCGTATATTTTTATAAGCTGCTTTAAATTCTTTTGGGGAAAAGGTAAAATATCCATAAACTTGAAAAATCCCAATAATACTCAGTTGTGGATTCAGAAATAATACTCAGTTGTGGATTCAGAATTCCATGACAAATTCAGTGACAAAATGCAATGAGCAATATTCTCTGAAGAGAATATATAACATAAGGCTAGAAATGTTGCTCTCCTGGTGGTTCCTAGAAATAAGTGCAGTACTTAGATCTCTCCCTTGTTTTTGAAAGATAGTTCTAAGACTTAAGGATCCCAGCCAGAGTGGTGAAGATGAATGTAGATCAAGGGAAAACCCACACTAAATGCATACTTGTGAGTATCAACACATCACCAAGGAACCTCTTTGTAGTTCCCTTACCTGTCTAAACTATCCAGTTATATTAGGGAATTTCACCATGTGCCTGGGTCTCCTTCCTAACACTTCACCCCGCCAAGTCCTCTCAACTACTGTCCAGATGTCCTACTATAACCTGAAATTAATCAGGATTTCTAAGAAATCACAATCTACATATAAATCAACAAATTCTCTTGACTCAAAGCTCTCAAGGTGACTGAGAAAAGCCTCCAGGTGAATCTCCTGAGAAACATTTGAGTTGCTCCTAAACTCTGATAAGTATGGCTAAGTTGAGATGGAAGCTACGTCTTTGTTGCCCTTCTGAGCCACCAGTTTCATAGCTGACGATGGTAGCTGAGGTCCAGAGAGCGCAATGAAATATTGGGCACTTGTTAAGGGTTTAAAAGCTCATTCATTCCTAGGGATTTATTCTTCACTGTTTGAAAGTTCTGGGAGGATGCTGCAGCTTCTTGTGCTTAGTTTTGGAGCTACTTTTTAAAAAACCACAGCTATTAAAACACTGAGTTTCATAACGAGTCACATTTGGTTTTGTCCATAGCCCAGGAAAAAACTAATCAATAAATAATAACAAGAGATAATTATACAAAAACTGTATTTGTCTATTGACAAAATAAGAAACAGGAACCCTGGTTTCTTCAGACCTCACATATCCCTTTTCTAGAAAACTATAAAATATGCCCAAGATAACAAAAGATTTAACTCTAACATTTATAACAATTACGATTAAATTTTAAATATGACCAAGAATGTTAGAAACAAACTACCTTTTCCAATACTGAGATGGTAAGTTTTTGGAAATCAGGGGACATTTTTCTCTTTTCCAGAATCTAATTATACATTGTTTGGTACATAGTGGATGCTAAAGTAAAACATTTTTAAATTATAAAATTGAAATAGATACACTCTTGCCTAAAGTCAGAGAGAATTAGAAAACAAAGGACCATTCTTCTTAAAAGTTTTCTTTGGGAAGGTAAGAGAACAGTTGAACATTTTCTTGATGGTTCTTTCTTTGAAGTGGAGGAAAGAATAAATCTTCAACTGACTACCCAGAAAAAAACAACTTTATATTTAAAAAAAAATCTGAAGCTGGGATTCCTAACTTTTATTAAGAACCTATATTGTACCAAATGCATTGCCTGTACAAATGTACCAGTGCCTACAGCGTATGTGCTAAAAAATTAAGAGGCCATATGGCACGTGCACACACACACAACTAGCTACGGCATGTTACAGACTTGCCAAATCATTCTCATCAGTTATCTGCTCCCACTCTGATGAACACCCGTGTCCTTTCTCTTCGTCAAGCTACTAGCCCATCCTTATTCCATTATTTCAGTGACATCTCTCCTCCCACCCCAAAGTCCTCAAATCTAAGTCACGAATATACCATCAAAAGATCGAGGGGCGCCTGGGTGGCTCAGTCATTAAGCGTCTGCCTTCGGCTCAGGTCATGATCCCAGGGTCCTGGGATCGAGCCCTGCACTGGGCTCCCTGCTCAGCGGGAAGCCTGCTTCTCCCTCTCCCACTCCCCCTGCTTGTGTTCCCTCTCTTGCTATGTCTCTCTCTGTCAAATAAATAAATAAAATCTTTAAAAAAAAAAGATTGAACAAGTATAGGAGAGAGTATGTAATTGACTAAAAATATAGTTGTTTTTCTTCAGCACTCAGAGGAAATTGAATAACATAAAAGAAAGAAACTTCTGGTCTTTGTTCACACTATTATTTCTAAATATGTGAAATTTCACTATGGTGCCAAACCATGCAATGACCAACCAATGAGAAGCCAATAAAACATGACAGATGCCACGGGATTAGGGAGCAGCGGAAGCCTGAGGCCTTGTTAGGGATGTGCCTGACGGCGGCCATTCACTGTCAACCACCTATGCCTGTTAGTAGAGCCCAGCATAGACACAACACTGAAGATTTCTTTTTAAAGAATTTATTATTTGAGAAATATTATTATATTCTTCCACATTGAATCCTAAAAGGAGCTGCGAGAATAAAAGCTGAGACTTTCAGTTGTTCCCCTCAACACTCTAATTATTTAACATTTATATAAAAGCAGTTTTTAAAACAAGAGGCCTGTTGATACCTTGAAGAAATAGTATGTCTGTGACAACCTTCTAACTGATCGAACTAAGACTTTGATTTAAAAAAAAATTTTTTTTTAATATTTATTTGTTAGAGAGTGTGTGTGAGAGAGAGCAGGGGCAGGGGGAGTGGGAGAGGAAGAAGCAGACTCCCTGCTGAGCAGGGAGCCCAATATGGGGCTTGATCCCTGGACTCTGGGACCATGACCTGAGCCGAAGGCAGACAAATGCTTAACCGGCCGAGCCACCCAAGCACTTTGATTTTTGAGCACAAAAACTTCACTGTATCTAGAGGGGTAAGAAAACCTACTGGTTTTCAAAAACCAGGTAGGAAGGTATTTTTATGTTGCTGCCTAGAAACTAATGATAGAGGGCAAGCTGTAGAGTATGGATAATGATATTCTGTTTTTTGCCTTCTTGTAGAACTTAATTCAAGTTATTTAACTCTATTCTTAATTATCTCATCCCCTGAATACAGATATTTATGGCTTTTCCCTCTGCTAAACCGCTTAGAGATCAATTAGATAGCCAATTGAAGAGGTGTCATGATCTTTACAGACACGAAACGTATGGCCCATTTCTAAGAGGCTTCTGTTCTTCCTCCTTCTGGGGGGGCCTGGCTTCATTTGAAATATCGGGAGAGGAATTAGTTATAAAGGCAACATAAAAACACTTTCATTCTTGCCCTTCCCCATTAAATTGTGACTCATTTTCCAAGTGTGGTATTGTTGCTTCCTCTGAAAGTTTAGTGTCACATGCAGACTGCTCCCTTCGGTAGCAGATCCAGTATCTTGGACAACATGATCGTATAAGTAGTATAATTATAACATTCTTTATGTCACACCAAAAGGTGCAGTAAAATTATTCACACAAGGTCTGATAGTAGTATTAATGTGATTGGAAAAATATGACTAACTGTGGTTTAAAATATTTTGTGGTAAATCTGAGGGTTTTTTTTATTATTATTATTAAGGGAAAGAGATGAACAAAGTTATCACCTATGAAACCCTTTGGAAGGGACAACATTTTCTTAAGTCATAACACTCAAACACATAGACCTGGCTAGATTCAAATATTAACTCCCTTCCCACCCCTTATTATCTATGGCCTTAATTCTTCTTGCTTCCGTTTCCTCCTCTCTAAAGTGGGATAATAATAGCACCCAACCTCAGAGTTGTAAGAAATGAGAGAACACTTGGCACTTTAACCATTAGCAGTTAACTAAAGGCACTTAATAAAGGAGATGTCATTTTATGTTTATGGTGCTGTGTTTAATGAGCACATAGTAAGTGCTCCTTAGTTTTTGTAGATGAGAGGACCCATGTGTTTTTTTAGAAGTACTGTACTGCATTTTGTAACTTCCACAACGGTTATTTTAGTCTCACCTTGGATGTGAAGTGCTAGGGAGTTGAGGCCAGTGAAGAGGAAGTACAAAGATGCAAAAGGAAAAACAAGATTAAAAATGGTAAGAAATAAGTCCCCTTGAAAGGTACAGATTAATCCTCGACCTCAGGGGAATCTCAGAAGTGGGCGAGACCTTAACAGCCTCGTAAATTAACTCTTCCCTTCACCCTGATGCTAAACGGTAGGCTACATTTACCTAGAGATCAAGGAAAATGCTAGGCCTTCACTTCTCAAATGCCTGCTCTCCCACATCCATACTTGTGAGAGAGCACTTCTCTGGAAAAATAACACGATTCTCACGATTCTCACCCACCTTGGGCTTTTGTTGCTCACTGTCAACAAAGCACTTGAAATAAACATAGCATGTGAAATCGCCTTCCACTACGGCCTTTGGTGCTAGTGGTTAAATTAAAGGCAACCCTTACGTTGGGCAATATCATCATACCCCTTTCAGAAACACTTCCTGTTAATTACTGTTCATTCATTTCCAATTAATGTCTGCTAGGCAGAAGTCCCACTCAGGCAGGACTTCTTGTAGAATATTTTAATGAACCATTTGCTGCCCTATCCGAACGCCAGACCCCCCATCTGACTTCCTACCCTGCATCAAAACCCCGTGTGCCGCGGGACCCGCCGCGGCGTTCCTGGGGAGACCCACAGAGAGGGCTGGTGGCTCCTCTGCAGGCCCCCCCGCCCCGCCCCGCGCCTCTCCGCCCGGCCAGCACCCGCTCTGCTCCGCGCCCCGGGTGGCGCCCCTGCAGGCGAGTCCGCACGGCGCCCCCTCTTCACAGAAACTTGGGAGGCAAGTAAACGAGGACGGATAAAGGTTTCAAAGTGCCGGGGCCTGTCTCTGTCCTGTCCTCCCACGCGGTCGGAGGCTGGGAAACTGAAGCCGACGTCTGGCTTTCCCCCGAGACGCGACGCGCGTGTCGCGCGGTTGCCGGGATCGCCGCCGCACGTGACCCGCACGTCAGCCCTGGCTTGATGCGGGTTTCCAGGCCGAGCCCCGCGGCCTCAGTCCCTTTTTCTGCACCGCGCGGAGCACGCAGGAGCCAGCAAGCCGGGCGGCTGGTGCTGGGAAACGGCAGAGGTCACCACTGAAGGGAGCTTGCCTGTCAGTGACTCTAATCTTCAATAGCTTTCAAGGGGCTTGGCTCTCTAATTCGCCTTTGTCCCTCTGGCTGGAGGAGATAATGCTGTGATTCTTTTCGTGACAATGACAAGGCCGGCTCTGCTGGCGCTCGCCTTTTGATCAGCCACACTCGGTACACACTGAACTTTCTCCTCTGCCCTCAAAGTCTCAAGTTGCCAAACCGATGTCTGCAAAGTAGTACAGGGGATGCAGTTTTAGCCACCGAAGACCTGGAAAGAGACCATCAGATGTCTACTTCCATGCCGATTTTTCAGACACCCCCCCCCCCCCCCCGCCCACCGCCGCGGCTTCCTACGGAAGAGCTGCCCATCATTTTCTTAAACTCTAACATTACTTTAACAAGTGACACCCCCCCCCCAACCCCACGCTTTTATCAGCTGTCACCCTCCAGGTTAGGAAGCTTCCTATCGGAAGCCAAATTTCTGACATGAAGTTGTTTAAGATTTTGATTCACGTACAATAATAGTTGAGGAAAGACGAAAGAATCTTACGAAAATGTCATTCTTTCAAAGTTTCCTTTATAGTCTTTCCCCCTGCAAACTTGCCCTACATCAGCTTATAAATGCCAGGTTAAATCCTTGCTTGCCTGAAAAAGCTTCTAATCCACTTCATGATCTTCTGAAAAGCCATACTGAGACCCTAAGCCCTGAGGGCCCTCAACATTGTTCTTCACTCCAGCCCGCCAGTCTTTGAGAGCACAGCCAAATGGGGCAAGAGGGGAAAACTGCCCTACCTAAATTAGGCAAACAAGGTCTTGTGGTAGCTCTTCTTACTCTTCTTCTTTTTTTTTTTTTCCTTTTCTTGATCGTTTGCATAATTGCAGTACTCTTCTGATTCACTTTGCTAGTCCAGACTTGGCTGCTAGCCCTGTAAATTGCTTTCATATAAATCTGGAAGTCAAGAGGTAAAGCATGTTGCTCCAATTAGCCTAAAACTCAACCTAATTCACTGTTGGACCAACAGAGGACTTTGTAAGGACAAATAAAATGTGTGCCTATCACTTTAATATCCGATTCCTAAAGAAAAGTTTGGTTTACTCTCTTCCCAGTTGATACAGAAATGAAGCCTTAACATCCTCCTTCAAGGTCATGGCTGTGTTGTCCTCTTGTGGGAGTTGCAAAATAGACTGGAGTGGGGTCAGGTGGTGAAAGATGAGGGGAACAAAGCTTCATTACTGTTCCCTAGTCGGCCCCTGCCCACCAACTGGAGGTCAAGAGGGTACAAAGAAGCAAAACTCACCTCCACCAGGGAAAGGCCGGAGGTGGGGGAGAGGTTCACCATAACAGAGTGGTGTATATGTTGGCTGAGGAACACACACTCTGTTGTCTGTTAGTGATTGCTCAATTTGTTTACATGGTAACTCATTTATGCTGCTGTTCTTTGTTCTTTCCTGAAGATAAACTATCCAGCAGAGCAAATCTTTGTTCCTTATGAGCTCATCTGCTCCTGCAGTCTGAGCCACACCTGTAATTATAACTATGGCCTACTGCTCAGGATGCTGTAATCCCTTCTAGTGAAACCAATTGTGGGTTCACCAACAGGGTTACTTAGCAAAGAGAGAATGCCTGGATTGATCGAATCAGCTTCATTAGTCCCTTCCATTGGTTATTCTGGCTGCGTTTAGCCTTCTGTTAAGATTCAGGTGATTAACGTTTTTCAGTAATATGGAGGCATCCTTGCATTTTCAATGGAACGGTGATATTAATCAACTGTAAGTGGGACACTCTGGACAAACATAATGAGATGAGGCTTTCTGGGGAAAAAAAAACAGCTGATACCAAGAAATAAAAGAATTAGTGATATTGCACCTCAGGTATTTCATTGATGAAAGAAAGAGAATTCACATAGAATGGTGTCGGTAAATCGTTACATGTAGACTGGTTAGCCCGGATCTTTCTTATGAGATGGGTATAGGTTTCAACACTGACAGACTCAGTGTGGTGCCAAACTATTTCTGCAGGATGAATAGTCCACCATTAAGTAGGAGCGGCCTGGTGGTTTTACGAATTCATTGTCCTTTAGATGAAAAAATTTAACACAGAACTTTTTTGTTTCAATTATACTGAGACTTAGGGACATGCAGGCCTTGTTCTAAAGTAACAGAGTTCCCTTTTTTTAAAATTTTTTCTTCTGAAGAGACATTGTTTCTCTTTGGTATAGTGTTTTTTCCTAGATACTTGATAAGAAAAGGAATTTGTGATTGTGAGTGTGTATGCAGTTTGCAGTTATAACCTTTCCCCCCCGGCTTTAAAATAGGAGGAGTGGGTTTTTTAAACCCATGTAATGCAGATAAGACCTTTTTTTCTTCTACAAGGTTTCATTTCTAAAATCTCAGCCCAAATATTACAGCCTTCAATTGGTCTATTGTATTTCAGACAAACAAAGGATTTAGTCAACTGCAGTGGCATTTCAGCTTTTTAATCCTGTTGCAAATTACTGGATGTACCGTGGGACTTCTCTCTGGTGTATCAAATAAAATTCAGCTTGAGAAAATAAAAGAAACAAAATGGAAACAAATAAGAATGGTCTAGGACAATGATGATGAATTTGATTTGTCAGTAGGCCCATATTCATCTCATGAAAAGTGCTTTTGAATACAATGAGTGTGTTTCACAAAATCTATACTCATGAAAAAAAAAACTGCTTTTTAATAAGGGAGAATCCCAGAATTTTACAATTAGCAATGAATATTGCCACAAGCAGTGGTTCTCAAAGTGTGGTCCTTGGAGGAGCAGCATCAACACCACTTAGGAGCTTGTTAGAAATGCACATTCTCAAGTCATGCTCAAGACCTACTCGTTCAGAAACTGAACTCCGGCCCCACAGTCCATATGTTAACAAGCCCTTTAGGTGATTCTATTGCCCACAGACTTAGATCAGTGCAGTAGCCTCCTATCAAACCTGCTCAAGGGTTTGCTTCCCACAAATTATTCTCCATACTGTCTCCAGAATGCTCCTTAAAAATATTCGTGTAATTATGTCAGCCCTCTCCTTAAAACTTTTTCCTAGTTCGCCACTGCTGTTGGGTCAGGATATTCATGTTCAAGGTTCTTCACCCACTGGTCCCTAATTAGTTCTGCTGTTCATCTCTCCCCACTTCCCTTGATTCACTCCACCGTCACCCTCACTTGCCAGCCCACATGCACACATACAAACCACACATTCACAGCTTGCACACCCACAAACTCCAGCCTTTCTGAGCTCCTTGCAGCTCTGCCTGACACTACTGTCTTCTCATTCCCGGGCTCTGTACATTGTTCCTCCTGAAATACCCTTACCCCTTCTTTCCCCTCTGCTCCTTCCCACCTCTCTTTATCTAGAGGACTTGTTCTCAATCTTCCAGGATTTGTGTTGGTTGTCACTCATCTCCTCTAGAGCACTTTGCTTAAACATTTCCCCCTACCCATGCCTAGGCTAGATTTCTTTCCTAGTTTTGCCACGGAGCATTCTGTATATTTCCATCCCTGCACTTGCCACCTAGAATTACAGATTTACAATCACTTGTCTTTCTCCCCCTGACTGAACTATATGCTTCTCAATGGCAGTGACTGTCTCTTAAGGTCTTGCTCTCCATCTAGCATAGGGTTTGGTTCATAATAAGCATTGAATAAATTCGTGCTGATTGAGTGAATGAATGAGTACCTTGGTGCCGCAGGTGAACAGAATTGGGTCCAAAGAGGAAAAGTGGCCTGACCAACCTACTTTGTGGGGATTAACACCCCGATCCACTGTTGCTCAATCCAGTGTTCTTACCATTAAATCATACCATTTTCAGACCGAAGGAAAAAGTTCAGATGTGAAAAGCTCAGCTTTAACATAGTGGTACTTCCCCCCACCCCAGCTTTATTGAAGTTTAATTGAAAAGTAAAATGTAAGATAGTTAAGTGTATACTGTGACGATTTGTGAAAGGATCCCCCATCTCATGAACACTTCTATCACCTCACATATTTATCTTTTTGTGTGTGTCAGAACATTTAAGTTCTTAGCAAATTTCAATTCTACAATGCCATGTTATCAACTGCAGTCACTATGTTTCACATTAGATCCTTAGAACTTATACATCTTATAGCTGAAAGTTTCTACTCTTTTACAAACCTCTCCTTATTCTCCCCACCCCCTGCCTTCACTCCCCTCAGCCCCGGGCAACCAGTTTTTACTCTCTGTTGCCATGAGTTTGACTTTTTAGAAATTCCACACATCAGTGATACCATCCCGAATTTGTCTGTCTGTGGTTGGCTTACTTCACTTAGCATGATGCCCTCACAGTGGCACTGTAATGTAAGGTATTTGTTAAGGCCAAACATTTGGGGATTTAAAAATTCCCTCTTTTTCCTTTGCAAAGAGTAAACACACTATTACCATTGTAGAGTTAGAACACCCACAGGATTTTTTTTCAGTGTGTAAGTGCTGTGCATAGGTTTGAGTATGAAAGAATATGGCAGACTTTTCCAATTCAGATTCAGACACTTCCTGCTTATTGAATCATGTTCAGCTCATAATCTTACTCTGCACTCTTTAGAATGATCTAAGCATTAGGCCTCTCTTGAATTCAGTGGGAACACTATGCCCAGTCAGGCTGCATGAACCAGAGTGAGAAAAAGGACAGTCCTACAATGAAGAATGGAGTTTCAATTGTTCTTAGATGATGACGTTAGAGATGCTATTAAAAGGAGGGATTCAATAAACTAGGCCTGTAAGTATGGATCTCAACTGGCCCTTTTAGACAGAGGCCCTTGTTAGAGATGACACTGCTTCTTTGATTCTCCAATGACTTCTAAAAGACAGTAAGCACTCTGCTTAAGAAGGGTCAGGAAATCACTGGTTTTATTAAGATGTTAATGTGTCAGTAAACATGGTCACCGAGTAATTAAAAAGAATCCGAAACCCTTTCTAACAATGAACAGATGGTCAATTTGATTACAAAATTGTCAGACATTTGTTAACTATACATCTTGATGCTGTACTAGGGCCGAGACAGAAATCAGGCAAATACATACTCTATTGAGTTTGCATTTCGATATACAGAAATCTGGCTCCAGAACTTACCAGCTGGGAAATGTTACTTCGCTTTTCTAAGCCTCAGTTTCCTGGTCAGTAGAATGGAGATCTGTAAATGTCTGTATCTGACTTAGGGTCTGAAGATTGGATGAGATCATCTCTGTGAATAGGGAAATATAGAACTTAGCTCATTGGGCTCAGCAAATATTACCTATTAAAGTCCAGATCCAGTGAACCAAATATATCATTGGAGGATATATTGTGGGAGAACTTGAGGGTTCCTATTCCACTGTATAGCCCTCAAGTAGTTAAAAATGTGGATATCACACAAGCACACACACACACACGCACACGCACACGCACGCACACACACACACATCCTCACCCGTCCTTATTAATGCTCCAGTGGAAGCTCAGAGCAAGAGGCTGTCATGAGGGGGCGCTGTAGTTCTCCTCCTCATCCAGGAAGTTCTGGGACACATTTGGGTGACAAATACATCTGAACACACCTGAAATGGGGCAAAATTACTACTAAGCAACATATACTCAGCACGTGAGAGAAATAGGACTGAAAATATTTGGGTTTTTTCTCTCCTTTCACCCACAGCCATAAAGAACGCAGCTTGGTCCTCCGTCTCCCCACTTCCCTGGTGTTTGATGTCCTGTACTTTCTCTGCCACACACCTGCCCCTGCCTGCCGCTCTTGCCAGATCTGTGTTCTCGCTCTCCTCCCACCCCCCCGCTCCATGTCCCTCCTTGCCCCTCTCCTTCTCAGGTTTACCTTCCATTTCCCTCCTGTTCCACTCTCCACACCCCCTTCTCACTAGCGAGATCTATAATGCTTTTGAAGAAAGCTACGCTCTATGTACTTCATATTTTGCATGCATTGAACTGATTTGACTGATTAGATCATCACTGGTGTGACTCTGAGCCAAAGAGGAGCCAAAGAGGGGTGAACTCAACTCTGGGTGGAGTAGGGGACTTTCAGGGGGACTGGTTAGAACAAAAATACGAACTTAAAGGTGAGATTGTTGAAGTCTCTGAAATAATGAAGGACAACAGACTGAAATAGGCTTGTTTGTTCTATCCTGGAATTTGAGAATTCATGAGTCTTCCTTGGTGCCTGAAGGGGGTAGTCTTAATAAAACTAAAAGAGGCATAACATTGTAAACTTAGGCAACACATTCCCCTGCAAGGTTTTACCGATTGGAAATGAAAATCATTGAAGAAGGGATTGTTTATGTTATGACTGGTAGATCGTATTAAATTAGTCTTCTTTGACCAACCTCCATGCTGTTCTCAGGGTCAAATTATAAATTACTTTTTCTTTAGAGCCATTTTATCAGCTCTGAGAACACAGGGAACCCTGCTTTTCATTTCCTGCATCTCTCCAGAAATGTAAACTATCGTGAGCCCAGAGTTCTGGAGTGAAAATGTGACTTCAGATTTTAAGAGTGAAAGGACAGAGCATCAAGGCTGAGGTGTGTAATTGAAGTTATCATCATTATTACTCCGTAGAAGTCCTCTGACCTGTCTCAGCTTCCAGAATACTGCATGCTTCACCTTCTGCCCCTGAGGGTCATGGCTGCTGGGTTGTTTGGCTACATTCTCTTAAGAATGGTATCCATTCTGTAATGTAGGGATGACTGCAAAATGACATGTCACCAATGTAGTGAATCCAAGGCATGACCCCTGATTTGCCAGCCGTCATAGGTGACGGCAGTTTCGTAGTTGGCACACCCAACAGGTAAATACATCTTCACATGTGGCCTCTGATGACTTTTTTCTCTTATGTACATGTGCATTCCAACACCCAGGCCAGAGGAGGAACTCACAGTGCCTTGTACTTTTTGATCATCGATTCTAAAATCAGCATATACAGGCTTAAAGAAGAACACTAGGGGCAGTACTTAGGAAGTGGGTGAGGTCCGGAGTTTTTGCTTCCGTGTCCTTCCCCGTACCCCGTTACGCTGGACGAAAATGTTCGTGGATACACAGAAAAGCTGAATTAGGAATTTAGCAGATTACTAACATTTGTTGCTATTTTAAATGATATATATGTTTATTAGATTTCAGAAATTTGCATTTATTAATTATGATTACCCCCTTCGAAATGATCGAATTTGACATGTATTTTTTAATCACAAGTGTCTTATTTGAGTTTCTGGCTTCCCCCCCTCCCAGAATGAATTGACTATATATAGCTTTTTGGATTCTTTTGTTAGGGGGAGGTTGATTTGATAGTGCAGAACAAAAAGACTATCAGGAATGTTGAAAGCTCCTTTGCAAACCCTGCATAAAATGGATATGCTAAGGCAATTTAAGCTCTCCTGGATTTATTTAGTAGCTTCTCTTGGAAGAGCTAGAATAAATTGGGACTATGTTTATTTGAAAGAAGGAAGATTATGAGTTACATAGATAGGAGTCACAGACTTAGATGTGTTGTTTTCCTTATATGTGTTTAATTGAGACTACTGTAAAATCCGTTTGTAAAAGGTTAAAATAAAATTTGCAAAGTGTAACAAGAAAAACAGGATTTATAACTTGTGCCTGGCGGGGGGGGGAGGGGGGGGAGGTGCGGGGGGGGGGGAGGGGACTGATCTCCTTCTCAGGAAAAAGCAACCCCTTCAAATGAAACATGAGCCATGCTGTGGTCAACAGATTGGGCCTATATTTAGAAAGGAGGCAAAGCAAGATAAAGAGCTTGGTTGGCAACACCCCATTGTTACCTCCACACATTTTCCTGCCTGGGAAGCCTATGCAAAAGGATCAGTCCCCCCAGAGATATGTTAAGGCTTCACAGAGTTCTGGAAGTAACCTCCTCAGAAAAATGATGAGGGTCATTTGTTCCCACGACTCAACATCCAGCATACTAAGGTGCTTATAAGATTTCACTTTAGGGGCACCTGGGTGGCTCATTCGGTTAAGCGTCTGACTCTTGATTTCGGCTCAAGTCAGGATCTCAGGGTTGTGAGATCAAGCCCAGTGCTGGGCTCCACACTGAGCATGGAGCCTGCGTAGGGTTCTCTCTCCTTCTCCCTCTGCCCCTCCCCCTGCTCACACACACTCTCTCTTAAAAAAAAAAAAAAAAAAAAAAGATTTCACCTTAAAGTTGGTGGGACATAGAAGCCATTTTAGCGACAATAGAAAAAAAGCCAAAGTTAGCATTATGCCTGAGGTCCCACAGCTCAGTCCAGGGATTGTACTCTCTCTTCAGATTCTTCTCTCCAAATTATTACAGTGTCGATTTCAGTTGCCTCCTACATCTCCTTCCCAGCAATGATGTCCTCACCTTCTACCTGCCCTGGGTATGTCTGGGGTGCCCCATTTCTTTCTCCTTCAAGACTGTTCTCAGTATCAGTGCTACCCTAAGGAGAAGTGGAACAAGTTTTTAAGCAGTGAAAGAACTCAGTCGTACCTGTTCTGTTACATATATTCTTCTCTGGTTTCCAAAACGACAAGTGATGCCAATGAACTACACAAAAAACTAAAGCCTAGCCAAACCAAAGCCAATACATTGATGTGCTGATTATTAATAAGTTTGATACGAGAGGGCTAGGCCTGGTGCCCTCTTTTTTCTATCAACATGCTCTAGTGGGAACCTTGTGGAGGAAACTTTTGGTGATTATATCTTAACCCAAAGAAACATCTCAAAGGCTGGAAATTCCAGACCCTCTTCCGCAGGTAATAAAGGAGATATTTCAGAGCAGGTGGGTCTTGTGTCCGCTTCCATATGTAAACATTTAGGTAACTCCTTTTCCACCCATAATTCGTCCCATTGTCTGCTATTTTACAAAACCTTGGGGGAAAAAATCTCTAAAGGAAGATTTGATAAACATGCAAAGTGACTGATTTGTCAAGGTTGAGACTAAAAGGTACCTCTGAAGTTTCTTTTTTTTTTTTTTTAAGATTTTATTTATTCATTTGAGAGAGAGAGAGAGAGAGCACAAGCTGAGGAGGAGGCAGAGGGAGAGGGAGAAGCAGACTCCCTGCTGAGCTAGGAGCCCAATGTGGGACTCCGTCCGAGGACCTGGAGATCATGACCTGAGCCGAAGGCAGACGCTTAATCGACTGAGCCACCCAGGCGCCCCGACCTCTGAAGTTTTTAAAGAGTTATGATCCCTTGGTCAATTTCTGATGCTAGGCTTGTCAGTAAGTTTTATGTTCATCTTATCTTTGTAGAGCTGTACAAGAAAAAAATGCATTTCACAGCACCAAAGCAGCTACCAAGGCTCTAAGGGCTGTTTCATTCTTATCATTTCAATAGGTGTATTTGAAACTCAGTGGCCTGCCAAGATTGAGAACAATTAGTTCTCAGATACTTTTATCTGATATAACACATCATGAAAGAGAATGTATTCTATCATTTATCTTTGCTTTGGTATCAATTCCTTCTCAACCCAACCCCCACAGAGAAATGAGGCTGAGTGTTTAATAGTAGTCCGGAATTTAAGGACATAATATTTGAGGTTCTTTACATGCTATGAAGCATGGTCTTTGGGAATTCTCCACCCGAGTACTTTACAAACTTTCTGAGCCAAACGGACCTTGACCCTGCGTGGTTTTTCACAATGCATCCATTGGTAAGCTAAGATGCCAACCACCAAGTGAATGTGGTCGTGATGTCATTGCTGGTACAGTTCCACCAAATCACACACTAGTGAAGCAAGAAAAATCAGAGTCGCAGCATTCTGGTGGAATAATGCGTTGCAGCAGTAATAAGGAGACCAAAGAAGGCATGTAGATGCCAGCTTCTGATCAGGAAGAAACAGAGAAAAATTATACAAACTACACTAGTTGCCTGGCAAGATGAGCAAAAAAATGGCTGCATCTTTTAGGGTAACAAGTATAGTTTTTACACTCCTTATAAGGCAGGAATGCTAAGAAGGAAGCTCCAAAGTCTACCCTGTAACTTGGCAGGAAAAAGAAAGCTATTATATCATACTCATTCTATAATGCACAAGATTTAAATTTGGGACATTCTCAATTCATCAGCAATAAGGTATAAGACAGCACACATAACTCACGAAAGTTTCCCTAATTAAGGAACAGGCCTTCCATCCCATACATCTACCTGAAATAGGTTTCAGAGTCTTAGACAGGTAGGGAGATTGCCAGAAGCACACATTTCTGAATACAAGAATTTCTTCTTATTTTAACCCTTAGATTTCTGAGCACAGGGTGGGGCAGTCTATGGTAATTTATTTATTTATTTATTTATTTTTAAGATTTTATTTATTTGACAGAGAGAGAGACAGCGAGAGCAGGAACACAAGCAGGGGGAGTGGGAGAGGGAGAAGCAGGCCTCCCGCTGAGCAGGGAGCCAGATGTGGGACTCCATCCCAGGACCCTGGGGTCATGACCCGAGCCGAAGGAAGACGCCTAACGACTGAGCCACCCAGGCGCCCCAGTCTATGGTAATTTAATCAGAAGTTGCAGAAAATACTAAACGCTACAAAGAAGGGCAACTGCAGAGGTACCAGTGAGACCAGCACAGAAAGACGGCAACTCCCAAGAGCACTAAGTATCTAGGACCCTAGGCTTCAGGACACCTCTTCTTAACTTGACAATAGGCAGTCATCACAGTGATACCCAGGGTGTATAAAAAGCAGACTTAAAATTCATCTATCCAACAAATATTAATTGGATGTCCACAGTACCGTGATAAAGAATACATGGTCCTTGCTGTCAAGTTGCTAATTTATAGCCGGGGAGATATAGAAGTTGACAGGCATTTACAGTAGAGACCGGAGCAATGACTAAAATGGGATCATAGGGCACAAAAGAAGGGCACCTCGCTTAGGAATGGCTTCCTGAATAAGATGAGGCTGAAACCAGAGTTGGACTATGTGTTTAAATTAGGTGAAGGAGGAAGAGGGCAGGGCATTCCAGGCAGAGGGCGAGTCATCTGGAGGAAGGCATAGAAGCAGAAGAGACTGAGCCCCTTTAGGGGAAATGAAAGCAGTTCAGAACAGCAGGAGTACAGGGTGCATCAAGAGAGTGCAAGAGAGGGAAGACTAGAGATGGAGGCACGGATCAGTCTGTGAAATCTTTTCGCATCTTCTTTTGCTTCCATGTAGATTTGCTTGGCCTTCAAAGAACTGAATGTCTTCAAAATCAAACTTTTGTTTGGTATGTGAGTAGTTTACTTCCTTTTAACATAAAAATAAAAACAACAAAATTAAAGAACTGATCATGAATTTTCATAAAGATCTCACCACTTCCCTATAATTCACTTTTTTTTCAATAATTCACTACCTAAAACCCCCCCAAAATAACAAAAAATGGCAGAGCTTTAATCATGGGCAGTCATTTGGTCCTATGAGCAGGTATGATTGAGGGTGAGTTAGGAACGCTCCTTGTTCAGAAATAGGCCACATCCTTACTAACTTCCAATTAATATAGAACTTAAGATTGTCACTAGAGAGTTATCCTTCTCATTCTTCTAAGAGGGATTTAAACTGTGTGCCAGGTAAACCCTTTGAAAAACTTTTGGCAATATATACCAATCCTGATTATATATATAACTTACAACCCAGTTATTCCACTCCTAAGTATATACTTACAGAAATGAGTATATATGTTCACTAAAGGAAATGCACATAAATACTCATAGGAACACTATAAGCAATAAGGAACACCAACAGGAAACTACTTAAATGCTCATCAACGGTAAAATGGATATATAAATGTGGTATCTTCGGGGCATCTGGGTGGCTCAGTCGTTAAGCGTCTGCCTTTGGCTCAGGTCATGATCCCAGGGTCCTGGGATCGAGCCCCGCATCGGGCTCCCTGCTCTGCGGGAGGCCTGCTTCTCCCTCTCCCACTCCCCCTGCTTGTGTTCCCTCTCTCACTGTGTCTCTGTCAAATATACAAATAAAATCTTTTTAAAAAATGTGGTATCTTCACATGAAGAAATACTGCATAGTTATGAGGAATGAACTACAATTGCAAGCAACAATTTGGATGAACCTTACAATTACATTTTTGAGCAAAAAAAGGTCAGATTATAAAGAGTACACACAATATGATTTCGTTTTTGTAACTTTCAAAACTAGCAGATATAATGTGTGATATTAGAAATGAGGCTACTGGAACCCTTTCACAATATATACATGTATCAAATAAAAAAAGTCAGGATATTGGTTACTCTTGGGGTGAGTAGTGTTTGGGAGAGGGTACAGGGTTGGGAGGGGGGCTTCTGGGGTGCTTAGTAAATGGCCTATTTCTTGACCTGGGTGTTGATTACACAGATGGGGTCACGTTGTAAAAATTTGTTGAGCTGTATACTTAAAATTTTGCACTTTCCATATTTAATATGGAAAAAAAAGTCAAAAATGCTTATTTTGTACTTATATACTAGCAAGAGTTAGAAAATGCTTTCTTTTTTAAAAAAAGACCATTTACACCTTACACTACGTACAAAAATTAGCACAAAATGAATCAAAGATCTAAACATTAGAACTAAAAAAAAAATAAAGCTCTTAGAAGAAAACAGGAGAAAATCTTGATGGCGTTGGATTTATTATACCAAATAATATGGCTTGGCTATGACACCAAAAGCATAGGCAATAAAAGAAAAAATAGATAAATTAGACTTCATCAAATTAAAACTTTTTGTGCATCAAAGGACACTATTAGAGTAAAAAGACAATCCACAGAATGGGCAAAATATTTGTAAATTTTATATCTGTAAGGGATTAATATCCAAAATATATGAAGAACTCATAGTTCAATAACAACAACAACAAAAAAATCAACTCAGTTTTAAAAAAATGGGCAAAAGACTTGGATATCCATTTCTCCAAACAAGATATACTACTGAGCAATACGCCCATAAAAAAGATGCTTACCATCATAATTATTAGGGAAATACAAAGCAAAACCACAGTGAAATACCACATCCATTTGGAAGGCAATTATCAAACAACAACACAATGAAAATGTAAAATAACAAGTGTTGGTGAGAATGTGGAGCAATTGGAATCCTCTTGTATTGCCAGTGGTTATGGAAAATAGTTGAGCTGCTGTAGGAAACAGTTTGGTGGTTCCTCAGAAAGTTGAACATAGAATTACCATATGACTCAGCAGTTCTACTCCTAGATATATACTCAAGAGAACTGAAAGCAAGGACTGAGGTTCATGAACCAATGTTCATAGCAGCATTATTTACAATGGCCAAAAGATGGAAATAGCGCAAATGCCCATCAACAGATGAATGGATCAAAAAAATGTAGTATATACATACAGTGTCATATTATTGTTTAGTCAAGAACAGACGAAGCTCAGTACCAGAGACACTCACAGACAGAAGACTCAAGGTAAGCATTAAGATTTCTTATGAGCCATAGAAATGGAGACAATGTACTATTCACACAAGAATGGACAAATAGACCAATAGCTAATGACTTATCATTGGTATAATGGTATCAACAGAGCTCACTCCCTCACCTCACCTCCTTTAGGTTTCTATTCAAATGCTATTTTAGTAGTGAGACTTTTACATAAAATAGCAATGTCTTCTCTCCCTACACCACCACTCTTCTGATTTCCCTTTTCTTGTTCAGTAGAGAGTTATCCATCATAGCTTAGAACCTTTTGACATACTATGTATTTTACTGTGTATTTCTTTATCATCTGTCTCCCCACTATAATATCAACTACACAAAGGAAGGAATTTCTTATTGCTGTTCACTGCTGTGTCTCCAGAGTATAGAACACTACCTGTTATATGATAAGTAGTCAATATATTTTTTAATGTAAATGGATGCAAGAGTTTAGAATGCCCAGAAACAGACTGATATATATAAGGACATCTGCTATATGACCAAGTTGGCAATACAGGTGAGTGGGGAAAGGATTCAATAAAGACATTTTATTTCCTTTACCCAACTTCTCTTGTTCCAAAATTTCCCTAGCATTGAAAGAGCTGAATTCCTACAATTCAGGTTTCTTTTGGTTTCTCACCCTATATATTTTCCCTATAATATCAAAAAGATACAAAGCTGTAGAACAAAGTGGAAGGATTAGAGATCTCCATAGAGATTTAAAAATGGATGCCTTCCTTTCATCATACTTAAAAATCAATTCCAAATGGATTAAGGACTTAGAAGTGAAAGTGAAAACTTTAGAATTAAAAAAAAAAGAATTTATTTTAAAATTCCAGTTAAGGAAAAATTTCCTAAAGATGACAGAAAAAGTATAAGTTATAAAGTATCTGATTGATAATTTCGGCTACATTAAAATTAACAGCATCTATTTGTAATGTATTTTATTTAAAAAAGGAAAAATACAAGTCACAAACTGGCAGAAAATATTTATAAACACATAACCCACAGAGGAATAGAATCTAGAATGTTTAAAGAAAATCTACGATCAATAGAAGTAGATGAATAATGCAATAGGAAAGTGGGCAAAAAATGGGTAACTTTGTTAGAAATCAAAGATATGCAAATTAAAACCACAAGGAAATACCATTTTTTTTTTTTTTACTCTTTGGCCAAATTTTTTGAAAGTTGGAAAATATCAAGTCTTGACAAGGTTGGAGCAGCAGAGCTCTTACCCATTTCTTGTGGGTGGTTAATTGCTACTACTTTGGAAAAAATACCTTCTGACCCAGCAATTTCATTCTTAGGTATATAACCTAGAAAAACCGTTGCACATGTACATCTGGAAACATGTATAAGAATGCTCTATAGAAGTTTTATCCATAACAACAAAATGCTGAAAGCAACTTAAATATGCATTCCTCATAGAGTGGAAAATGAATTTTACTGGAGTTATACAATGGAAAATTATACCACAATGCAAAGGGAAGACCCACATTTCATGTGTCAGCATGGATGGACCTAGAAACATAATGCTGAGTGAAGGAAGCAAATCACAGAAGAGAACACGTGAATCCATTTATCTAATGTTCAAATCCAGGCAAACTTAAGCAGTAATTTCTCTAGAAATGTGGCAAAGTGAGCAAGAAAAGCAAAGAATTGTTAAAATAAGAATGAGTGAATAAACATAACAATATAATTTTTACCCCTGGCTGAGGGAAGCAGTATAGCTATGAAGACAAGGCTTGACCTTCTTTCTGTTGGGGATTAAAAAAAAATTATTAAATTCTCTTCCCTTGGCAACATTTCTCTCCAAAAAATACCAAAACAAAACAAAAACATGTTTTAATTTCTGACATTTTTGAGGTTTTTATGAGATATGTTTCATAATGTGGGTGCTCCAAACTCTTTAAAATTAAACTTTCCAAACATGGTCGGTGATATTCTTCCTTCCCCATAGCAGGACTCAATGAACTCATGGTCTTCGTGTGTTTAGAGTCTAAAATGACTTTGCTTTCCTTCAAAATGGTAATTGTGTAATAGTTGCTTGTAAAGGAAAGTGATGTGATCATGTCTGGCTAGCAGGAAATTAAGCAGATAAGTGATCAGACCATTACACACAAGCTTTCATGGACCAGCAGCTGGATACCTGTCTCTGTGTGTCATGATCCTCCATTTTGCTCCACAGATTCTGGATTTTGTCTTTCTACCATTTTCATCTCATCTTCATATATTGTTTTAATTATTTTTAAATATTTAGGTTATTTTAAAATGTTAAAATAATTATTAAAAACACCTTAACAAGCAAGGAAAGAAATGTGGGACTCGTAAGCTTTTATTGGCCAAAAGGTGCTAAATAACTAGAGCAAAGAATTTTCCAATAACTGCAACAACAACCAAAGCACTTTTTAGAAAATTTATTGGCGATAATAAATCTGTAACTACAGGACAAATTTTTAGCCATTAATTCTTATAGAAGGATGTATTATCTCCCTTTCTGTGTTTGAAAAGGGAAAATTTTCACTCCATAAAAGCATTAGAGTCATCACTGAATCTCCGTAAAACCAAGGGAGCACAATTTTCCTATCTTTAAGTCATATAAAACTTCACTGGATATTTGTTTTGAGATGGACATTATTGTAAACATAAATCACTATTACATTCTATTATGTTACCTCTCAGATACAAAAAAAAAAATCTAGCTCGGCACACACTTATTGTTTATAGGTTTGGGGGATTAAACTGATAAGAACAGATACTACACTTGATCTTAGCCAAAAGGCCGAGAAGCGATAGGTTTGGGGGATTAAAATTACTCTTTCCGGTATACAAAAGAGGATGTTTAAGAAGTCTTTGGGAAGCTGTATAATGGGATGACCTCCAAAAAGCTTGAATGCAGTTTCTCTTTGCTACTGTCTAGCTGTGAGATATTTGATAAGTAATTTTACTTTTCTGGGTCTCAGTTTTTTTATCTAGATTCTCTCTTATGGCTGCTTCCATTCTAATATGCTATGCTAAATTCCGTATTTTGTCCTTACTCTTAACAAAAAGATGTGTTATTTAGGGAGATAACACAAGTATTTGGGGGAGGAATTGTAGGACTGTGAATTGTTAGGGTCTGCCCTGGCAATCCTGACTTTCTAGGATGCCTAACGTCCAGCAACTTATGTAGAGTAGGTAATACGCAGCTATTCTACATGAATAAGTGAACGAACGAATGAATGAGTGAATAGCTTAAGCCCAGGAAATCTATCAAAGCTTGTCATTTAAAAATATGTGATTTTTCCTTCATTAAAATATTGTAGCAAATTCTATGTATGAGTTTTAAATTATCTGATTTTCCTTGGGGAATTTCTTTTTAACTTCTTAACCTAACCAAACCTTCTTAGCCTACTTATAGACTAACGTGAAGAACTGGAGTTTAGAAACTGATTAGAGAGCGCCTATTTACTTTTCACATTAGCATTTTATTGGCCAATTGAGACGCCTTCAACCCACTCACTTAACGATCTTGGGCATGTGAATTCTCCATCTTGGATCTCTAGCTCTTTGAAAAATGGGAATAACAACATTGACCTGTTTTGAGGCGGAAACAGCTAACATCACCAGTGAGCCTGTGGAAGGCTAATCTTTAATATTAATCAGGGAGAGATAATTATTTGGTTGCTTCCTGTGGGGAAAACTTCCGGAAATGAAACAGTAACAATTAAGAAATATGGGTTTTTTTTCCTTCCATGTTGCCAAAGTTTGTTTTGGGTAGTTGTTGTTTGCCGTGGGTTTTTTTTTCTTTCTTTAATTTTTTTTGTTGTTGTGGAAGATTATTATCCTTGTGGGGTATCTTCAGGGTAGTGTACCCTTCAGTGTCAAGATTTTGTTCATGATTCATCAAAGGAAATAACGAGGAGGTGAGAAAATTTAAAGTCCAGAGGCAGGTTCTTTGTGAAAACATATTTAGCACTGAATCTTTTTTTTTCTTTCTCTTTTGTCAGTAGACACAGAATATTTCTGGATAGTTATTGTGAAATATTAGATTAGACACTTTTTAAAGGCATCATGACAAAGCTAGGAAAGTGTTATATCAAAAAAGATCTAATTATTATAAATATCATATCAGTTATTATCAATAAATATGAGCCATAAATGATAAATAAATAAACATGAGCCATAAAACCAACACATTTCCCCTTCCCTACAGGTTTTACTGACCATGGTAATTAATCTTAACATCTGTTAAGGTCACTTGCCTTGTGAAATAATAAATTATCAAATAGCAGGGCCATAAAAGAGTGATGATTGCCTGTACGCAGTGCACCATATGGCCCAATTCAGTACCAATATAGGGAACGCCACGTGCTTGGTAAACAATAGGCATAATATGACCTGTGTTAACAAGAGTGGGTTTCTAACAAGCAGTGGAACTACAAAGTCATATAATGATAAATTTTGCCCTCACAAAGATGAAGCTAATATCATTAGCCATTTATTGCAAAGGAACTTAAATCTTTTCAAATTAAACTCATGATGGATTTTAATCACTTGGTTAATGTTGGTAAATGATTATGCCTCCAACCATTACGAT
Source organism: Halichoerus grypus (assembly GCF_964656455.1). Classification (NCBI taxonomy): domain Eukaryota; kingdom Metazoa; phylum Chordata; class Mammalia; order Carnivora; family Phocidae; genus Halichoerus; species Halichoerus grypus. Next base: position 143,307,343 of record NC_135715.1, on the reverse strand, counting down.
AATGATCATTATTAGCAAGAGTCTGTTTTTACAATGTTTCTAATGTTTAAAATTAATCTAGAAGTCAAGAGCCATTAAATCATTTCACCTGCAGCTGAATTGAAAAGATGCACGTATTTAAATCTGTAATTTAAAAACAAAGCCAAAGCAATGGAAAAATACACAAGAAAAGCTATTAGCTACAGCGCCACCATGTGACCAACCTCAAAATTCCGTGCAGAAGCAAAAGAGCAAATATACCAAGAAAAATAGGTTTGTGCAGAAAAGAGACCACAGTTAAGAACTTCAGATGGAGGGGCGCCTGGGTGGCTCAGTTGGTTAAGCGACTGTCTTCGGCTCAGGTCATGATCCTGGAGTCCCAGGATCGAGTCCCGCATCGGGCTCCCTGCTCGGCAGGGAGTCTGCTTCTCCCTCTGACCCTCCTCCCTCTCATTCTCTCTGTCTCTCATTCTCTCTCTCTCAAATAAATAAATAAAATCTTTAAAAAAAAAAAAAAAAAGAACTTCAGATGGATCCTTGTTATTGACCTACAGTGGGCCTCAAAACTCTAAGAAGTCAACTTCTATCTCTCTAGAATTATAAGCTTCAAGCTCCTGGGAAACCTCAGGAATCAGCAGTCAGTTGCCAGAGAGTCTGCAATTTGCAGCATTTAAGTCACAGATAGAGATTAGCCCTTTAAACAGGAGCTACATTTCCAAATGTAAGAGCAAAATGTGTGTTTGAGTGATGTGAAGGCGTTGACCATTACACAAGACATGGGGTCATCTTCCAGCACAAGAATAAAGTGTGAACAAAAGGGAAAATTATAGTACAAAACTTTTGAATCATAATCCTATTTCCTGTAATCTGAGCAGTCTGATATCTTCTCTAGGTGTCAGGTTTCACGTCTATAAAGTGTTGGAATGAGACGAGATGATTTCTAAGTCACTTACCAGGGAAGAAATCCTATGGCGAGAATCACTTCAAGGCATGTGGCTCTACAAATTTATGTAAAACTATGCATATAAATTCTTGTACAGGATGAAATTATTCTCTAATAGTCTAATAACATAAATTGAAGCAAAACACTAAGAGGTGTTAAAGAAGAAAAAACGGGAGAAAATAGAAACATTTTATAAATCCAGAAAAAATTGAGAAATTTCAGTTGCCTTCAGAAATAATTCTTACCAGCAATGTTTAAAACATTTATTTTTTCATTCATCTATTAAGTGTATCTTGATTTCCAGCAATGTGCCAGGCATGGTGCTAAGTTTTAGGGATAACAACATAGCATAGAAACTCTTCTCCCAGATAGGAAGATATCACTAATAGAAGGAACTCAAAACTAATTACACAAGACTAAAGGAGATATGGCTTGAAAAAGAATGAAAAATTAGATTCGTGTCCAAGGAATAAGTAGATTCTTTTTAGTCTATAGACTAAGGTATCTGATCCCACCCTTATGAGCTATCCCTGGAAATGCTGTTTTAATTCTGAAGCCAGGGATCTTGAAAACCAACCAACCAACCAACCAACCATCCAACCAACCAACCAACCAACCAACAAACAAAAGTGACTAAGGGAATGACGAGTTTTAGTGACTAATGGAAGCAACTTAAGAGGAACTAAATATAAACCATCTGACTATATAGACTGACTAAACTGAGTCTAAAAATAGAGAATTAATGAGGGGGGTGGTATTGTTTTCCAGTGCACAAAGTGATAACTATGGGAGTGAACAGTAAGAGGAGTTAGGAAGTGGAAAATGTAGACTGTATCAGGAAAAAAGCTTCCTGTCAGAGAAAATCATTAGCTTAATACCACCACTCAGGGGAAGTGTTAGAGGTTCCACTTGTTGATCTGTTGGGAGCCCACTGACTGGAGCTCTGGGGCATGTGTCTTGTTAGGATCCCAGGAGAACAATGGGCTGGCATTCCTCTGCCTCTCTGCAAAGGCTAAAGATAGGAGTAGAGAATCATGAAGAGGGAGGGGCCAAGGAAAAGAAAGTGAGTGCTTAGGGGAATATGGACATGCATTATGAAGTTTTTCAAAATTGTAAACCACCCATTTAAACCATTTTTCCCCTTCATCTGTTGTTTCTCTTATTGGTTTGAATCAAAGGGGTAAACAGGCCCGTATTCTACTTCACTGAAGGGAGAACTGGATCCCAGTCCTTAATGCCACTAACTAGACATAATACAGGAAATGTTATTTAAAAGAAGTCAGCACTTGCCATGCATAGCAATTCAAATTCCTGGTTGTCTTTCTCCTGTCCTGAAAATAAGGAAATCATGCAGAAAAAGTCACCTGGCCAAGGTGCGTTGTTAGTTCAAGAGCATTCAGTCTGGCTGATTTCTTCTGACTTGCCTACACTCTCACGTTCCAGAGCATCAGAATGTCGCCAGATCTTGTTGGACAGGTGCAAACTCTCAATCAGACCATACTTGCCTCTAATTTGATCATGCCAGAGCGGCACAGACATTAATTATCTTCTATTGCCTTTTTAAAAGGGCAGGAAACAAAAAAGCTCTGTTGTTTCAGCAACTGCCCTTTGGGTTCTGTGACGAGGCACCTTTGCTTGGCTTCCATTCCCAGCTTCGGGGTTGGAGCCCAGTTGTGTTTTTCTCATAACTTCTGCCTTGTGGTTTGGACCTTGGCTCTTTTAGCTACTTATGTGACTTCTGACTTTAACCATCTGCCATGTTCCTAGACTGACAACTCGCTGCCCTGTTTTTGGTTTCCTGGCATTTCTTTTCCCTCCTCTAGACCTAGGCTATGACCCTGATGTTGATTCATAGAACTTCATCCTAATCTTTGCTTTGATTTATGGGGTAATTAAAAAAAAATGTTTCAGGATTAATCTGCTCAGTTCTGCTGGGACAGAAACTCTTTCTAGTTTTCAGGCCTGTGCCTAAGTACTTGTCCTATAAAAACAAAGCCATTTTTCTTTTGTCTTTCCAAGTATAAAGGAATCGTTATGGTAACAGTGATAATCTCTGCTGAAGTAAGAGAATATAGTTTAAATGATGATTTAAGCTGGAAGCTATAGTTATTATTAGTCACTTTTATTAAGGGGATTTTTTTTTTTTTACTACTTACACTTTTTTTTTTACCCAAAGAATTGAGATAATGCGGTTTTTTTTGGTTTGTTTTAATAGGAGTAGTCAGTTCTAGAATAATCATATAACTGATATACCCAATTGGTTTATAGAGCATTATGCACCATAGCTTATTATGTGTACTCTATAATTTTCTTGCATAGGTAAATTATTGTTATTTCTTTTAAGTACAGCTGACAGTCACATTTTTCCTCCCTCCATAATTTAGAAATTTTGATCAACAGACAGGTAAATAGATGGTCTTTCTTGATGAGTTATAATTAAAGTACCAAACGCTTACTTATGTCAGGAAATAGAGTGCCTTAAAATATACCTATGCATATGTCTCAAGTGGACCCATGTGACTTCGGTAGCAGAAAGTACTTATGATAGAAAACTGCAATTCTAAACTATGGTGGAGTACAAATTTTAAACCCCAACACTTGCTAAAACTATGCCACAATTTAGAGGGATTCTCTGATTTGCAGAAATATCCACAAATCCCCCCTTATTCTCAGCTGTTTTCAGAGTAAGTTGGTAAGAACAGTGTCAGTTAACACGATTGCCTAATCTCTCCTTGGTAATCGGCTTTAATTCTCAGAGTATACGGCTGGGCTAGGGAAGATATAATGACTTCTCTACCCATTCATGCTTTTCTACCCGTAAGTATTTGACATGGGCTTCCAGGCCACATGAGTTTTGGAATTCTATTTAATCCAGCAATTTTGCTCCCAAGGTATAAGCCATAGATCAGAGGTCAATCTAATCATTTGGAACTGGCTTGAAACCAGAAAGGAGACTTCTCTCTAAATCACCATGCTATGCTTTTGTTGTTGTTGTTGTTGTAGCTTTATTTATCTATTCTTACTCCATTAAGTACTAAACAATTACTGAATTCCTGAAGCTTTATAAGTCTAGGTATTTGGCAATGTCAGATTCCCCACTTTATTCTTTTTCAAGATTGTTATTTCTATTTTTGGTCTTTTGCCTGTCCATATATGATTTAGATTCAGCTTGTCAATTTCCACCAAAACAAAGATGAAATTTTTATTAGAATTCCATTAAATGGATAGATTAATTAACGTACATTTTATATCGTTACAATATTAGATCTTCCAGAAAGAAAACTTCTCATCTAAACCATCATGCTACGCTTTTTTATGTATATAAAGCAATAAGGAAGTTTTAATTTGTAAATATCAGATCCTAAATCTGAATCTTATAAATTTCAGGAGTTAGGAGGTAATTATATCTAGCTTTGTTAATAATATCAGGTTAAATCACATGTAATTACCATTTTTATAGGTTAAAAGGGTCAAATGTTGGCGGCTTCAGAGGTGTAACTACATAAAATCAGAACATAATAAAAAATGTCATTGAACACAGCTATGTGCTAGACATTTTATTAGACATATATTTTTATTACATTGGAGCTTCACAAACCCCTGCAAGATAGGTAGTTTATTATTCCTATTTATAGCAGAGAAAATGATGTAATTTGATAAAGTTGACATTGCCATTAGGTTTTGGTTTCAACCTCTGTCCCTCTCATTATACAGTGCTTTTTTCTTAGATTATTTCAGGGTTGATCTCTCTACTTCTCCCTAACTAGCACTTGAATTCTCTCTAAAATATTTCTAAAATTTAGTCAGGGAACCTCTTGCTAGACACCTCATCATGTAACCCTCCACTAAGCACTCACTACCTTTAGATACAACCCATTCCAATTTTGTATAACTTTGTTATAAAAGTTTTATTTCTGTTGAATCCAAATCTGCCTCCCTGTAATTTCTACTTCCTGTTTCTGCACGCTGAAACAACTCAGAACAAGTCTAATTGCACATGCAAATAGTAGTCTTTGAAATATATGAAGATAACTGTGTTTTGCCATGCTTCCACAGCCCTAATTCTTGAAAACATTTCTGTATCACAGAAATAGTTGATTTTCCAATCATTATTTGTTAAATAATAAAAAACATGACAATGATCTCCCCTTATTACCTGGGGAATATTTCAGTTACTTGCTTTTCTGGATGGAAGTATTTCATAGGAAAACAATGAGAAAGATATCCAAGCAAGCAAGAATTGGGCTTGTATACATTTACTTTTTTAAACATTTAGCAAATATGTAAGTGTTCATGCAAATAAGATATTTCTGAAAGCTGCCAAGGTTGGCATCTTGGAATAGGATATGTATTTGTCCTGTTTATTGATTAGAATATATGATTCTAGGGCTCCTGGGTGGCTCAGTTGGTTAAGTGACTGCCTTCGGCTCAGGTCATGATTCTGGAGTCCCGGGATCGAGTCCCATATGGGGCTCCCTGCTCAGCAGGGAGTCTGCTTCTCCCTCTGACCCTCCTCCCTCTCATGCTCTCTGTCTCTCATTCTCTCTCTCACAAATAAATAAAATCTTAAAAAAAAATTTAAAAAAAAGAATATATGATTCTAGTTGTTGAGGCATCAAATAAATGTAAAAAAATGAAGGTAAGAATAGAAAATACATAACTTTTATGGTACAGCATGAGCAACATCATTTTGAAAAGGCTTTTTAAGACTTGTTTCATATTTAGGGCATATGGTGTACATAGGCCTGGGATTGAGGAAACCATTTAGCTTGAGGCCAAATTATGGCATAGTTTGATATGAGGGGGCAAGCTGAAAATGGGCAATGACAGGGTGGCCTTAAAAGACAGTGGGGAGGAGGGCGCCTGGGTGGCTCGTTAAGCGTCTGCCTTCGGCTCAGGTCATGATCCCAGGGTCCTGGGATCGAGTCCCACATCGGGCTCCCTGCTCGGCGGGAAGCCTGCTTCTCCCTCTCCCACTCCCCCTGCTTGTGTTCCTGCTCTCGCTATCTCTCTCTCTGTCAAATAAATAAATAAAATCTTTAAAAAAAAAAAAAAAAAGACAGTGGGGAGGAAGAATTTTCCCAATGGGCAGAGCTGAAAACAGGGCACCTTACTATCCTTTGAATATACAAGAGGAAGTAGCCCAAAGTATGGATTGCTAGATTGCTGCATGGTGGCCAATTGCCAGTGGCTTAGAAGGAAAAGGACTAGAAAATTAGAGGCAAGGAAGTGTGAGGAGTGGCATGTGAAGGGACATATGAAAGTGGGAAAAGTATGAAATTTTTGTATTGCATGTTAATGGCCACTAGAAAATATCTACCATGGAGGAGGCATTGACCAACCAAGTGAATAAAATTATTTGTCTGGTTGATATTAGGCCATCATTTGTCTTTGGCCACTCCATAAACCAACACGTGGGTCCATGAGTGGAGGGGCCACCGTGATAGTGATGGAGGCTGTACATGAATCCACCAGCATGGACTCCCATTTAACAGGCCAATGTGAAAAAAATTAAATAAATAAATAAATAAATAGAAGGCCAGTGTGACTATGGCTTGGCTACATTGGGCTCCTTTTATCCTAGAATGGCTAGTGGTTCATTATCACAGGGATAGATACCTATTCCAAGTATAGATTTGCCTTTTCTGGCTGCAGAGTCTCAGCCAGCACTGCTTTGTGGGGACTTATGGAATGCCTTGATTCACAGGCATGGGTCCTAGACAACGTAGCATCCAACCAGGGGAACCACTCAAAGCAAAAGTGGCATGGGACATGACCATGGGATCTACTGCTCTTATCATATAACACACTATTCAGAAGCAGCCAGCCTTGGAGAGAACTGGAACAACCTTCTCAAGGCACAGTTGAAGCTTCAGGTCAGAGGCAGTTCTCTGCAAGGATAGGGTTCCATCCTTCAGATGTGGTGTGTGCACTAATTCAGAAACATCTACATGGTTCTCTGTTCCCAGTAGGAAGAATACATGGATCTGGGAACCAAGGACTAGAAGCGTGATTGGTTTACCATCCCTCCAAGTGATGCACTGGGAGATTTTGTGCTTCCAACAACTATAGACTCTGCAAGGTTAGAGGTAATGGTCCCCAAAGAGCAAATGCTCTTTTCAGGGGACAAAAGAAAGGGATACATTGAACTAAAATTTTGGCTGCTACCAGGGCACTATGGACCAGCAAAGCTAGAAGAGTGACCATGGCAGGTCACTGATAGGTAATTTAACTTGATCAACAGGAGGAGGTAGGGGTGCTGTTACACAATAGAGTCAGGGAGGAATATGTGTGGAACCCAGGTGATCCATCTGGGCACTAATACTTCTTGCCCTCCTGTAATGGTTAACAGACATGTGCAGCAACCTGGGCTGAAAAACATATGATTGCCAAAGGCCAGAACATCTAAGGAATAAAGATTGAGGTAACACCACTAGATAAGGCACTTAAGCATTACAAGGTGGTAGCTGAGAGTGAAGGGAATTTAGATACATAACGGAGGGGTAAGAAAATGAGTACCAGTCACAGCCTTGAGATCAACTGCCATGATGAGAACACTGATTTATCCCATTAAATTCCCTGTGTTTCTCCTAATGAAGAGAGGGCCATGGGAACCATGGAGGAACTTGTTCCCAAACCTAAATGGAAAAGTAGATCTGGGCAGTACGAGGGGTGGGCTGTCCTGGCACCCATCTCCTGCTGTTGGCAGTATCGTTGACTGCTGGCCCTATTTCTTGCTCCTCTGGATCTATTATTGTGTTCACACTGAGGCCTCGGCTCCCACAGAGTGCCCTTGACCAATGCCTGAGGAGAATGAGGGGACTATTCCTAACCCATTCCTACTGGACACAGAATTCCTATGACTAGCCATTTTGGTTTGAAAATTCCCCAAGTCCTCAAGTGTAACTAAAACTTTCCTGGAACTACACTGTAATCTGAGACTCTTTCTACCCACTCCTGCTTTCCTCCACTCCCCCTTCACAGGTGTAAGACCTGCATCATAGTCTGATGCTCCCCCTGTTTACCCTTTACCCTTCATAGGTTTTTTCACCAAATAAATCTCTTCCATATCTAGTGTCGCCTTGGTGACTGCTTCTCAGAAGACCTAACTAACATAGAAACCAAACCCAGTGCAGCATCCCTCCCTGTCATCTCCGACCAGAAGTAGGCAGCATCAGTGTGTTCTTCAACCATGCAGCCATACTCTGCCTCTTTCCACCAATGATAAGAACCATAAGATCCTTATCGGAAGAGAACGGAGAACCCATTTCCACTTAATATCCTCCTAGCCCAAGGGAGTTGAGTGTATAGGAGATGGACAACAAGATTAAGTAGTTAAGATGTTTTTACATCTAATGATTATTTAGGCCCAAGTAAGTTCTTTTATATCCATAATCTGTATCAGCAATGCCCTACCTCTTCTGTCTTCCAGCTTGTAGGTCATTAACAAATGTTTCTTGAGTAAATCCTTGTATTTCTTTCCACATCACCAGGTAAGGGCTTCAAAATACTCAAAGTGGTACATGCCAGACAACTTACTTCATTTTCTCCCACAGGAGAACCCCACCAACAGACTCCTACATTGTGCTCAGGCTACTTGCTTCCAGTCTATGCCTGCATTTTAGAGCCTCTCCCAAGGTACACCTGGTGATTTTTCTCACTTGTCCTTTTCCGCACGTAAAGCATAGAATGTATAAAATTAGAGCAGGTTGCTTAAATCCTGGTTCTCACAGTTATTCTGAAAACATAGGCCAATCACTTCACTTGAGCCTCAGTGTCCTCATCACTAAAATGATACCTCCTTCAAGTGGTTGCTATAAGTATTAAATAAAATAACAGTTATAAATTGTAAAAGGACACACAAATATTAGTTATTATTTATTACTTTCCCCCTCTAACTCCTCATTTAAAGAGATCTTATACCATCAACTTTTCCTTCACAGACTTTTTTCAGTTTGACTAGATGGAGATCAATTTCCTCAATTCTTTGTTCTCTACCCTGAACATGAATTTACTCTCATTCTCTATAAGATTTATAAGCAAAACACTGCATACCTATCTGGAAACATCCAATACTGCCATTGTTCTCATCCTGTTTTCTATTTGTCTGAAATAGTGTTTTCTCTCATATTTTATAATCTCCCAAAGGCGAAACACCCTAAATGAATAACTATTTTAACACATCTAACCCAGTAATCTGCACAATTAAGCACATAATACATGCTTAAAATGATAATTGTGAGAAGTCATACTGAGGTAAAAATATTCACTGCCCTTCCCTGCTGGGTACCTCCCAGTGGAGTTTTTTCCGGTGACAGGATTATATTTCCTACCTAAAGATACCAGGCTTGACTGTATTACTCACTTTGTCTAAGAATGTATTAGAAGTGACATAGACCACTTCCAAGCAGAAGCTTTAAGAACTGATGCATGATCCACCATTGTTCTTTTCCCCCTTGGCCATAAGAAAGCCAATATTCCAGATAGGGGCCTCTCCTTCAATTTGGATATCCAGTAAGGAGGACTCATGGCAGATGTACAATGTGAGATAGAAATAACCCTTTGTTGTTGCCAGGAGATTTTGTACTTGATTGTTCCTAAAGCACACTGAAGCCCACCCAAGCTGACAGATGCAATCATGATAGCATAATATCTAAGCGCACTCTTTAATTTCAGTGTTTGCATTATTCCACAAACTTAAGTGTGCAAGGAGGAGTGCATGCCTTCATTTTCTGTATATTGACTGACTGCTTTCTTTGAAGTTCAAACTTTTGGAAACCAAATTTAGGAAGCCTTGGGGCTGTTTGTGCTTTTTACTCTCATATATATTCCCTCTCTGCTAATGACCCACAGAGCCCACTGCTGGAGTAAATATGGGAAGGGGGGACTAGAAAATATAAGGAGAAAACCAAGAATCTCAAATTATTATTTAGCCATACTACTAAAGTACAGAGTAATATAATGTGAGAAAAGAATTCAGGGTTACTGAAATCAGATCAGTGTGATATTTTGTTTATCATGAACAATTCCCTTTCTTTAAAACCCTAGGGATTCTCAGTTTACTACTGCAGACATACTGAAAAGAAACATAAAAAGAATATTCTTTCACTTTGCTCTACTTTTATTTTTAAAAACTATGCTTGTAACTTCCATCATTCTACAATTTTCTATAAAATGAAAGCTAGAATGAAACATATGGATGAAAAGAAAGTTTCATTTGTTGCCAAATATCTTCTCTGCATAACATCTGGATATTTAGAACATCTGCACAACTGACAATCTTTCAACTTTTCATCTGGATGTTTGGCAAATATGGAGAAAACATTTCCTTTATAAATCTAATTGTTATTCTTATGCAGTGCTATTCTAATGACATATTTGTTAATATTGCTATCATCCTACTCTTTTATCAAATAAAATATGGATATAATTTTGGAGCAAAACAATAAATTGTTTAATGTTATGGTGCATGCTGACATACAAACCCTGACAGTAAAAAGGGAAAATTTTTGGTGAATTCTTCCTCCACAGCAATCAATCTATTTCAAGAGAGATTAACAATAGAATGTATCAAAGCACTCACTTCATGTTCAGTGGTCTCTATTGTGTATGCCCTTTATGTGAGATGAGAGAATTCTATTCTTTGGCCAGATGCTGATATAGTCCTATAACATCTGCATGGATGTCTGCTTGGCACTTAGGGTAAGGGGGGAAATTTGATTGCACTCTTGAGGTTGTGGAACATGGAGACAAGCATCATAATCATCCTTTGCAAAAACTCCAAGGGGCTTAGTTACATGTTTTTCCCTTGTCAACATCTGTCAAGAACCACATGTCAATTACTACTCCATCTTTTCTCAGGTAATAAAGGAACAGAGAACTCCCAAATGAACAGTCTTTATCTTTCCAACAATATGCCCCAGGCCTTTGCTTTTGGATGTAACCCTCATAAATTCTTGTCATTTTCTACTTATAGGGATCTTGGCAGAGAAAGAGGCCTGAATGGAAGAAAAAGGTGATGCTTTTAGTACAGCAAACCGTATATGGGCATTTGTTTCAGGATATCTAATACAAAGAAAGGCAGGGTAAATCTAACTGAACTATTTCACTTTTCCTAGAGCCATCCCTGTGTCTTACTGATAAGATCACTTAACAGCTCATTTTTATTTGGTCTCAATTTTTTATGCTTGTACAATTTTATCTTCTTTTATTTTTCATCTTATTTGTTGGCTTGTATAGGAGTGTGTGTTTGTGCATGCATGCACCATACCTAACAGAAAACACTTTTTAGTAGTGAACAGGTGCAGAGTGTTGCCCCATTATACGCTGAGGGTGAGACCTGTAGCCATCTATGCTTGAAAATAGGTAGTGTGGGAACCAGAATAGTTTCAGCTCATACTGAAATGATCATCTGAAATTAGGTGAGCACAGAAGCAGAGAACTTATAAAGAGATGTCAGTGCATTGCCACAGTTTCTCTGGTAAGATGGTAGTTGGAAAAATTTTTTACCAGATTTCACAAGTGACGAGTCTAAGATGTCCTGAGGGCCTGTGTTCTGTTGTGTGTTCCAGGTCACTTTTTCTCCCACCTAAACTGTATAGGTGATGGTTTTTCTACAGTAGCTCAATTGACTTTACTGAGACCCATCAGTGTTAGGTGCTGAAAACAAATTGCAAAACCAGGAAGACCCATATCTTGCCTTTAGGAGTTTAGTCGGGATTGCAGTGCCAGATATTCCCACAAGGAATGCTGTGTGTGGTGGATTAAAGATGGCCACAAATTCCTTGTTGTTCATCCTACCAATGTGTGAAGTCTCTTTGCTCACTCCTTTAATCCGGGATGGCCTCATGGCTCCTTTGACCCATAGAATGTGGCAGAATGTGATGCTGGGCTGGTTCAAGGCTAGATCTTAAGAGGACTGAGAGCCTCTGCTTTCTCCCTTTTGGAAGACAGCTACCATGCTATCAGGAAATCCAGGTCATTTCTGTAGAAAAAGACCATGTGGAGAGGTTCTAGAGGAGGAAAAGCCATAGAGAGTGACTGAAGTCACACGAAGGAGAACTGAGGTATGACAGCTGAGGGCACCAGGGCCACAGGCGTATGAGAGAGGCCTTCTTGGACCTGCTGGCCAGGGCTACCGCCAGTTGGGTGAGGCTTCCTGAGTGACTCCAGCTAATACCGCATGGAACAGATGAACTGTCCAGTCAACCTACAGAATCATGAGACATAAGCTTTCCTTATTGTAAGCCCATGCATTTGGGGAGTGTTTGTTACACAGAAATAATTAACTGATACAGCTTACAAATCAATATACACACCAAAATTTGCAGAGAGCCACATGGGAGCATCAAATGAGTATATGCAAGGAATTCTGAATTGAGGAGTGGTCAGAAGTCATAGGGGGCAGTGGAGTCTGACAGTTTTGGTAGTGAAACCTGTTTGAATCTCCGTCCCACCACTTCCTAGCCTTATAATTTGGGGCAAATCAGTACCTTTCTTGGGATTCAGTTTATTAATCTATAAAAGAGAAATAATAATTCCTACTCCACAGTAGTACAGTAAAGGTAAATAAATTGGATAATATGTATAAAGCTCTTAGCACAGTGCCTCACACAGATTAAGAACTCAATACTAGCCATTGTTCTTATAAAGTACTTGTCATTGTTCTTATAAAGTAATCATGGAAGGGCTTTCTGGAGTAGATAACTTGGATTTGCATAACAATCCATCAATTTTTATTTTGTAGTAAGGAGATAGATTCAGTTTATTTGTCCCTGAATCTCCAGGTACAATTTGGTTTTTTTTATATTGTTCCCAGTTAGATTATGAATTTGTATTGGTTTGTATTAAGAAAGGTGACACCGTCTTTTTGCATAAAAGTGTCTGAGGCAGAGGCTGTGATGAGTTTCAAAATCCATGTCCTTTCCTTTTGAGTGTACAGTTAGATGTAGTTATGGCCACGAGACTGAATGCTGTCTAGTGGAACGTGGACCAAAACAAGCCCCACTTCCAGGCCTGGCCCATGAAGACTTCTTACCTCCAAAATCCCAGATGATTTCCTCTTCCCGTTGATTGGAACAGAAGTCCCCACAGAGCGACCCATCCGATCTATGTGTTGAAGACAGTGTAACAGATGGGAGGGGCTTGGACCCCAAAACACCACTAGAAGAGAGCTGCCCAACCAGGAATTGCTTCACTGGATTGTGACATGGGCAAGAAATACTGCTTTTGTGTTAAGCTGCTGATAGTTCAGCAATTTTGGTATCATAGCAGCTGATGTTACCATAATGAACCGTGTTCTGGTGCTAGCCTACAATCATCTATCTTGTTGTTTCTCTGCCCACACTATCCATCCTTGTTTCCCGGAGAAGTAAACCTACTCACCTTTTGTTTCATTCATTATCTCCCTTCTATCTGTGCACTCTTCTCTCTCTCTCTACTTTGTCTCCACAAAGTCCACCAAGTTATACACCTTCTCTCCTTAAGAGCTACAGATTCTTCCCAGTGAGCCTCCTTCAACTAAATGGAAATAGAAACTTGGTTTTTTTTCTCCTTCTTTATTGCCTTTTTCGTTCATTTGTAAACATATGACCCAACACTCATAGGAGCATCTCTGCATATAGGTAATGTTTACTTTTCTGTGAATGGTAGATTGTTTTTAAATGGTCAAAATAAATGAAAAGCTACCATTTATTGAATACTTGTTACACACAAGACACTATATAAGTGTCTTACGGTGATTACATTACATAGGTCTCACAGCAAACCTGTGCTGGCTATCATTCTCGCCGTGGTACAGATGAGAAAACCAAAAGCCAGAGCATTTGGCAACCTGCTGGTTCATGGAAGAGCCAGAAAATTTGAACCCAGAGCATGTGCTCCTGCCCGTACCTTCCACGGCTTCTCAACATGTGGTCATAGACATCATGTCCTTTGATGGTGTATGCATGAATGTGTACAGAAAATAGACAGCTTGTGGAAAAAGAAAGAAAGAAAAAAAATACTTGTTCATGAGATAGACCGAAAGTCACTGGCAATATCCAGTTGCGTATTTGACATTAGTTTACTGCATTAATTGCATTGTTCCTTATGTCCTCTTTGACAGAAATTCTCACTCAGTAATGTGTAAGATCCTCTTGTCCACAAGGCCAGACACTGCTTCAGAGAGGAAGTAGCCAACCAATTCTGGTGGTCAGTTTGCCCTTTTCAGTGTGGCTGATTACCTCAGTTCTGATCCAGTGCTGACAGCATCCTGTGCTTTTTCAGCCGGAAGCTTCTTTGCAATGTTAACTATTTCACTGCCATGATTTCACTTATAATTTGGAAAAAGCAACCACTCAGAAGACATCATGAAGGCTCACGTGCATCAGTCACTTGTTATATACCAAGCACTAAGCTAATTACTTTACATATAGGGCATTGAATCCTCCCAGTAACCCTATATGATTGAAATAATTTTATCTCTACTTTTAAAATGAGAAAATTGAGTTACTAAGTAATTGACCAAGGACACACAGCAAGGGCGTAATATAACCTAGCTTTGAATCCAGATAGTCTGGCGCCAGAGCCTGCCTTTGTAGCCATACAATAACACAGAGCAAGGTCTCCAAACATCTGATCTGCAGGAGGCACCCGGGGCAGTTGGCACCTGGGCCAGGGAATGCCAACCTGGAAAACATTTTGCATCGAACTGTGAATGTGTCTTGGCCTTTCCTGTTTGTCGCTGGGCAGCACTTCTGAGTTATACTGGCAGTGAGAAACCCCACAGTTAAAAGTATAGAACTCAAATTAATGCACGTATATTTTAAGAGATATAATTTATTATAGCTTTCTTTGAAAAACACTTTAAGGGCACCAAACTGAGGCAAGTATATATGAATTGATCTTTATACTCCCTTTCTGCGAACACACACATAGGGAACAATTCCATAAGAACCCTTGGTAGCAGACTTCTTCCACCTGGTAGAGAAGTACTCTAACTCCAGAACATGGGCATGTCATTCATGAAATCTTTCCCTACACATATCCTAAAGGACATTATATTGGGTCAAAAGAGAGGCCTGCTAGATGGGGCCTAAAGAACACACACACCAGAATCTCAAAGAAATTATGTATATGATTTATATAGGCCAGTACACATTTCTTCTCTCTAATAGAGACATAGAACTTTATCTTTTGTCAAGGTATTCAGCTAAAATCTACACTTTCCTTTGTCTTTGGCCTCGGTCTTTGGAAGATCAAATAACCACCTTCCCTGTCATTTCTGGCATCTCAGGACTGGATGAGACCAGTGACTGTCATGATGTTATCATCATATATAATTGGCTTAGCAAAATCAGTAATATTAACAAGGCAACAAAGCATGTTGCTTTGTTGTTCATATGTGAATATTCACTTTCCAACGTAGGTAGTTATTCTAGATGCACTCTGGAGTCTTTTTATGAGTTTTTGTTCTTGTTGCTGTTCTCTCATTCAGTTGAAGCATCAGTGTTGTACAGGTATTTTTGCCTTCATGCAACATGTGTATTTCTAAAAGAAAAAGCCAACTCATATCTTTAAAATCACATACTAAAAATGATAGCGTTTGTGGGCAAAATAGTATCAGGGTCAAGCCACTCAAATCATATCCAATTTCCACTCAAAACATATAAAACTCTATAACGATGTGCTAACAAAAACAATTCCTAATAAAAATACAGCATAGTTTAGGGGCGCCTGGGTGGCTCAGTCATTAAGCGTCTGCCTTCGGCTCAGGTCATGATCCCAGGGTCCTGGGATCAAAGCCGCATCAGGCTCCCTGCTCCGCGGGAAGCCTGCTTCTCCCTCTCCCACTCCCCCTGCTTGTGTTCCCTCTCTTGCTGTGTCTCTCTCTGTCAAATAAATAAATAAAATCTTTAAAAAAAAAATTTTTTTTAAATACAGCATAGTTAAAAAAAACCTATTGTGTGACTAATAAATAAAGAAATGTTATTATGTAAATAAGATCTTGCATTAGAAAAACACTTGCATTAAAAACAAATCAGCTAAAGCAGCTTGTGGAAGGGCTGGGGCTGCTGAGTTATAGAGATGAGGGCAAAGAGCACAAAGAGCAGGGACAACCTCTCCACAGGCGCCTCCTAGAGAGCATGTGGCCAGATGGAGCCAAGAGAGGGAGTGTGGACAGTGCAACCCAGTCTGAGATATTCAGCCGTCTTCCTGCGCTTTGCATTCAGCTGCAGTTACACAGTGGTGCAAAACATGAACGTGCTGGGAAAAATCACACGTGAACCAATGTGACCTCCAAGACAAAACTGTTCCCTGATCTCAGTTACACATGAGCTGACTCACACTGCCAAAACACACAGACATAGTAAAACAGAACAAACTGTCAGAGGAAAGTGCAACAATAAAAACGATGATTCTGGAAGCTATTAATTATGCACAAAAACAATTATTAAAAACTTTCAAATAGAGGGTAAAATAGGTTATAATTAATCTGATTTTTAAGAGACAATGTATTAGCTAGTTAACTTTGTAAAGTATGTTATGTAGAATTTGAGTCCATAAATGTTTATAGAAATTTAAATACTAACATGAGGTATAATTAATAAATTAAGGAAAAAATTATAAAGGAAGATCACATACCCCAAAATATCTTGCTCGTCCACCAACTTCAGTCCAATCATCATTCATGTGGAGTCATCAATATGCACTAGAGCTGCTGAGATATTGTCTCTGTCCTATTCAGTACTATTAGAAATTTGACCACAAATTTTTTATAATACATTTTTAAAATTTTTTTAAAGATTTATTTATTTATTTGACAGAGAGAGAGCGAGAGAGGGAACACAAGCAGGGGGAGCGGGAGAGGGAGAAGCAGGCTTCCCGCGGAGCAGGGAGCCCGATGCGGGGCTCGATCCCAGGACCCTGGGATCATGACCTGAGCCAAATGCAGACACTTAACGACTGAGCCACCCAGGTGCCCCTTTATAATACATTTTTATAACAAATGGTGAAACTTCGAGTTTATTGCCATGTCCCAGAAGTTCCTAGTAGGATGGTGATATTCAGTTGTGACTTGGCTTCAGCTTAATATCGTTTTTAATACTCAGCCGTATAACATATTTGATTTACCTCTGTCCCTAATAAAGAAAATTATTAGGATGATTTCTGAACAATTTCTTATGAATGATAAAACACAATTTAACCACTCTAAAGGGTAATGTTGTCTAATATGGTAGCCACTAGCTACATGTGATCATTTAAATTAATTAAAATCATATAAAAGTACAAGTGCATTTCCTCCGTCACACTCCCACCTTGCAGGGGCTCACCAGTCACTCGTGAGTAGTGGCTACCCTACTGGGCAGTGCAGATGTGCAATATTTCCATCATCACAGGAAGGTCAACAGTGAGGCAATAGTTCTAGGGACCTACATAGCTTCTGCCAGATTTCTGAAAGAGCGCAATAGTTCATGGGTCAATGCTACCTTTAGAAAGTGTTAGTGCACCTTTAGCCTCCGTATCCCCTTCCTTTACAGTGGTAAGTGTGGAAAGATTCTCTCTCGGTTTTGCCTTGGGTACTTGGAAAGAGAGCCCACCCAGACACCCTTGGACACAACGGACCATTTCTTGCAGGTGCCATCACTGCCCTGCCCATATTTTTGGCTCTTCCGAATTCAGTGTGCTCCAGCCTTCTCCCACCTGCCAGCATCTTCATTTCTTTGCCCAAGGCCTTTTTCTGAAGCTGCCGCGAGACTTTCTGCGTGGACCCTGGGCAGGTGAGAAGTGCCAGGAAATTAACACTCAGGAGCAGAAATCTCCAACCAATAATTGAAGAAAG
Organism: Halichoerus grypus; assembly: GCF_964656455.1. Lineage (NCBI taxonomy): Eukaryota > Metazoa > Chordata > Mammalia > Carnivora > Phocidae > Halichoerus > Halichoerus grypus. Next base: position 143,289,599 of record NC_135715.1, on the reverse strand, counting down.
TTGGTGTGAAAATACTCTAGCTCTCCCGTTCCTTAGGTGGGGAACCGCTGAGCTGTGTGTTTTGCAGCACTTTCCAGAGTGGCCTGAGGTGGTAGCTGGTTCAGTAGACACCCTACATTGGTGATCTTGCTTCTCCTCCCTATCCATACCTCACCCCGTGTTTCCTTGCACCTCCAAATAAACCCTTTGCATTCAAATCCTTGCCTCAGGGTCTGCTTCTGAGGAAACCCAAAACTAAGGGGTGAGAGGGATAATGAGAAAGAAAGGGGGATTCACAATACTAAAGATAACCAACATTTATGTATCTTTAGATTGTGAGCTCCTCGAGAGCAAGGATTGTATCTTAATTTTTTGTTCCCAATATCTAGCACATACAAGGAGCTCAAGGAGTAGTATAGCTTATAGTGTTTCACATGGAATTGTTTCTTTGATATTCCAACAATTCTATTTAGTAGCTATTACTATCATGTTTTTAGCTGAGTAAATTAAAGATCAAATAATTTAAATGAATTACCCAAAGTCACATAGTAAGTCACAGTGCTCAGCCTGGAACCAGGGCTTCAGACTCCAAGCCCTGTGCTTGCTCTGTAGCGGGTGCTGCTCATGGGCTGCCACTCCATTGACTTTTTGCTGGCCTCCTTGTGGGCCTCAGCTAAGCCCACGCCACACTCTGTGCACCAACCTCTGCCTGGACTGAATAGAGTGAAGTATGTTATTGTTTCTGCTCCTGTTTCAATGTGCTAAGTGCTGTTAACCTCATACAGTGGTTTCTATTTTCATGGACCATGGCTCGTTATCTCTAGACTTGATCCTAGAACAAAATGTGAAAGAAGATAACAGTGAATTCCTCAGTGCCCTACTCTCTCATCTCTGCAAGTCACAATCTCTCCCACACTCACCCTGAGAAGTCTCAAGGAATTACATTCTGCCCAGGACTTCCCCACGCAGGCCGTGCCAAGACTCTGGAACTATCGAGAAGTGAGAAGAACTTCTGCATCTCAAGGGATCACTCCAGGTTCTGCCCCTTCTGCCCCTCAATTCTGAACCTTCTGCTCTCTGAATCTTTTGCTCTGACTATTAGCTTGGTTCTTGATTAGTGTTATTTTTCTTTTGGGGGATATGTTTTCCCTTTAAGGAGTCATATGGGGTTTTGGTCAAACTGGTTGGCTCTGGAGTGAGAATGCCCGGGTTAGAATTTATTTTCATAGCTTTATGAGACAGTGAGTGTGAGCCTAGGGCAAATTATTTGAAATTCTCTAAGCTTTGGTTTCCTGATCTGTAGAACACAGGTGATAGCGAAAGTGCCCACCTATTTAAAAAATGCGCCCAAAATTCTGAGGATTAAATGAGATAATCCACATAAAGTGCTCAGCACAGAGTGAACACGTAGTTACTATCAGATACTATAATTGGCCATACGTTCTGTGTGTCCCCACCCTTCCCCTCACTCCCCATAAGCCTAATTTGGACCCCAAGAAACCCAAACCTATCACTGATGGGGTGGCCTGGGCCCCCATTTATCTAGAAATGGAATTTAGATTAATTTGTTACCTCTTTCAAAATTAACAGGAACTCTGGGACTTACAATTCTTCAACTGAAAGACATGCATTTTTAATGAGAGCAGTCTAGGAAGAAAGCCCATTTGCAAGCAGGGTGCCACAAGATGGTAGAAACCATTTGCCTCCACATAAAAGCCAAGCTGTTTATCTCCCAGTTATTCACAAGACTGTGCTAAATGATCAGTGTAGGTTAAACAGTGAGCCCTGTACACGAAGGTGGCAGATACATTCTGGTAAACACATATATGAGCCTGTTTTTATATCCAAACTCTGCAAAAAGAAGAGGCGGAGCTTCTTCAAATAGAATAATTAAAGGTTAAGAGAGTTTTTAAAATAAAAGTCACCTTATGGGTTATATGATTCCTCTTTATGTGCTTGGCTTTGGGTATAATATTGATTTCTTATTTATGACCTTTTATTTTAAGGTAGAGATCATATAAATCTATGATACTATGTTTCCTGAACCAAAAATTTGCATACAAAGTCTGACAAATGATTTTAAAAAAGTTTTTATATTCATGCAAACTGTCACTGTTACAAATACATAAGAATTAAATTCCACATGGCTATCCATTTAAGGAAGCATCTAGTGAAGAACATGAATCTGTGAAATTAGAAAAGCCCCCAAGAATCTGGACGCCATGGTAGTAAATCAAGTCACCCTGCCTTAATTTCCTTGTCTAGGCTTTTCCACAGCGAAACTCATTGTCCAGCTCACAGACTTTGAAGCTGGGATGATTAACTAGGCCACCATCTTTGCTATATCCAGTGAGAAACTATAGTTTTCAGGAAGGCAAGGATTTGGTCACACAATTGGAGTTGGCAGAAACATGTTTGCAGCTTCTTATTTTGAAACAAGATGGAGTCACATATGCACTCCATAGAGAAGTGTTCTACTGTCAAGCTTGCCTTGGAGTCTGGTTGGTTTATAACCTTTTAACGAGCTGTCCTGAAGATGGCGCCACATGCTTAGCTATGTTACAACCCGTACCATTCCGTGATTTCCTTCTGAAGCCAAGTCCCTAACAGCCACACAGATTTGCAGAAAGATCTCTAGGAAATGCTACTGTGAAATGATATTTCTGTATTAAAGTATAAAGATTAATCTAAGTCACCCAAGGAATCATCTGATTAAATCATCTCTAAATTTTCAGTTGGGAAAAGGAATTACAGGAAAAAATACAGCATGCTAATGCTATTTGAGTTAGATCAATGGCAAGTTCTGAAAGCCAAAGTCCATCTCCGACCTTGTTCCTTCTCCTTTGTCCCCTATTTGCAGTCAGGGGCACCGCCATCTATCAGGTTGCCAGAGCCAGAAACTTGAATGACATCTTTGATCTTTTTCTCTACTTTAAATTTCCCCTACCAGCAGTGCTACATCCAGTCACCCAGTCCCGTCTCTTCTGGTCTGTAAATGTCCACATCCTTCTATTCCCTCTGTACCAGTGACGTCCCAAAGCGTGGTCACCTACTCCCTGCACCACTGAAGAGCGTGTTAACCATTTCCTCTTCAATCTCCTCTCTTCATCTAGAGTGATCTTTCAAAAGACAGACCCAATCATGTAATCCCTTGGTTTACAATCTTCCATGGCTCCCTAGTGCTCTCACGGACAGTCCGAACTCTTGGATAGTTTTTTTATAATGTAGCTGCCCCTCGCCCCCATTTCTCCAGCTTCATCTTGCAACACTGTCCCACTTGGTCTTTTGCCTTAGTCATAATAGACTCCTTTTCAATTCCTGGGATATTCACCTCGGGGCTGTTTATTTTTACTCTTCTGCTTGTGGCCCCAGGAACAACTGCATCTCATGCCTCCTGCACCCTGAACTATCCCCACCTCCAGCCAACTCATGTTTCTCCCCGAAGGCCTCGGCATATCCACCATTTCTTCATGGAAGAGACATCTCCAGTAGATTAGGGCCCAGCACTCCCTAACACCCTCTACTTTTCTACTTTTAATAGTTATCTCATTTTGTCATCATTAATCATGTCTTTTTCCCTTGCTAGATTATAAGCCCTTGAAAGCAAAAGCAGTGTTTCCTTGCATAACATGCTTACCATGACCTAGAAGGCCTTCCATCATGTCTCCCTCACCTGACTTTTCTGCTCTCATTACCTACGTTCTCCCTCATTCCTTTGCTTCTACCTTCTTGCTTGTTCCTCTGGCTTGCTTTCTCCAGCTTGGCCTCTTTGCTGCTTCCTGCCTCAAGGCCTTTGCACTTGCTCCCCCCCTCTACCTAGAATGTATTTCCTCCAGTTTTCTGGGTGACTCTTTCCCTTACTTGCTTCAGAGTTTTATTCAAAGGCCACATTCACAGTGGAGTCTTCTTTGACCATCCAATCCATCACCTCCCACCAACATTCCTATCCTTCTCCCTGCTTTATTTTTTTCTTCAGCTCCTACCACTGTCTAATATGCTTTCATGGTTTATTATCGATCTCCCTACACTAGAATGTAAGCTCCATGAGGGCAAGGACTTTGTCTCTTTGGTTCAGCTCTTGCTGTCCCCCCTTCGCCTGGAGTTATGTCTAGCGCAAAGTAGTCAATTGAACTGTTCATGCTAGTCCCACCTTAGTGATTTTATAATCTAAGTCATTCATCCTTTTAGGTATTAAATTATTCTAACTTATGGGTGGAGAGAATTGTATCTGCACATGGAAAATCTTTCCTCTTCCTGATTACTTTAGCTTCTTATTTCCAGAACAAGTATATCTTTGGAGGGGTTGGAGAAATCAGAACTAAAAATCAGTCTTCCCATGAAAAGAGGAAAGCAGAAATTTACTGAGGTCCTTTTGGTTGCAGTTGTTTCTGAATAGTAAATATCCTGAAAACTAAGAGAACATTTGATGTGAGGCCACGGCTACTGGTCTCATTAAAAATGTCTCCTCCTGGACAGCTCCTAAGGTAGCAATTCCTTATCTTTCTGTTAATTGAGGAGACATTCAGAGAAAAACTGATTCTCTCAAGTCATTGATGCCCTTTTTATGTGGAAACCCGTGGATTTGCCTGGCTGTACAATCAGCCTGACCATTTGGGTAGAAATGTGAGGTTTCTAAAGCCAAACCAGCTGTGCAGTGAGATGGAGCCCAATTTCCTGAGCAGGAAATGGCAAAGAAGACTCTGATTAAATGACTGCAATATGGGTATAGAGTCATTTTGTAAAATTCCAACACCTTGCGATGATCAACAACTCTAGGGGAAAACAACATTCAGTCTCACAATACGTAAGCCTGATTCATGGCTAATGATTTATCACAGATGTTTGATTCAACTTCCATTTTCAGAGTTATAAGATGAGCAAACAGATGCTCACCACCCTGTAATTTCCAGGGAATATCATATTGCAACTACAATTAAGCACAGTTTCTATACGAACATGTGAAAAATTGTCACAGAGAAAAGTGAGAATGATCATTTATAACACAAAATAGAAGTGAAAGTAAATACACCAAAATTTGAATTTTTGACTGAAGGTAGTGATCCAAGGTAATTAAAGCCAAAGGAAAGGAGAAAATTGAATGCTATATTTGATTGGGGGTCTAAACATAAGATTTGAAAACATAGCTCATGCCATGTCATCATTACAAAATAACATGAGACTTGCCAGCACAGAGGGATATCATATGGGTACAATGAAAAAAGGGAGATGAAGAGGCTGTTATTTAGTTAAATGTTCTAACAATGCTGAGGATTTGGGTAAAAATTAGGCTGTAATGGTCAAGATACATTTGAGGAGAAGAAAAGAGCAGTCACCAATTGTGTGTTCTTGGAGAGAAGTTCAACAGGAAAGAAAATGAAAGTCTACATGGTAATTTAATTAAAATAGGCATCCAGACCAGCAGAGATGGAAGGAAAAAGAGAGAGATGTAGAACTAGAAAGGATGACTTCTGGAAGAATTCCCCATAATTGGGAGAGATCAGGTGAAACAGCAGAGGTATGGTCGCAGTTCAGAAGAAAGGATAAAAAAGTGGCCAAGACATGAATGAAATTAGGTAAACTAAGCTATATAATGACCTCCTTCATTCCAAAGGATTCATCTTTGGAACTTGCAAATGGGATTATATTTTCAAAGATTCTTCAAATTAACAAGGAGATGAAAACCAGGCAGAAGAGAATGGATCTTCCTTAAAATTTCAGAGGAGATTTCAAACAACAGAACCCTAAATGATCAAATGAGGGCTACAGTAAATGCTAGGGAAATCTACAGCCATTCCTATTTGGTTTTGGAAGTGATTATCCTACATCCTGACCAGAAAAAATTAGGATATATGAATCCTAGACTTGGTTCAAAGACAACCTGATTGGAAGGAAGTGGTAAGTCCTAGAAAAGAATTGCCTGCTTGGTCCCATGTTGGGCAAACTCTCCCTTATATGGATACTATTAAAAATAAATAAATAAAAACCCATGGAGGAACTAAAATGAAACACTGACCCACTTCCACCATGGGGAATCCAAAAGCATGAACAAATAGAAATCAACTTCCTCAAAATAGGTTCCACTGAATGCTATTGTTTTGTGAAGCATGTTGGGAATTTCTGGGTTGACCAAAATGAAGCAGGCTTTGTTAGACTTAGGAGAAACAATCCTTGGTGGTCCCTGAGCATCCCTGGACATTCTTGCTGGTTATGCCAACACTGCGAGACCCCGATCACTCCTTGCCCTGGCTGTTTCTCATGGGCATGCTACAGTGAGCAACTTGCAACAGGCCACCTCCAGGGAGGGGCTGAAGTCTCCCTCTGGGACAGGAACAGCCTTGCCGGAGAAGAGATGGACTCTCCAAGCTCAGAGGGAAATTCCTTAGCTGCAGAAAGACCTGCCTTCTCTTTCAATGGTTCTGCTATGCTACTCACAATTCCCACAATTTGAATTATTCCTTGGGTAAAATGCGTTCTTTCCAGAAGGCTCCTATTAAAATGCAAACACGTTACCTGGAGGTGTGAATATATATGAATCTATTTATGCTTTAATGTATATTTTATTTATGCTTTAGCGTAGATTAATACCTTCACATAGAGGAGATTTGGGGGAGAGAGCTGGGCCCTGAAGGAACGTGGAGGGTGGGCTGTGAGTTAGGAAAGGTCCTAGGCTTGAATTTCTGTGTGAGTAGAAGAAGGAAAATAGAAGTGTTGTAGTGATGGGCCCCCTTTTTCTTTCTATCTTCTCCCCAAATACAGGACTTTGGGCCAGGATTTACATTTAAAATGAATTGTAAAAATGTGTATCTTTCCCTTTTCTTCTCCTTTTTAAAATTTTCCCTTTTTCCTTTTGAACTAAAATGTAAATTTGTCAGCCTCACCAGGTAGGTAAAGATTTTGAATACTCAGTTTTTAAAAGGAGGCTTGAGTCAGCATCATTTTAGGGAGCAGGGGAGGAAATGATAGGCTATCTGGCAAATATTTTCAAAACAAACTCTTCATTTCCTTGAGGACAGTTTTGGAGGGGTCCAAAGAGGACAAGCAAGGGCCTGGGCCTCAGGCTTCTGGTTCCCCCATTCTGCCAAATGCCAGCCTTCTAGGTCTGGTGTTTTTATTTATGTTTTGGCTTTGTTTGTTTTATGCGGTATTTTTTTTAAGCAGGAAACTAGGAGGCTTATAGTAGATATGGCTCAATAATTCTTTCAATTATGACAATTTCTGCTTGAAAACAATGCATATTCTAGTGCTCTTACTTGACTCACAGCTTTCTAGAAGCTGTTTATCACAGTTACTTAACTTGTACATGATTTTGCTATGTTCTCACCATCATTTGGGGGAAAGTTATTCAGAGAGAATAAGAGTTTTTGTATTTGCTCTTAAAAAAAAAAAAAGGTTGTGTGTACTCAGCACTCTGGGCATTGTACAGCAAAGAACTGAGATTTTCCATAAAAAAAGAAGTCTTTCCCTGCGGTGCTTACAACGTGTTCCACACATATCAGGTTTTATGCCAGAGGAAGGGCCAGCACCATGTCATCCTGCAATGGCATTTCAAACATAGCCATGCCAGATGGGCTATTACAAGAAATACGTAACATGTTCCAAAACAGTCAATTAAATTTCTTTGTG